>NC_136069.1:849973902-850621402 GCF_964261635.1 Lissotriton helveticus | reverse complement strand
AGATTGTTCTTATATATATATATATATATATATATATATATATATATATATATATATATATATATATATTCACTGAAAAAACCATAGGTTATAGACCATATATAGTTAGGAATTAGCATTTAAAAAACCTTATTTTACTCACACAAAACCATTGAAATTCCATATATAGTTAGTTGCACTAACTATATATCGCGCACCCGCAATCCACTGCTGATCATGTCACATATTACATCATTCATGACATGGTCAGTGACATCACTGATGACATCACTGATGACATCTCAAATGACATCACTGATGACATCACTGATGACAACATCCAGTGACTGTATGTTTCTGTAAAGTTAAAATATGTCTTACATATTGAAGAATGAGTGGATGTATAAGTGTCTGGATGAAGGATTTAGTAGGTGCGTGACTGACTGTATGAGTGAGTGATTAAATGTGTCTCACTGAATGCATGGGTTAGTGACTAAACTGTCTTAATTTGTGCATCATTATGTCTGTTGTGATGTAAACTGCTGCATGTGTTGATCATTAGCTATACGAGAGGCTATATGTGTTATTAATTGGTTGCCCAAGTATTTCTATGGGAGATTGAGTTTGTGTGGGGGTGGCTGGAAGGTGTGTGACTCTGTGCATAGATGTGTGAGCAGTTTATTCACTAGGTGTATGAGTTCAAGAGTGCATGTGGAAACAGCTACATGGGCAGTTGACTGTGTGCATGAGTGTATTGATGAGTGAATGGATATCTCAATGCTACATGTCATAGTAAGTACATATGTAAAACACAGTACATGTGAGAGTTGGCATATATAAATAACTGTGCATGAGAGCCACTGAATGAGTGAGTGGTTGTATCGATCATTGTGAACTTGTATCAGGGATTGTATAAGAGAGTAAATATGTGTTAGTATATGTTTCAATAAGTAAGGTGTGTATAACTGTATAGTTGAAGAAATGGAGGTGAGATTGTTTCTTTGCATGACTGACTGGGTGTGTGAGTAACTCCATGGATGAGTGGCAGTGTGTGAGTGTCTGTATACACTGAGTGTATCTAAGGTTATATTAGAGTCTGAAGAGGTTTATCGTATTAGCACAAGAATGATGTCAAATGAGACGTCATCAGTGATGTCATCAGTGATGTCATTTGAGATGTCATCAGTGATGTCATCAGTGATGTCACTGACCATGTCATGAATGATGTAATATGTGACATGATCAGCAGTGGATTGCGGGTGCGCGATATATAGTTAGTGCAACTAACTATATATGGAATTTCAATGGTTTTGTGTGAGTAAAATAAGGTTTTTTTAATGCTAATTCCTAACTATATATGGTCTATAACCTATGGTTTTTTCAGTGAATTTTCAAGGTTTTGTAAATGCTAATTCCTAACTATATATGGTCTATAACCTATGGTTTTTTCAGTGAATTTCAATGGTTTTTTAATAGCAAATATCATAAGCTGTCGAATGTCAAGTACGTGGTAAGTAAAAACATTTTCGTGTTTATGCACACTGATCTGCTTTGAATGCTGCCCCCCACCCCTCATTTCTATTAGGAGTACTCTCTCTTTGCAGATAGTGAAGGGTAGTTAACGCAGGCCTTTGCCCCCGTTGTAATCCGTCGTGCCTGCTTCTCTCTCCATTTGATTGATTGTTCTCTTTGGTTCATTCTCTATTTACAAACAAGCACAGAGTCGCAATACTCTGTTTAGTCTTTGCAGATAGCGAAAAATCGTGTAAAAAAACAAAAGGAATCGAGCAAAATCAGTAGGCCACTAATGGGATCTCTTTTTGACCTCCCTAAAATAGAAACATTAGGAACAACCTGTTGATAATACCAATGTGTATGTACATAAGCGGCGTTCATTTGTGTTCACAGTACCCCTTGTTGATTGTTTGAATCGACCATTGAATTGTTCGAAGTTGGTTCTCTTAAGAATCTTCTCTGCCTGCAAACGAGGAAGAATAGGAATATTCTCTCTCCCTTTGCAGATAGTGAAGGGTAGGTAACGCAAACCTTTAACACGTCGTGCCTATTTCGTTCCTCATTGATTGATTGTTTCCCCAAACATTGACTGTTTGGGAATTGGTTCTTTTTGGAGGTATTCCCTGTTTGCAAATATACGTAGGAAAATCTTTGCAAATAGTGAAAGGGTACGTAATGCGGACCTTTCTCCCCCGTTGTAATCTGTCATGCCTATCTACTCCCCACTGATTGATGCACCTGTTTCACCCGGACCATTTACTAGAGATACGTCATCTGGCCCGACCAGAGAGCACCCCTAGTGAAAAGGACATATGCAATAATAACGAAGTGATCACTGTATCCTGTTAACAGAAACTTTAGCATGAAACAACCTGGAAAGAAAAGAATAGGAAAACGAAAATCAGTAGGCCACTGATGAACATGAACTTTTATTAAACAACGAACAAAGAAACGATAACATAACGTAATGATAAAACCTATTAATGTCCTAGAAACAAGAAAACGTTAGAAATATGCCAGTGGTGAGAGACCAGAAAAACAGTAAGAGAAACCAAATCACCCCTCGCTGTCCCACCGCCTGCCACGCCAAAAAAATCGATAGACTAAGGAAAATGCAAGTCAGTAGAACATCCGCCCCCACTCTGGAAACTTCCAAGGTGGGGCAGGGTTGCGGCTACGCCCAGCCGGGAGCAGCCCATATAAGGCGGGTCCTGCTGCCACGCCTCGGCCAGGAGATCCTAACGTAGGGTGTAGCCGGTGGAGAGGCCGAGGCCAGCAGGACCCGGCCAGGGGATTGCCTTTACAACGCTGAAGAGTTGCAGGGGGGGGAATGTCTCCTCGACCCTCCCCTCTCTCTCCCAGTCCGGCCGCGGTGGCCCTTGAGAGTTTCAGGTAGTCCCGCCACATGCTCTTCCGGTCCGGCCACCAACGGTCGGGGGGCCGAGGCCGACGGGATCCGGCTACAGCCGATAAACCAAGGAACCCGTTCATGGGGCAAGAGCCAGGGGCGTCCGGCCGACATCCACCGGAAGCCCGGCCCAAAGACGGACGGGACATTTTTTCTTTTCTCCTTCGTAATAGCAGCGGCAACACGCCAGGCACCACTTCTTTCTTCAAAAATGGCTTTGACAACACTGGGGGGGATGTCTTGCACATGCATCCGACCCCCCCCCCGTCCTCATCGCCACCGGCCATAACAAATGTCAAGCGGGGCGCCGTGGGGTGCACTGGGAGGGAGAGACGGTGCGAACAGGCCTCTCCCGCCTCCTCAGGTGAAGGCTTCCCAGCTGCACCCTCAGCGCTCCAGGCGCCCCGAAAAGGGTTCGTCCACTGTGGCGATGCTGCAACGTCTCGCCCGGCAGGGTGGAGCCCGTCCGCTCATGTGACCCCGCGATCGCCGGTAGCTGCCGAACTCTCAAAATGGCGATCGACCTGGCAAGAGCGGGCCCAGCATGAAGAAATGGCCCGGTCACTGGTTGACTCCACCACCGTAGTCCTCCACGACCTTGAAGATTCTACAGGAGCCGCGGGAGTCTCCGACCCCCGATGGGGAATGACTGCCATGATCGCCCGTGGAGTGACGAAACTGTATCCGCGGGACGTCGGCGCTCCCATGCTGGCGCCAGCCTCACTTTGAATTACTAGAATCCTGCAGACCTCAGTTCCGGTGAAAGCACAGTGTGACCCGGTAGGAAAAATTGTTGCACCCCCTCCCCTTTTGAAGTGATAGTTCAAACTACCGATCCTTTCCTTTGCCCTTTTAACGGAACTTTGGACTGCCTCCCCCTCTTTTACATTTTCTAGAGAAAACAAAACATTAACCACTACATTACCATAGCAGTTGACACCAGAACTGTTTTCAAATTGAAAACCAACAACATCTTCAACAGAATCCTTTTTGTTTCTGCTGTGACCCTGCTACAGCACAGGCATTGTCCCCAGCAGTAATTCTGCAATGCCGGTAAGAATAGCTGTGGTGCCTACTGGACTCACTCACCCCCGCGGCGCCCCACGCCGTTATTTGCTGGGCGGCAACTTACTAGACATCACTTTCGTGCCATCTAGATTTCAGCGCGTTCTGCTGCCTTGGAACTATTCGCACAACAGACTGCTACTGACGACCCACCCCCAGGCAACATCTTCTGAATTTTCATAATTTGAAAGAACTAGTAACATGTCCTCATCAGGAATTCAAAAGAAATTGCCACGGTCTCTTCGTTGTTTAAATGTTTTTACTGTTTTTGTTTTGTTGTATATATTTATATGTTATTAAAGTTTTATATTCCTACTACTTTGTTGGAGTGCTATATATTTTTAATGTGACACATAATTGTAAAAACTTTGATGTACAAAGAGTCATTCCTAGAATCTTCCGCTTCAGGCTCGGTCCCCTCCCCAATCACAATACAGGATGGTTTTCAGATAGTAGGAACACGTGTGGTGTGACGGATCTCATCGGGTGTGGGCCTTGATCTACTATAACTCCTTTGAAGAGGGGTGATTCTTTACAGCTGGAGCCATAAACTACATCTGCAGGGCTAGCTGATAGCCTGGACAATCGGACACAGAGGAAGAGGAATGTCAGAGGGTGCGGTAGTGAATAGGGCGAAAGGGAGGTGTCGGGCGGGCACAGAGTGTGATTCTCAGGGAAGAGCAGCGCAGATGGGGGGAGGTTTATTGCCCATGCATAAGACAGAGAGCGGGGGTGACCAGTGCCTGGGGAAGATGCTTGCGAGGGTGGGGAGCCATGCTACGAATCGACAGCGTGCAGAGAGTGGGTCTGGTCAAGGCATCTAAAATGGCTGCCGTGCACGACAAAAGTGTGGCATTTCAAAAAAGGCAAGATGGCGCAAACAATGTTTTTCAACACTTCCTCATTTCCTTCGAATCGAACGTTAACAGACGTTGGTGCATATTACCAAAGTTAGGCGATATTTATCGCTAACAATGCTTACCAACGAATTTTTTACCGCTAAGCATCGTCAGAAATTATCGAAGATAAACCTTGCTATTATCAAGGTTTATCGCAAATGCGATAAAAAACGGCCGCAATGCATGAATATCGCTAAAAAGTCAGCGATATTCATGCATTACCGAGCTAATGCTCTTAGCCATGTTATCCACCTCCCATTGGATAACATGGCTAAGAACTGCTCAGGGCAGGTGTTACTTTTTGGAGATATTCGCGCTTAGCGCGAATATCTCCAAAAGTTGGTAATAGGAGATATATATCTTGCATGTTGTAATGCAAATTATTGTGGTATATGGAACTCATACCATAATCTCTCAGGAAAGCAGAAACTGATCCTTTTGGGACCGCCTGAGAAGGCCTAGGGGGTGAGGGGTACTCTACTTTGCCCACTTTTCACGTTCCGAACTATTTTATTTTACTCTCTTCTGTAATTACACAAAATAGCAGCGATAAGATGCATCAGAGACACACAGTGAGAGAAAGGAGGCCGGAGATGAAGAAGAGATGTCAAATACACATTGGAGATAATATAGTGGGAGAAGGGAAGTAAATATGAGTAAACATACCATGTAACATAAAAATGTTGCACTCTATACTATAAGTCTCATTTTATACTACAATCACTTCGCTACAACCTCATAAATTAAAAATAAAAATGAATAATGTCTCAAACAATTTTTGATTTCTAAATATAAATTTATTCTTCAGAATTTTCTAAATTTGAAAGAACTAGTAACATGTCCTCATCAGCAATTTCCTCTTCAATCATCTCATCTGGAATCTCCTCATTAAAAGTCTGCAATGATGATTCTTGTAACTCTATGGTCTCCAAACATTCGATAAATTCGCCATCAACAGATTGATCAAAAAAATCATTCAAGTCATCTCCTCCTTGTGACAATATTTCATTATTGGTGCTGTCAATTTCAATCAATGTAGTGGAATCATTCAAGTCATCTCCTCCTTGTGACAATATTTCATTATTGGTGCTGTCAATTTCAATCAATGTAGTGGAATCATTCAAGTCATCTCCTCGTGACAATATTTCATTATTGGTGCTCTCAATTTCAATCAATGTAGTGGAATCATTCAAGTCATCTCCTCCTTGTGACAATATTTCATTATTGGTGCTGTCAATTTCAATCAATCTAATGAAATCATACAAGTCATCTCCTCCTTGTGACAATATTTCATTATTGGTGCTCTCAATTTCAATCAATGTAGTGGACAATGCAAAAGAAATTGCCACGGTCTCTTCATTGTGAGCCATTTTATTTTGAAATTGCTTGCTGTAAATTGCAGAAAAAAATAATCACTTTCATTTATCGTTTTTAGTAATACATAATATAAAACTAACTTTATCAAGTATTTAGTATAACAGAAGGACTGCAAATAAATAACAGAAAACATTTTTCAAATTATCTTCAAGTGTACAACATAGTTCCCCTTACAAATTAACAACTCACCTTTTTAAAAGTAGGAGAAGTGTTAGTACTGTGTAAATCAAACACCAGAAATTCACCACCAAAAATTCCTCACAAATGTACCTCAGACAGTAGTATCACAAAATGGCTGTGGTTTCCTCTCATTTGAGATATATACATAACCAATTAACTTTCATCACACACAAATACAAAACCAAAGTAACATTTTAATTGGTTCTAAATTTCAACACTTTCAAATGTGTTTTCCCCATGCAATTTTCCATTGGACATTTACATACGTCTACAGCCTGAATGGCTGAACGGAATTACACCAAACTTGGCAAAATGGTACATCAAACCTAAGAGGTCAGGAAGGATCTACTATGCCCCCTTATGGTCATTTGCCTCTTCGCTTTGGCCTCTTCTTGTCTCTCGATCCTACCGAGAGACAAGATGGCGGCCGCTACGGACTGTTTGTAATGTTGACAGACGCCGGAGAACCAATCAGCTTCGCAAAGCTCCGTAACGAGAAAAGTACGTGAAGCGGAGCGCTGTTACAGATATATATCTTTTTTTGAACGTTAATTTCTCAAAATCCACTGGAGCACATATATTGAGACCTAGCAAAGGCACATCGGGCTACCAGTCCCTAATATTTTGCCAAGTTTTGTGCAAATCCATTCAGCCGTTCGATTATCATTATTTTTATTTTTTTTGCCCCGCGGGGCCCTTTTAAAACCTCCACATCAAACCTAGGGGGTCAGCGAGAATCTACTATGCCCCCTTATGGTCATTTGCCCCTTCGCTTTGGCCTCCTCTTGTCTCTCTATCCTACCGAGAGACAAGATGGCGGCCGCTACGGACTGTTTAGAATGTTTACAGACGCCGGAGAACCAATCAGCTTCGCTTCACAAAGCTCCGTTGCGCGAAAAGTACGCGAACTGGAGCGCTGCCCGGTCCGCTGTTACAGATATATATCTTTTTTTAAACGTTAATTTCTCAAAATCCACTGGAGCACATATATTGAGACCTACAAAAGGCACATCGGGCTACCAGTCGCTACAATTTTGCCAAGTTTCGTGCAAATCCATTCAGCCGTTCGGGCTAAAAGTGAGGCCAACCGCCCTATGGAAAACTCAATGTTAAAAACACGTTTTGGGACCCCCCTTTTTTCTCGACCCCCCCTGGACGAACCCCCCCCCCAATTTTCAGGGGCTGCTCAGAAACAAAATGTGCCATTTTCCTGAAAATTTCAGCCAATTCCGTCCACAAACGCCAAAGTTATTAGACATAGAATTTTCAAAAATCCCATAGAGAAAAAATCCTAACTATATATACCTACTGGCGACCGCCAGTAGGTAATATATATTACCTACTGGCGGTCGCCAGTAGGTATATATAGTTAGGATTTTTTCTCTATGGGATTTTTGAAAATTCTATGTCTAATAACTTTGACGGAATTGGCTGATATTTTCAGGAAAATGGAACATTTTGTTTCTGAGCAGCCCCTGAAAATTTGGGGGGGGTTTGTCAAGGGGGGGCCGAGAAAAAAGGGGGGTCCCAAAACGCGTTTTTCCCATGCAATTTTCCATAGGGCGGTTGGCCTCACTTTTAGCCCGAACGGCTGAATGGATTTCCACGAAACTTGGCAAAATTGTAGGGACTGGTAGCCCGATGTGCCTTTGCTAGGTCTCAATATATGTGCTCCAGTGGATTTTGATGAATTAACGGTCAAAAAAATATATATATCTGTAACAGCGCTCCGGGTAGCGCCCCGGTTCGCGTACTTGACGCGTAACGGAACTTCGCGAAGCGAAGCTGATTGGCTCTCTGGTGTCTGTCAACATTCTAAACAGTCCGGAGCGGCCGCCATCTTGTCTCTCGGTAGGATCGAGAGACAAGAGGAGGCCAAAACAAAGGGGGAAATGAGCATAAGGGGGCATAGTAGATCTTCCCTGGCCCCCTAGGTTTGATGTGGAGGCTTTAAAAGGGCCCCGCGGGGCAAAAAAAAAAAAATATATATATATTTTCGTTTTTTTTGCGTGGGGAGTGCCCGGTACGCGCACCGGGAAGTGGTGTGGGAAGCGTACTATGAGGAAAAAGAATGATAGACTTTTCAAATATTGTATGTTTATTGATTGTTCGTTTTGTTGTTTTTTTTTTTTTTATTTATTTATTTTTATATTTAAACGGGGACGTTTCGGACATTCTACTTTTGTGCAATGGGCGGTGGTAATCTAAATGATGATGGTGGTGTTACTAAGGCATTAAAACAAAAAACCACTGACATATAGTTCCCTTTTAAGGGTCAGATTAGGGGACATCAGTCGTTTTACCTGTCCTTTCTTTCTCAGCCAATTAAGTTCCAACATTTTACAGAAAGGAGAGGTAGTAATATGGCAAAATATGATCGTTTTGTTTCTATCAATTTGTTCAAACACTGTCGTGTCTAAAGCCAATTATACCTGTACCAGAGAGAGTCGTTCCTAAGTAAGGAAAGTGCTATATTCTTTTTCGTCCTTCACATGCGGATACCATGTTCGGGCTTATTTCTCTCATTCCATTAACCGTTCGATCAACGCCTCAGTCATACAAAAAGCATTCTTTTATTGACCCAGTCGTGCGCCACACATACACATTTATACCGTACAAATCTGGGCCCATGCGCACATTCATACCATACAATCTTTCACGCTCCCAGAGATAGCTCCTACATATAATGTACCGTCTCACAGAGCTAGCCTATTTTTCCTCGCGTAGAACACGGTGCGGTTTGGGTCTTCTCCATACTTCAGCTGAAATTCCAATGCAACCGGCAGAAAAAGAAAAGAGGGGGAGGGGGGCAGCGTTCAAAGCACATCAGCGTGCATAAACACGAAAATGTTTTTATCTACCACGTACTTGACTTATCTCTCTGAGATGCAGTCCCTTGTGTCTCGGCAATGGTAGTCTGTTCATTACATAGATCGCCCGAGGGCGGTAGTACAGACTGCGCGTAGGAAAGGGTCAAAAGCCAGGGGTATAGGAGTATGTAACAAGCGAGCCATTTAATTGAAAAAAATAAACGTGACAAATGGTTGCAGGATCAGTGAAGGTTGATTTTATAATTGAAAGTATAACAGGATCAGTTACAATAAAATCGTCCATACGCACACCATGTGCGAGTATCATGGGTAACATTACTTCGAAGCTTTAATAATACAATAATCAATAATGAAAAACTGACATCAATAGGGTTGTCCGTATGCCCAGTCAGTACCCTTCCCCGCCCGCCATGTGCACAAAGACCGCATACATCCCCCATAACGTCAAGGCTAAGTAACTAGAACGTCATAAGGAGTTGCAAGTCGCTCCCATACTGGCGCCATTTTGGTCGAGGCCAGGCAGGTCCTTTCAAGTGGTGTGGGACCTGCCTGGCTTGGGGAATCTTTCAAGTGATGTGACTGAGGAGCAAATTGTGGACCTCTTTAAAGACTTCAACCCACTACATGTCAAGAAATGTCAAAGTGGAATGAAATGCTTTGCATTTGTAGACTTCAGTTCGGCGAAGACCCAGCAGAATGTTATAAGTAAATGTCATGGCACGAAGTTCAGTGGGCGGTCTGTCATTGTGAAAGCCTCAATTAAGTTGAATGGCTGCAAGAGCCCCAATTACACCAGCAGCCCTGTTAATATGCCGATCTTGGAAAAAGTTCCTCTGTTGGATTGTAATGGCTACAGTGATGGTCTTGGGAAACTGCTTTCGAAAACTCTAAAGGCCACGAAAGCTTGCTATGCTGTTTCTTTGGAAATGCGGTGCTGGCTTATTGAAGAGTTGGCAGTGGTGTTTTTTGTAGATTTTGGACGCTCTGCCACAGTCCTGGCTTCGTCATTACGAGCACTTGAAAACAAGACATTCTGGGCAATACCACCCTTGACGCAGCCCTTTATGCTACAAGATGGTGTCTTCCATTCAGAAAATATTGTTGGCAGCATTTTGAAAGGAAAGATAAACGGCCGTTCTCCTAGTGAGTCTCACATTCTTACATTTATGAAGAATGTTGAAGAGTAGTATGTTGAAAATCTGAAGCCAGCGTTCTACAAACTCTCAACCAGCCTTGGATGGAAAAATCCTGAAGAATGTACAAACTGAAAGCTGACCGGCGAGTGAAACGCTAAGGGTCGCCCTGCTGCAGCTCCACCTGGGGGTGAGGGGAAAGGGGGCCATCCGCGCCGTCTCTCCTGCGGGCGCCCCACAAGATGGCCGGGCCTACGACCCTGGGTTTGAGAGTCTCATGCTCGATCGATTGAGCTGGCCGGATCAGGCAACAAGAAGGTGGGGGGGTGGGGTGGCGGCATCAGCAAGGCATCCCCCCACACAACTTGCCGGTCATCACCTCGGGATGTCCTGGGGACGGGCCTTGGCGCGTGGTGTCACCCCCGGGCTATTTGCGCAACGGTCCTCCACCACTAGGCCGCCACCTATGCTACCTCGCCGGCTGATGGCCTTTGTGGACTTTCTAAAGCCCAAAGCAAGCATTTCGGCCCCATCTCTGGAACAGTCGCCCGGTCCGGACGTGAGCCATGAAGAAGGGCACCAGCCGCCATCTTGATCCAATCAATACCGTCCCCCCGCACACATTCAGGGACCAGGCCGCATTGCGAGGGCACCGCAGGACGTGTCTTCAGGTCAAACGGATTGTGGAACAAGGTCCAGAAAGGAAGAGTCCCCAAAAGGCTAAAAGTCCCGCCGGACCCCGGGAGCCGGCCGCCTATGTCGGGGGCAATCTCAGGCTACACCAGAGCAACAAGACTTGGGGAGGGGGCAGGAGCCAAGCGCCCCCTCCAAGTCTGCGCCACCACACCGCCCCTCGGGGGCCTCCGTCAAGCGGCTCGGGGAGGTACTGCAGGCAGCGGCTCTTCAGATCAGTGGCTCTCACCGGCAAAGCTCCCCTCCGCCAGCAGCGATCGTTGGGGCTGTGGTTGCGGCCGAAGGCCCCGCCTAATCAACGCCCGGCCTCTCCATCTCGTAGGCCGCAGAGCAGTCGGGGAGAAATCCCGAGAACGGCAGCATGCAGGAGCTCCGGGAGCAAACGGTAGGTGCTCGTTATCTTCCTCGATCAAAGTATGCCTCCGTGGGCCAGGATATGTGGCAGGATAACCGTGTGGGGAAAAAGGGCTCGCGGAGCCGAGCGACTATGCGACCATTTCGAATGCCTGCTTGGCTCCTCCCCCTATATTTATAATATTTGCATAGGGTTTGTCGTTATTTTGGGCGGGGTGGGCGGCGGAGCCGAGCTGTCTTGCAGCCATCATGGCGTCGAGCTCGGTTCCTCTCACTAGTTTCATATTTCTCATGAGGGGTTGTTCCTAATGTTTCTATTTTAGCGAGGTCAAAAAGAGATCCCATCAGTGGCCTACTGATTTTGCTCGATTCCTTTTGTTTTTTCTAACGATTTTTATGTTATAGTTTGCTACTGTAGGGGGCAATAAACTGCATCTGTTGGGCTAGGTGATGGCCTGGGATCAGGCCGGACAATCGGGCAGGGAGGAAGAGGTTATCAAAAAGGGCCTGTTCTATGAATGAGATGAAAGAGCGAGGGGGTTCAGCACGGGATGTGGCTCGGAGACAGGGTCGCGTTAGAGGTGCGTTTATGGCCCAAGCAGGAGAGACCGGGGGCTGTCGGGGCGTGGGGGAATGCTTGCGAGGCCGGGGAGTGAGGGGGAGAGAGACGTGAAGGCTATTGGCAGTGGGCAGAGAGGCCATGACACACAAAATGGCTGTCACTTACGTGCATGATGGGGCCTAAAAGGGACAAGATGGCGTGGCCACTGTTTCGCGACTTTCACTTTACTTTCAACAGTGGCTGTGGTGAACATAAATGAACGCCGCTTATGTATACCTAATTTTAGTCATTTTCCACAAAAAAGCTTTTGATATTTGCTATTAAAAAACCATTGAAATTCACTGAAAAAAGCCATAGGTTATAGACCATATATAGTTAGGAATTAGCATTTACAAAACCTTGAAAATTCACTGAAAAAAACATAGGTTATAGACCATATATAGTTAGGAATTAGCATTTACAAAACCTTATTTTACTCACACAAAACCATTGAAATTCCATATATAGTTAGTTGCACTAACTATATATCGCGCACCCGCAATCCACTGCTGATGATGTCACATATTACATCATTCATGACATGGTCAGTGACATCACTGATGACATCACTGATGACATCTCAAATGACATCACTGATGACATCTCATTTGACATCAATGGTCACATCACTGATGATATCATTCATGTGACAATACAATGCATCTCCTCACACTTTAATATAATCTCTGTTACACCCAGTGTTAAATACAGAATATACTATTTTAAACCATTGACACACCAATACTAGTTACTACATACGCACTCACTGATTCCTATGTCTACACACACATTCACTCATTCACCCATACAATCATTCATACATACAATCACTCATCTTTACAACACTATCATATGCACTCATACACCTATACAGACACTCACACTCTGCCACTCATCCATGGAGTTACTCACACACCTAGTCAGTCCTGTAAAGAATCAATCACACTTCCATTTTCTAATCTATACACTTAAACATAGAGTACCTTACATTTTCAAACATATACTAACACATACTTACTCTCTTATACAATCATTGATACAAGTACACATTGATATGCACAGAGTCACACATCTCCCAGCCAGCCACACACACACTCAGTCTCCCATACAAATACTTGGACAATCAATCAATAACCCATATAGTTACTCATATAGCTACTGATCAACACATGCAGCACTTTACAGAACAACAGACATAATGATGCACAAATTAAGACAGTTTAGTCACTAACCCATGCACTCAGTGAGACACATTTAATCACTCACTCATACAGTCAGTCACGCACCTACTAAATCCTTCATCCAGACACTTATACATCTACTCATTCTTCAATATGTAAAACATATTTAAACTTTACAGAAACACACAGTCACTGGATGATGTCATCAGTGATGTCATCAGTGATGTCATTTGAGATGTCACCAGTGATGTCATCAGTGATGTCACTGACCATGTCATGAATGATGTAATATGTGACATCATCAGCAGTGGATTGCGGGTGCGCGATATATAGTTAGTGCAACTAACTATATATGGAATTTCAATGGTTTTGTGTGAGTAAAATAAGGTTTTGTAAATGCTAATTCCTAACTATATATGGTCTATAACCTATGGTTTTTTCAGTGAATATATATATATATATATATATATACACACACACACACACACACACATAAATCTCTTAAATATTTCAGTGGTAAAGTTAAATTCCATTTCAAATGGAAGGGTCTCTGCCACTGTGGTTGCGCTCGCCATCTATATGTGAAACGTTACTAGCAATAGGTTTACACAGGTAAATTCAGCCTTAGGTGTGTCTAGCACTTATTGTTAGACATGTAAGTCTAAACTTTGGTGTAAATATAGCACACCACATGGCTACTCACAGGTACTTGTAACACACTTCCTCAAGAAATAATGAAGGCAAGGTCCTAATAAAAGTTAAAATAATTAAATTATAGATAGATTCATGCCCTAATGAAATTATGTCTCAACCCCCTGCCATGTACAGTTTTTTCATCAAATATTGTATTGCAAATGTTTCAGTGATATTTTCAATGATGCCATAAAAGATGTCATGACTGATGTAATATATGGGATAATTAGCAGTGCATGGTGAGGGCATGAGTTATAGTTACCTCAGGGAACAAGGTATAATTTTTGGGATACGTATAGCTATAACTGCTGAATTTCTAAGTTTTTTAACTTAGTAATATCTCGGAGCACAATACTACTAAGGGTTGCAAGGAAGCCCAAAAAATAAACTGGACTGCAGTTGTAAAGTTTCAGATTTACTACATGAACAACTGAAAGACCCATTTATGGTCACAAACTAATGGAAACTATAAACAAATACATAACAAATAGAATACATCTTAATCTATATATCTTTTCTTTGCATGCTCTCTGGCGCACAAAATTAGGCTGGCCCAACAAGCCAAACAAAAAACATATTTCTTATGTACCCCTGTGCAATAAAAAGAAAAATAGACCTAGCAGTTAGGCACAAAAACTACTATTTGGAGGACATGACAATTGGCCACTAGGTAAAAAAAAAATCCCAATTTTATAACAATTACAAGGATTGCCTTTCATTCACTTTGCCCTTCATTTGTAATATAAACCTACTAAAAGTAGCAAGGAAGCCCAAAGAATAAATTAGACTGCAAATCTAAAGTTTCAGATTTACTACATGAACAACTGAAAGACCCATTTATGATCACATATTAATGGAAAGAATCCTATAAAGAAATAGAATACATATTATTCTGTATATGTTTTCTTTGCATGCTCTCTCACTCACAAAATAAAACTTTGCCCAGCAAGCCAAACAAAAACAATTTTCATTATGTACTCCAGTGCAAAACACAAAGAAAAAGAGAACTAGCAGTGAGCTACACAAACTACTATATGGAGCACATGATAATTGGCTGTTAGGAAAAATATTCTTAATTTTTATAACAACAATGATTTTCTTTCATTTACTTTGTGCTTCATATATAGTACAATGTTACTAAAAATAGCAAGGAAGCCCACAAATGAACTAGACTGTAAATGTAAAGTTTACGAATTACTACTCGAACAACTAAAAGACACATTTATGTAAACCAATAAACAAATACATAAAAAATACAACAGATAAAAGAAAGAAATCTCAATAAATATGATTGCCACTTTGTAGTTATATTTAATATTCAAAAGAGAGGAATTGCTTGGATATTAGCTCCCTAATACCTTTCCATCTGTTTGACAAATTACCACAAAACATTCCAGACCTATAAAAAAATGTTATACTTTGAGATGATGTACATTTTTGTGGTGAGTCGTTTAAGGGGTGCAAAGATAAAAAGGGGTCCCAAATGCTTTTTCCACCAGTGCATTTTCCATACACGATTATATTTGGCGTATCAAGAAAATGGCCAAATGGAATTACATGACTGTTTGCAGGATAATACATTGTGGCGCAGAGATTACGCTTTTTGGGTACTTAAGTTAAGTAGGGTAAGCCTTTTGTAAGTTAAAGGCATTTAACCATAGTGATATCTGTCATCACTGTTATGTAGCTAAATTTCTCAAACTTTTGTGAAACTACCACAGTATATGGCTGTAAACTTATTTAAAAATATATTAAAAAATATAAATAAATTCCTCTATCAATTTCTACTTTCATAAAGTTTTAATAAGTAGGGACCTACTACTTACCTATATTTAAGGCACTAACACTGAATACAGTCAAAGTCTAGTAAAAACTATATGGCTGCCTTTTTATTTTCTAAAAACAGCCATTACCCAATTATATATTGGCATGTCATCGCCATATACCATGGTATACTGCAAAGTTATCACGGTATACCATGGCCCAAATTTTAACTAAGGCCTACCTGTATTATTGGATTTCCGTACTCTTGCGTCACTCCTGGTGTCACATAAGGAAAGCAATACTTATTTACAAAGGAACCCACGGCTACGATGCATGGCCCTGCATTGATTTGTAAATCTGGAGAGATGTAAGGCAGAGCCATTTGGTGTCTTGCGTTATTCTGCACATCATAATCTACATTGCTGCTAAATTTCACATACATCCATATGCAATGCCACTATAGCCACTCCACTTTATGCTATTCCATGCTACGCCACTCCACTCTACTTCTCCCTACTGTATGAGACTCCACTCTATACCACTCCTCCACTCCCTGCTATTACACTGCACTGTACACAACGCCACTGTACACCATTCCAGTCTATGTCACTCCACTGTACTCCATTTTACTGTACCCCACTCCACTCTACTCTATTCTACTGTATGCCATTCCCCTCTACAGCACTCCACTGTACGCTACTTCACTGTATGCTCTCCACTGTACGATAATTCACTCTACACCACTCTAGTGTATGGCACCCCACTCCATGCCACTTCATTCTATGCTATTCGATTAGATCTCATTCCAATGTACGTCAGTCCTCTGTACACTCTACTCCCATGCCACTGTACGCCTCTCCAGTCTACATCATTCCATTATACGCTACTCCACTGTACGCTGCTCACTATACACTACTACACTGTGCGCCACTCCCCTGGACAACACTCCACTCTACGCTATTACACTGTACATACCTCTACTCATTTATTAACACTTGACTCAGGAATTATTATTATTATGTTTTTATGAAATTTATGATTATTGTTTAAAAATTGTGTTAATGTATTTTACTTTTTTGCTTATATTTACTGTATGTCATTATATGCCTTGTTTTATATATATAATTATTGTGGATTAGTCTATGTATGAATTTTTATAATAAATAATCTGTTCTGAATACGGAAGTGGGTTCTTGTGTCCCAAACACGATTCATGTGGGCAAGTGTTTTTTGACCGCCTGGGTTGATACTTACACAGCACTTTTTCCCTGACCTAGGGGTTATTACTATCAGTCGTACAGGGTACCCTTGTTTTTTGCAAACATACCTCTACTCTATACCAGTCCACTCTACGCTATTACACTGTATGCAACTCCACTGTATGCCTCTTCAGTGTATGCCATTCCACTGTATACCACTCTGCTATATGCTACTCTAGAATATGCTATCCCACACTACGCCATTCGACTGTATGCCACTGCACTCTATGCTATTCCAATGTATGCCACTCCACTGTATGCTACTCTACTCTATGCCACTCCAGCATATGGCATTCACTCTACATCACTTATTCTTCACTGATTAATTGAACCCCCACCAAATGTACAACACTCCACTGTATGCTATTATACGCCACTGTATGCAACTGCAATCTACACCACTCCATTATACCCCCACCACTATATGCTGCTCCACTATACACTATTACACTCCACACCTGGCCACTCCACTGTATGCTATTAGACTATATGATATTACACTCTACACCGCACCACACCACGCCACTACAGTGCACTCTCCTCCACTCTATATACCTCCACTCTACAAAACTCTACTACACTCTATGCCACTCCGCTAGACTCTACTCATCTCTGCCATATACCCCACTGTCCAAATTTGCACTCAACTCTATGCCTGTATTCTCCACTCTCCGACAATTCTGAACATTGTACGACAAAGCATTCTACTCTACTGTATGGAACTTCACTCCAAACAGTATCCTCAACCCTACGCTATGCCACTTCAATGTATGCCCAGATACTCTATGCTAATTCACTGTACCCTACTTCCCCCTATGTCACTCCCTACGACACTCCCTACGTCACTCTACTGTACACCACTCCCATCTCCACTATTCCACTCTATGCCACTCCACTCTTCTACACTCCACTGTACAGTATTCCACTGTTCGCAATTCCACTGTATGCTACTCTACTTTACGGTAATACACTCTACGCCACTACAGTGTAAGCCACTCGACTCTGTTTGGCTCCATTGTATGACACTACTCCACTCTATATTGTTCCATTCTATAAAAGTTTACCACATTTTATATCATTCTATGACATTTTACTTCACTCTATTCCCGTACAATCCACTGTCCAAATCTGTGCTCCACTCTATGCGCATACACTCTAATGTACAACATTCTAGTCCACTATATGACACTTTTCTATATAAGACAGTACGCCACTCTTCTGTAAGAGGCCCCATTCCAATTTATAACAGTTTACTACCTATGCTACACCAGTACACCCCACCCCACTCTATTCTACTCAACGACAAATCAATACACTATATTGTACTTTACTCCACACTATGATTCTCCTCTCACCTCTACTTTACACTACTATACAACAATCCACTCTATGCATCTCCACTTTTTCACACACTACTGTACTCTATGTAACTCCACTCTACAACACTCTCCTGCAATGTATGGCACTCTCCGTCACTTTACCGGTTTTAGAAAATGGGGTCTCCAGTTTGCAGAGGTATACACCTTGTCCAACAAGGGACCCTTCCTTCTAGTCAGGATGAGCAAAGTACACACCTAAGTTTACCTGTGCTCACACTCTGGTAGCTTGGCACAGAGCAGTCAGGCTAAACTACAGAGGCACCTTACTGACACGCAGGGAAGGTGATGCATCGGCTCCTTACTGGAGAGGAGGTAATGCATTTGTTTCTTACTGTACGGGGAGGGTGATGAATCAGTTTCTTACTTCGACCCCAGCGTTGTTGCATATTCAGCGCCGAGGTGCTGTGTGTGTAAATCCAGGACGTTTTGGAGGTCCATGTGGGGGTGGCAAACAGGCACTGCATTTATTCCTTCAGCTGTGATCCCACGATGGATCAATTCTTTCAGCCGCACAGCAGGGCCTGCTTCGGAGTCAGTGTGGCATTCTCGGACTTCAGAGATTGGTGCACTGACTCAGCGTGTGGTGGATTTTTCAGCCGCTGAGAGGCGCTGTGTCGATTCTTTGGTTGCACAGTGGCGGTGCAAGGAAATTCTTCTAGCACAGTGGTGCAAAGTTGGAAAAAAACAGGTGCTGGAAGGGCAATGCATCAATGTTCTCCAAATCTTTAGTTCTTGATAGCTTCCTGTAGCAGGAACAACCCCCAGAGGCCCAGCACTGAAATAGGCACCTCCTGGCAGGTCAGAACACCCAGTGTAGAGTTCAAGGAAGCTGTGGGTGAAGGTTTTGTGCCCCAGAGACTTCAGAACAGGAGGCATGCATACACAAGCCCTTGGAGATTCTTCACAGGCAGGTTCACAGCAAAGTTTCAGTCTTTGTCCTCTCCTTGGCAAAAGCAACAACTGCAGGCCAACCCAGCAAAGCACACACAGCAAAGGAGCAGTCTTCTCCTCACAACTCTTCAGCTCTTCTCCTTCGTTCCCCTTGACTCCAGAAATAATCTAAATTTCTGGGGTCAGGGCCCCAATATGTATACCACATTTTCCTTTGAAGTTAGCACAAAGTTCCCCTGGCACACATAAACCAGTTCTGCCTGGCTCAGGTCAGGTTCTCTACAGGATGTGGAGACAGCTTTGTGCAAGGCAGCCACAGTCCATTCAAGTGCATGCAACAACTCCTCCCACCACGTTAAATGCAGATAAGGTCTGTTCGGCCTGGCTGTGAGTCACCCAGGAAATGCAGGGCACACCTCAACACCCCCCTTCGTGTCTGTCTAGTGTGAATGCACATCCCCAGCTCCTGTCTCTCCAGCACCAGATGGGGAATACACAAACAGGCAGAGGCACAAAGGATGGTTCAACAAGAAAATGCCCACTCTCTAAAAGTGGCATTTTCAAACACACTATTTAAAAACTATCTTCATTAAACATGTGCTATTAAATTCTGAGTTCAGAGAGCCCAAACGCCATTTCTCTGTCATGTCTCAATGGAAAGTTACACTTGTAAGATGTTATAAAGCAGCGCCCATGTTCACCAATGAGACAGACAGACTTTCAATAGTGAAAAACTAAATTAGCGGTATTTCACTGTCAGGACATGTCAAACAACCAGTATATGTCCAACCTTTCACAGACACTGCACCCTGCCCTTGAGGCCATCTTGAGCCTACCTTAAGGGTGCCTTACATGTATTAAAAAGGAAGGTTAAGGCCTGGCAAATGGGTGTACTTGCCAGGTCGACGTGGCAGTTAAAAACTGTGCACGCAGACACTGCAGTGGCAGGTCTGTGACACTTTTACAGGGCTACTCATTTCTTTGGCACAACCAGTGCAGCCCACTAGTGTCATTCGACTTACATTCCCTGGCAACCTCAGTGCACTTTACTAGGGACTTACCAGTAAATCAAAATGCCAATCATGGATAACCAATCGGAATCACAATTTACACATAGGGCACTAGCACTTTGGCACTGATCAGCAGTTGTATTCTGACGGTCTGACCGAGGGGCTGTCCGGACTACCATCGTAACGAGCCTCCTAGTTATTTTACTTCACACAGGTAAAGGTCAAGGCAGAAGGCTACCTAAGACCGGTATGGTAATACTTTACGGGTAAAATTATGCTTTGTATTCAATTCAACCTACAATTATTTTTAAAGAACAAGATGTACACTGTCTTTGGGTGGAGAAGTGTATTACTACTCAGGTATTAATTTTATTACTTTCGTGTTAATATGTAATATTTGGAATTTAAAAAAATACTATTAATATTAAAATAAAAAAATATAAACATGAAAATATATAGTATTTATGGATGGGATTGAAGGGATATAGGGATTTTGGGTGGGGAGTTGAATATTAATAATTAAATGGAATTTAAGTGAAAAAAAGTTCATGTTAATATGTTTTTATGATATACAAATATATATTATTGAATTTCTAAAATATTATTCATCAATTTACAGACATTTAGGTCCACACTACAATGGCAGTTGGGCAGCAACGACAGCCTGTTAGCAGCGGTCCGACCATCGATAGCCCTTGGGGCCGACTGCTGCATAACAATGTGTGGAGGTCGGCCCACAGCGGTCGGAGGCAAAACCGCTGCCTCCAATAGGATCTAAGATCCCGACGGGATGTCTGACCCTGACGGCGGTGCTGAATCAAACACTGCCATCCAGATTCTGATATTCCTTTCTGACAACCTTTACATGGCGGGAACACCGCCATGTAAAGGCTGTCGGAAAGTGATATTTGGACCCCTGTCCCTCTTGGGCCACTGTTAAGTGGCCCAGGAGGCACATGTGGTCCCCCCACGCACCTCAATGCACAGCACAGTGCATGGAGGTGCAGGAAGTGCTCACATACATGATGGCTTGTGTTGCAGCCCTTTTCCTGGGCCACCACACAAGCTGCCGTGTAAATGAGCACTTTGCGACCGCCAGTCCAGCTATCGAAATGAGGCATTTTTTTGTCAAAATTATATTTTAACACATCATTTAAAAGAAATGTAAATGTAATACAAAGGTTTAATATTTATATTGTTAATTTAAACATAGTAGAAAATTAACACAAAAATGTACAAAAAAAGGCAATAATATAATATATTTTAGAAAAATATAAACACAAATATTGTAAAATGTAACATATTTTTGAAACATTTAAAAATTTATTTTTCCATGGTCTATAAGTAAGTTCAATGGAAAATATTGTCCTGTAACTTTTAACCCCTTCGACGCTCATGACGAGCTGGGCTCGTCATGAGGTAGCCTCCTGGCACGCTCATGACGAGCCCAGCTCGTCATGTAAAGTGCACTTTACAAATTCTCAGTGTGCGGGCGGAATTCCGCCCGCACGCATGCGGTTAATTTACTTGGACGAGTAGATGGTGTAGTATGTGATAGTCAAGTCTCGATTCAGTAATATTTTCTGTGTGCTCTCAAATGTAATCACTATAGTAGTGGATGTGAAACGGTGGATAGCCCTTTTATATGTGTTTGGTATGGTAGATGAAAATGTAAAGAAAGATATACGTTGGAATACCCATTTTTTACTCAGTGTTATTGTGAAAGTGCTGTTGATTATTTTATTCGTAAAAAGAATACATTTATTTCACTTTCTGTTTAAAAACAAGACACATTTTTTACTTGGGAAGGTGAAAGTAGGGGTTAAAATAAAGGTGAACTATGTTGAGAAAGCGATTTTCAATATTAGTTGTATTGTTTCATGTTTCATTTATGATGTTCATTTGTAGAATGTCTTTTCAAAGATATTTGTCTGTATATTTTTTGTTGTTATTTTTTTAATTTCTTTTAATTTTATTTTCATATTTTGAAAATTAAAGTGCATTTCTGTTTTTTTTTACCTGCGTGTTGTAATGGTATGTGTGCTGATGTGCTTCGTGGTAATGGTATGCGCGGTAATTACACTTTTAATATTACCCTATGTATATGAGTGGCAGTGTGTTTCGTGATGAAAACTTGCGTTGTAGTAGTTAGTGCATTGTAAAAACTGCATGGTTTAGCGTGCATTGTAAAGGCACTTGTCGTTCTGTCATAAATCCGCGTAGCAGAGCATATTATGCCTGTCACCCTGAGGGAATACCGCTCACCAAATTTAGATATCACTGTGGTCCCTGCAGCAACCTCTGGGCCTTCAAAGGAACCAGTCACAGCAGTTCTTCTGCAGGTAAAAAAGTTCAATGTACAACTACTGTTGGTTTTGAGGGCTGTTTGTAACAAATGACCCCCATACCCTGATAATTTTTCCCTGAGTGACATGGCTATTATTTTGTATTTGTCTGTGACCGCCAGGTTTTTTCTAGTAGCGACGAACAGAGAAAAAGAGCCATCACACATCCATTGTAGATCGGATGGGCAGTCTGATGGCTTTATCCCAAACGCCTCTTTTTGGCAGACCATCAGATTATGCTTTCCAATAGCACAGCAAACCTGGGCACTTCCATCAGAAAACTGATATTCCAAATGCAGTTGGTGGACTGAGGTTTGGTGGAGAGGGTAGTCTATCACAATGTCCGCCAAATTCTAAATCAGGCTCTAAGATTTTTATCAACTATACTCTCTACAGGACATGTAGCTAAAACGAATGTGGTGTAATGGATTTCGAAAAATCGTATACAGCAGCAACACAAATTCAATATTGACTTCAAATTATAAGAAATAGTGGTTCTTTTATTAAACTGCAGCATAATATGTTGGGATGAGGCATGAATGATAAGATAAACATACATATAGCACTGCACAGCATTTCAGTTGCCAGCGTCTCTCTCTCTCTCTCTGTGGGCTGGATACATTCATAATCGACCTATGTCTATGATTTTATTAGACTGGAAATTTTCGAAAATAGATTCATATAATCCTGTGAAATTATACCTGGCAGTAAATGTAAATCATATAGGAGTTGGTGTTCTCACTGTCCTTTATGCATACTCCAGTAGATTTTACACATGGTACAATCTGTAGAAATATGTTTTGCATAAATGTGCAAAAGCCTTTTTCAAACTATTTTTCTCCCTCCATGGGAAAAAATCCCTGTAGTGTGTGCCGATTCCTTTCTCATTTCTGGTAGTAACATAGCTCTGCTCTTAAATGAAGTAGTATTCAAGAATAAGAAAGGACCTGCAAAATGTTATTAAGATATGAAAGCAAACGTACACGTTTCTGGATGGTGGAAGAACTTTGGATTGCATAAAGCTTGGGAACCCCTGCTTGCCAGGTTGCAGATTTGCTCCAGCAATTTAAAAACTGTCAGATTTTCTCACCTGTCTGACAGTAGGAATATGCCTTGACCCTCATTCTATAACTCAAGATCAAAGACGTTTTGTCTGTAGATCAACTTTTAAATGAGCATTCGGAAACAAAGGGGCATATTTGCAAGCCCTCATTGCCACCAGACGTCACTTTTAGGGACGTTCCTGTGGCGTCATGTGCTTCGCCTTATTTACTTAACGTGGCTTAACGCTGCCTTGTAAATAAGGCACCCTTTCACGCAATACTCAGCGTGAAAGGGGTGAACAATCGGTGTTGCGGTGGGCGTTGCGCCGCAACACCCATTGATTTTTACGCTGCCCCCTATTAATAAGGGTGGTGTAAATAGGAAGCAGCGCCAAAATCAAGAAAAGTCAGCTGAAATTAGTGCCATCGTAGTGGGAAATGCAGGGCTGCACCGTATTGTTGTAAGTATGGTGCAGCCCTGCGCTTCAGAAGTGGCGGAGCTCGGCGTTAAGCCAAGAAGGCTAATGCCCAGCTCAGTCACTTCTTTGTAAATATATCCTGAAGTAATCTACCACCTATTCATAAGAGCTGTCCTTGGAAACAAACAAATGGCAAAACCTTTGTGTAGCCAGAGTGTTCAGTCGCTCTGAGAAATACCTATATTTTGATGAAAAAAAGAGATGTTCGTCATTTCAAACAAAACCAAGACCTCTGGCCATGTAATTGCTGTTGCCATTCATTTTTGACCTGGGCATTAATAAATGGGATGAGTGGCATGTCGGTCTTTTTGCTACACTTTGAGAGAAATGCTGAGCATCTTTGGCTCTCCCTCTGACCTTTATTCAGTCAAGCGGTGCCATTGATAACTGAGGACAGTAGTTGAGTGTCGTTCTTCAGTATCCATGAAGGTCACCGCTGGTAGGGAGGATCGAATTGCTCTCCAGAACAATCTTATTTATCAAGGATTTCTGTTACTGACCTAGAATGAGAAAAGACTTCTTAGTCATGTGACTATGTGTTAGCATCTAGGCAGCAGGACACCATGGGGCCTCATTAATGAGAAATGATGCATCACTGCGTGAAAGCAGTGATGCGTCACTTCTCAGTGCGCACTCCTTGCGACATTCCTGATGCGTCATATTTAATGTATGACGCATCATGTCGCAAGGAGTTACAGATACGTCAGTATTTCTGACGTATCTGTAAGCGCAAAAGTGACGCATTGCTGGAGTGTGTCACAAAAGTGACGCAACTCCAGCAATGCATCCTTTCACATGGGGCAAGCCCCATGTGAAAGGGCCTGCGTCAGTCTTATGCCTGCTGTGAGGCAGGCGCAAGATTTTGACGCAACAGCGTCCTAAAAGTGACGCAGTGAAATCTCATAGATTTCACTGCGTCACTTCTACGACCCTTCCTTACGTCAATACGCCCCCCTTGCATACATTATACCTGGCGCAGGTATAATGTGGCGCAGGGGTTTACAAAGTGACGTATCTACCTTGATGTGTCACTTTGTAAATATGGCGCAACAAGGTACATTTTTTACGCCACTGGTGCATCACAAAAAGTGACGCACCGGTGGCGTAAAAGTGACGCACAGCCTCATAAATGAATTAGGACAAATTTAATGGCATGGATATATGTTCATAAGTGCACCTGGTATGCCTTATGTCCTGACGTGGCCCCGGCGCGCACTGTGCGATACAACTTAAACTATATTTCACTGATGTGGTCTATAAAGGCCTTTTGGGACTGCGCGGGCTCCCGTTTAGGGGACAGCTGCCCTGGCTATTTAGCCTTGACTGTTCCTAGTGGAACAGGCACAAGCGTGATTTGTAAGTGTCCGGTCTCACACAGATTGAAAAGTTATTGCTTCAAACGAACAAAGAATAGTAACAAGTAGTTGTACTAAAAAAGAAACAATAGGAATAGATTTTTTTGTTTTTAACATAAGAAACGTTTATTACAGTCTAGGGTGAAATGTTCGGGAATAAAGGGATCTGCTCTTGAGCATGGCACAATTAAGCCAAATCCCTTTATGTCTCAACCCTTAATTCTCACTGGGTTAAAACATAATGAAGTTGCTAGCAGGAGTTCAAGCAATTAAGAAAGCACAATTAAAGACATTTCTACCAGTGTTTCTTTTAAAGAAAGCCTTGATCCTTTGTTCCAGGTCCCATCAAACGCCCATAGACAGGAAATCCACACTTATTGTGCCTTCCTTTTCCAATTATTCAAAGGTGAATACATTGCTGAATGTTCTTTAGCAATGGAAAAACCAACCTGTTCCCGTTTTTTCCTGCCTGTACTTGAACATTGGAAGTGGAGCGTGAACTGTTATGCTATCTACATGTATCTACAGTAAAGCTATCTTCTTCCAAATCGGATTTGAAATAGCAATGAAGGAAACCTAATAAGAACGCAATAGAGTGAGAAGTCGCAATAAAAGGGACAAACCATACTCTTGTTGTAAAATTAACTGCAAAAAACACTTTGTTTAGGAGCTATAATCACATAGGGCCACATGCATCATTGTTGGTATTTGCAATTCCTAAATTGCGAAAATTAAGGAATCGCAATTTAGAAATCGCAAATACATATGCATTAAAAATTCGCAATTTTTTTTGCATTTTCTTATTTTTCCTTATTTGCGATTCCCAATTTTGTGAATCGTAAATAAGGAATCCCTTTACATTGATTCCTATGGGCCTAGAGGCCCATGGGATTCAATGGGAAGGCATTCTCATTTTGCGATTCGCAATTAAGGAATCGCAAAATGAGAATGCAATTTCTAGGGTGCAGGGGGGTCCAAAGGACCCCCCCTGTACCCCAGAAATGGAACTTGCAGTCCATTTTTCACCCATACACGCCCAAGGGCATGTGTGAGTGTAAAATGAAAGTGTCAAAAATCCACTTTTGTGCATTTTTGAAACTTTTCTTAAATTACCATGAAGGTTGACTTCATGCTAATTTAACAATTCTAATTTGCGAATTTGCAAACTTTTTCAGATGATGCATTGCATTTAAGAAATAGCAAAATTGCGATTTCTTAAATGCAATTGCAATTTAAGAAATCGCAAATAATTTGCGATTTCTTAAATTGCGAAAAAACAAAAAATGTTAATGCACCCCAAAACAAAGAATTGCATTCGCAAACGGCCGAATTTTGCGATTCGCACCGTTTGCGAATGCAATTCTGTTTGATGCATGTGGGCCTAAATGTGCAAATTCAAGTTCTTGAAGGTAGGGTTTAAAAGTGAAAACATTTAATAGAGTTTTTGGTGTTAGATCCAACATTGATCAGCCTTCTACTAAGAAAGTCATGAGAGCCACATCAATAACGAAAATGAATACAAGATGAATGTGGCGTTCATGGCTCACTGTGGGAAAGATTTGGGGGCATATTTATGACCCTCTGGCGCCACCGTAGCTTCACTTTTTGTGATGCTTTTGCAGTGCAAAGCTTGAAATCATAAATACCGGGCCACACTAAGCCACCTTGCGTGGCTTTAAATGGCCTCATACATATGGAGGAAGGAAAGGCAGCGCAAATCACTGCTTTGCATTACTCTGTGCTCAGGAGGCATTCCATAGGTGTTGCAGTGGGTGTTCCCCCAACACCCATGGATTTTTATGCTTCCCCAGATTTACAAGTCCATGTAAACCTGCGAAAGTGCAAAAAACGTATGCCTACCGAGGTGAGGCATAACGAGGAGAAAGAACTTTATTTTTCCTTGTTTATTCCTTTTTCAACATGTGCTGTATTCTACATAGGGTGAAAGGTGGCCAGTGGTCTCAATGACTCCGTTGTGAAACACTCACAATCATTTACTTTCACTTTTTCAAAACAATACTCAAACATGTATGTTCATTTCACCTTATTTTTGCAATTTAATGCATGATTAGACAATCACCAAGGAAATTCAACATCCTGATACATAATACAGTATTTCTCAAAAGAGAACAGTCATCAACACTTCTATTCTGAAAACGTTTTTCCACATTACAATCTGGTTAACAGAAATTCATAAAAAACCCAATGCATTTCAGGACATGATTGTCCCTTCTTTAGGGGCGTAGCTTTAAAACACAAATTAGAATGATAATGAGCGTACATAGAAGATCAAACTGGGCCATATAAACTCTCTTAAAAATTACAGATCAAACCTATATTGTGTCAGCCTTTAAGTTTACAACAGGGTGTTGTTGAAGAAGGGACAAATTCATGTCCTGAAATGCATTGGGTTTTTTATGAATTTCTGTTAACCAGAGTGTAATGTGGAAAAATATTTTCAGAAAAGAAGTGTTGATGACAGTTCTCTTTTGAGAAATACTGTATTATGTATCGGGATGTTGAATTTTTCTTTCTGATCATCTATTCATGCATTAAATTTAAAAAATAAGGTGAAATGAACATACATATTTGAGTTTTCTTTTGAGAAAGGGAAAGTAAATCATTGTGGGTGTTGCGCAACTGAGTCCAGTAGTCAGTGAGACCACTGGCCACCTTTCATTTTGTATCCTGGTGTGAACAGGTACACACTGTCAGTTGTAGCACACTAATTTGTTAAGCATTTGTACATAGTCAAACAGAGGTGTGCATAGTCCACATATGCATTCTACATAGGGCATATTTACAAGCCCTGTGCAGAGCTGGAATGTCACTTTTTGTGATGTTCCTGTGGCACACAGGGCTTACGCATATCTACAAGGCTACATAAAGCTACCCTGCATGGCTTTTCATGGAGTGAGGCAACACAGAAAAGTCGCTGCTTTGCCTCACACTGTGTCGGGGAGGCATGCCATGGGCATTGCAATGGGTGTTCCAATGCAACAACCATAGGTTTTAACACATTCTCAGATTTACAATTTGGCATAAATATGGGACTGTGTTAAAACCATGCACCACCCCATGGGTGGTGTAACGAGGAGAAATATAATTCTTTCTCCTCGTTTTATCCTCTTTCTATGTGTTCTGCAAAGAGGAAAACACCTCCAGCATTTGTTTTTGTGCAGGAAGGTGTGCCTTCTTGCAGAAAAACAATCCTGTCAACAGCACAGACAACGTTGCACCATGGTACAAGGGTGCCTGTGTTGGCACATGGCTGCTAATTGTGTGCCGGCGCTAGATGAAAAGGACAGGAATGCACAGTATCTTGTACATTTCTGCACTTACTAATTGGCGTAGGGCAGTGCCGCAAAATGATTTGTGGCGCTGCCCTATGCCAATTCTTTGTAAATATGCCCCATAGAAAGAGGAAAATGCCTTTAGAGCAGGAATGTGCCCCTTCCTAGACAAAAACAATCCTGCCAACAACAGAGGAACCCTTGAACTATGCTGCAAGGGTGTCTGCATTGGCGCTAGGCTGCGGCACCAGCACCAGATCTGGTGGAAAGGACATGAATGCACTTTATAGGATGAATACGGTGCATTCCGGCCCTTTACTTTGACACAGGGCAGCAAGGTGACTTGCTGCAATGCCCTATGCCAAAACCCCATAAATCAGGCCCCTAATACATTTTAATTGCCATGTACTATGTACACTCAGCTGCTGGTAATGTATTCCTCATTGTGCATTTCAGTCGCGCCTCATATGTATATGTTTTTGATGTCAGGCTCTTAGTGAAATTGTAATTCTTGAATAAGGCTCAAACGACCAGAGACACTTGAATCAACCTGGACGCTTTTCATTCTTGACACAGTTGTTTAACCCAGTATGGAAATGACTGAACATATTGGGGGATGCAGTGTAGTAGGTAACTTGAAAGGTATACATAATGTACACAAACGTCTTTCTTGTATACAACGCAAATGGAATGACATTAGCCCAGGCACCTACTTTTCCATTTTTGAAGTATACAAGCAAATAATTGTGTGCCTCGGAAGCCAACAAAGGATGTATTGCTATGAAATCTTTGTGCCACAGCAGAGATGCTTATCTGATATAGCATGTGCCAAAGAAAAAAATCCCCATGAGAAACAACATTCATTTTAAATAATGTACGGTGCAATATGTCCCTTCTTTCTGTACCGGTTAGAGGTTCAGGAAATAAAATAGCCCGATGAATACCGATGTTGCAGCAGGGCTAATGTCACTGTACATACAAGATCTGAGCGGGCGTAGGTCTTTTAGTGTGTGACCAGTTCTACAACTGTACTGCTAAACAGTATGAGGGTGAGCACGTGACCCTGCCGAGGTGTCGATCAAATAAGCTAGACTACGTTCCATATAACAGCCTGTCAAGTATGTTCAGTGATGTTCATCTACGTAAGAGCTGTCTTTGAGCATGCTGAGGAGGTTCTTCATTGTGCAGGAGAGTGCTCAGGAACCTGGGCTGTTTCTCAATGTGTTTGAACTAAGGTAGGTTTCCTATTATCTTCAGATTACCAATATTACAGGATAATACCATAGACAGTATCAATGCTTTACTTTGCATATACCACTGTATTACCAGTCTCTACATTCCTTAGGTATGGATAATCTTCTTGCCGTCCTAGTCCAATCAAACCAAGAGTCAGAACTGTCTCCAGGAACAAACATAAACCTTTCTCACACTCTTCTCCCCTCAAAGAAAGTACTTCTGGAGCCTAAGTAATGTCAAAGGATAAGGGGAGAAGATAGTAAACGGTTGTGTGATAACTGTTCATACATATTACCAAAAACTTCACTACATATTGGTGAGCTTGACAAAATGGACATTACTTGTTTCCGAGCATGTAAAGTCTGCTCATGCACTGAGTTTTCTATTTGCAGGCTGGACGTAGGATTTGCTCGGTATGTGGAGGGTGGCCATCACGATTGTCAGGCACGTTGAGACTTTCCATGACATTACAGGTATGTGAACGCTGGTCATACATGTTGCTGGGTCTATGGATGCCACTACACCTTTTTGCTCGAACTGTGGAGGCTGGCATTAACTGTTGATTGTCATGTCATGTGGAACCTACAATTACCTGTTGGTAGTCATTTGGAAACTGGCAACTGGAGCTATTTAACCTGAAAATTCTTTGGGGAGAACTCCAAACTCATCTGTAAATTCATCTTTAAATCCTTCTAGTGTTTTGTGAACACTTATACTTCTCACATTTGAGATCAACAAAATTTGTTTTGGATTTCCAATTGTCATTAGAACAGAAGATCATAGTTTTGGGAATGGGCTGAAGCCAGCAGTAAATGTGGGTATTGTTCAAATGTATGTAACACCCTATAAGAAATTTGAGTATTAGTTGAAGTGGTGAGGACCCACTTCAAATATTAATCACGGTCCTTGTAAAGGTGAACCACAAAAGTCCTTAATTAAACCTGTGCTTAATCCCCTTGTAGCTTGGCACAAAGAAATCAGGCTCAACTTAAAGGTAATATGTAAACTATTTATGCAGCACTCAAAAAGTATGAAATGAAAACACAACACAAGAAAAATCGCAAACAATTTAGAAAAATAGAGTACATTTTAATAAATAAAATTCGCCTAAGCAGGTATCACGCAACTGTGCCCTATGTACTGACAGACCCGAAACTGTGGCTCACTTCCTTTTTGAATGCCCGGATTATGTGCGCCCCAGATCCCACTGGCTCAAACCACTTTGTAGAGAGATGGGTACTCGTCAGTATTTGGCGGCTCTACGGATTTTATTAACTGATACAGCTCCTCCCATTGTTTGTGCTGTATCCAAATTTTTAAAATGGGCTTGGTTGATTCGCCTAAAAAGACTGTCCATATCGATTGAATTCTTTTTTTAAACTAATTTATTCTGATTAATTGTCATTTTTACTTGTTGATTTTAATGTACAGTCTCTTTCTTACGATGTGCTGTTCTATATATTTTTGTGTAATGCTTTTATGATATATGCATATCGAAATAAAGCAACCAACCAACCAACCAATAAATAAAATGTCACCAAAACAACAAAAATCCAATAGGTAGAACTGAGATAGGAATTTTTAAAGTGTGAATCAAAAATAGCACCAAACAGCAAGTGTGAGTACCTGGTTGTGCTAGAATTAGTCAAAGTCAAACGTTTAAGAAGACCCCAATTGAGGGTGGGGAGGATACAATAGCCAGGTTTGTTTCGGTGGAAAGTTTATCTTCAGACTTAAATGGAGAAAAAATGGTAGTCAAAGAGTCGCAGGTGGGGCCAGCTGTAAGCTTCATCTGAAGAGGGGCTCGACGAGGTGGGTTGCTAAAAAGCAGGGTCTTGTTATGGTCGTTGACCAAGGATGGAAAGCTCAGAGTAAGCGAAATCTAAAATTCATGCCCAGGAAGGAGTTGTTGTCGATCGGCTGCTGCTCGGCGACGATATAGGTGAAGCCCTCATTGTTCTGGCTTGGAACATATTCAGGAAGGTAAGTCCTATTTGTTCAGGGAGGCTGGCAAATTGAGACGGACCAGCAATTTGTAATTGACTGTTGTGGCTTCAACGGTGACCCCGGTCTCCATCAATTCCCAAGGCAGAAATTTGGCTACAAATTTCTAAGTCCCAAATCTTGCAGTATGGGGACAGGAGGAGTACACTGCAACACCAGGGCGAGGCACTACTTGGGGTTTAGAACTAACCCGAGCAGAGGCCAGCAGCAGGGTCCAGATCAGGCCCAGTTGAAACTGGTCTGCTGTGCAGTTGCTGTGTTCCTGTAGCTCAAACAGGAGATCAGCTACCTGACCCTTTGAGTCACTTCTGGGGTCCTGGGTTCAAAGCAATCATATCCAATGCTTCTTCAGGTTCTTCAGACAATGGAGCAGTCCTTCTTCTGAGTCTTCACAGGTCCAGGAGTGTTCTGAGAAGAGACCTGTGGGGTCCACTTTTATGGCCAGTGCCAGCCTGTGGGTGGAAGGTAAAGCCTGACTAAAGAGACAAAAGGAAAGTATGCCTGTATGGCCTTCATCTGTCTGTGGCATAGCAGGAATCCTTTGAATCTCAGAAAGCTGCTCGATACAGCTCCCAGATCATATTTTCACCAGGAGGGGCGCGCAACACACTACCCTCATAGTGGTGAAAGGCTACTGCCTTTGTCAGGAGATAAGCATCATGATGCTGGTGGAGGCAACATACCATGTAGTGATCATGAGAAGTGAAGACACCTGTTTACCTTTGTCACAAGAGTAATACCTACAGGCTCACTCAATTATAGTTCTGCTACTGTGTGCTAAACTCACACTTGGCCTGCATCAGGTAAGCATATATTGCTTTACAGTGTAGGTGTGATATTTGCATGTGCTGGGTGTAAGTGTGCCTATGATTGCTTCAATACATGGAAGATTAGTGCAATGCTTTGCATGTATGTTTTATCTGCGAGGTGTATGTGTGCCTGTGAATGGTGAGTCAGGAAGGTGATCCTGTATGCCAGGTGGGGCCATCAGGAAAAGTTCAGGAGAGTCAAATTACCACCCCCTCCTTCTGTAGAAAGAATCCGGTTAAACGTAGCATCATTGGATGAGCATTGAGGACACCTTGCCTCTATCCCCTAAGAAACATTTGTGAGGAAGTCGAGAACACCTGACTGCTGCCCCTGTAGAGCAGTGTGTGCGGTACTCACAAAAGACAGCCTCTGCAGCTTTAGTGCCCACGAGGAGGGTGTCCTTGGAGTCTCTAGTCATGCTGTTCATGAAAGTAACTGTAAGAGCAATTGATGGACTAGAAGGCCTTTGGAGAATTTACCTGTCACATAGCGCTTTGCGCCGCAGGACTCCTGAGATTTGTTCTACTAGTGCGGCTTAACCTGAAGGTCGCCTATAGAGAATAGGCAATCATTTCTACTACTAGCAAATGGGGAGTGGGACTCAGGAACTGTCTATTGAAATACTAGAACCCTGATCTCAGGGGACCGCGTGTACTGTTTGTGAATGTAGTTTTTATATTGTATTCACATATCAATACTCCTATTTTCATAAACGCAACTATTTGACTGACAGTCATTTAATGCTGTTGTTGAATGTATTTTGGGCTGCGGGCCTGTGTTTACCCCCTGTGTCTATCTCCCTCTGGAGAAGACTGAGAGATCCATTTGTGCTACCACTGAGAGACAAGTGCTGTTGGGATACTTAGCACATTTGCTAAGGATCAATAGTAGGTTGTATCTCAGGACATCAGGAGTAAAAGGTTTCAATCTCCATGGTTTAGCCCAGTAGCTCCTGCTTACCCTGTGGCCCTCTTAAGAGGGTTCTAGCAAGGCCTATAATGGCAGTAACTTATGAGTTTTGAAAAGGAAAGTTTAGGGCTGGTGACAGGTTCATTTTGTGAGGTAGAAATGGCAGTTTAAAACTGCACACCCAGGCTTCCGTGGCAGGCCTGTGGTCATGTTTTACAGTTCTACTGTAGTGAGTGGCACAATAGATGCTGCAAAGCACTACTAGCATTTAATGTGGATGACATGGGTACGGGTTCTGATATATTCTAGGGACTTACACGTAAATTATATGTGCCAATCATGTGTGTACCACTTTTAACAGGTTTGATAGTGCGGCTATAAGCACTTAACCATGAGTTAGTAGGTGTGAAGTGTACGGAGTCCTGTGGTTAAAAACAAATGGGTACTGCAACAGAAGGTGCTAGACCTGCCATCCTTAGGGTGGTCTTCCCGCAACATTTTTGCCTGCTTACCTCCTCCTTTTGTAGATTATTTTTGTTGGCCTTAGGACTCTGAGCACTTTGCCTCTGCTGACCAGTGCTAAAGTGCATGTGCTTCTCCTCCAAACATAGCAACATTAATGCATACACAAATGACATATTCAGTTTACATGTAAGCCCCATGTAAAGTGGTAAACCATATACCTAAGGCCTGTAACCTAAATGCTACTAGTAGGCCTGCAGCACTGTTTGTGCCACCAACACCGGTAGCCTTTCACACCTGTCTCAGGACTGCTATTGCAGGGTCTGTGTGTGCAGTTTACTGCCACTTCAACTTGACATTCAAAACTACTTGCCAAGCCTTAATTTACCTTTTATTATACATACATCACCCCTAAGGTAGGCCCTAGGTAGCCCATAGGGCAGGGTGCTGTGTAGGTAATAAGTAGGACATGTACTGTTAAGGTTTGCATATCCTGGTAGTGACAAACACCCCAAATAATGTTTCACTACTGTGAAGCCTACTTCTTTCATAGGTTAACATTGGAAATCCCTTAATAAACATTTAAGCTGTAATTCCTGATTAGAAAGGAGTAGTTACACCATGTTGTATATCTGAAATGGTAATGATAAATCCTCTTTAATGATAAAGCTGTATTTATCATTACTATTTTAGAAATGCCACTTTTAATAAGTGTAAAGGACAATGGTGGTGAGATGCACACCGATATTTACTCCATTTTAATAATTACTTTCTGAGTATTCACCAATTCAACTTTTGTCAGCGTGCCAGCTTGCTCCGCGCTCCGCCCAATTGCGCTGCAATTATTAGAACGAACAGGAAGGAACCAGTTTGACTCCATTTCAAGCTGCACAGCCATTTCCAGCCAATGAATCCAATAAATCAAATTCGTATTCAACTTTTCATTTCATCCACTTTTAATCTGTTAGTATAATCCTTTTTATCCTTTGTTTTCCTTCAATTTATTTTACTCATTCTTTTATACACTCACGTTTTTCACACAAACACAGGAGAGTCAAAGTGTTTCCACAAGTCACGATTTATTTAAAACACCCAATGCACTGGGTGTTTTAAATAAATCGTGACTTGTGGAAACATTTTGACTCTCCTGTGTTTGTGTGAAAAACGTGAGTGTATAAAAGAATGAGTAAAATAAATTGAAGGAAAACAAAGGATAACAAGCATTGGAAATGCAATAGGTCTCGCATTAGGAAAGTTTGAGCGATTGGTATTGTAAATGACACTTTTTTTATTTATGTGTTGGTTTTGAAAATAGCAAAATTAATAGCTTTGTCAGTTACAATGTCAATAGTTTTAACTTTCGCAAATGTGACACCTATAGCATTTGTAATGTAATGTGTGTTGTATTTACGTGACTTACATGTATTGATATTACAAATAACAATGGCTTTTAATTTTGTAAATAATTAATACTTAAATAAAATTTATTGTAATTTATAATGGCAATAGCTTAAACGTTTGTAAATAAATTTTGTGAAGATTATGTTCAGTGTATTTTATTGTGACGAAAATCCAAGAACATTGCATTTGCACCTACACACACACAGAGCCACACACACACACACACACACACACACACACACACATATAGATGTGGTGGTGGATCTGGGGGATATGGTGGTGGTGGTGGTGATGGTGGTGATGGTGGATGTGGTGGTGATGGTGGTGGATGTGGTGGTGGTGGTGGAGGTGGTGGTGGTGGAGGTGGATGTGGTGGAGGTGGTGGTGGATGTGGTGGAGCTGGTGGTGGATGTGGTAGAGGTGGCAGATGTGGTGGAGGTGGTGGATGTGGTGGTGGTGGATGTGGTGGTGGTGGATGTGGTGAAAGTGGTGGTGGATGTGGTGGTGGATGTGAAGGTGGTGGGTGTGGTGGATGTGGTGGATGTGGTGGTGGATGCAGTTGTGGATGAGGTAGTGGATGTGGTGGTGGTGGTGGATGTGGTGGTGGTGGATGCGGTGGTGGTGGTGGATGTGGTGGTGGTGGATGCGGTGGTGGTGGTGCATGCGGTGGTGGTGGTGCATGCGGTGGTGGTGGAAGTGGTGGTGGATGTGTTGGATGTGGTGGTGGTTGTGGTGGTGGATGTGGGTGTGGTGGGTGTGGTGGATGTGGTGGTGGATGTGGTGGTGGATGCGGTGGTGGTGCATGTGGTGGATGTGGTGGTGGATGTGGCGGTGGATGTCATGGTGGATGTGGAGGTGATGGTGGATGTGGTGGTGGACGTGGTGGTGAATGTGGTGGTGGATGCGGTGGATGTGGTGGTGGTGGATGCGGTGGATGTGGTGATGGTGGAAGTGGTGGTGGATGTGTTGGATGTGGTGGTGGATGTGGTGGTGGATGTGGTGGATGTGGTGGTGGATGTGGTGGTGGTGGATGCGGTGGATGTGGTGGTGGTGGATGTGGTGGTGGATGTGGTGGTGGATGTGGTGGTGGATGCAGTGGTGGTGCATGTGGTGGATGTGGTGGTGGTGGATGTGGTGGTGGATGTGGTGGTGGATGTGGTGGTGATGGTGGATGTGGTGGATGTGGTGGTGGTGGATGCGGTGGATGTGGTGGTGGTGGATGTGGTGGTGGTGGATGTGGTGGTGGATGTGGTGGTGGATGTGGTGGTGGATGCGGTGGTGGTGCATGTGGTGGATGTGGTGGTGGTGGATGTGGTGGTGGATGTGGTGGTGGATGTGGAGGTGATGGTGGAGGTGATGGTGGAGGTGATGGTGGATGTGGTGGTGGATGTGGCGGTGGATGTGGCGGTGGATGTGGCGGTGGATGTGGTGGTGGATGTGGCTGTGGATGTGGCGGTGGATGTGGCGGTGGATGTGGCGGTGGATGTTGAGGTGGATGTGGAGGTGGATGTGGAGGTGATGGTGGTGGATGCGGTGGATGTGGTCGTGGTGGATGTGGTGGTGGAAGTGGTGGTGGATGTGGTGGTGGAAGTGGTGGTTGATGTGGATGTGGTGGTGGATGTGGTGGATGTGGTGGATGTGGTGGATGCGGTGGATGTGGTGGTAGATGTGGTGGTGGTGGGTGTGGTGGTGGGTGTGGTGGATGTGGTGGTGGATGCGGTGGTGGTGCATGTGGTGGATGTGGTGGATGTGGCGGTGGATGTCATGGTGGATGTGGAGGTGATGGTGGATGTGGTGGTGGATGCGGTGGATGTGGTGGTGGTGTCACAGAAAAATGCAATATTTTTCAAAGAGGAAGGAAAACTGATGCAATTTTAACACTGTGCTACCGTAATCAGTTTTCGAAGTACAGAAAATAATACAGCGGAAATGCTGCAAAACACTATTTAACATAACCTGCATAAAAAAAGATATTTAAAAAAAGAGAACACACAAAAGAATTTGGAAGCGGAAATGAATATTATCCGATTTATCTCCAGGTAGGTAGCGCCAGGACACCCCAGGGTAACAGAGCGCTTTAGAAGTCTCAGTAACATTAACAAATAAATACAAGAAACCACTGCTGAGGTACGGTAATGAACAGCATATCCTCGGCGACAGGAAAAGCCTCACTGCAAGGATGAGACATCCTCATAAGTTGGTGTGAGGAGGATGAGACGTATACCCGTGGGAAGTCTCCATGCTCCAAGGAAAGTTTTGTCATGTGCATATTTTAAGGCCCAGTAACCCTATGTCTCATACCAGTCCGACGATTGACTAATGCTAAGGAACTTTTCGGTTGGAGATGAAATTATTCCCCCTTGAACAATGGAACATGATGAGTCAAAGGACATTAAAGGCCCTTTAAAGCGAAACTAATTCAGCTGCCTGTTCACATACTTAAAGCCTCCAGTGGTCGATTCTGACACCAGCAATTGCACCCGCCAGAATACTGAGCAGTAAACACATTTTAGAGGGCCCCTTAAAGGAAGTGAGGGGGTTGGCCTTAAAAATAAATCACACAACGACCTTGAAATACCCATCAGAAGACAGCATGTGGGCGTAAGACTTTCAGTGATCTTTTCAAACTAACTCTTAACCACGGGTGCTCGGGACATAAACACAGTTCAGTGAGAATTTTGAGAGGGGCGGGTTGGGGGTTCTGATAACGGAAAAGACGTGGCGAGTGAAATGAAAGAGGATTTAGCAAGAAATATCTTGCGTGCTGGATGGTAATCTAATGTGACAAAGAGAAGTGGGCTTTGTCTCAAGAATAAGAAAACGAGCAAATTAACAAAAGGCGGAGGTCAGGGGTTAGCAACTTGGGACTCAACAGACAGCAGCCTAACCATCATGAGCTAAAAACAACGAGAAACACGAGAGACGGCCTGCGGCCGTCAAAGTGAAAGTACGGCCGGCGGAGGGCATTGCTGTGGGGAGGGGGGAGGAGAAATGCGACACGGCGGGCAGGGGAGGGGGCGGAGCGGGGAGAGCGGCGTGAGGGTGTGAAGCAGCAGGGGCCTTTGAAGTGAAGCTAAGCTTCACTTCAAAGGTGTGGGAGTAGTGCTGCTGGTGATTGACTGGCGATTTGATGATGTGCACGCGCATTTTAGGTCAATGCGCTTGCGCATTGACCTAAAAGCGCACGGGCACAGCATCAAATCGCCAGTTGAATCGCCAGTTAGGTAAACTCTCGATAAGCCCCTATATATCTCGCTCCCGCTCAATGCGCATGCGCATTGAGATAGGTCGCTCGACCTAAAAAGGATTAAACTAACAGATTAAAAGTGGATGAAATGAAAAGTTGAATACAAATTTGATTTATTGGATTCATTGGCTGGAAATGGCTGTGCAGCTTGAAATGGAGTCAGACTGGTTCCTTCCTGTTCGTTCTACTTTTAATAAGTGGACATTTCTCTGTTCTTACTGCTTTGTGTGACTGCAGCCTGTCTCCAATACACATCGGGGGTGGGTGACAGCTACATTTTGTGCATTCCCTCTAGACAACCACAAACACAGGCAGTTAGGTGGGACAGAAATCGCATCTGCATTCTGATAGCTCTTCCTGGGCAGAAAGATAGGGGGAAAAGGCACACCTGAATAGGAAGTATCCTGCTTCCCACACAAAGGGCTGATTATCTCCTACTGATAGTCTGGAGACAGGGCTGTAAAGAAGGGCCTTTGTGTCCTTCAAAGACGCTTATTTGAAGTTACCCCCACTTTAAAGGCACAACTGGGTATACGTACTTAGGGCTCTGACTCTACCATGACAGTTCACTACTGGACCTGTGAAGGACTCTGCCATGAGTAAAGACTTCTGTGCTACGAGGATTGCCACTCTGCTTGACTGCTGCTCTGGAATAACTATTGTTCTGGTTTGCTGTGCTGCCTTGCTGCCTGTTGATCTCTGCCATGCTGAAGACAAGGAGTGGGCCCATTTTACTTGAACCCAGAGCGAATCCAAGGGCTTGCTGTCTAGCCCCCTGTTCTGAAGTCTCTGGGCCATCAAAGACATCCTTCAACCCTGCAACAGCACCTGGACTCTGCCATCTGTGAGTGCTGCCACGTGGTGATTTCTGCTGTGCTGGTCCATCAAAACCAAAGCATTGAGGAATTTGCACCGATCGTAACTGACGCATCACCCTTCGACACTGACGCAGCTTCCTATCAACGACACCACCTAGATGGACTGGGCGGGTCAACGATGACAGATTGTGCGGCTCAACAACATGCCTGCATTGTAAAGGGGTTCGTCAGTGAAGCCTCAATTGACTGCACGGATCAGAACAAATGCATCACCTGCATCTACTGGATCGACAACACTACCTCGCCTCCTCTGTTCCTCGCATTGAGTCTTCAACTTTGACTCTTTCTCCATCCAAGGTACGTTTTTAGCGGGACCTGCATGAGTCCTGTAGCTAGCCAACCCTCCATCGCAGTCCGCCTAAACTTTGGCGTTACCCCAGTTGGTGCTTTAGGACTGTAAACACTATAATTTGATTTAATCCTTCAAAATGTATAACTCTGTTTCTATTTATTGGAGTTTTGCCATTTCGGTCTTGTTTTAGTCAAAAAGAAACATAAAATCTATTAGTCTACCCCTGTGTGGAGTGTTTTTGTGGTGTTTTCATTGTGTTACTGTGTGTGTATTTTACACATTGCCTCTTTAGATAAGCCTGACTGCTCTGTCTCAATCTACCAGAGGGTGAGCATAGATTATCTTTTAGTGTGTATCTAGCTTGCCCTGATGAAAGTGGTGGGTCCTGCTTGAACAGGGTACATACTCTGACAACCAGAAAACCCATTTCTAACACAGGGCAAAATTCTAATTAATACCGCCAAAAAGATGGTCATTTCCAACATACCCCCTCTGAAATGTTTGTCAGTATTACTGTATTCGTTGCCTCTGGTGCTATATAGAAGGCTCAAACGTCCTCTACTGTTTATGTTGTTACACAATTTGTTCATCTGAATATTCTCTGTTTGTGTATAGTAGTGCTGAATGAGAAATGTAATATCGATCCTCCAATTGGTCATCTCATGAGAGCCATAAATTTTTAGAGGAGAGACCTGACATCAACATAAATTATGGTAGCACTTAGACAAAACAACACATAACTTATCAGAGGTGTGTGCCTACAGTAGGATTGCCTTCAGTAATTCCCTTCATCATTAGTCTCTCGTTTTCCTTTTTTTTTTAATATTCATTTTTAAATCATCTGATTCCTCCACGAGTTAATTTTCTTTTGTTTAAACATCACGGTTCACTTTTTACTGAAGTAATCTCTTATCATCATATATTTTCATGTTCAATAACGCTAAACTTTGTGAGGCAGTGCTGACTTTGAATGCTGCTGAATGATTGATTTGGGAAAGTACCCAAGCATAGTTTCCAGCAAGTAAGCAATTAAACTCCTGTTGGAGCCCAATGGCCCCAGAAGTCACAAGTTTCAAGTACATGAATATAGATTGTAATAGCACACAGACAAAGCAGCACATAACACATCACATGTGTGTCCCTGCGGTAAGGCTCAATATCATTGTGGTAGATCACTTTAATTGATTTTCACAACCTTCATTTTAGTAGTTAAATGCTGTTCTGTTTTTTCAAAGACATAATCATCTGTCATTTTACCAGTAAGTACATAGGCTTTGTTGCTTTTTGGCTAAAAAGAAAGACGGTATTGGAAGTTGGAAGCTTATAAAGGTTAATCCCTCAGATTCTTGGTTTCTTCTTTAATTAATGCACATTTTTATTTTAGTTTTACCTGGTTGTATAATTGGATTTTTTCTCTCGTCCATCAATTTTATATTTTTAGTTACTTTAAAAATATGTGGCTCATGGGGTTTTTCTCTTCCTTATACATTCTTTAGTCACTTTGAAAGAATATTTTTTTTGCAGTTTTTAATTTCTATTTCTTGTTTTGAATATTGCAGGAATTTTATTTGGCTGTTTTTTAAATTTTTATGTGAGTTCTGACACATATGTGGTTGGTCAATCACGGTGCTTTCTGGTTATTTCAATATTTGTTTACACATTTTATTTGTATGTAAAAAATAAATATTTGCTACACACACCATTCATTTACTAATATAACGGGGGGAAAATGAAAATATGTAAAAGGCGTAAACTAGAACTTTGAATGGCGTATTATGTTAGAAAGAATTAGAAATGAAATAACTATGGGGAATGTTAAAATTAATTGGCCTTATTTATGAAAATATGGCAGTAGAGTCACAGGTAGCTGCAGGTTCAGTTTCACAATCAAGACCTGCAGATTTTTTTTTATTTTTTTTATTTTGTATAGCGCCTGGTTACCCTTGGGCATCCCCGCGCTCAACCAGACAGATACGCTACCACAGAAGGGCACGCACTAGACAGAAAATAAAAAGGGGTTTAGAAGTTTGCGGAACCGTAGAAGACTCGCTTCCGCACGTAGGTGCAAAGGGAGGGAATTCCACAGGGTGGCTACATTTATAGAGAACCTTCGGCCACCGGTTCTTGCCTTCCTCACCCTCCGAACCTGCAACAGATGTAGATGATCGGAACGGAGCGAGCGGGAGGCCTTATAAGGCTGAACCATCTCCCCCAGGATGGGTGGGCCTGCCCCCTGCAGAATTTTGTGGGCGATACAGAGTGACTTAAATTTCACCCTTTCCCTGACAGGGAGCCAGTGCAGCGCCTTCAGCGCAGGGCGAGCGGACTGATGCCTAGGGAGGCCCGTCAGGAGCCTGGCGGACGCGTTCTGCACTTGCTGCAGTTTGTTCAGGGTGGATTCTGGAGCACCCAGAAACAACGCGTTACTGAAGTCCAGCCGCGAGATGATAAGCCCCTGAACGAGTAATCTCCTAGAAGCCACTGGGAGGAGAGGTAGAATCTTCCGAGCTGATCGGAGGAGGCCAAAACACACGCCACCTGTTTTTTTTGCGTGTGTTTTAAAAGAAAGATCCTGCTCGAGCCACACCCCCAAGCTCTTGATCTCATGCTTGGGGGAAGGTACCGGTCCCAGACAGTCGGGCCAGCTGCTAGGAGATAGAGATGGAAGAGAGTTCCCCAGCAGCATCAGTTCCGTTTTGGAGCCGTTTAGCTTGAGAGCAGAGCTGCACATCCAGGTGTAGATCTTATCCAGACACAGGTGCAGCCGGTCAGGTTGGTAAGCTGACTGGGAAAGGCCTACCACCAACTGGGTATCATCAGCATAGCTGATGATCTTAATACCCAGAGGCAGTACCACACTCTCCAGAGGGGCCATATAGACGTTGAATAAGGTAGGGCTCAACGAAGAGCCCTGTGGCACACCACACTGGAGAGGAACAGAGGGTGATTTCTCATGGCCTTCCCACACCTCAAATGTACGGCCTTCCAAAAAGGAAGCGAACCACTTGAGGGCCAACCCAGAGACCCCCACCCCCGACAGCCGTTGGAGAAGCAGATGAAGGGAGAACTATGCTTTGAGAGTAACTCCTACACTCACCTTTAACTGAACTGCATTAGAGAATTAGGATGATAAGATGTAGTAGACGGGTCAGCTGTAAGCTTGATGGGAACTAATGGATTTGAACCATCATTTTGAAGCTGAGGGGATGTTTTCTTGTTTTCAGATGTCACTATGATATGAAGTGTTCAATAATAGAAGAGAAGACAAACAAAAACATGAACGAGTGGCTCCATGGACCATTTGCTGAGGTAGGATTAAGCATTATGGTTTGACTTCAGTTAGGCTTTCCAATTTATAGCTAGATAAATACGTTTAGATTGATACTTTAGAGGGATTTTTGATGATGGACGGATAAACCCCCACTGTTTGGTTAAAAAGAAATCCCTATTCAACATAGAGCTTAAGGGGTTCAATACGGACCAGGTCAAGCCGCCACTCACTAGATACTACACAATGTTTTTGACCTGATCCTTATATATGGAGCAGACAACTTATGACCACATGTGTATGTATATGTATTCATTATGTCTTATGTAATACACTGGCGCTTGTCAAAGTTCAAAGCTCGCCAACATTGGTCCCTCCTCTCTTATGTATCCCGTCCCCATCGGTACTCATCTCAATGTGTAGTGTAACAAAGAACAATCTACACTACTGTGAAATAAATCAACACATGTGCTGTACAAAAACAAAAGCTTGAAAAAAGGCGCGCAAAAGTATGGAGTGCCTCACGGAAGTAACCCCATGGCACTCCACTGATAGGTTCTCACCAGGGTCAGGTCAAATACATTGTGTAGTAAAAAGAAATCTCTACAAAATATGCTATAGGATCTATTTAAGCAGTCACCATTTGAATATTGTTTTTTCAGATGGTTATTGATGATGGAAGAAAAGTAATCAACTGAGAGAGAATGCATGACAAATGTAGATGCTTTAGTGGTAAGTACTACACACAATCAAAAGGATAAAATCTGTAATGCTGTCAGGTTATCATACAGTTTTATTAGGCCAAGAGGAAGATTACATGCCAATATAGAGTTTGGCAGTTGTAGTCCATCAGTCTGGGTGGCAGAGGAAATTACGTCTGCTACCCTGATGGACTACTGACTGCCAAATTTAGAGATCACTGTGGTAATCTGTACCTTCAGCAGTTCCTCTGAAGGTACAAAACCATTGGTGGACGACCACTGTTGGTTATGATAGCAATTCACCAAACTTTGTGTTTTTAAAAAAAATCCCAAAGTAGGATAATTTTTCTTCCTCTCCATTTTTGCCAGGAGTAGACCAACAGGAAAAAAAGCTATCACATATCCGCTCTAATTCAGGTGGGTAGTTTGATGACTTTTTCTGACTGGCCCTACTTCATCAGGTCGTCAAAGCATTTCAATCTTTAGTGTCCATCTCTGTGGGCCAGATTCAGGACATCATCTGCCTACGAGTATGAATTTATCAGACTAGAAAATTTGAAAATACATTCACAGAATCCATTAAAATTACACCTGGCAGTAAATGCAGGAGGTTGCAATTGGCCTGATTTGCTGAATCGGGCTGTTTGTGACTGCAAAAAATCCAAATTGAGATTCAGTAACTTTTACAGAATTGCACTTTCGGTTTGCGAACCAGCATTTGGAAGAGGCATGTTTAGGGCGTCCCTTTCAAATACCTAGTTGCTGTGATATATATTGATGTTTTGGGACTGAATTACAGTTGGTAATTACGGTGGTAACCATTTGCTAATGTGAAGGGGACCCATTTCCCTTTGAGAATATTAAAAAATTATACTTTAATTTTTCTTCTGAATCATATCTCATTGTCCTTTAAGGAAAACTGGATGCATTACTAGGGAAAAAGATTTTTTTTCTAAAAAGCGGTCACAGAAATGGGGGTCTGTTGACGCTAGCAGGCCATCATCCCTGTGACTTCTGTTCTAATGGGTTGCAAACTTCAACCTGCCTCATTAATTTACATGTGGTAGGTCGATTTGTGACCCATTAGGACTCATTAATGAAAACTCACCAAGTTTCATACATTAGGAATAGCGATTGTTTAAATTTGATTCACAGAAAAATCACGGGTTGAAAATCACTATCCCCAAATTCTAACCATTTGGCCCTTACTTCTGCTCATCAATGCAGTTGCATTGCAGAATGGGAAAGGACTTTGGATTGTAAAGTGCTTGCTTGGGAATGCCTTGCCTCAAGGTTGTGGACTTTCAACAAAAAAACTGTCAGATTTTTGTCAGGAGAAAATCCTCTATGAGGGTTGAAACTTTCATTGACCCTCATTCAATGAGTCAGGATCAAGGGATTACTGCTTGCAATTACATTTTTGTGCAAGTCCGTTTAACATAAGTGCCCCAAAACATTTGTTAAATGAGCCTTCAGAAATAAAGTCCTTTGCAAACTATACATAACAGAGGTCCACAGAATCAAACAAAAAGCAAAACCTATGTGTCTTCAGAGTGTTCTCTCGAGCTGAGAAGTAAAAGATAACTATATTTTGAACCATAACACAAGAACAAAATGGAAAGAAGAGACTTGTTGGTCATTTCAAACAAAGTCAACAACCTGTTGCTGTTTAATTGTTGTTGCCATTCATTTGTGAATCAAAACACAAAACGGGGGCTAGGGGAGATTTAAAGACCAGCATGAGTTGACTCCCAAAATCCGTATATTAACCACACAATAAACACCTGTATGTAATAGAGAGAGAGAGAACAAGAAAATGAGGAAATAACTGGTGTACCTAAACCACAGAGTATTCCCTTTTAAGGGCAAATTCCCTCACCTACCAGAGGTGGCATGCTTATTGTAAAGCTCCTCACACCGTGATGCCTAGTCACGTGCAGGCTGGAACCCCTCACTCAAGAGAGGAGCTTAAGGATGTTTTCAGAGGTATGATAGATACCTTACTAATGAGTACATAATGGTGAGGGAACAGCAGGGCATGAATAGAAGATGTGAGATCTAAAACAGGCGCTGTAAGAAAGTGGGATCTGCTTTCAAGGTTACCCCCACTTTTTGCTGGTGCTCAACTGTTTGACTAGTCTGACTGGAATACTGCTAATCAAGACCCAAGTCACTGTGCTTCCTCCCTAAATTGGTTATGGTAAGTACCTTGGTACATTGCTATTTGGCTACCGGGGCACCGTTGTAAGTCCTTTGATATTCTACTAAGGTACCAAGGTACCTAGGGCATGGGTACCCCAGGTATCCCCTTTGGGCTGCAGCAGGTATTATGCCACCAATGAGGGACCCTCTGAACTTTGACTGCAGGCCGGCCATTGCAGCCTGTGTTGGTGCATGCACCTCTCATGAAAGATAAAAGTTTCCTCATACCTTACATCACTGCACTTGAAACCAATAAGTCACCCCTCTAGCAGGCCTTTCAGTCCCTAAGGCAGGGTGCTTGGTTCCGAGTGTAAGGTTGGCCCTGCATGAGCAGACCACCCCTATAAACCCCGGAGTACATTCTTCAGACTATGGAAGTTAATCAGCCATTACGAAAGAGAGGCACTGTGTCATTACACAAAGACCATCTGTAACTGGCTACAATGATCCCGGACATGTTTGGTATTAAACATGTTGGAATCATACCCCCAACACCAAATCCGGTGTTGGAGGTATGATTCCATCCATGGTAGAGCCCCTCTGGGAAGCCCTCCATGCTCCCAGGACCAATTTTCCAGAGCCTGATAATCAGCTATGGCTGCTGCAAACCACAGACACGATTCTTCCCTCCTGCTGCTGGGCCAAGCCAGAGCAGGGGAAGGTAGGACAAATAGGCTTCCTATCACAGGTAGGTGTGACCTCCTCCCAGACAAGATTTAGTGTATTAGGCCGGAGTGGAGGTATTTACCAGCGCCACATAGTCTGCTAGAGGGACAGGTTTGGTGCCCTCCTTGCATACTCCATTTCAAACCAGCTCAGGGACCGTTGGCTCCCGTTCTGGCACAAAACTGGACAAAGGAGTATTATTACTTCAGCACCACGGTGGCTCGGGTACCGCTACCGAGTCGGTGTACCCATACTTGAAGCCTCTTCATCAACTTACCTGTTTTAATCAAACTTGAGTGGCTTTCATCTTCCATGCCTCCTGGATGACCTGGAGTTGCCAAGAATCTGTCCCCTATGATTCCAGGTACTTTGCGACACAAACCTGCGCCTGGGTTCCAAAAGACTCTTTCATCCTTCTGCCATAGCAGTCTCATCCTGAATTCCTCTATTGTGCTCAACAGTGGTTGTAGGTATCCTGATTCTGAGGGTATCCACGGATGGAGTGGCTCCTCAACCTTCTGTCTTCCACGGAGTATCTTCGGGGTCCACTGGGAAGGGTCTTTCCTCTTCAAGACTGCAACCACAATGTACCCTGAGTAGTATTGGGTATGTAGTCGTGTATCCTTTTGGCATACAACTATCGTGGAATACCTAGACTGTCACCTGGAGTGATATCTTGGGTCCCCGACTCTCTACACCTTCTGGGTCTAATCCCATCTATCTTTGTGGTTCGCATTCCACTATTTTGATATATGGTTTGGTCTCCCCCTGGGGCCCACTTTGTGTTGGTGCTTCTTACTGTTCTACTTTGAAGTATTGTGGGCATTGATAGTATTTCTCCGGATAGGAGCTCTCGTATAGTGTTAGTGATTGACTGTAATAAATACACTGTGGGGTTCTTTTTCATTTAACCTATCCTAAGGATTGGATACTGGTAGACAGAGATGCTTTACACCCCTCCTAGACTAAACCTGAAGTCTGCTCTCCACAGCTACAACTTAGAGAGCCTTTCTATGGTTGTCTAAAACACTGAAATAACCATAAGGGTTGTCTGGATTAGTGCAGGGTGCTACACTTACATAAGTGAACATCATATACTAAGTCAGCCTCTCACAGATGCCAAGGTAAGCAATACAATTTCTTCCTGCATATTTGGGTTAGGATAAAAACAATCAGAGGGCCTGGCGGGTGTAGTCACGTCTGCTGGATTTATCAAAGAAAGTAGGTCGAAATGTTTCTGCATATGACCCTCCTCAGAAGTGTTGCGGCATTCCTCACAACATACTTAGCAAATGCTCCTGCACAAGTGCTCAAAGTGATGTCACAAAACAATCAAAAACAAGATATATCAAGATACAACCACAGTGGTCCAATTGTATGTCCAAAGTAGGGATTCACTGGTCGCCCCTGAAAAAAAAATTGTAAATAGTATTATCCGAATATACAATATGTAAAGAAATAGGAGAGCACCCAATTCATAATCAAACTCCACAACCAATAGGTAATTGTGGGATTGTAATATATGCACACTTTGTATCTACGTCACCCATGCATCAGTAACTGTGACCTTGTGCCAGACTGCAGGTACAGGCGAATGTAGCGTGGGGTTAGGTTAAGGTTATTCGCTATCATTGGGATTACGGCCTCAACTCAGGCCCTGCTGTAATGTGTATTCAGTGGGGTCTCCAAGCCTGTCTCGATCCACTAGCTAAACGAAAGCAATATGGATGAGTTAGCCTCGCATAGCTCCGTTGAGCCCAATACCAAAATGCGGCATCCATCCCTGTGGGAATGCACTGTGATGTCACTCTAATAGACCGCATATGTAGATTCAAAAACTTTTGATTAAGAAATCCCTAGGATCACTCCCCAGCCGTAACTGCTCTCGGGCCATCGTGCACGCCGAGTCCGAGGGAAATGACTTCAGCACTATTTCTCTTTTTAGAGCAGCCGGTGTCTTCCTTCTATATTTCCTGTAACCGGCAGAGCAAAAGACTCCAGAGGCACCAGGCCTCATGGGAGTGGTAGTCTTCATGTTGATTTGCTATCAGATGGTCACACGATAGTTTAGATTACAATGTAGATCGTGATACAGATCACCACGGGCCTCATTACAAAAACCTAATTTTTAATACAGTGAATATAAGGATAAACCTTTTTAACTAAGAGCGTATGGGTTGATTAAGTGAAATTTTGACATATATACGAGTGACTGCAAAAAGCTCTTTCCTCATGGGAAGTGTAGTCTAAAGGAGGTGAATTGGGAGAAACTCTAAAGCCCTGGAACTTGTGTACAATGATGGGAATAAGGAAGGTTTATGATTATTTAAATAAAACCTGGAACTTAACAACAGTTAATGTTTTACTACCACAAACGTTATGGTATGGATAACCATGGAATCTCCTCTTTAAGGCCATGGATGTGGCTACGAATCCTGAAAATCCTTACAAACAAGTACTTTGATGCGTTTGTGTTGGTTGGGGGTATATATGATTTATCAAGCACCGTCCATCGTAGGTCATCAGCTGCGTGACCCTTCTCGATGAAATGACTTGTCATCTCTGTTGTTTGTCTTTTGCATCTTTTTGTGCTCTTATATTCTGTGATGTGTATTTTTATTTTCCTTGTTGCCATTCCCCACATATCTGTTGCAGTCCCCACCCCACAAGAACCACTAGGTAAATGCCCAAGTACTGGTGGTAATCCCAACAAGGTTTCTTATTTTCTGTTGTCGGCCATCATTGGTCTGCTGCATATTAATCTCTCTTTTAGATTACTGTTTCTTTTGAAGGCAAACAATTGACGTGGAATCAGCCTATTTCCTTTGTTCAAAATATGCCAATTCTTAAATATTGTTTTCTTTATAAACCCAGAGAATGTACTGTAGGTGTTCACACACACTAACCTTCCAATTGGGGGTTTAAGGTGGATTGATGTCGAACAGAACTTCTTGGTTGTTACTCTTCGCTCTTTTAGCTGACTGACGTACAAGTCATGCAGGATAGTGACAGTCTAAAAGTTGGCTTGATAGATCGAAAGAATTGACATAGTTTGAACAAAGGATATGTCCATAAGTGCAATGAGTATGCCTCAGTGCAATAGACTTAGCCCACATACTCCCTGTGCCGCACACTTCAAGCTGTACTTAATTGATGTGGAAACAATCAAAAAGAGAGAGTCTGCTATCTATATTCTCTTAAAGCCACTTGATCTGTTAACAAGGGGACTCCTATTATTTGTTTAGACAAACCCTCAACAATTAACATCAGTTAGCGGGATGCTTCATCATAGGGATTTCCAGTATTAAAAAAATTCTCTTTAGGATAGGGAACCATAAGGTTACTTTAACTATCAATATCCCTCAGTGTCATTAATTTTCACAGCTGTAAATCAGGTGTTGAAACACGCCCAGATACACTAGGCATCTCAGATGGGAACCCTATGATGAAGCATGCCACTAAATGATGTTAGTGGGTGAGGGTTCTTCTAAAAACTAAATAGGAGTCCCCTTTTTCATCTGATCAAGTGTTTATTTTACAGGATATAGGTAGCAGGCTCTCTCCTTGTGATTGTTTTGATGAATTTGGGAGGTGGAGCAGGCTGACTTTCTTCTCAATCTCCTGTTATTGATATTTCTCATCCATAAAAGCTGCAAACGTTTTAGGGTTCCTGTTGCGCCCATCTAGAAGGCAGCTGTTTTGCTATCCAGGCTTGACTGTTCCTAGTGGAACAGGAACATGTATGAATTGCATGTGACTGGCCTCTATCTTGGGTAGGCTATTGGGCAAAAAGTGGTGGTCTGGAATAAGGCCCAAAGTAATTACAAGTGTCTAGGATTAATGCAAGCATCCATCACTTTTTTTTACTTTTCCTTGTTCATATATGAAACATATCATACAAAATGCAATGTTATGTATTAAAACAAACTAGGGATAGCAACATGTATTATAAACAAAAAGAGAGAGGCCAAATCAGTCTCAGAATTGTCACTTGATTGGAGCGAGATAGATAAGGATCACACACTCACTTAGGGTGAATAGGAAAGCCCTCACACACCAACCTGGTCAGTGTCATGCTTCATCATCGGGCCCCACCAAATGAGGACCCTGTAGCGAATCACACCCGCAGCAACCAACAGCCGGGAACGAGCGGGATCTGAGTTTAGTGACGAACTTGTCTGACAGGTCATTGACCACCACAGAAATCCAAGTACTTGAGAAAGGCTTGGGCTTTGTCCCGTTAGCAAGACCGGACAAATTCAAGTTACATTGCGAACTCGCAGGTTTCTTTCGAAAATTAAAACTCAAAGCCTTCTTTGAAGGCAAAACAGACCCGAATGAGATAGTCAGGAAAGGTGACACGGGACTGAGACTAAGTTCCACTTTCACCCCTCCCACCCATACTGTCCCGGCGGCTATCACCGCCTTTGAGCATGCCGTATTTAAAGATCTGGAAACACACCAGAATCCTAAGACCTTTGGAAATTTCAGCACTGCCGAACATCAATCGCTACGGACGTTACAGAGTGACACCTCTATAACCATAAAGCCGGCAGACAAGGGTGGAGGGATAGTTATCCAAAACACTAGAGACTACGAGCAAACCTGTACTGACCTGCTCGGAGATACTAAAAACTATACCCCACTCACCAGAGATCCTACAACAGATCTCACCAACAGGATCACAACCTTGGTCCGTCATGCAGAGGAATGCGGGCATTTGTCTAAAAACGAAGCGGACTTCCTCAACAGTCCTAGCAACGTTGTACCATACTTTTACACTTTGCCCAAGATGCATAAAAACCGATTGCCACCCCCGGACGTCCCATCGTGTCAGGGATCGGTTCGCTTCTGGAACCCTTGTCACAATTTTGTGACTACTTTTTGAAACCTCTAGTACAATCTACTCCCACGTACCTCAGAGACACCAAGAGCCTCTTGAAATTACTATCAGAAATCACGTTCACTGAAAACTCAGTTACCCTAGTGACCCTCGATGTAGAAAGCCTCTACACGAGCATTCCACAGGACAATACCATCAATGTCCTTGGAAAATCACTAGACTCCATCGAATGGAACTACCAGACACCTAAAGCCTTTATCATTGAATGTGCCACCATAGCCCTTAAAGAGAATTTTTTCTCTTTCAAAGACAAACTGTTCCTACAATGCTCTGGGACATCCATGGGCAGTGTTTTTGCTCCTAGTGTGGCCGGATTGTATGTTGCGGACTTTGAGGCCAAATTCATATTGCCCCCCACTGCAGCTTTCTCTACTTACATGCTTCTATGGAAGCGTTACATCGACGACATTCTGCTTCTCTGGACAGGGAGTGATAGTGAACTGGACACCTTTCTGATCTGGATCAACACGCTAGACCAGAATCTGAGATTCACCAACACCACAAGCAAAACGGATATTGTCTTCCTTGATGTGGTCATTTCTGTTGTTGGCACTGGGCTCACCACTAAGACCCACCATAAGCCTACAGCTAAAAACAATCTTCTTGACTTTAGAAGTTTTCATCCTCGGCCACTCAAAGAGAATCTCCCGTATGGGCAATATCTGAGACTCAGAAGAAACTGTAGTGCCCTTTCCGATTTCAAGGAACAGTCCATCTGTCTGACAGAGAAACTGAAAGACAGGGGTTACCCAGCACCAATCTTGAGCAAGGGTCTGAAAAGAGCAAGAAACCAACCAAGAGAGGCACTGTTGGAAGAAAAGGTGAAGAACCCGGATTTAATACCACTGACTTGTGTGACAACATACAATAGCCTGTCCAATGTAATGAAAAAGACAATTAACAAACATTGGAATATTATCACATCCTGCAAAGAAAACTGGGAGAAACCGTTGTTTTCTTTCAAAAAAGGTCGAAGCTTGAAAGATGCCTTAGTCCATACTCGGCCTAAAGAGAAACTTACCAATAATGTGCCATCAATAACCGCAGCATGGGGTCTACCAAAAATCACTGGGCACTACCCGTGTTCTGACTGTGTTGTCTGCCACTTGACAGAGGCTACCAAAACTTTATCATTGGAACCAGGGAAAATCTGGGTACAGAAAGAACATACTAACTGTAACTCTACGAATGTAGTGTACCTGATTACCTGCCCGTGCCAGCTTCGCTATATTGGCATGACCACGCGCAGGGTGAAACAGCGCATATGCGAACACCGAAGCAACATAAGGTGCAAAAAAGTAACCACTAAGCTGAGTCGCCATTTTCTGGACAGTAATCACACACCCAATGATATGAGGTGGACTGTAATTGAAGCACTTCAAGGGACCACTAATATCACAAGCAGACTCTTTGAAAAAGAGCAACGCTGGGTGTACCGTCTGGGCACAAATACTAACGGCCTTAACGATGACATCCCATGGAATACTGTTTTATCTTGAACATGATGCCTGAGCACCTATATGAGAATATGATTCACTGCTCTGTATAAGGATAAGGTTCCCTTTAAGTAAAAATGCCTTTTTGTGCCCCTTCTTTATTATTACCTTTGCCTCAGCACATACCTGTATTAAGAATCTGTGCCACGTGCTGATACTTTACAGAGCTTCAGGTTTCCCACTATTCATACTGCTGACAATTCAGTACACTACCACTACAACTAAAGTGTACAGCCAGGGCTCTATCTGCTAATTCGAGTAGACGCCCGTTTCTGTCATCTGGACGCTGGTAAATGTATTTATAATCCGCTTCCCTAATTTTTACAGACTCAGTGTTTACTTACTATTGTTTCTGTGAAGCAACGTCCCTCCTATTCAGGGCTGGTGCGTGTCAAACCTCGTTTCCAGCAATGGGCGGGCGCGTTCCAAGCCTCGTTGTGGCTGGACACGCCCACCAGGAAGAACGCGACACGCTGCTCGCCTGCTCTAATACTCAGTTACCGGCCCCGCTCTCCATCGTCGGGGTCCGGTTCTGAGGGAGATCCTAGGTGTCTAGCGGGCTGTGAGCGTCAAGGGCGTGAGTGTACCTGGATCATACACAACGCCGATCTGCTACAAAACGAAGCTAAGTACCGCCCGGAAACGGGGATCTAATGGCTTAACCTCTTTTCATTTTCAGGATGTGCCAGGCACGCTCCAACCCCCCTCCCGAGACCCATGGTGCAAGTAGCGCCACATTTTAAAGTGAGATTTATGTGTGATACTACCATCCTAGGGGGTCACTGACCCTTTGGTCCATTGATCCCTTCAGAAGGAGTGCATAGAGTATGTTTTTAACGATTTCTTCCCAGATAATTGAGTTTTTAAGACACCCTTTTCACTCCACTTCCCAGAGTTACCGATATCATCCCTATACGGTTGTGTGGATGGTGTTAAACCTAGTGTTACTTTGGGCACACGAATTTTGCCACATGATAAGGAGCACGACAACCAAACGCAATGGCATTTATTAATTGTTGTCTGTTTGTGTTTGTGTTTGTATGTGTACTTTCACTCCACAGGTGCAGAAACTCTCCTGAATTTGGAGGTTTTTTGGGGGATCGAGCATTCGCTCTCCCCTTTTTATGCACTTTTTTCACCCTTTTTTTCACTTTCACGTCCCTTGGTTAGGGTGGACGATTAGAGAGTCCATACCGCCGGGGTATAGTCCTGATGAATGCCTTGGTAAATTTACGCCTCTGAAATGGCAGAAACATGTTGACTGACTAACTGATTGTATATTCTCTGAATGTTACCATTCCTAAACCTTGGCAATTAAATTCAGATACATAATACTTGTAATTTCGTGTCTTAGGGATCATCTATTAATTTTTTTTTATTTTGATACTCTTCTAGACACTTTTAATTTCACTCACCCTCACAACACGCCCTTCTTCACATAACCAGCTCCGCAGTCTTTCTGGCGTTGTAGCACACCAAAGAGGCACTCGGCCTCTTTGGTGGGGCCCGATGATGAAGCATGACACTGACCAGGTCGGTGTGTGAGGGCTTTCCTATTCACCCTAAGTGAGTGTGTGATCCTTATCTATCTCGCTCCAATCAAGTGGCAATTCTGAGACTGATTTGGCCTCTCTCTTTTTGTTTATTTACATTGAACCGGCGACTGAGAGAAGCCTCCTTGACTCTCCCTACCTCTCCCATTGTTGTTTTGTAGCAACATGTATTGCCACAAAAAAACAATATGATTTGCTTCATTTTTAACATGAGAAACATATATTATGTATAGGACTGAAATGGTACAGAAAAAAGGGCTCTGATTTTCAGAACGGTGCAATCAAGCCTAGAGTCTTTACATTTCAACACTTCGGTGCAGATTACGATACGGTGAGAAACGGCTCCCACCGTTGGTCAAGCATCATAATCTGCCGGTCAGATTCCTTTCCGATGGAGTTGGTGGGAAAGGAATGCAACCAGTCATTCCGAAGGGCTTCCAAACGGCTTCCGAAGGGCTCAGAGAGCTCGTCCGCCAGTTAGAACGCTTTCAGCAATCCCAAGAAGGCTCTTTCTGCTCAAGAAATTATGATGTCGGATTCTGACAGCCTTTCTGTGCCAGCCTTTTCGACACAGAAGGGCTGTTGAAACTCGACTTTGGGGGCCCCCAGATGGGCCCCCATGGGGGCCTGGCCTCTGGTTGCAGCCATAAGTGCCCCCAAGGTGCCCCCCTGTAAAATGTTCTTTAGCAATTGAAAAACAACTTTTTTCCATTTTAACCTGCTTGGACATTGGTTGTGGGGTACAAACTGTTGCACTATCTACATGTATATACATTAAAACTAGTGTCTTCCAATTTGGATTTCCAATAGCAATGAAGGAAACGTGATTAGAAGGAAAACCAGTGACAAGCAGCAATAAAAGGGACAAGTCATATGAGCTATCACCACTGAATTCGCAAATGAAGCTCTTGCAGATGATCAAACTTAAAAAGTAAAATGTTTTAATAAGGACTTTGATTTCATGTCCAACATTGATCAGTTTTTGCATAATAACATAAATAAAGCGACATCAATAATGAAAAGCAATACCACATAAATGTGGGTTTCATGTCTCACTGTGTCAAAGTTTGAATGCAATGTCAACAAGGAGCCCACATCAACAATAATAGTGCCAAAGTCTTTAGATACTTTTATCGTGAAACATCTCCTAATGCATCATCCTGAAGAGAATTGTATATTTACTACATGACTGAGACACATGTCCAAAAGTGACCATGTAACGTCAGGTTGGATTTTCCAAACAATGTACAATTTTTATTATAAAATTGTAAAAACCCAATAAAGTAACCAAAAAAATGACAGTGGCAAGAAACAACTAGAAACAACTATGTGACTTTCAGACACTCATTAACATTAATGGAACACCCCTTTCTTGCCCACTTCCAAAATGCTTACTGTGTACTACTTTTGGAGCGATATACCTTAGCCTCATAATAGGTGGGTTACATCCGCTGAAAAATATTGTTACCTTTAATTAAACATAAAATATGTCAAAAATATCGACCCACACAAAATTGAGTACAATATTATCACCAAAATAAGTAAATGTCTTTAATGAAAAACTCAAAGACACTTTTCACATAAAACAATTACTTTAAATAAACCTACAACTTGTTATACACATATTTAAATTCAATAAAAATATATTTCATCATCAAAATATTTACCATTCACCCCCTAAAAAGTGTATATATGTTTATGTGAACAAGGGCTTGCGAGCCTGAAACGTGTCATCTGATCATGCTGGATTAACTTGGTTCAAATAAAACATCTTGTCTGAATGCAGTGGTCCATCTCTCTTCGCCACTCGGAAGTAGCAGGAGTTTTTTCGTTGTGAAAATATATGCAATTTTGCATGCGGACAGTTTTCATCCGCACAGTGTCAAAGAAGGAATACCATTTGCAGAATGCCTCAGGATGTGGCATAACTGCAGCACAGAGGGGGGATTAGACACATCTACCAAAGAACTCTTTGACAGACTAGAAAAGAGAGGTTACAAGTCCGAGACCTTGATCAAAGCCAGAAGTAGGAGTGAGCTAACACCAAGAAAAGACCTACTCTTCAAAAATAGAAAACTGAAAAAACCAGAGGCAACTGGCACACCTAGACTGATCACTGGGTTCCATGCATACCACACTAGATTCAGGAAAATAATCTACAAACATTGGAATTCAGTCAAACATGACCCGGTATTGGGCCCTACCTGTCCTAAAGTACCGTTTATCAGTTTCCGCAGAGCCAAATCCATGCGCCAACAATTGGTGCAAAATGCGCCAGCCGTGGCAAAACCTATGAACTGGTTACAAACACAGAAAGGATTTGTGAGGTGTAGTAAATGCAAAGCCTGTAGGCATGGCGTAAACAACAAATCAGTGATATTGCCATTCAGACAAACACCTTTTGCTATCCGTGGAAATTGTAATTGCAAAATCGACTTTGCGGTATACATACTGCAATGTACCTGCAACAAACTGTGCGTAGGGAGCACCATACACCCTGTACACATACGCATCCTGCAACACTTGAGGACTATAACTCATGATGACCAGGCCTATCCTGTAGCACGACATATTAATTTGTGTCACGCACATAATGCCCAAGACCTCACGTACTTTGTCATCGACAACGTACCAAAAAATCTAAGGGGAGGTGACAGACAGTTGTCATTGAGAAGACTGGAGTCAATATACATTATTTTGCTCAACTCCAAGATCCCACATGGGATGAATGCAGACGAAGCCCTTAAGGTCCATTTACGATAGTTATGCACCTTGCATCCTCCTGAGTACTGAACCAGTCCTCTGAGAATTTTTTAACACTCATTTGCTCATTTGTCTGAATTTTGGTTAACCCTATTTTCTCCTTTTATAATTTTATTTTTCCCTACCTTGATAAATTCACCAAATACACTTAGCACTAGGACCTTCATGTACTGTACATTTACGTATACACTGTATTATTACACGGTCTATGCCCACTGGGGCTCAATTGCTCACCATCTAGAACACTCATCTAGAACAGTATTTTTAGACCCCAGCTACTTAGCCACTCTCCTTGCACTATGACTGGGCACTAGTTTAACCCACATAGTGAGTTAGGTTATGGCTTAGCCAATGAGATTGATCTCAGCTGATATCAAGAGGAGAGGGGTCCACTGAGTACTAGACCATGAGTGGCTTGCGATTGCTATAAGTGCGCAGTGTTTGGGCTACTGTAAATCCAAAACACCACACAATTGGGAAAAATACCCGTTTCAGTTTTATTATAATTTTAATATAATACACTAGTGACTGAGTGACATTTTATAAACTTTATCGTAGTTAAACCTAGTTTACAAAGTTTTTTGTTTAATGTATTGTCTATTTCTATTATTTGACGGAAAAAACTGCACTTTCATTAAGTATTGCCATAGATCACTTCTTTATGTCTATGGCTGTCTGTGTGGTTGCCACGGCAACCAAGGGAGTATTTACTTGTATATATTTCTAGGTGCTTCAGCAAAGATTGTAATGCAGTGACCAAGGCGGTAGTACCGCCGAAACGCGACTGACCTTGCAAGGGGAATAAAAAGCTACCTGTGCCACGAAGATTCACGGTGTCGGTGCATGTTTTCTTATATGCAGTCAGGATGGTGAATATATATATATATATATATATATATATATATATATATATATATATATATATATATATATATTACAACACTTTCTCCCCCTTCAAGGAAACGATGAGTCGCACACGCAACACGGTGATTTCAAAGCATTTATTCGAGCATTTTTCGGCGATCCTGACGCGTTTCATTCCATCTTGGAACTTCTTCTGAGGTGAACCCTGGCAAAAAGAAACTGATTGTGAGTCTCCACATGTACAGATCTTTAACCGCATCGCTGCGGCGGCTTTCCCCGCTGTGCGCGGTAATTTTAAAAATACCGCGTTACATGACGAGATAAGCTAGTCATGAGCGCACGGCAGGTTACGCTCATAACGAGCTGAGCTCGTCATCAGCCTGGATGGGGTTAACCATTCACAGCCCTCTAATGGGCATCAACATGATAATATTTTACAGTGCATGATGGTATGTGTGGTTTTCACAATTCAGTCCAAACATTACGAACCCTCGAGTGGCCTGCCTTTTTCAATTTGAATGTCTCGATGGAGATAGTCTCCAATTCCGTGTTGCTTCGAACTGCAGACCCACTTTCAAGGCTGCTGCGGAACCATGCCAAATTCCAGCATCTGGCAGCATCCGTTACCCAAGGTTCAATATTCACGAGTCACAAAGGTGGTCCAAGGCTCGATAATGGTGGTGCACTTACTGGCGGTGCGTAACTCTGCGGCAGGACCAAGCCGCTACACATTACAACACTTTCTCCCCCTTCAAGGAAACGATGAGCCGCACACGCAACACGGTGCTTTCAAAGCATTTATTTGAGCATTTTTGGACGATCCTGACGCGTTTCATTCCATCTTGGAACTTCTTCTGAGGTGAACCCAGGCAAAAAGAAACTGATTATGAGTCACCACATGTACAGATCTTTAACCATTCTAGGCCCTCTAGTGGGCATCAACATGATATTTTTTTACAGTGCATGATGGTATGTGTGGTTTTCACAATTCAGTCTAAATATTACGAACCCTCCAGTGGGCTGCCTTTTTCAATTTTAATGTCTCGATGGAGATAGTCTCCAATTCCGTGTTGCTCCGCACTACAGACCCACTTTCAAGGCTGCTGCGGAACCATGCCAAATTCCAGCATCTGGCAGCGTCCGTTACCCAAGGTTCGATATTCACGAGTCACAAAGGTGGTCCAAGGCTGGGTAATGGTGGCGCACTTATTGGCGGTGCGTAGCTCTGCGGCAGGACCAAGCCGCTACGCATTACAACACTTTCTCCCCCTTCAAGGAAACGATGAGCCGCACACGCAACACGGTGCTTTGAAAGCATTTATTCGAGCATTTTTGGGCGATCCTGACGTGTTTCATTCCATCTTGGAACTTCTTCTGAGGTGAACCCAGGCAAAAAGAAACTGATTGTGAGTCCCCACATGTACAGATCTCTAACCATTCTCGGCCCTCTAGTGGGCATCAACATGATAATATTTTACAGTGCATGATGGTATGTGTGGTTTTCACAATTCAGTCCAAACATTACGAACCCTCCAGTGGGCTGCTTTTTTCAATTTTAATGTCTCGATGGAGATAGTCTCCAATTCCGTGTTGCTCCGCACTGCAGACCCACTTTCAAGGCTGCTGCGGAACCATGCCAAATTCCAGCATCTGGCAGCGTCCGTTACCCAAGGTTCGATATTCACGAGTCACAAAGGTGGTCCAAGGCTGGGTAATGGTGGCGCACTTACTGGCGGTGAGTAGCTCTGCGGCAGGACCAAGCCGCTACACATTACGACACTTTCTCCCCCTTCAAGCAAACGATGAGCCGCACACACAACACAGTGCTTTCAAAGCATTTATTCGAGCATTTTTGGGCGATCCTGACGCATTTCATTCCATCTTGGAACTTCTTCTGAGGTGAACCCTGGGAAAAAGAAACTGATTGTGAGTCCCCACATGTACAGATCTTTAACCATTCTCGGCCCTCTAGTGGGCATCAACATGATAATATTTTACAGTGCATGATGGTATGTGTGGTTTCCACAATTCAGTCCAAACATTACGAAGCCTCCAGTGGGCTGCCTTTTTCAATTTTAATGTCTCGATGGAGATAGTCTCCAATTCCGTGTTGCTCCACACTGCAGACCCACTTTCAAGGCTGCTGCGGAACCATGCCGAATTCCAGCATCTGGCAGCGTCCGTTACCCAAGGTTCGATATTCACGAGTCACAAAGGTGGTCCAAGGCTGGGTAATGGTGGCGCAATTACTGGCGGTCCGTATCTCTGCGGCAGGACCAAGCCGCTACACATTACAACACTTTCTCCCCCTTCAAGGAAACGATGAGCCGCACACGCAACACGGTGCTTTCAAAGCATTTATTCTAGCATTTTTGGGCGATACTGACACGTTTCATTCCATCTTGGAACTTCTTCTGAGGTGAACCCTGGCAAAAAGAAACTGATTGTGAGTCCCCACATGTACAGATCTTTAACCATTATATATATATATATATATATTCACTGAAAAAACCATAGGTTTCAGGCCTTATATAGTTAGGAATTAGCATTTAAAAAACCTTTCAAATTCACTAAAAAAACTATAAGTTTTAGGGGTGTTATAGTTAGCTGGACCTTTCACTCATACAAAACCATTAAAATTGCTCCTATATAGTTAGTTGTACTAACTATATTTCGCGCACCCGCAATCCACTGCTGATGATGTCACATATTACATCATTCATGACATGGTCAGTGACATCACTGATGACATCTCAAATGACATCACTGATGACATCACTGATGACATCATCCAGTGAATGTGGTTTGCTTCGTTATTTAAATATGCATTATATATATAGCAATTTGCATTGAAGAATGAGTGGATATATAAAAATAAATATTTGGATGGAGGATTTAGTAGCAGTGTAATTGACTGTTTACTTGACCAATTTATAGTGTCTCACTAAATATAGTGGATAGTGACTAAACTGTTTGAATATCTGTATCACTTTGTCAGTTGTTGTGTAAACTGGTTCTCCAGTTGGTTACTAGCTATGTGAAAGTCTATATTAGTTATTGATTAGTTAACTGAGTATTTGTATGTGAGAGTGAATGTGTGTGTGGTTCGGTGGGGGGTGTGTGACTGCCCAAAGATGTGTGAATAGTTGATTCACAAGATATATGAAGTTAAAACTACATGTTCTAACAGTTGTTTGGGTGAGTGAATATCTCTATGGGTGTGGTGATGAGCAAATATATTTTTCAATGGTACATGTCCAACAAACTAGAAAAATAAAAGGCAGTGTATGTGTCAGTTGTTGTATATAAATAAGTATACATAAGACTCAATGATTGTGTGAGTGACTGTATGGATAACTTTATACTTGTAATAATGATTTTATATTTCACTAAGTATGACTTACTATCTAAATGAATAGATGAAGTTGTGTTTTTATAAGTGTGTAGATAAGTAAATATGTAAGTATGATCCATTGTTTGCATAAGTGAGTAGGTAGATTACTTTTGACCACAATTCTGTTACGGACTGCAGCTGGTATGTTTTTATAAGTGAAATGAAATGAAATGAAATGAAAAAGAAATTTATAAAGCGCACTGCGGCCAAGCGGCTTCCTGGCGCTAAGGAACACATCAGTATCTGCCGAGAGTCCGAAGGGGATTAGCCGGCAAAAGCCTGGAGAGAAAGAAAAGTTTTAAGGGCTTTACGGAAGTGGGAAAAGATAGGGATAGAGCGAATGGAGAGAGGGAGATTGTTCCAAATCTGGGGAGCCCGCACTGAGAAGCGGGTGCCCCCAGTGCGGGATTTACGGAAGCGGGGAACGTGAAGAAGAGAAAGAGAGGAAGAACGGAGTGAACGACTGGGAGCATGGGAGGAAATTAGAGAGTTAATGAAAAGCGGGGCAGAACGGGCATGCGCCCGAAAGGCCAAACAGGCTAGTTTAAACTGGGATCTAAAATGGACAGGGAGCCAGTGAAGGGTTTTGAGGGCCGGAGTGATGTGGGAGGATTTGGGAAGGCGGAGGATAAGATGGGCCGCCTGGTTTTGGATGGCCTGGAGACGGCGAGCTTCGTAGGCAGGAATGCCTACGTACAAGCCGTTTCCATAATCCAGGCGGGATGTAATGAGGGCCGTGATAATGGTTTTGAGAGCATCAACAGAAAAAAACCGGGAGATTTTGCGAATGAGACGGAGGGAAAAAAAGCAGGAAGACACAACGGAACTAATTTGGGCATGCATAGATAGATCATTACTGATCTTGATGCCCAAAGTCCGGACAGAGGAAGCTGGGGAGGGCCAAAAGAAAGGGGCCAGTGAACTGGGGACCAGGGATTAGACGAGCCACCAGTGAGGACGAGCTCTGTCTTGTCGGGATTGAGCTTCAAATGATTGAAGCTCATCCACGGGGAAATGGAAACAAGAGTAGAGCAAAACTTGGGAAGAGAGTCAGTTGGGGAGGAAAGGTCAAAGACGAGCTGGAGGTCATCTGCGTAGTTATACACAGAGACCCCCAGCTCGAGAAGGGAAGAGATGAGGGGGCGGATGTAAAGGTTGAAGAAGAGAGGGGAGAGGGAAGAGCCTTGAGGTACCCCACATGTGACCGGAAGGGGGGGAGCGGAAAAGTCAGAGAGGTGAACTGCCTGTGATCTGCCCTGAAGAAAGGACACGATCCCGGAGAGGGCAGTACCTTGGATGCCCGCTGCGCTGACCCGGTCGAGGAGGATGGCATGGTCGACCGTATCAAACGCAGCGGACAGATCCAAAAGGACCAAGGCCTGGGGGAGGTTGCTGTCGGCCTTCCCCTTAAGTTCATCCAGGACCGCGAGGACCACACCCTCAGTGGAGTGGCCGGGACGAAAACCAGCCTGGTGAGAGGCCAGAATATTGTTCTCCTCAATGTAGGTGGAAAGACAGGATGACACGTAGCTTTCGAGAATCTTCCCTAGGTAGGGGAGAAGGGAGATCGGCCTGAAGTTCGATGGAAGGGAGGGGTCCAGGTCAGCTTTCTTCAAGATAGGAAAAACAGTAGCGGATTTAAAGGAAGAGGGGACACAGCCCGAAGTCAGGGAAGAGTTGAGAAAAGTAAGGGGAGGGATGGGACAACTGGTGTAAAGAGTTCTGAGGATCCGTGCAGGAGCACAGTCCGCGGGGGAGCCAGACTTGACCTTGACAAGCAGGTCGAGGAAAAGCTCAGATGAGATTGGTTCGAAATGATCCAAAGCGGAGGAAGACGGGTGAGAGTGATCAGGCAGATCAGGTTGAGGCACAATGGGAATATTGGCCTTGATGGTAGTAATTTTATTGATAAAGTAATCATTCAAAGAGTGGCAGAGAGATTGAGAGGGGGCAGGGGAAGGGCATGCACGGTCAGAGGTAGCAAGACTGTGAACCAGTGAGAAGATCTCACGAGATTTGTTGGCCGAAAGGGCCACTCGCTCAGTAAAATATTGAGACTTGGCCGCTAGGATGGCTTTTTTATAGTTATTGAGGAGGGCTTTGTATTTGAGGCGGAGGGTAGGGTAGTAGTTGCGGCGCCAGCGACGCTCCGAGCGCCTGAGCTCTAATTTCAGGGATTTGAGGTCGTTGGAAAACCACTTGTGGGCGTCATGAAGGCGAGCTGATTTGATTTTTTTGAGTGGGGCGACCTGGTCACAAGCAGAGGAGAGCCAGGTGTTAATGGCATTCGCCTGACTTTCCAAAGGCAGGTCGGTCAGGGTAGGAGCCGATGAAGACAATAAGGAAGAAAGATCGTTGAGATCAGTCTTATTCCAACTCCGAGCCAAGATGTTTTTAGGCAGGGAGGCTTTCTCGGCTTGGCCCAAGTGGATGGAAAAGGAGATCATGGAATGATCCGACCAAGCACAGGGGAGAATAGAGGTGGTCGAGAGGTTGCAGCGTAAGGACCAAATTTGGTCCAGGATATGACCGTGGGTATGGGTAGGGACCAAGACGTGAGGTAAGAAATTGAAGCAGCGAAGTGTGGCAGAAAAATCTTTAGAAGAGGAGTCCTCCCTCGGATCACCCGGCCAAAAGTTGAAGTCGCCGAGTAGGAGTAGCGAGGAATTGTTTACCGCCAAGGTGGCCAAGAGGTCCTGCAGGGTAGACACAAATGATGGCATGCTTTGAGGGGGGCGGTACATGAGTACCACCGTAAGGGGTACCGGGAGATTAAGGGAGCGGGCCACCAGAAAGTCAACACTGGGTATGCGAGGGTGCGGAAGAAGCTGGAATTTCATAGAGCAGCGAACTATCATAGCCGCACCACCTCCAGTTTTTCCGTCAGGGGCGGTCAGCGCGAAGGGCATAGTGGGTGCTAGGGAGAATGGCAAGGAGGTCCGGAAGTGAATCAGAAGAAAACCAGGTTTCGGTGAGGAAAAGAAAGTCCGGGGAATCGGTGTCCAGAAGGTTGAAAGGGGCAGTTTGATTTTTAACAGCAGAGCGAGTGTTGAGAAGGATAGCAGAGGCGGCAGGGGAACCGGAAGTAGAGCCAATAGCAGAGGGCGTGGAAGAGATAGAGAAAGGGGGAGTGGGAGAGACGGGACAAGAGCAAGGGGGGGCATAAATACCGTGCGAGGATAAGTGTTGGACAGCAGAGGGGGAAAGGGGAGCAGAAGCGGAGACAGACAAAAGTTGGGCAGAAGAGTACGCCAAAGGAAGGGCAGGGTCTGAGGCCCCTGGTCCCGGCCCGTCGCGGATGGGCGCAGACGGGCTTGCCTTAGGCGCACCTTCGGCGCGCAAACGGCGCGCCCGCTGCGCCCGTCCGCTGCGCGAACGGTGGAGGCACATGATTTATAGGACAACTTGGAGGCGTGGCCAAAGAAGTGGGCGTGGCCGGGGGAGCGTCCGCTGGAGGCGGCAGGCGAGTGGTTGTGAGGCCGCGGCAGCGTCAACTCGGCTGCGCGGGAAAGCAGGGTCGAGGGAGAAGTCCCTGGACTTAAGGTGAGAAGGTTTGTTTAAAAAGCGCGAGCTAGCGCTAAACTAGGTAAGTGCTGGGTTAAAAGTGTCAGGCTTTGGCTAAAAGCTCCCGCGGAAGGCAGGGGAGTGGTCCAATGAAGGAGAGCTCGTTGTCAGCTCCTAAGTAGCAGCCCAAGTGGGCGTGGCCAAAGAAGTGGGCGTGGCCGGGGGAGCGTCCGCTGGAGGCAGCAGGCGGGTGGTTGTGATGCCGCGGCAGCGTCAACTCGGCTGCGCGGGAAAGCAGGGTCGAGGGAGAGGTCCCTGGACTTAAGGTGAGGAAGTTTGTTTAAAAAGCGCGAGCTAGCGCTAAACTAGGTAAGTGCTGGGTTAAAAGTGTCAGGCTTTGGCTAAAAGCTCCCGCGGAAGGCAGGGGAGTGGTCCAATAAGTGTGTTGCTAAGTAAATATGTAAGTATGATCCATTGTTTGCATAAGTGAGTAGGATGACTTCATATGTGAATTGGATGTGTGCTGGTGTGTAATGTCGATTTAGGTGTATAAGTATTTTTGATAGTGTTCCATTGTTCATTGACAGCATGTATGAGTGAATCTACAGGTAAGTCATTAGATGTGTGTATACATCTATGAATCACTGAGTGGGTTTTTAGATACTTGTATTGCTGTAACAATGGATTCAAATATGATACTCTGTATTTTACAAAGAGGGATGAAAGATTTTACTAGTGTATGAAAAGGTGTATGTGATTGTCACGTGGATGATGTCATCAGTGATGTCATCAGTGATGTCATTTGAGATGTCATCAGTGATGTCACTGACCATGTCATGAATGATGTAATATGTGACATCATCAGCAGTGGATTGCGGATGCGCGAAATATAGTTAGTACAACTAACTATATAGGAGCAATTTCAATGGTTTTGTATGAGTGAAATGTCCAGCTAACAATAACACCCCTAAAACTTATAGTTTTTGAGTGAATTTTAAAGGTTTTTTAAATGCTAATTCCTTACTATATAAGGCCTGAAACCTATGGTTTTTTCAGTGAATTTCAAAGTTTTTTTTAAATGCTAATTCCTAACTATATAAGGCCTGAAACCTATGGTTTTTTCAGTGAATTTGCAAGGTTTTTAAATTCTAATTCCTAACTATATAAGGCCTGAAACCTATGTTTTTTTCAGTGAATTTCAAAGGTTTTTTTAATGCTAATTCCTAACTATATAAGACCTGAAAGCCCACCAGGAATCTCCAGTATGCTCCAGGGGACTGCATTGCAGAGAGGTGTAATGAAGCCACACCCCTTTTTACACCTCTCTGCAACGCAGCCCCCGTGCATGTTTGAAGAGGGGGAACTAATTCCCCTTGCATACTGGGGGCCCCTGGGCGCCAACTAGCCCACCTGGAACCTCCAGTATGCGCCAGGGGGCTGCATTGCAGAGGTGTAATGAGGCTATGCCCCTTGTTACACCTCTCTGCAAAGCAGGCCCCTGGCGCGTTTGCAGAGGGGAACTAATTCCCCTTGCATACCGGTGGTCCCTGGGGGCCAACTAGCCCACCAGGAGCCTCCAGTATGTGCCAGGGGGCTGCATTGCTGAGAGGTGTAATGAGGCCACACCCTTTTTTACACCTCTCTGCAACGCAGCCCCCGTGCATGTTTGAAGAGGGGGAACTAATTCCCCTTGCATACTGGGGGTCCCTGGGGGCCAACTAGCCCACCTGGAACCTCAAGTATGCGCCAGGGGGCTGCATTGCACAGAGATGTAATGAGGCTTTGCCCCTTTTTACACCTCTCTGCAACGCAGGCCACTGGCGCGTTTGCAGAGGGGGGACTAATTCCCCTTGCATACTGGGGGTCCCTGGGTCATATCTGCCCAAACGCCGATATTCCGAACGATTGAAAATGACTTTTCTTGAGAAACATTTGGATTTGGATTATCATGTCCTATACTATGGAATTTTTGAAAGACTGACTTTGACGATGCTATACATTACTCAAGTCTGCCCGAATTGTGTGGGTAAAATTGATACCTAGTCACTTTGAATAAGAATGTACTTACGTCTCGTCTAACATTTGGAAGAAATATCTAGTTATATGACAACAGGATACCGACATAACTTGAAGGAAATAAGAACGCCCTGAAGAAGTTCTGTTGTACAGAACGAAACTCGTCGGCTGGCTGTGGTACATAAACTTAAGGAAAATAAAAGCATTTGAATATACACCAAGATTCAGCACTTCAATAAGGACTCTAAGTGATATGATTTGATTGGACTTAATGTGCAAGTGGTGCTGTGCCAAACTTTGGAATATTCTCCACTACTCTCTACTACTTACTCTCTACTACTCCACTACTCTCTAAAACTCACTCTCTAGTACTCATTCTCTACTATTCTACTACCCTCTACTACTCTCTCTCTACTACTCACTCCCTACTACTCACTCTCTACTACTCTCTACTCTCTACTACTCACTCTCTACTACTCTCTCTCTACTACTCACTCTTTACTACTCACTCTCTACTACTCTCTACTACTCACTCTCTACTTCTCACTCTCTTCTACTCTCTACTACTCACTCTCTACTACTCTCTCTCTACTACTCTCTACTACTCACTCTCTACTACTCACTCTACTACTCACTCTCTACTACTCTCTACTACTCACTCTCTACTACTCTCTCTACTACTCTCTACTACTCACTCTATTACTCACTCTCTACTACTCTCTACTATTCTCTCTCTCTGTTACTCACTCTCTACTACTCTCTACTACTCACTCTCTATTACTCACTCTCTACTACTCACTCTTTACTACTCTCTACTACTCACTCTCTATTGCTCTCTACTACTCACTCTACTACTTACTCTCTACTACTCACTCTCTACTACTCACTCTCTACTACTCACTCTCTACTACTCTCTACTACTAACTCTACTATTCACTCTACTACTCTCTACTACTCACTCTCTGCTACTCTCTCTACTGCTCTCTACTACTCTCTACTACTCACTCTCTACTCTCTATTACTCACTCTCTACTCTCTATTACTCACTCTCTACTCTCTACCTCTCTACCTCTCTCTACTTCTCTCTCTACTAGTCTCTACCTCTCTACCTCTACCTCTCTACCTCTACCTCTACCTCTACCTCTACACCTCTACCTCTCTACCTCTCTCCACACGCACACATATATATGCATATATATGCATATGCATTTATATATATGTATGTGTATATATATACATACATATATAAACATAAATAATCTGCATATCTTTATAAATACAAATATAAATGCATGCATACATATACATATATGCATACATATGCATGTTATTTACATGAAAGTTTTAAAAACACTAATAAAAGCAAAGCTAAAAAGCCACCTCATTACAAACAGATTGGCTTTAACTTAAAGGAGGGCGAGATCTATTGCATTTTCAATGCTTGTTTACTTTGGTTCCATCAAGAAGGCATTCAGATGTGTCACACATTTGCCATAAATTCTGAATGTTAGCACTCTAGTTGCTCATTAGATCACTGTAGTAAAGCTACTGCTCACCAGGGAAGTCTGCTGCTGGTGTTCAAAGTGCATGTTTCAGTCTGCATGTCAGAATTTTTTTAATGAAATAGAGGAGGATTTGAGAAGTCACTCAAAATGTGCCCTAATTTTTCTTTCTGAAGCACTAATCATTCTTTCTATGGCAAAATGAGCCCCCTCATTTTGTTCCTTTTTAAATTAAATGTTTTCAGACTTACCACTTCATTCCAATCAAGATGGCTTCTGGTGTGCCATACTTTTGTCATAAGTAAGACTGTTAGCGCTCTAGTTGTTCTTTAGAACACTCTGGGACATTCTGTCATTGGGCTATACTTGGGCTACATCTGGGTGATATTTGGGCTACATTTGGGCTCTTTTGTCTCTGGTGGCCATCTTGGGAGACTGCATGTCAGAATCTTTTAATGAAATAAAAGAGGATTTGAGAAGTCACTCAAAATGTGCCCTAATTTTTCTTTCTGCAGCACTAATCATACTTTCTATGGCAAAATATACCCCCTCATTTTGTTCCTTTTTAAATTAAATGTTTTAAGAGTTACCACTTTATTCTAATCAAGATGGCTTCAGGTGTGCCATACCTTTGTAATAAGTAGGACTGTTAGCGCTCTAGTTGTTATTTAGAACACTCTAGAAGGCTGCAGCAGAACACAAAGGAATCAACTGACAGTCTCTGTCCTTGTTGTATGTACATGTTTTACTGAGAATGTCAGACTTCATTCTCACTTGACTGAGAAAGATAATGTGAATTTACAGAAAATATGCTTTCAGTTTAGCTTATAGATCCCCTTCCAAACCACTGTGGGAAAAGCATGAGATAATAGTTTTCTTTCAAGCATGATTCATGATATCGCAGCAGAAGGGTTTTTCACATGGTAAAATCACCTTAGAACACACCACAATTCCTAAAATGAGTATGGTACCATCAACAAATGATTTATAATGTAACTATTAACTACAATGCTTTTTAATGAGGTGCTATCATGTATATTGGTCCCAAGATGGCTGCCAACACTTCTTGGATGAAGTGCTGACAAGCCAATCAGATCTCATGATGAGATGTGTGGTTAGGCTCCGCCCAGATATATATATGTGTTTTTGAAGTTAATTTTCATACAAACCACTGGAGCAATTGTCACCAAATATAGAAAAGGCACTTCTGCATACCAGTCCCTACAATTTTGCAAAGTTTGGTGTAATTCCATTCAGCGGTTCGGGCTGTACCCTTGTCTATTCGTCCTATGGAAATTAACATGGGGAAAACACAGTTTGGGACCCCCCTTTTTTCTAGGCCCCCGCATGACGAATCCCCCCGAAACTTCCGGGGAAGAAGCGGAACCGAGCTGGCCTAAATTTTGGAAAATTACACGCAAATTCATTAACCGGCGCCAAAGTTATTCCCAATAGAATGTTGCGGATTTCCTATGGTAGCTAGGTCCTAACTATATATACCTACTGGCTATCGCCAGTAGGTAATATATTACCTACTGGCAGTCGCCAGTAGGTAGTTATAGTTAGGACCTAGTTTCCATAGGAAATCCACAACATTCTATTTGGAATAACTTTGGCGTCGGTGGACGAATCTGTGTGAATTTCTCCAAGAAAATGGCCTCCTCGGTTCCGCTCCTTCCCTGAAAGTTTGGGGTGATTCGTCAAGTGGGGGCTGAGAAAAAAGGGGGTTCCCAAAACGTGTTTTTCCCATGCAATTTTCCATAGGGACTTTTAGCCAGGGCTACAGCCTGAACAGCTGAACGGAATTACAGCAAATTTGGCAGAGAGGTAGAGTTCGGTTCGCAGATTGTGCTTTTTGTTAAATGGTGTAATTCAGTTCAGTAGTTTTTGAGAAAATTAGAAGTAACATCATAGCGATATCTAGAGACGGAGTTCTGCACGCGTATGGAAATTCGCACAATTACGAGCACGAGCTGCATGCTGATTGGCTGTCAACTGTCTGTCAAGACTCCAAACCAGGAAGTGTTGGCAGCCATCTTGTTCGTTGCTAGAACCGAGTCACAAGAAAACAGTAAAACAAAGTTGAGGAATAAGGAAAGGGGGCAGGGTGGAAACATTCTGACCCCGTAGGCTTGCTCAGGGGGTCGTACCTGGATTTTCAAAGTCAAATTTAAAAAAAAAAAAAAAAATGTAAAATCGCGGCATACGCCTATGGTACTCGTATGCGGTGGAAAAGGGGGGAAAAACGTTGAAGTCCGTTTTATTCATTATTCATTAGGTATCGGGGGCAATTTTAGTGCTATATTTCTATGATAGTATGTAAAACTTTCCGGGTTTTTTGTGCACCAGACGTACTCTGTACGTATGTGCGTCCTTATTTGCAAGCGCACTTTTTTTTTGTTTTTCTCAAAGTTCGCCAAGCAAACCTCTACTCATTTCAGGTATTACATTTGCTGCTTTTTTTTCACGGGTCGTGTTTGTCATCCGCTGGTATACTTTTGCAATATAATTATAAACATATTGTATCTATGTTTATTTGAAATGTAGTTTCGAGGCGCCAAACGTTGATTATATACTCCGTCCAACCGCCATTTTATTAGTTTTCCTCCGTTATTTTTATTATACCTGTTACTTTCATTTTACCCTCCGCATATTTTCTGTGTGATCGATAAGATTTCCTGCCACAGACACCACGGTGTTGGTCCTTGGCCTCCGATGTTATCAGAGTTGGTAACACGTATAGGTAGAAACTAATTTGAAAGACGTACTCTCTACGCATGCGCAGCCTTGTTTCCAAGCGCACTTTTTTTTTTCTTTTTCTTCAAGTTCGCCAAGCAAACCTCTCCTCATTTCAGCTATTAAATTTGCCACTTTCTTTTCCCGGGTCGTGTGTGTCATCCGCTGCTTTGCTTTTGTAATATATTATTAAACATATTCTATCTGTATTTATTTGGAATGTAGTGTTGACCCGCCAAACTTTGATTACATACTCCGTCCAACCGCCATTTCAGTAGTTTTCCTCCGTTATTTTTATTATACCGGTTACTTTCATTTTACTCTCCGCATATTTTCTGTGTGATCGATGAGATTTCCGGCCACAGACACCACGGTGTTTGTCCTTGGCCTGCGATCTTATCAGACTTGGTAACACGTATAGGTAGAAACTAATTTGAAGGACGTACTCTCTACGCATGTGCAGCCTTGTTTCGAAGCGCACGTTTTTTTTCTTTTTCTTCAAGTTCGCCAAGCAAACCTCTCCTCATTTTAGGTATTAAATTTGCCGCTTTCTTTTCCCGGGTCGTGTGTGTCATCCGCTGCTATGCTTTTGTAATATATTAATAAACATATTTCTATCTGTTTTTATTTGGAATGTAGTGTTGAGCCGCCAAACGTTGATTACATACTCCATCTAACCGCCATTTTAGTAGTTTTCCTCCGTTATTTTTATTATACCTGTGACTTTCATTTTACCCTTCGCATATGTTGTCTGTGATCGATGAGATTTCCTGCCACAGACATTTGTCCTTGGCCTCCGATCTTATCAGACTTCGTCACACGTATACCTAGAAACTAATTTGAAGGACGTAAGCCACAGCCATTACAACGCGTGTTCGTCAACACAAAGAGATTATTAAGAATATGCTTTTATCATGCGTGGTAAATGCATAGTAGTTGGAAAAGCATGTGTGTTAAAGCCATATGCATGGTAATGGCTTCTTGGTGACGATCAGGCGTTGTAATGACTGTTTTCCCCAGGACACTGCGGAAACCGGGTCTGGGCGTGGTGGACTCCCGGGCACCAGGTGGAGGGCCACGCACACCCTCTCATAGAATATAGAAGTCTTTGTGGGGTTATTGTTTCCGTGGTTTGAGGGGCGTCATTGAGGCCCACACACTTAATTTTGTTGGGGGGTAGGTATTGCATAGGGAAATGTCGCAAGAGGTTTGTAAATGTGGTACACATTGTTTGGTATTAGTTTGATTTCTTTACCATGTTGTAGTGTATCCAGAGAAAATATCTCAGTAGTTTACAATGCTAGTCTTTAACATCTTACTATAGTACTTCAAGATTATAAATATTTTTATTGTGGATCGCCACTCCCCACACAAAGAAAAAGTAGTATGTAGTTTTTTTAATTAAGTTTTATTAAAAGAATAACTGTAAACAAAACTTAATGATAACTATCTAATAAACAACTAGAAAAATAACTTTAAAAAAACAATAGCATAAACAAATTGGGAAGTTGACTCCAAAAGACGTATGATTGGTAATCTGCAAAAGAAAAAAGAAAATTTGAGTTTAGAATTATCTAGCTGTGACTAATTGAGCTGAAGCATTACAAGTCTAGGTAACATTATGATTTTACGTGTGCAGTGTGCCTGGTATATTTCAGTTCCGTGATAGTGCTGCGTTCAAGATGTGTCTATATGGAAGTGCCTACTGTGTTAGTGACACAGAAGTTGTAGAATGGGATTGTAAATATGCCGTCTTATTTCTAATGCATTGCAATGAAGGCTTTGTATATCTAGGCCTCTGTGCTTACCGTTGTATAAACACTGTGGACAAACACTTCGGCCAGTGGAATTCACAATTTCAGTTGGGCTGATCTTCTACACGTCCAAGCAGACAGCACTGTCTATAAGTTTAAAAGAGAAAGAGAAATTATGTCACAGAGAGTGAGAGAGAAAGAGAGAGAAAACAACATTAAAACTGTCTCACAGAGTCTGGAGTTGAGATTTTTTCTTGAAAAGTCAGAGGTAGCTTTACAAGCTCCTTGCGTCACTTTCCCCATGTTAAAAGTGACAGAAAAGAGGCGTGATAAGCTTGTAGATCTGTTTGTCAGACTGTTGTAACTTATCTGTTGTCTCTGCTCAGAGGTAATTATACATTGTAGACAGAGAAGCTGCTGTACACTACGTACTCTCTCCTTTCACAAATAAAGGTAACACTACGGTTTTAAGAGTGCAGTGTGCCTGGTACATTTCACTTGTTATAGTGCCGCGTTCAAGTGGTGTCTATATGGAAGTGCCTACTGCGTTACTGACGGAGAAGTGGCACAATGGGATTGTAAATATGTCGACTTATTTCTAATGCATTGCAATGAAGGCTTTGTATATCTAGGCCTCTGTGCTTACCGTTGTATAAACACTGTGGACAAACATTTCAGCCAGTTGAACTCACAACCTCAGTTGGGCTGATCTTCTACATGTCCAAGCAGACAGCAGTGTCTATAAGTTTAAAAGAGAAAGAGAAATTATGTCACAAAGAGTGAGAGAGAGAAAGCGAGAGAAAACAACATTAAAACTGTCTCGTAGAGTCTGGAGTTGAGATTTTTTCTTCAAAAGTCAGACGTAGGATTAGAAGCTACTTGTGCCACTTTTCCCTTGTTAGAAGTGATAGAAAAGTGTTGTAATAAGCTTGTAGATCTGTTTGTCAGTCTGTTGTCACTGCTCGGAGTTAATTAACCATTTTACAAAGTGAAGCTGTTGCACACTACCGACTGTCTCCTTTCACAAATGAAGGTAACACTACAGTTTAACGTGTGCAGTGTGCCTAGTACATTACAGTTCCTTTATAGTGCCGCCTTCAAGTGGTGTCTATATGGAAGTGCCTATTGCGTTAGTGACACAAAAGTAGCAGAACGAGATTGTAAATAGGCCGAGTTATTTCTAATGCATTGTAATGAAGGCATTGTATATTTAGCCTCTATCCTTACCGTTGTATAAAAACTGCGGCTAGTGGAATTCACAACTTGAACTTAAATTTTCTTCTGCATGTTGAAGGAGACAGCATTTTCTAGAAGTTTAAAAGATAAAGAGAAATGATGTCACAGAGAGTGATTGAAAGATGGTGCTCTACGTGGGGAAGAAGCCTTCACTGTAATCAAGAGAGTTAATTATTTCAATTTAGATAATGTTGTATAGAGCAGAGTGGAGATAGCAAAGTCAAAAAGTTTAAGAAAAAAAGAGAAACGATGTGAGAGAGTAAGAAAGAGAAAGGGAAAAAAGGATATTTAAACGTGGGAGAGAAACATGAAAGGGGAGGGGTACGTGAAGCCAGAGGCGCAACCATAGTGAAAAATATCAGGGGGGGGGGGCTTTGGGGTGGGGGTCAAGTTCAAGGTAGAGTGGAGCTGCAGGGGCTGTATGCGGGGGGGGGATATCAAAGCGTCATTAACAAGCAAAATGTGTTTGAAAGACTTGTGACGTACTCGGGTGCGACTGTGTTTGGGTCCAGGAAGCTATGTCATCGTAGCTGAAGCCCCGTTAGCCCAATTTTTTTTTGCACTTGCTGTATACTACAGATTCTCTGTTTTGACAGATAAGTTGTCGTTGTTTCAGAAACAAGCTTCTTTTCTCACCTTGTGCTATTGTCGTCGTCAGTGTTACATAATTCATCGTGAAGCTGGACATCTAAAAGATATTAAAAGAAAGATGTTATGATTGGTAATTATTACAATATTAATTTGGAGTTAGATACTATCGCGCCTTTATAGACGTTGCAGGGCCGGTGTTCTATCGATAGCCTCATCCCATCTGTCTGTACAACGCCCGACCATGTATGCGGATCCATAACAATGCTGTCAGACCTTTCAATGCTGACTCCAGCAGCATAGATATTGGGGGAATGGTGCAGCTACTATATCAAGGGTAGCAGAAAAGTAAGCCACAGGTCTACGGGCACTTCCATGAATCTGTGCAAGCATTGAAAGAGTGCAGTAATCCCTTTCACTGCAGATAAGCGAAAACGCTTTGCTGTAATCAGGCATTCCCAGTGCTGGAGCACTACAGAAACTTTCTCTCAATCGCAGGAAGGTGACCAAACAATTGGATCCGATACATCCTTGTGCAGCACCCTCTGTAAAGGCTTCGCCACTAGAGAAGAATTGAGTATCTACTGGTGACAATAGCCCACCATTCTCAAGAACATTCTGAATTCTTTCTGTTTTGTTGCTGGTTTCATTTGTAGAATCACCAAGATTCTGTCCTGTGACACCTTCCTGACGCCTTTCTCAATGTGAAGTCCAAGATACAGGACTTCTCTCAAGCAGTTTTGGACACTTTATGTCCATTCTCACCCAAGTGGTTCAACAAAGCAATAGTATCAGTCTTGCAGTCCTCTTGAGTATTTGACACAACAACAGGTTGTCAATAAAATTTACCAGGACAGAGTTACATGGCATAACCAAGGACTCCAGGTTTTTCTTAAGATCCTGGTTGAAAATGGACGGGCCTTCTGTATACCCTTGTCGGACTCGACACCATGCCAAAATATGACTGCCTAACTGAAATGCAAAGAGGAACTGACAGTCCTCATGCATTAGTATAGAGAAGTCCTATCAATGATCAATGACAGTAAACCACTCAGCCTCACATGGGATCTGAAACAAAATCACAGCAGGATTCAGTACCATGGGAAAACAAGAAACTACAATGTTGTTTATGTTTTGGAGGTCCTGAAGTATGCCGTACTTACCCTTAGGCTTCTGTAAGCCCATAATGGATAAGTCACTCAGACTCCCCATAATATCCTTCAAAATACCTTGTTGAATCATTGTCTCGATTACTGGAGTAGTCCTGGTAATCATAGCAGGAGTCAGATTATACTGCGGGGTTCTTGAGTACTCAACATTAGGATTTATCTGTATAAGGACAGGCTCAACGCCTTTGATGAATCCAATGTACTTCCCTAAAAAATCCCAAACTTCGACCTCACATTGTCTCTCAGGTCCAGGGGTAACACTTCACTTGTAATCATAGGGAACAGTTCAACTGCTGGGGTTTGACTAGCCAATTTAAAAGCAGCATCTTCATCATGAGTTGGTAATTCCACACCCTTTGGGTGCAAAAAATGGTGCAATCAGCTTACACAACAAATCCCGTCCCAACAAGCTCACTGGATTTGAGTCACATACCACAAAGTGGCGATTCTCCTCAAAACTCCATATTTTTGGAGGTGCATCCTCGATTATGGGTAATTTAATTTGTTTGCTTGCATGTCCTGTAACGTGGATTCTTTTTCCCAATAGAGGTAGGTTTGGAAGTTCTACTGTTCTAACAGTAGAGTGAGTATCACCACCAGCAACCAGAAATCATACGGGGTAGCAATTTACTTCACCATCTATAAATGGATCTGGTCTACCTCCAAATCTACGCCAACCAATCAATTTTCCTCCCCCCTCAGTCACTGTCAAGTGGAGTGATCAGAGCCATAATTGTCAGCTGTATTAAACATGGGAAACTGCTGGAAAGCATTCTGATTCACTTTTGGAACTTGGTCTGAAGTAAATCTAGGGCCATTGGCAGATTTCTTTGGCAGTGGTTTAGTGTAGTTCCAATATTCCCAATAGGCTTTGCGCATTGGAATAATATATCCTATAGAGTTGACGTAGGACTTATATCAATAGGTCTCTATCGAATAGACTAAACTTAATTGTGAGTGCCATGTAATTCAGAGGTCACTAGAAACTTTCTCGAATAAACAAGAAGGGATTTGTTTCTGACAACCGCATAAGAATGACAACTTTGTTTCCCAAGAATAAGAATATATCTCTCAGAGTTGTGGAAACAATAGATACCTATTTCACTCAGTCAATTGTGCATGCTTCATTTATACAGAGTTGCAGAGAAATAGAGAGACAGGCGTTTTCAATAAAAGGTTTATTGAACAGTCTTCTTTCTCATGCAAGAGAGGTGAACTTCTACAATCGTTAGACAGAATGCAAAGTATAATGCGTACAGCGTAAATAGTAATATGAAATAATACTGTAAGAGCATTGTATGGTTTCTAAGCCATATAAAAATACATACATAAATACCATACACTAAAATACTCAACTGGTGCTTCTAAAATACGCCTACCCCAATGTACCTAACCTAGGTCTAGTACGAGGGAAGAAGTAAGTATTGTTTAGCATAGGTTTTAGTTTTTACCAAGAATCGTCCAAAGGTTTCTCTAGGTTCTAATCAGCTCCATACCTTTTTAGAATGAAGGAGATCTGGTATCTCTGTCTCGGGATTCGATTTCCCAACACCCCGCAAGGGGAGCCGGAAACACTGGAGCTGGATTTCTCAGCAGAGGAGGGCAGCTTCCTGATTAGTGCGTCAGCTGGAGAGTTGGCTTCCTTCTGCACTTGCTGTAGTGAGCTGCATTGGGCAAGTAGGTTTCCGAACTGCTCCGAACCACCGTATCTTGCTGTAGCAAGTGAAGGTATATTTATACCTTGAAGAGGTTTAGGAATGCCATAGTTGACGTAAAGTTGGGCATATGAATGTCATGAATGAACCGCTGGGGAATAGTTGTTCATTGTAAAGTAACTGAGTTCTTGGAGAAATCAATATTCAAGCAAGGGAAAGTCACTAACGGCTTAAGCTGGTTTTCCAAGAAATCGTTGTGACGTTTGGCGAACGGATGGAAGTACCCATGCCTGTATTTGGGTAGCATGGGCTATGCCTAAATAAGGGCTTGATTTCAATGCCTATATAAGGGCAACATGAATTGTACCTATATAAGGGCATGAATCGGGAAAATTCAATTGGAGCCTTAAACGCCACAAAACACCCCCTCCACTTTCTTATGTATGACATTACTAAGTTCTAAATACGTTAAACATATCTAAACATGATGTGTTAAAACCCACCTAAAATACATAGAAAATGCATTGGTACTGGATGTACACGAAAGCGCATTGGTGCTGTACGCATTAAAAGCAATGTTTTCATATATGTTGACATTTGTAAATGCTGTCTGAATGAATCACGAAAATATACATTTATGAAATGGATCATAAATACAGAAAAGAAAAGCCTAAACCATTTCATGGCAGATTACATAAACTGTATGAATGTGGACAAGGTCAAAATGTTGTCTCTGGAAGTTTTCAAAGAATTCTAGTTCTCTATGAATAGTTCTACTTTAAGCAGATTACTTCATGCCAAAAAATTAAAAAATACAAATTTAGAAAACTAAAAAGTTAATCATAGAAAAAAGAGTCCCAAAGTTAGAACTTTGTTTTGAAAAATGAAGGTCGAATTCAGAGTCTCTCAGAACACTGTGTGCCAAATCAAAAGTCAGTGTTATTGTTTGGAGAAAGCATTTAATCTTCTAGGTCTGTAAGGAGTTTGTCTACAATTGTAGGTGAGAGTTGGATTACCTCGTTAAGAAGATCAACCGCACATAGATGTGATGCATCGCCGTCAGCATTGGTCGCATTAGCAATGTTCGTAGTGGATGATACCTGAGTGCCTGTTTCCTCTCGCACTTCACCGTCAGCATTTTGCATCTGTGAGATCTCAATGAATGCCATCATCAGAATTGGTAGCCGCTAGAGACAACACAGTGCATGGGCCGTTACTGGTTCAAGCAAAGTATCAACATCCGTTGGCATGACTGATAGGAGTGTGAGACAGATGTCTAACGCGCATTCTTCTCCGCATAGCAGGCAGCGTAGAACAGATAAGATGCAATCTTGCCAAATTGGTCTGAATGACAGAAACCAAGTGGTATTTAATTCTCTTAAACAAGTTATTCCCAAAATTTGGACGATACGCTCACGACACTTCATTGCCAGTAAAGTTGTCTCCACGGTGAACTGGGCGTTGCTTGTAGATTGGCTTGCCTTATCGAAGCAGTAGGAGCAGAAATAGTATCCCTGCAGTGAGTCCCAAAATGAGAGGCAATCCGCCAAACCTAGAGTGCACAAAGTTTGGAAATATTCCTAGGACTGCTTCAAAGGGTGCTAACAGTCCCGAAAAAACTGTCTTAAATACATGTACAATACCACTCATATCAGACTTTTTTAAGATACAACTTAACATTTCTGAGAAATGTATAGGGCAGTTTGTAGTTAAGAGAGCATGTATCTCTGCAGAAGTCCTTACGACTTGCAGATCATAGGTCTCTTTGGCCGAGGTCAGTGGCACAGTTTTCTGTGAAAGAATGACTTTCATTCTGCTTAAAGTATCAATTGGTATATAAGAGATGTTCAGTGAAGGCCATAACGGCGACTCCCGATCTGTCTTGGTTTTAGGAAACAATACTTGCATACAGCAAGTGACCCTGGCTGACACAGTTACGAGATAGGGTAAACCTGGCAACATGCCGCAGCAGCTGTGATCGTTCAACATAATGTAATCTCCATTTGAAAGTTGTCCAAAAAGTGATCAATCACTGCAGCTGGTGAACCTTGCAGGTGGCAGGATAAGTTGTTAGAGGAACCATCGCAGGCCACGTGTAAATTAATACCCTGACAAAGGAGAGAACCACTTACTGCGTTTTCACAATTTTTACCACTAACAAAAGCTTCTCTTCCCCCACTCCAACATTTGGGTGTGTATGGTAATTCCCAGGATGTCTTGGAGTATTCTTTACCCAACCTTTCATAAGTGCCTGCTGGTATATGTTTTAGCGGTGCAAAAAGGGGTGGTGATGGACGGAGCATCTGAACCAATCAAACACTCACACCCAGTCAACAGATCTGGGTTTAATCCATCACCGTCTTTAGCCCACTCTGTCACCCCAGTTCAGACATGGCCATATGCAAATCAGTCTGACCTTGTGCCTCATGGGAACAGTCCAGCCCGAAATGCCAAGCCATGCCCTCCCTGGACCGGAAGCAAGCTTCCTAGTACCGGTTTCTGGCATTTCAGCCGTCTTCAGCCAGGCTTGCTTGAATTCAGTGGCAAAGTGAGCAAGGGACTCAACGTCTGATCATACCCTGCCAACTTATGGCGGACAAAGCGGTACAAAAGTGGGTGGTGATGGACGGAGCGTCTGAACCTATCAAACACTCACACCCAGTCAACAGATCTGGGTTTAATCCATCACCGTTCTTTAGCCCACTCTGCCACCCCAGTTCAGACATGGCCATATGCAAATCAGTCTGACCCTGTGCCTCATGGGAACAGTCCAGCCCGAACTGCCAAGCCATGCCTTCCCTGGACAGGAATCAAGCTTCCTAGGACCGGTTTCTGGCATTTCAGCCGTCTTCAGCCAGGCTTGCTTGAATCCAATGGCAAAGTGAGCAAGGGACTCAACATCTGAGCATACCCTGCCAACTTATGGCAGACAAAGCGGTACAAAAGGGGGTGGCGATGGACGGAGCATCTGAACTAATCAAACACTCACACCCAGTCAACAGATCTGGGTTTAATCCATCACCGATCTTTAGCCCACTCTGCCACCCCAGTTCAGACATGGCCAGATGCTCCGTCCATCACCACCCCCTTTTGTACCGCTTTGTTCGCTATAAGTTGGCAGGGTATGCTCAGATGTGAGTCCCTTGCTCACCTTGCCACTGGATTAAAGCAATCAGAAAAAAGGGTGCCTCTCCACAACTCAGTTACAACCATATTCATGGAACATTGAAAACGCGAGCTGTCGTTTCCAACCAGGTACTTTTATTTATACCACTTAATTGGACAGTTATACTTCATTTGTCAAACAAAACATATTATGAGCAGACAAGACCTATGTATAGCATAAGATCAAACCAAAGTAAGACTTTTAAATACACCACAGTGTCAAAACTGAATGTGAGCAAAACTCAATATACTCATTAATTAAACAGACAATATATGGAAGACAGACAATAACATTTAAACATACATTACAATCAATGGTAAATACATTTAGGCATTTGATTAAAGCAAAAGAAAAGTAAAGAAAAAGGAAAATTAGAAAAGAGACGCAAAGATGAATTCGAGAATCTTGTGTCACCAGTGGTAGCTGGTGTATGAATTATCCTTTCCTAATTAGCCGACGCGTTTCGAATCCAGAGAATTACTTTCCAGATTCTCATCAGGGCATGGTTATTCTGTCTGTAAGTTTGCCAAAGAGAAGGAAAAATTGTATAAGCATCATGAAAAAGAGACAGTCTCCCTGTATTGTGACACTCAGCTAGGGGGACCTACCGCTTTTAGAGGAAGCTAATTCATTGGAAGTGTGGCAGTGCAGATTGAAGAGAGGGTCCAAGAATTGGAACTACCTACAACAAAGTGAGTTGGCATTAGACCGATTAAAAGGCTGGTAACTAGAAAGTGCAAAATAATTTGTTTGAAAATGCACATACCGTCAATTGTTCCCAGATTAGTGTTGACGGTTTTTTCTACGATGAATGCAGGCTCATCGGCACATTTTTCAAACGTAGAGCGGCCTGTGGCACTCTATGCAAGAACAATGGTATTGGTAAAAACGGGAGCGGGAAATTAGAGATTAGATGACTGTTATGCTAATTTACACGGAACATACCTTAAATTCAAAGTTGATACGGAGCAGTCCTAGTTACTGGATAAGCGTTGTATTCAAAAACCGGCGTGTAAGAATTCAACCGGGGTCCGTTTCCGCTAAAGAAAAACGGAGCAGAATGTTAGCATGTTTACCGCGTTTGACCGCGAGTGAGGCAGAGGCCGGCGGCAGGTCCCGCAGAGGCGCCGCTTACCTTCGTGTCTCTCGCTCTGGGCTCCCCTGTGTTCTGTCGAATCGCCAAGGTGGATACTATCGATGTAACCATGGCAATAAGCTTTTTGGAAAGGCGCTAAGCCTTGTGGGATTTGTAGTTCGCACTATACTAGGCAATTGTACTGATGGGGATTGTCCATTACAAAGACGAGTGTACAGCACTGAGACGCGACCCGTCCGGTCATCAGGCGCCAGGGCACTATTGGATTAAAGTCTGGCGATTTCAGATAAACTGTTAAGGCCCTTCTGGACGCTGTTAAATTTCAGGATTAAATATGCTTCCATTTTAAGGAGCATTTTGTCAAAATCCACATTACTCTGTGATGGACGTAATGTGTGCAAAACCGTCCATTTCAAGTCATTGGCATCATGGTTGACATTTACAAAATGTTCCACCATGGGGGCAGTCATGATTTTATTTTTGATCCTGGATCGATGTTGGCAAATTCGTGTGTTGACTTGTTGTGTAGTTTTTCCAACATAAATGAGATCACAAGGACATCGGACCAGGTAAACCACATTCTTGGTTTTACAGTTCGAAAAGTCCAAATGTTTCCATCTGGTGGACCCATGTTGGAACTCGTCGCCCTCAATAGTGTTTGGACACACGACACAGGTACCACACTTGTGGTGCCCCGTGATCGGTTTGAGGTTCCACTGGCTCAAAAGGTCACTTTTCTTTTTTGGTAGAGATACATCCGCCCTCATGATGTGTTGTCCTACGTTTTGGTTTCTCTTATACGCGAACAAAGGTTTTGGAAGTGGGCATTCTAAGTTCGCCATTAAGTGCCAATTGCTCAGCACAGCTTTTTTTCAGTTTGTGGGTATCTGGTCCAAAAGTGGTGACACAGACCAATCTTTCAAGTGTAGGTTTAGGCCGTACTTGCAAGAGAGTTTCAAGGGGGGTGAAGCGCGCTCTTTGTAGAGAATGCTTCAACAGTTTTTTTGGGTACCCTCTTTCCTGCATTTCTTGGCAAAATGTCTCCGCATGGGACGTGAAGTCTCTCAAATCAGAGCAGTTTCTCCTGATGCGCAATAATTGCCCATATGGAAGGTTGGATTTCAGATTCCTGGGATGGGCACTCCTGTGGTGCAAGATAGTGTTCCTATCCGTGTCCTTTTTAAACAGGGATGATTTAAGGACCCCGTTGATGTTCACAATTTCAACATCAAGGAAGGTCATCCTTTCGTTGCTTTGTACCATCGAAAATTTGATGTCAACATGCCTGTTATTAAGCCAGTCATGGAAAGCTACCAGATCCGTCTGGCTCCCCTGCCACAGGGGCCAGACATCATCTATGTAGCGAAACCATTGTAAAATGCTCGGTTTGAAAGGGTTGTTATTGTCGACAAACATCTGTTCGTACTGTGCCATGTACAGTACGGCCATTTCAGGAGCGTAAGGGCACCCCATCGCGGTGCCCTTGACCTGCATGTAGAACTCTCCATTGAATGAAAAGTAATTCTTTTTTAATGCAATTTCGGCAAGTCTCAAGATAAAGGAAGTTGGTACCTGGTGGGGTCTCTCTCTCTGATTTAAATAAATTTCCATCACCTCTAACACTTCTCCCTGAGGGATCTGCGTATAGAGGGAGGTGACATCCATTGTTACCAGCAGTTGGGTCTCAGGGTCGAACTCGGTATCTTCTACTTTAAGAAGAAAGTCAGTTGTGTCGCGTAAGTACGACTTGACTGTTGTTAAAAACGGTTTCAGAAAGAAATCCACGTATTGCGAAAGGGGCTCTAGGCAAGAGTCACACCCGGAGACGATTGGGCGTCCCGGGGGATCTTGCAGGCTCTTGTGAATCTTAGGCAAGAGGTAGAGAACAGGAATTCTTGGATGTTTTCTTAGTGCATAGTCATGTTCTTTTTTGCCCAGAAAGCCACCATCCAACCCATCCTGGAGGGTATCAGCAATGAGTCGTTGGATCTCCTTAACAGGATCTTCTGGGAGGCGTCTGTACCAGGTTGCATTGTTGACCTGTTTATTGCCTTCTGCTAGGTATTTCTCACGAGCCCACACCACCACAGCCCCACCTTTATCGGCTTGCTTGATGATGATCGAATTGTCTTCCTTAAGGGTTTTGATTGCTGCACGTTGTTTCTGGCCTATGTTTTGTTGGATTAAAGCAAGCCTGGCTGAAGACAGCTGAAATGCCAGAAACCAAGGCACAGTTTCCCTACACTGTATGTGGTTACTATTCCTGGATGCTGTCTCTGAACATATCTTGGGTCTGGCCAAGTGAATTTGAACCCTTGTGTTTTATTCAGGAATCTATCTTGACAGGTGTTTGTGTCTGTGGGCCAGATTAACCACTTTTTCCAATCTGGATCTGTTCTGTTGTTGTTGCTATCAGGGTAGGTGTAGGTGTGGACGGATTGTTCAGGTCGTTGATCTTGGCTAACCCAAGACAAGACGTCTGTTGGACAGTGTCATTCAAAAACATAATTTGCTCTGGGAGGATGCAGGTTCTAGATAAGGCTTCTAATCCCTGCACTTGCCAGTCTTTTGTGCCCAAGACAGTTTTTGTCTCAATGTTGTCTTTCCAAAAGTCGAAAGCTAGTGAAGACAGCTGAGCATAAAATGATGCAGAATATATTTGTTTGGTATTAGTCAGCATACTTTTCATTCCTGTCTTATTAACATTTTAAAGTAAAATGATTCTGGATTTGAAGTATTCAAACCTGAAAAGTATGGACATTTTCCCCAAAACGTTTTTGAGCTTGGAGTTGGAGTTTTTGGTGGCGTAGGACAATGTTCCGATTTGTTACACATCAGTACATTTCTAGGGTTTGCAGATTTGTTCAAGAAATGTTAACCATAGTGATTATAACAATACATTTATTCATAATCTGATGAACCTTCTAAATATTCATGATTTGTAAACTTTGCAGACATTTCTAAGTCTGACATCAAATTATTAACAGTCTCGAAGTCCCAAACGTCAGAAAAGGTACTAGATGAAACAAAGTCATTCAAGGAAATCTTGACCTGGTGTGGAATCTTCAACAGCTCAGACGGGCCAAAAATGCCATAATCAGTTCTGTTCCAAGCTATACTCCCTGGTATAGGAATGGCTGTGATTTTTACTGATGACAAGTCTCTTTGTTCACGATGAGATGATTTGTGTGGCTTGAGTAGTAAGTTGAAGTTCTTACTTGCTGTCTCCTTTTTACCATATCTTACATTTATCAGCATTCCCAAAGTTATCACCAGAGTCAACCAATGTAGAAGAAAAAGCACACCCAACACAATCCAAAGTTCAATCCAAGTCTTTTCCAGGTGATGAAAAAGGTCTGTTGCTTGTTCTTTGAAAGTTCTTTTTGCTGGCGTCATTTCAGGTTCTCTGGGATCCTCGGAAAACGTATCAAAGTTCATGAAATTGCCAGAGGCAGTTCTGTCAATTGTAGGGATTGCATCAGGATTTGATGAAATTGCTGGAACCACTTGATCACTTGTTACATTTGTGTAGTCAGATGCTATTTCATTGTAGACAGGTGTTTCTTGATGAACTGTCATTTGGGTTTCAAGAGGTACAAGTTCCATACCTTTGTTGCATAGTCCTTCTTTTCGTACTGCAGATTCCTCAAAGGTGATGAGTCTCTCAGTTTGAACCTCTTGGATAGTAGCCAGATCAGGGTGTCTGCTATGTTGGCGGAGTCCACTTGGCCTACTGCTTATGATCGGCCACATGATATGGTTTGACCAGGTCGATGGACACAAACCTGTTCTCCTTTATACCGGCAAGGGGTGGTAGTAATACTGTCCTTGATCCGTGGATTGCTAGTACAGGTACTGGTTGTCTGTAAGAAGGCCCACATTCCTTCTTGTCCGTGATCTTTTCTCTGACTAGATCCCCAAGCTTAGGAATCCAGACAGGCCTTTGCTGGGACGGTCTATTTCTCTTCAGTGGTGGTTGGCTTCAGGAACACGTTACTTTGTTTAGTTCTTATTTCATTTAAGTCCTGTAAAACAGTGAAACGGTCTTTGATATCAAAGGGTTTTTGGTCTATCACTGAAGTCTGACAATCGAGATCCAAAATTAGCATTCTGGTCCCAAAAAGGACTTCATATGGAGTGATACCCCCTAGAGAACTTCTTGGCAGATTGTTAAGACTACGTTGGACACTTATTAGAAGTTTGACCCACTCGTCACATGAGCCTAATACCCTAGCTGTTATAGATTGCTTTATGTCCCGGTTTGTTCTCTCCACTACCGAATTTCCCTCAGGATGGAATGGACTAGAGTACAGCAATGCAACGCCCAATTTGGCCATGGCCTCCTTGTAAGCTTGAAAGCTAAACGCAGGACCCTGGTCAGAATGTAGCGTGCCGACTGCGTATGTGCCGACAAAGACTCGCAAATCTTTTATAACTGTTCGAGCGTCAGCCTAGCGCTTAGGCCACATCCAAATGAATCTTGAACACGAATCCACTGTGTCCATGATATATTTATAGTTACCATCCCTCTGTAAGGGACCGCAGTGATCCAGGTAAATGCAAGCTAATGGTTTATCTCAAAATAACAGGGGCGTCTGCGCAGGACGTTTCACTGTAGAGACTTTCATCTTTTGGCAGATTTCACATTCTAAAACATAGTTTCTGGTCTGTTTCCTCATGCGTGGCCACTGGTCTTTCTGTTTTAATAATGACACTGTAGTGGAAACACCTGCGTGTGCAGAGGCGAGTCCTTCATGTGCTGCTAAGATTAGTCCTAATCTATGTTCCATGTTTGGAACTACTCTAACCCCCACTCCAGGGATTCGAGCAAACGGAACATTATTTGCATCAGTTATATATGAGTAATTGAGTGGAAACCCTTTAGGTAATGTTTTACCACTGTTTTTGCTTGTGGCATTGACAGCTTGCATTATTTCGCCGTCTATTTTTATTTTTGAACGAGTGATTGCAGCTACGGAAGTCGTTTGCACAGCTGCCTTCACGGCTTAATCAGCCAATGAATTCCCTTCAACGTGAACGCCATCACGTTGATGACTCAGTATATGTATCACGTGAGTGTTTTGTAGTCCTTGTCGTAACTGAACTACTTGTTCCCAAACCAATTTATGCTTGATTGTGCTACCTTTTATATCTTTGTAACCATTTTGAATCCAGTTTTACAAGTATTCGTTGTAAGATTGAACACAATAATACGAATCGCACACTATGAGTGTAGGGAATTAACGATCTGTATTTTCAAGTGCCATCCTGAATGCGTGTAGCTCAGCTTGCTGAGCTGTACAATCTCCTAAAGATTGAGTTTTAGTGACCATTGGTCAGAATTTGCCATCGCGCCAGCGACCTTTAACAATCGCGCACGCCGACCTATCGCACTATAGGCTTGTTTGCCTCCCATAGCGGGTTGAGCTGATCCGTCAGTATAAAGTATACATTCATATTGCTCTGGAGGCAGAATTTCAGTAGGCAGATGACATTCTTGTTCATATTGTAGAAATGCTTGTGTTTTCAAATATGGGTCAAAAACGTATTCAACGTGTGTTGCAGCAAGAGAATTAACCCATTGTATCCTTCTCGAATGTAAAGCTTTTGCATTTGGAATGCTTGCTTTTGTCACTGCTTCTAAGGCAGGTACAGCTGTAACGACCATAATTCGTTTACACTGTGCGAGGGCTCTCTCTTTTGCTACTGCAGTTTGAACCGCTGTCAGAATTTTTTCTGTTGAAGTGAATTTCTTTTCTACTTGTGTGTACAAGTGTGAATATTAAGCTATTGGTACTTTTTCACCTTTGTTAATAGGTAAGTACATGAATCCGCATTGTCCTGGAATGATTCGGATCACTAAGTTGCGTACGTTTACGCTTGTTTGCAAATGTTTTGTTGCTAACATGTCTGTTTGCAATGAACTCAAAATTTCTGTCTGTTTTTGTGTCCAGTTAACTGTTTTGAAATCAGGTTTGATTAATTCGTAGAGAGGTTTAACCCTTTCTGCACAATTTAGAATGTAAGTTCTTCCAAAGTTCAGGAAACCTAGAATCGACTGTAAGTTTTTCAGGGTTTTTGGAGGTTGGAGCAGCGCACACTTTTCTAAAAAGGTGGCTGCCAGGTTTTTGCCTTCACTTGAAAGTTCATATCCTAGAAAAAGGACGTTGAGGTGGGCAATTCTTGATTTCTTAAAATTGAATTTGTAACCTTCAGAGGCGAAGCCAAGTATGATGGTGTTCATCCTGTTCAAGTGCCTTTCCAAGTCATCGTCTGTTAGATAGAAGTCATCTACATATGATAATGCTTCATCATCATATGTTTGTAGTAACTCTGTTACTCTAGCTGAAAATATCCCAGGACTATTCTTGAATCCCTGAGGGAGACAACAGAATTGACGCTGTGTCCCCATAATTGAGAAAGGTGTCAAATACTTACTTTCTGGTGCAATGTTTTGACAGAAGAAACCGTTAGAAATATCTAATGTGGTTTTATACTTTTTACACACAATGTTATTCCTTAATGCTGCACTGTGTGCATTTTGTACTGCAAAAGTTTTGCAACAAGAGTTTATGTGTCTGTAATCCAATACTATGTATCGTTTGGAGACAGGAAACAAAGGATTTTTCATGGATGAGGTGCATGTTTTAATCACCCCTGGTATTCAACTTGATCTAAGATCTCCCTGCCCTGTTTTTTAGCTTCTTGCTTAACTGGGTACTGCCTTTGTGCAGTTGGTTGATTTTTTAACTGGATTTTATGGTGAGGAGAATCCTCATCCCATCCTACATGATTTTTATATGGGCTACTGCCCATTTCCTGGCATAACTATATTTTAAAATGAATTGGAATGTGGTTGGAGAAGGCTGGCATAATGATGTCTTCGCCATGTGGGCACTCCCTGACAAATTGTGGTGGCCAGTCTTGTTCAGCTAGAAGAAGGTCATAACCCTTTGAAAGTCACTCCCAAAAGAGTGCTCTGACTTTTCTTGGTATGTCCCCCTCCATCCGAAGTGTTATTTCATATGACCTATGTGCACAACTAACCCTGGTATCTGCAGTTTCAACTTGAATGAACTCATTCAAGTCCACTGTCTCCAGATGATCCTTCAAGTTCTTGTGAGCTATGGTGACTTCTGCTGCGCTGTCCAACATCGTTCGAGCCCATTCCCCGTTCTTGAGTTGTGTCCTCAAGATCCTCGGCATGTCTGATTTTTAGACCTGCTACTTTCTTTTTGGTAAATTGAAGTTTCTTGTTTTTCTGAACGTGCTGATCGTCTTTGGACTTCACGCATTCTTCCTTGGGTGCTGACCGTCCCCTTCTTTCGGATTTCTGTGACGAAGTCTGAAAGGTACAAGAGGAACGTGTATCAGTATCTTGATATCTATCAGGTTTTCTCAAATTATCCCTGTTCCTGAGGTTGTACCTCCTTTCGGAGGGCTCCTTTTGAGGAGACCTACCTCTGGATTGAGAACGCTTCTCTTTAGAAGCTTGTTTAGTATTCTCCCACTTCTTTTTAGAAGGAGTAGGAGTGTTTTATTAAAGAACTTTTCAGGATTTTCTGACAGTTGGGGTTTAATGGGTTTCCCAACCAAACTGTGTCTGCCTAATTCTTCATTGGATTATTCAATTATTCTGGCCACTTCTTGTGGTTGCTCAGTTACATCAAATTCCCTTAACTTTTGGCGGATCGCCACGGATGCTTCTTCACCTTTAATATTAGCTAATATTATTGTTGAGACCTGTTTGACATCTTTCAGTAATTTCATACCTAGATTTAGAGCAGGCTCTGCCCCATATTCATTTTAAATCTGTTTCAGGACATCTGGTATTACCGACATAGATGGAACACCATGTGTTTTAGTGTAAATTGCTGCAAAGACTGTACCCCAAGTGTCGCAGTCCTCCAGGTGTGATGCGATCCCCATTGGTAAACAGATTGTTAAAATTCTGTATCTCTCATGAGGGGTAGTATTAGGAAATACTCCCTCAATTTGAGTAATTTTTTGAGCTATCCAGAATGGAATTTGTTCCCGTTTTGCGGGTAATTTACCAATGACTGAGTGTAATGTCTGTGGTGTAATTTTATTTGTGTTCCCCTGGTGTGGGGTGCTGTGGAATCATTATTACAGGTTGGACTGTAAGAGTCCGCATGACATATTGAACCAATTGTCTATAGATTTTGATTAGCTCTTTGAGTTGAGCTCATGGGTCCACATCTGTCATTTCATCAATTTCAGGATGTGGAGTATAGCTGGCTAAAATCGGCCATGTTGCTCCTGGTCTACCTAGTGGACCGAGCCTGGTAATGTGATTTATATGTTTTAGGGCGCCTTTAAACCAGAGCGCATGCTCTTGGTATGTTAGTGGAATTTCAATATCCTCGAAAGTAATGTATTCGCTGGTGGTTCATCTTCTTTGTAGAAGTGAAACACATGTGTTCTTGGATCTGTTTCAGGGAAGAATATCCATGAATAGAATACCTCTGCCTGGTGATATTCATGAGCCTCTATCAAAAAAACTGCCCTACCACTTCTTGCTGATAGGCCATTTTTCATAAGTTTTACAGTGATGGCTTTCCTTAAATTTGGAGGAATGATTATAGCATCCTCGTCGGTTTCATTAAAGCCTGAAATGTTTAAAGCTTGTAAGGCGTTGTCGCCTTTAGCGCCATTTGTCCTGGGATTGTTATCCCCATTTAGGGACATTTTTGTTGACTGAAAGTTTGCAGAGTAAGTTTCAAGGAAACAAAGATAAGGTGCACAATATTTTGGAACACTGTATCCTGCTGGATACAGTTAAAGCCGTGGTGTAATCCTGACCTAGCTTTAGCCCTCCCTCACAACTTCCTTATCCAACGTTTGGATAGACATGGACAACGGGGTGGAGGCCTTGCAATTATCTATCGTAACGCCTTTAAATGTTCCACTCAAGAACTGACGGATATAAAAGAGGCAGAAGCTTTAGCATTCTCCTTGGAAATTCACGATACATTTGTTTTCTCTGGGGCCCTCATCTATCGTCCCCCGGGGCCCCCTTCGAGTTCTTGGATACAGTAGGCGATGCGCTGAGTGATTTAACACTCAGATTTTCCAACTTCTCTGTATTGGGTGACCTCAACCTGCATCTTGAGTCCCCAAATGATTCTGGGGTTAGTTGCTTTATGGATATATTCGAAGTGTTAGGCCTCACACTTGTGAATTGGGAACCTACCCATCAGGCGGGACATCTATTAGATTGCATCTGCTCCAATTATTCTAACCTGACAGTTAAATCCCCTCGCCCTCAGGTATGGACAGAGCATTTTTTCATTCCTTTTAATATAGTTTGGATTTTGAAACCTACTATAAATCCTTTGAAGTGTATCAACAAGCCTAAAATTAAAACTATCCCGGACTGGAAATCACTAGCCAGCAGACCTGACGTCATTGACAAATTAAAAGACAGTATGCCAGTCCTAGTCGATCTTACTTCGACTGACAATCAGACTTTTTGTGACTGGATTACTGGAGCGGGAACTCTGCTAAAGTCATCTAGAAATGAGAACTCTAAACCCAGGAAGATTAAAAAAGAGTGCCCTCTGGTTTTCAATAACTTTAAAGCTTGAACTAGGTGAAGTCAAAGCATTGGAACGGAGGTGGCGTCGACATTACGACACCACTGCACGTAACACCTATATAGCAGCAAGACGGAAGTATCATGCAGGAATAAAATCCGCAAAAAAAACACACTATCTACAGGCCGTATCTATGGCAGGCCAGGAACAAAAAGCAATTTTCAAGATTGTCAAGGATTTTATGAATCCTTCAGCTCTATCGCAAGAGATTACCCCATCGCAGGATCTCTGTAATGCGATATCTGACTACTTTGATAATAAGATCCTGGCTATTACGAAGACCTTTCCATCAGGAGCAACTACGACGATGGATGTTGAAGAGATAGTGGAGACGATAACTTCCCCCTGCTTTGATGACTTCGCTCCAGTATCCTTGGAGGAAACTGCTAAAGCAATTTTGGCCAGCAAATCGGGATCTCCTTTCGATCCCTGTCCTCCTCCGGTGTTGCATCTTTTATTAGAGATGGTTAATCCGATGATCAACAGGATTATCAATTCCTCTCTAACTACGGCAAGTATCCCTAATGATTGGAAACTTGCAGCTGTTAAGCCTCTCCAAAAAAAGGCCCTTGCCGATCCTACTACCCTTTCCAATCTGCGCCCAATTTCCTTGTTACCCATTCTATTCAAACTGACTAAAAAGTTTGTCAATAGTCAACTGACTAACTTCTTGGAGAAGAATAACGTTCTCCACCCCAACCAGTCAGGATTCCGGTCAGAACATTCGATCGAGTCGGCATTACTTTTCACCGCAGAAACATTACGGGCAGCAATGGATCAAGGAAAGAAGGCCGTCCTTATCCTACTTGACCTGTCGGCAGCCTTCGATACGGTTTCACATAACATCTTAGTGGACCGGTTGGCTGCCGCAGGGGTAGGAGGACAGGTCTTGGCATGGTGTAGGAATTTCCTTACCAACAGACGCCAAGTAACAGTGCTTGGCTCATATCAGTCTGAGGCTAAAGACGTCAGCTCAGGGGTCCCTCAGGGCTCTAGTTTGAGCCCTGTCCTTTTTAATCTTTATATGGTACCCCTGATGAAACTGATCGCGTCTTTCAAGATCAGTTCCATTTCATACGCTGACGACACTCAACTCATACTAGTGTTGGATAGGGAGCGGCCAGGTGCCGAAGAAAATCTTAAGGATTGTCTTGCAGCAACCTTTAAATGGATGACGAACAACCATTTAAAGTGCAACGCCGGAAAAACAGAAATTTTACCCATAGGGAATTACAATCTTTTCCCCCAAAAATGTGCTGGCCAGCAGAAGCCGAAGTACCCCCCAATACAATTGCTTCCGCTCGCAATTTGGGCATCAAATTTGACAACCAACTATCTTTTAAACCCCAGGCTGTAGCAGTAGCAGGCATGTGCTTTCAAATCATAAAAGCACTGAGGAAGTTTTTCGATCACAGTCGCAGTGGCCTTAATAAGTTCTAGGCTGGACTATTGTAATGGATTATATGTTGGAGCTAATAAAACTGTTCTCCACAAATAACAAATGGTCCAAAATGCAACAGCCCGCCTTGTACTGCGCCTGCCCCGTAAGTCGTCAGCCTCAGCAGCACTAAACACTCTCCATTGGCTGCCAATAGGTAAAAGGATCTTGTTTAAACTTCTTTTAATTACCTTTAGGGCATTTCACCAACAAGGCCCAACCTATTTACGTAACGGGTTTAAAAGATATCATCCAACGCGTTGTCTGAGATCTGCAAGCCAGAACTTACTTACCCTTCCCCATTTCAAGCTGGCCACAAAAGGTGGCAAATCCCTTTTTGTACTGGACACTAAGGCCTGGAACAAGCTCCCTCTTTTTTTGCGGTCATTTTCTCAAGAAGCCCCCTTCAGGAAGGCATTAAAAACTTGGATTTTGTCTCTGCCTGACGCTATATGTAGGACCTTGGTGTAATGTTTGTGTAGAACACAGTTCACTCCTTTCCCTTCCAACTCTTCCACCTGAGTTGTGTGAGCGCCAAGATACTCCTTGGAGTGAAAGCCGTGCGGTAGAAATGTCCCTTACATTACATTACATTACATTCAACGTTAAACAAACCAAAAACTAATACATAGTATTTTTTGTCCTACTCAGCTATGGCGGATATTATCCTTTTATCCACTCCAGATGTCTATTGGAGTATTACGGAAAAAGGGGTCTCTGAGTAAAGCAAGACTGAGTTACTTTAGTATCTAGCGTTAAATTAGTGCCTTACCAAACGTTGGGTGCCATGTAGTGTAGTTCCTATATTCCCAATTTGTCGTAGGACTTAAGTCAATCGGTCTCTATCAAATATACTAAACTTAATTGTGAGTGCCAGCTGACTCAGAGGTCACTAGAAACGTTCTCGAATAAACAAGAAGGGATTACTTTCTGACAACCGCATAAACATGACAACTTTGTTTCCCAAGAATAAGAATATATCTCTGATAGTTGTGGAAACAATAGATAACTATTTCACTCAGTCAATCGTGCATGCTTCATTTATACAGAGTTGCAGAGAAATAGAGAGACTGGCATTTTCAATAAAAGGTTTATTGAACAGTCTTCTTTCTCATGCAAGAGAGGTGAACTGCTACAATCATTAGACAGAATGCAAAGTATAATGCGTACAGGATAAACAGTAATATGAAATAATAATGTAAGAGCATTGTATGGTTTCTAAGCCATATAAAAATACATACATACACTAAAATATTCAACTGGTGCTTTAAAAATATGCCTACCCCAATGTACCTAACCTAGGCCTAGTACGAGGGAAGAAGTAAGTATTGTTTAGCATAGGTTTTAGTTTTTGCCAAGAATCTACCAAAGTTTCTCTGGGTTCTACCCAGCTCCATACCTTTTTAGAATGAAGGAGGTCTGGTATCTCTGTCTCCGGACTCGATTTCCCAACACCCCGCAAGGGGAGCTGGAAACACTGGAGCTGGATTTCTCAGCAGAGGACGGTAGCTTCCTGATCAGTGCGTGAGCTGGAGAGTCGGCTTCCTTCGGCACTTGCTGTAGTGAGCTGCGTCGGGCAAGTAGGTCTTCGAACTGCTCCGAACCACCGTATCTTGCTATAGCAAATGAAGGTATATTTATACCTTGAAGGTGTTTAGGAATGCCATAGTTGACGTAAAGTCGGGCATATGAACGTCATGAATGAACCCCTGGGGAATAGTTGTTCATTGTAAAGTAACTGAGTTTTCGGAGAAATCAATATTCAAGTAAGGGAAAGTCCCTAACGGCTTAAGCTGGTTTTCCATGAAATCGCTGTGATGTTTGACGAACGGATGGAAGTAGCCATGCCTGTATTTGGGTAGCATGGGCTATGCCTAAATAAGGGCTTGATTTCTATGCCTATAAAAGGCCAAACTGAATTGTACCTATACAAGGGCATGAATCGGGAAAATTCAATCGGAGCCTAAAACGCCACACAACAGTGGGTGTTGGGGAATGTGCATCACTGGATCTTGGGGCCCATAGAAATGTTAAGACCTTGGTCTCTGCTCCTTGTGAGACTGCACTGGGTTATTATTCTGAGGCTGTGCAGATCCTGAATTTTGACCCTTATTAGCAGGATTCAGATGACATTATGTTTCGAATGCCCAAATTTATTGCAATAGTAACCAGGGTTGGACTTTTTCAAAGTAGCTACATCAATCTCAGTACTTGAATAAATTGGGATACCACGACCTCTACATTGCGGGTGAAATCCACCTCCACCATGTATCAGAGGAGCTCCATGCTGATACACTCCTTGCATTTGAGGAACATTCCCTACTAAAGACTACCTCTAACCTCCTCTCTGAGCATCTTTCATTTGCCCCACAGTCAATTTCTCTTTCAATTTCTTCTGCTTCATTTTTATTTCATCATTAAAGTCCTCAGAATATCTCAAAATCTCATCAAATGACTTATTCTGCCAACAAATCATATGTTGCTGAATCATTATACTAACTTCAGGCCTTAATCCCATCCCAAATATGGATACAACGGGCCAGATCTAGGTAGCCCAATACCGGTCGATAATGGCCGAAATTAAGGAATTTCAGCCATTACCGACCAGTATTAGGCTATTGAGATGTAGGTGGCTACATTTCAGATTTGGTAATTTACCGAATCAGTAATTTAAGGAATTGTAAATTACTGATTCTCTAAAATACCGAATTGGTAAATTACCGAATCTGAAATGTAGGGAGCACTCAAATGAGTGCTTTGCATGGTTAAGGATTCAGTATTTACCACCAAATAAAAGTTGGTGGTAAATATCAAAAAACTTTGAAAAAGCAAATGTGTGCCTTTTTCAAAAGTGCCATGTGGCAGACATACATGCACTTAGGGCATGTATGCGTGCCACATGTGCACCCATGCACTATTCAGGGGTGCAACAGGGTGTCAATGTGACACACTGCCACCCTTGAATGTGTTCCCCCATTACCAAATCGGTAAATGCTGATTCGGTAATTCACATTCATTCCTATGGGCCTCCAGGCCCCTAGGAATGAATGGGAATTATCGATTCGGTATGAACTGAATCGGTAATTACCGAATATTACCGATTCGGTAAACTTTACCGAATACTTACCTACATACCATTTACGGATTCTAAAATACCGAATCGGTAAAATTCGGTATTTTAGAATCAGTAAATGGAACTTACCTACATCTGGCTTAAAATGTTCCATATCCTTAGGTTCCAGCATCTCCATCCCGCTATACTGCTAGAATGCCTGTAGCAATCTCTTGTAATATGCATGAATCAACTCCTCAGTTTCGTGGGTCATTCTGTCCATCTTGACCCAGTCAATATCTTCGGATGATATCTTAGATTTGTACCATATCATTACTTGGTTTATTAATGTGAATGAGGGCCATTAGTTAATGGATCTCTTACTGGCTCTCTCTCGAGCCATTCCGTGGCTATTTTGCATTCTTTCCACAAATCCCTTGGAACTACAATTTTGAACAACGTATTCAGATCAGTCCACAAAACCTTCAAGATTTTTACAAACCGCTCAAATTATTTGTATCATTCTACAGGCTTCTCTATTAATCTTGGTAAATCATTTGTGAATGACGCAAGAGCGCTATTACTCCAAGGTACATGGACATAACCCCCGCCGGCTATTTCCTGTAAGGGGAAGCTTGTTGTACCCACTCCCCCTCCTACGGTTGGAGGCGGTTCTCCCATACACCTCTTTGAACCTTTACTTTTTTCCCATTTATTTCCCCACTTATCTAGGGCACTCCAAATCCGAATCTTTGGAATCAATATCCGAATTTGCAATTTAATTCCTGGTATTCTCATACACTATATACCCTTATCACTAAAACATAGTTGACAGCTCTTCTATAAGGCTTTTGTCTGATCCAAATCTACCTCATATTTCTGAGCTGCTTCAGATAGTTTATCATACACTTACCTTGCCCATTGGGTAACATTCTTACTCATAAACAAAAGTTATTTTTCTTGGTAAGCAACTAATTGGGCCAATTCAAGACTTCCATTTATCATTTATTCTAATTATAGTTTCAATTTAGCTACAGCCACTAAATGTACTCTAAATGATTACTCATTTTTTTCTTGGCTTAATTATGAGCTTCCACTTTCATTTGCAATGGCATTAACAACTTTCAACCATTCATCTAATTCCGGAACACTAAAACTAGGCTGCACTCCAGGGGCTTTAGATATCACCCGCTATGTGTGTCTGCTACTACGTGCATTTAGGGGTGGCACCCACTTATGCATACAGAGATCTAGCAATCCCAGGAATTGCCTTAACCACATGGATGCTGCACATATTCCTCTGCTGTGCTGGACAGCAATAAAAACTGGTTTGGTCATGACGAGCTCAGCTCGTCATGAGCACAGGAGCACTGTACTGCATGACGAGCTGAGCTCGTCATGAGCATGGAAGGGGTTAAATGTCCAAATCCTGTCTGGTTCAACATTCGGTCTGCACCCACACCACAAGGGGAAGTCGCTTTCATTGAAATTAAAGGAACTAATCCTGCCATTCAAACTGGTAGGAGCATTCTTTGGGGCCTCCAGCTTGGTAGGGTCAGTCAAATGGTGTTTTAAATTTCCTGCAAAATTAGTGTTGTATATAGGAACCACAGGACCAACAGTGGTAGCCGGGACAATAAAGGGCAATCTGGAGCACTAAGAGTTATGAAGGTACCAGGGGCACAAATCACTGGACTTCCTTCCATCGGTTTCTGATTCATATTCACAGGGGTGGCTCCAATCGTATTAGGGCTCACATTTACTGGTGTGATAGCCACTCCAGAATTTCCATTCATGTTAGTACTTCCACCACCTCCCATTAATTGGGTCTCATTATACAGAGGTGGGCATTCCTTCAACAACACATTTAGAAGACATTCTAGAGTCGCTGTTTTCACTTCTCTCACATGGTTTCTTAGACTTGTAACTTTTTCCTTTCATTTTCCTCTCCTTCCCTTTCTCAGAATCTTCACTTGTTAATGCAGGGTATAGTTTGGCTCCCTCTATCATTGTCAGTTCACCACTTCCTCTGTACTGTATCCCACTTTGCATCATTGTAAGTGTGCACTGTCTTTCTAGCTCTTCCCTGATGCTTTTCCTTCTCACTGTCATGAGCGACTCGCTCCCAAGCATTGAGCATTTCAAACTCTGTGGATCTAGGCTGTGGTGTCACCTCATGTAACATCCTCCTCAAATTTTCGATGATCCTCATATTACATGTACCATCAGCATGGGACCCTCAGTGTGCCTTCTGTCCCTGTGATGTTGTGCCATTGTTTTAGCCAAATACATGTGTGAAACCCTATGTTTTTTGCCATATGATGACCTGGATTATCTTCAGGTGGTGCTTTTTCTCCCTCTCTAACAGGCACTGTCACATCTCCCCTCAAATAGTCTTGTATAATATTTCATTTTTTCAGCAAAACATCAATAATCACAAACAGAATTTTTATTCCGAACAGGATATAACTGTTTTCCCACAATCCATGTGCAGAGTCAACAACAAATACCAGTCTGAAACTCTATGATGTATACAACCAATAACAACGCAGCAACACCAACTGACCAGTCTCAGCATGGCACACCATGACGTCAATCTCACTCCTTGCAGCAGTTCACCCTCCTTTACAATTTCCATGAACACACTCTCCCCAGCAAAATGCATGCAGACAAATACGAGGTAACTGCAACAAATAACTTTTGAAAACAAACTCTGCTCCACTAAAGAAATCAACAGTATTCAATCATAGAAGAAATGGTTCAGAATCACAATTTCCATCCTACTTAGAAACACTTGAATAAGAACACGATGTGTGGGGAATCACACCATTAGTACAGCTTCCCTCTGCGCAATGGGTCCACCACACCAATCACACCTTACTTTCACGTACAAAGATAAATGTCCCTATCTCAATTGTGGTGTTGATGATGTCACAACAGGCACACAAACTTTAGCAGCAAATTACAACATAGTATCCTCTACACTTTTTAATATCATCCCGGAATCATAGGCCACGTCGGACCCGATAACAACTTCAACTTCTCCACGTTAGGTGCCACATTCACACAACATTCAAAACATTTCTATCAAACATCACATGATCTCCAAGAACATGGCAAGCTAAGCACAGGCCATTAAAGAGCACAACTCTATAATGTTTGCTTAAATCATTTATAGGAAACATAACATAACATAACAGGTATTTTGTTCTTAAAGGCTGTAGGTATTTTGTTCTTAAAGGCTGTACATATTTTATTGTGTTCTTTTTTAACCACATATGTGCACTGATTGGGAAGGCGAGACTTACATCGCCTGAGGGTCCCTGCACGCCTCTGCCCACCGGCGCAGCCGATCTTGACGCTGACGCCGGCACGTAGAGGGACAGCCGCCATCTTGGGATAGGCAGGGTAGCGGTCCAGTTTCTGGCCGCCTCCCACCCTCCTCATGTACATAAACAAATGGACTTCCCGTCCGCGCAGCGGGCGGGCGCAGCGGGCGCGCCGATGGCGCGCTAAAGGCGCGCCTAAGGCAAGCCCGTCTGCGCCCGTCCGCGCCTGGCCCGTGCCTAGTGCCGGTCCCCCTGTCCGTCGCTTAGCGGCTCCCAGCGTCACTTGGTCTAAAAACCAACTATTACAATTGAGACCGAGGGTGTGTACTATGACCCCCGTATGCTGCCCTAGCCATTTAGAGGATTCCTCTTTCGAATGCCCGCAATGTGCATTTAGACTGCTGCCAGCTAGAAAACGTGCTTCTCACTACTGTAATATAAGTAAACGTCATACTCAAGTGATAACGCTCAAAATTGCGTCGGTTAATTGTCGTCGCTGCCACGCCATGCGGGTGAGATATGGTCATCCCTTACTTCTGATGCTTGGGATGTACTGTTTCTCACTGAGACTTGGCTGAAGGATTCCTCGAACCCCGACATTCTTTTGGCCACTCCCCCGGGCTACCTTCTTAAAGGTTGTCATCGTGATGGTGGCCAAATGGGTGGGGGTATTGCCATTATAGCCAAGGCCCATCTCAAATTGACGACTAGTAAACTTGGGAACATTGGAAAAATTGAAGCCATGTACTTTACCTTGGCTGATTCCGTGGCCGTCATTTTAGCTGGGATTTTGGTATATAATCCACCCACTGCCTCGTCTTGCTCCCTTACGTCCCTGGTACATTTGATTGCGGACCTATCCCTTAAACACTCGCATTTTATTGTGCTTGGTGATTTTAATTTACACGTGGATGATCCACTATGTACGCAGGCCACCCAGTTTTTGGATACTATGAAGGGTCTGAATTTATTTCAACTAGTTCAGGGCCCAACGCATACAGCAGGCCATACTCTGGATTTAATTTTCTCAAGGCACCTGGACATCATGCTTCATCCACCCCTTCCTCTTACCTGGTCGGATCATTACCTCCTGCCTTTTGATCTTACCCTTACCTTGGCACCTTCACCTATTGCACTTAATAAGGAGTACGGGAGAAAATGGCACAAAGTTACTTGCGCCACTCTGAGTCCCCTTTTTTTCTATGATGCTGAACCCTTGTCCTGTAATATTGATGAAAGGGTGTCTAAGCTTAACTCAACTTTGCTGCGTGCCATAGATTCTATCGCGCCCCTCCAACCTATCACTTCTGCTAGATCTCGTCCTTCGGCTCCCTGGTTTTCTTCGATTCTTCGGGAGGAGAAGAGTCGCTGTAAAAAACTTGAACGTCTATGGCGGAAAAACTATGATTCAGAGGCCAAATCTATTTATAAAGTCGCTTTAAGAAAATTTCTGTCCTTAAAACGGTCGACAATGAGAGATTTTTTTTCTTCCAAATCCCTTTTTAAAATTGTAAAGGACTTTTCGCATCCAGCCGCTTTATCTCCCCAGATACCGGCTAGCCAGGCATTATGTAATGGTCTGTCTGACTACTTTCAGGAGAAGATCGTGACCATCAGATCTTCCTTCCCCGTGGAGGGAACTTTACCGGCCCCTAGTGAGATAGACGGGGACATTCCCTCCCTTGGGACCTTTAAAGAGATGACTATTGAGTCCTCTCAGAGATTAATCACCCAATGTAAATCTGGCTCCCCTCTCGACCTGATCCCGGCTAAAATGATGGGTAATTTAGCCCCTATACTGATTGAACCTCTCCTTTCCATTTGGAACTGTTCTCTTGGCTTAGGCCAGTTCCCCTCTATCTGGAAGGAGGCTATGCTAGTCCCTATCCTGAAAAAGGCGAATTCAGACCCTGGCCAATTTTCTAACTATCGCCCCATTTCCCTTCTCCCTCATTCAGCTAAGATCTTGGAGAAAGCAGTTCAACTGCAATTGGCAGAATTTTTGGAGACTAATATGCTCCTACACGATTCCCAGTCGGGATTTAGAACTGGCTTCAGTACAGAGACGGCTCTCCTGGAGGCCTCCGAGACTATCAGAGAGTGTGTGGATAGGGGCGAGGAGGCCATGTTGGTCCTCCTCGACCTATCCGCCGCCTTTGATACGGTTTCCCATGCGATTTTATTGGATCGCTTGAGCCAGGTGGGCATAGGAGGTACAGTGTTGACCTGGATCAGCTCTTTTTTGAAAGATCGTTCTCAGAGGGTTTCTTTAAGGCCTTTTAAATCTGCTGGGAACCCCCTCCTCTGTGGTGTCCCCCAGGGCTCGGCCTTGAGCCCTCTGTTATTTAATGTGTACCTTGCCCCACTGGCCAAGGTGGTAGAATCCTGGGGAGTCAGAGTGATCTCCTATGCTGATGATACTCAGCTGGTGTTTTCTTTTAGGGATCACTCTGACACCTCCTTTGCCAACTTCCGCCAGTGTCTGAATAACATATGTAACTGGATGACCACCAACCATCTCAGGCTTAATACTGACAAAACGGAGGTAATGTTTTTTAATCAGAAAACGACTATTCCCTCTAGCCTGTGGTGGCCAACGGTTCTTGACCCCCCCCCCTATTCCAGCTCTCACAGTTCGCAATCTGGGTTTCCAGTTTGATAACACCCTCTCCTGCACTCCCCACATTAACAAAACAACCTCTGCATGCTTTGCGAAATTGTGTATGATTAAAAAGATTCTTCCGTACCTTCCGCTAAATGCTCGTAGAACTGTGGTCCAGTCATTAATCACGTCTCACTTAGACTATGCCAACAGTCTCTACACGGGTGCTCCTTTGTATCAGATTGAACGTCTGCAAATCGTGCAGAATGCCGCGGCAAGACTGATTGGAAATATTCCTTATCGACAATCTGTAGCATCCTATCGCAAAAAATTGCACTGGCTTCCTATCGCACGACGTATCCATTTTAAGATTCTGATACTTGCTTTTCGAGCCTTGAACAACCTCGGCCCAGGCTATTTGAAAAAACGGCTTGTTTTATCACAATCCGTTAGATCCTTACGATCCAATAGTCTACGTCTCCTGGTTGTCCCACGCTTCCGTCTTTCCAGAGTGGGCGGTAGAGCATTTGGAGTATCAGCCGCCAGACTGTGGAACAATCTCCCCTTGGATCTAAGATTTGTCCCCACTGAACCCATCTTTCGCCGCAAACTTAAGACTTGGTTGTTTTCCTCTTAAATTTCTGTTTTCACACTTTCTTTCTTGGGCTCGTTAGTTGTTAGCGCCGGGACACCCCCTCGGGGGTAGCTGTGCGCTCTATAAAACCCAAAAATAAATAAATAATAAATAAAATAAAACCTATCAGGTCTCCAATTGCAATGTCTACTCCAGAGCAATCCCTCTCCAATGTGGGGTGCCGCAGGGCTCGTCCCTGAACCCTACACTTTTCAATGTGTACATGTCCCCACTGGAAGACATCATTGCCCCCTTTGGTATCAAACTGATTTCCTACGCAGACTACACCCAACTGGTCCTTTCACTAAACCAGCCGGATCACTCCCCTGAAAAAATACGGTCCTGTCTCTCAGAAATCTTCAACTGGATGAATAACTCCCTTCTCAAACTCAACAGAGATAAAACTGAGCTTCTGGTGCTGGGCAACAAAGCTACTTTCACCCCCAAATCCATGTGGCCGGCATGCATGGGGCCAGCCCCCCTACCAAAAACAGAAATTCAAAGTCTCAGGTCTGGATCAAACAGGACCTCACCTTCCAAACCCAAGCCAGGAAAACCGCTGGTGTCTGTTATGGCCTGCTTTGCACTCCATGGAAAATCCTCCCCCTCTTACAACCTCACTCTAAGAAACTCCTCATTCAGGGCCTCATCTTATTTCGACTGGACTATGGCAACGCCCTTTACGTAGGCGCCCCGGAATCTGTCATAAACAAACTCCAACTTGTCCAGAATTCAGCAGCCAGACTGCTCGCAGGGACTAAAAAACGATCTTCAGCCAAACCTGCCCTAAGCTTCCTCCACTGGCTCCCTATCCGGGAGAGAATTAAATTTAAGACCCTCTGCATAACGCACAACATTCTTCAGGGCAAGGGCCCCCCTATCCTATGAGCCTTGATTACTCCCTACAAAGCCAACAGAGAGCTAAGATCCGACCACCTCTTCCTCGCAAACACTCATAGAATTAGGAAAGCTCGAACAGGAGGACGCTTATTCTCCTACAACGCCGCAAAGCTCTGGAACTCTCTCCCCCTCAACATTCGCAAAGAAGCCAATCTACTGAAATTCCTTAAACTCCTGAAAACTAGCCTCTTCCCCTAGGTCACCCCTGCTCCTTAGCCAGTCCACAATTCAGCGCTGGGACGCCCCCGGGTAGCCACGCGCTTTACAAATCCAATTCCATTCCATTCCAACTCTATTAATGCTCACACCTCCACTGTTACAACTTTTTCTTAAATTGCCGCAGCTTGGCTGATCCTCCAGATTGAAACATGGGCTCTAGGGTTTGGATTGGATTTAAAGTACTCCAATAAAGGGGCTGATTATGATGCAATTCAGAAAGGCCCTGAATGGGATTCAGTATTGCAGATTCAGATTTGAAACTCTTGTTTCCGAATGAATCACACACATTGCTCAATGACCGATTACGATGCCCGGAAACCATTCGGGCAGTCCGAAACGGTTCTGAAAGGCATTCGGACAGCCAGAGCTTTTCAGAGCCGAATCGTACAGCTCTATGGACACAGTTTCCAATGACTGATTGGGACAGCCCTTCCTATTTGGTCTGCCCGAAAACCAAGCAGCTGTCGGAATCTGTCTTTGGGGGCCCGTTGTGGGCCCCCACATTACCTGAAGGCATCTATTTGTGGCCCATGGGGTACCCAAGGGAGCCATATTCCCAACTATGCATAATGTGGCAAGCACCATTGGGTGCCCGCCACAGGGTGCACGGTTTTCCTGAACCACCCCTTTTTTCACTGGGAGCCTGTGTTCTCGATCGGAACACAAGCTCCCATTGAAGTCAATGCAAGTCCTACTGTGGGATGTTGGGAAGCACTGTAATTGGTCATTCGGACTCGCAGGAACCGATTGATTCGGATTCATTTTGAATAGTTTCCGAACAACATCGTATCGACTCCAAAGTATTTAAACTCCCCTATTCCAGAAACTAACCATCCTCATTTTGCTACCATCTGGCAGAGCTCTGAGCCAAATATCCAAGGGCCTGATTACGACTTTGGCGGTGCTGCATTGGCATTATGCCGGCACAGTACCGCCAAAGCCCTGCATGGTACGCCCACCAGATTATGAGTTCATCATGTGTCTGGCAGGGCTTTTCTTTTGCTGTTCCCACAGCAGTGCCCTGAAAACGGGCACTGCAATAGGAACGCAAAACCAATTTCAGCAAGGCATGGACTGTGAAGTCCACATCATGCTGGTACTTGAAGTGCATGTAAATGGGGGCACATGTTGTGCCCCCCTGAATGCTTCCCCATGGCGGCGGGTGTTTGTTTCCCCACCGCCAACCTTTTCATGGCAGTCTCATTGCCATAAACAGGCTGGCGATGGGGAAACTTAAAATATGCTTGGCGGACCCGACTTGCATATTGTATACCCCTGTCTGCTGCACCACCGCCAGGAAATAGTGGTTCCCTGTCGCAGCTGGTGCAGCGGGGGTGGCTCAAATAGCTGCATTGGAATATGATGGCCACAGAACCAGCACTGCTAGAGACCATGAGTCTGGAGGTCAAGGACTACCAGACTCGTAATTTGGCCCCAAATTTCCATGCTACTTACCTTTTTAGGAAACAGTCTATAGCTAAGTGAAAGGCGATTTCCATGTAGAAGAACCACAATGAGAATATGGGATAGGATCATCCAACAATATAAAGACTCACCACCCAGATGGTAAGTTGATTAATCAATTTTATTATTCAAAAAGTGGTATCATATCTGATTATAACATTTTCTTAACCTATATCTGGTAAATATTTCTTTGTTCTTGTAAGATAATTAACAGTTCATATAATTAAGCTCTTAAAATCACTAAACATGCAATGCTTCATACTCGCTCTTTTGCGGTGTAGATGATCGTCTCGGGATACGGCTCTCGATAAAACCAAAACGCCGTGGGCCGGTCGGTGTTTGTCTGGATACAAATTTTCAAGCTCTTTCTATCCCATGGGACTATCTGGATCCAATTTTCTTTTTCTTTTGCTATAGACGGTCACCTGAGGAAGGCCATTTGGCCGAAACGCGCATAGTGAACTACCCCGCCGCATTGCCTCCATCATCTGTATTGTCTAGTGTCAATTGTTTGTATGTTTTGTGATTTTAAGAGCTTAATTATATGAACTGTTAATTATGTTACAAGAACAAAGAAATATTTACAAGATATAGGTTAAGAAAATGTTATAATCAGAAATGATACCACTTTTTGAATAATAAAATTGAATAATCAACTTACCATCTGGGTGGTGAGTCTTTATATTGTTGGATGATACTATCCCATATTCTCATTATGGTTCTTCTACATGGAAATCGCCTTTCACTTAGCTATAGACTGTTTTCTAAATAATTAATTTTCCCTATGTATAGCAAGTGCATTCTTAATATATAGGGGTCCCCTTTTTCCTAAACGTACCTTTTTAGGAGCCTGAGAAATAAATAGGAGCTAACAACATACAAGATTCAAATTACAGTGTAACTCATTGAGGACCCAAAAGTCGATAAATGGTATTAAATGTAAATTGATTGCAAATTCAAAGCCAAACTCATTTATACAAATTCTAAAGAATATATTGTAAAATTACAGAAATACTAGGGGTATCCCAAATCGTCTGACGAAGTTTAACCTCAGTAGTATAAGAGACACACGCGCAAGGAATTTAGCAATAGCAATACAGAAAATAAGTAATACAATCTGATGATCAGTATTTGATATCCAGTCCTCTTGCCTATACATCAGTAATATAAATTGCCTAAACTATTTAGCCCTAATTGGGGAACCATCATTAGATCCAGTAAAGCTGGAAGGTGTCAGCATGACACAGACTTCTGTAGAAGTTCTCCAAAATCAATAGTATTGTATAGCATAAAGCCACACAATAGGAATCTAGCAAAGAGGCCAGTACCCTTCCAAATCTCAAGGAAATCTGACTATAGCTAAAGTATGACCACTAATTAAAACTTTACAGAACATTTGTGAATCCCACATCAAAAGTTTCAATACATTTCCACCTTCTCACAGTAAAACTTGGCTGTTTGATCTCGTGGTCTGAATATCAGTACATCCTTGAATTTCTCCAGTCTCCAGATATTGACATGAATCAGGGTCCTCCCTTTGTTCATTAGCACCTCTTGTCCTTGCCAAGAGTAGTCCGCCTGAGTCACACTACCTCTCATACACAATGTGTCTTTCAATAACTATGACTTCATGTGACTGCACCTGTAAAGAAGAAGAAAACATTGCAACTAAGCAACATTCATGTTGAAGGTTAAACATAAGAGTCCAAATGCTTAAGGCCTTTGATCAAGTTAGCATAGCAAAGCACATCAATAAACCTTTTAAATCCCTGTTTATGGAAACATATACAGTTATAAAGTAAATAAAGGATACTATTCAAATGAATATCTGAGTATATATGTAATGTCAATGAAATTACTCAAACTACACAAATACATATATATATATATATATATATATATATATATATATATATATATATATATATATATATATATATATATATATATATATATATATATATATATATATATATATATATATTTATATATATCTATGAAAACCACAATTAGATATCACTATAGGAAAATATTAGTATGCAAGCTTATATAAATGTCTGAATTGTACAGCGAATGCACCTTCAGTATTTAGGTCAAGCACACCACTTTACATTAATGATATTAAACTACACAAATATATGGGAGTACATGCACATTTTTATGACATTCATGATGTGAAAGGGTGAAGCCAAAATTAGGCTGTTCCAAAGGCAACTTGAATGAAGTGACATACAAAGCTGTAGCTTTGCTAAACGCCTGCTGGTTTGTTTTCTCTCGAGATTGCAAGTGTTTAGATAAAAATAAATCTGGACTATGAGAAAATATCATCGCAATTGATCCTTGAGCTATAGATTACCATCCAAGAAATATGTCAGTGAATGTTGAAGCAGCGAACAGTAATTAGGCACCTTATAGACCTCAAACTTTGACTTTTAGTACTTAAAGTCACAGGGTCACAGGCTGTATGCACTGCACATGTATGTGTGTGTGTGGTTGTGTGTGTGTGTGTGTGTGTGTGTGTGTGCCTGTATGTGAGAGAGAGAATTAGCCACTGACTGGTAAAGTGACTGTGAGTGAGTGCGATTGAGTTAGTGTGCGAACCTGAGTGAAACAGTGAGTGTATATGTGAGGGAGTCAGTGAGTAAGAATGTGAGCATGTTTTTGAGACAGAGGGATTGATTCCGATCCGGTAAAATCGCCCACTAATAGTTCTACGGAGCGTATTTCTCGTACAAATCGTAAGCCCTGTACGTCTCCGTACGTACGAGCAAGTACGATCCCAACCCAGAGCACATCTCCGTACGAACCGTACCAAAACACCATATGACAAAAAAATACATACGATTCATATCCGGGTCACGTAGTACGCGCCACCCGTTAAAAGGCAGCAGTTTCCGGCCCAGCAAGTATGATCCGTGTCGACGACTCTCCGTGCGACCCTTCTGCCACGGGAGCTTAAAACAGCCGTAAAAGCAGAGTCTGGCCCAAACCGCACCCCGGTACGCGACAGACACGGCATGAACGCCCTCGGCCGTGTCATCCCAGTCCTGTACGCTCCCCGACATGGTGCACAGAAACCGACGACGGCGCATACGGTGAGTACAACGTACCTCAACAATTGAAGTGTACATGTGCGGCACATCACACGCTCGCGTATAGCACCGTTGCAATAATGCTACGAGCCGCACACATGTCATTAATGTTGTGGTACGGTGCATCACAAGCTCGCGTATGGCACCAGTGCAATGGTGACAAGAGCCGCACACACGTCAATAATGTTGTGGTACGGTGCGTCTCACGCAAGCGTATGACACCAGTGCAATAGTGATGAGAGCCGCACACACGTCATTAATGTTGGTGTACGGTGCGTGACATCTGAGTGTGTGGTGGATATGACTCCCAGCAGTGCCCTGACATAGGAGGGGTGGGTGGTTATGACTCCCAGCAGTGCCCAGACATAGGAGGGGTGGGTGGATATGACTCCCAGCACTGCCCAGGCATAGGAGGGGTGTGTGGGTATGACTCCCAGCAGTGCCCATACATAGGAGGGGTGGGTGGATATGACTCCCAGAATTGCCCAGACATAGGAGGGGTGTGTGGATATGACTCCCAGCAGTGCCCAGACATAGGGAGGGTGTGTGCATAGGACTCCCAGCAGTGCCCATACAGTGGAGGAGTGGGTGGATATGACTCCCAGCAGTGCCCAGACATAGGAGGGGTGTGTGGATATGACTCCAAGCAGTGCCCAGACATAGGAGGGGTGTGTGGATATGACTCCCAGCAGTGCCCAGACATAGGAGGGGTGGGTGCACAGGACTCCCAGCAGTACCCAGACATAGGAGGGGTGTGTGGATATGACTCCCAGCAGTACCCAGACATAGGAGGGGTGGGTGCACAGGACTCCCAGCAGTGCCCAGACATAGGAGGGGTGGGTGGATATGACTCCCAGCAGTGTCACTCCAAGCAGTGTCCAGACATAGGAGGGGTGTGTGGATATGACTCCCAGCAGTGCCCAGACATAGGAGGGGTGGGTGCACAGGACTCCCAGCAGTGCCAAGACATGGGAGGGGTGGATGGATATGACTCCCAGCAGTGCATATACATAGAAGGGGTGTGTGGATATGACTCCCAGCAGTGCCCAGACATGGGGGTGTGCGGATATGACTCCCAGCAGTGCCCAGACATAGGATGGGTGGGTGGATATGACTCCCAGCAGTGCACAGACATAGGATGGGTGGTTGGATATGACTCCCAGAAGTGCCAAGACATAGGAGGGGTGGGTGCACAGGACTCCCAGCAGTGCCCAGACATAGGAGGGATGGGTGGATATGACTCCCAGCAGTGATCAGACATAGGAGGGGTGGGTGCACAGGACACCCAGCAGTGCCCAGACATAGGAGGGGTGTGTGCACAGGACTCCCAGCAGTGCCCAGACATGAGAGGGGTGGGTGGATATGACTCCCAGCAGTACCCAGACATAGGAGGGTTGGGTGCACAGGACTCCCAGCAGTGCCCAGACATAGGAGGGTGTGTGCACAGGACTCCCAGCAGTGCCCATACATGAGAGTGGTGGTTGGATATGACTCCCAGCAGTGCCCAGACATAGGAGGGGTGGGTGCACAGGAATCCCAGCAGTGCCCAGACATAAGAGGGGTGTGTGCACAGGACTCCCAGCAGTGCCCAGACATGAGAGTGGTGGGTGGATATGACTCCCAGCAGTGCCCAGATACAGGAGGGGTGGGTGCACAGGACTCCCAGCAGTGCCCAGACATGAGAGTGGTGGGTGGATATGACTCCCAGTAGTGCCCAGACATAGGAGGGGTGGGTGCCCAGGACTCCCAGCAGTGCTCAGTTATAGCCGGGGGCCTTATCATCATCATACCACAAGTACATGGGGGTATGTTTATAACCCTAACCTGTGAGAGTCCTGATAGTGCCATAGCAACACATCACTTACAGTAGTGTCCCACTACACGGAGGATGGATTTCTGTCACACAGTGCGTGACACACCACATGTGGGTGTGATATCAGATCCCACATGCATACCCACCCATGGAGGTTGCAGGAAACCTACACACCCTACTATCATGACACAATAGTGTATAGTCATGTAACAGCACACAAAAGTAAGACAGCAAAAGGGAACATACACTGTCATGTACATCCCTGGGATGATATGAATGTTCAGGTGGCGGTCAGACCACCAACATGTACTCCCTCATGGAAGGAATAGGGCTGAAACACCTTAGATACAATGCACAAAATTGTGAGTCATGTGCACAAATACCCTGCAGACCAAATCCAAACATAAGGGTAAGGCTGTGATTATACGTCTGCATATTGGGAAAAAGGGTGAATGTGTCCATGAAGGCATTTCTACATACTCAAAACACAAGTACAGTGAGTAGCATGGATGACACAGACTAATGAGCGGTAGTCATCTGTGAGCAGGCATGGCCATTGCTGAAGGGAACGTACAACAACATAGGGAATATGTACACATGTCAGCACAACAATTGTGCAACTGTCTGTAGTGAAGTTCTCATTGTATAACTGAGGAAGGGACACTCCCTGGGACAATGTCTGTAGGCAAACAGAACACACAACCAAAGATTAATTGCTGCAACATTGTGATGGCACATAGATACCATGGTCCTCCTCATTTACTTCATAAAATATACATATTTCACAATCCCAAAACATTACCTTGACATCAACTCCTAGGCACGCAGCACCTAAAGCAAGTACCTGAAATGCAATAGTTTGCAATGAAAAATAAAATGTTTTATTCAGCTCCAAACGACAATGTTTTGAAAAATGAGTCCTGTCTCAAACAAGGCCAATGACCAGTCCATGGTAAAGTCTGGTTGGGGGACGTTGGGGAGGTTGTCGACCCCAAACTTGCCTGCACATGATGGAGCTAAAGGGTTGTTAACCCGTGGGGGGCATCATCTTGGTCAGGGGCCGGCACCGCAGGGACAGTAGAGGGAAGGGTAGGTGTTGTGGGTGCAGGGGGGGAGGAATCCTCCTCAGTGGCTTGTGCAGCGCCAAAGGTGGAAATAAATTCAGCTCTGCACACTGCTGCCAGTTACGCCAGACCACCACCTGCACTCGGGGACACAATGGGAGTGGAGGTAGAGGGCTGTGAGTCTGGTGTACTGTGTCTGTGGCTGCGTGCCTGCCATCTGACCCCAGTCCCTGTGGGTGTGCCTGCATCCCTCTGAGATTGTGTTCCTGGAGATCTGCGCTTACACTTAGGTGGTGGAGGTGTGCTGGTTGTTTCTGTTGGCGTGCGTGATCTTGTGTGTCAGCGTGTGCTCTGGACAGGTATTGGAGAGGGGGGTATGGATGGGTCAGAAGGAGGGGGTGGGACGGACCGCTGCAGGAGTGAAACTGCTGCCGTCAGTGATAAGTCCATGGACGATAGAATCCGACGTTGGTCAGACATCCTAGCCGACATGCCCTCCATGAATGGCAACAACTGTGTCAGGATAGTAGTGTGGCCATGGAGGACAGTCAGCATTGATGTCTGACCAACATGAATCTGGCGGAGTAGGTCCACAGACTCAGCACTGAGGGCAGCAGGTGAGACAGGGGCAGGGGCTGCAGTGCCAGGGACGAAGGAGACATGGGGGCAGCATGGACAAAAGGGACCCTAGCAACTGGGAGGGTGGAGATGGGTCTGGAGGAGGTGGGGACAGACACAGTGAGGGCAGATGGTGTTGCCCCGTATTCCCCCTCCTCCTGGGAGTCAGAAGCCGAGCCGTCTGCATGGTAAGAAGTGTCTGCTTCCAAAGGTCCGGCCGTCTGACTCCCCTCACCCTCCGTGCCACTGGCTCCCTCTGACTCCTCAGTGCTGGGGGCACTGCGGCTGGGTCCCTCCTCCTGGTCCGTGCTCATGTCTCCTCCTGTGTCGGTTGATGATGCTGTGGGCAAGGAGAAAAAAAATGTATCAGTCACCTGCACACATCTGATACATGAGTACAAAATCAGTTGCTCACACTGTAAATCATGGCATGCAACCTGTGTAACAGCCTGATAGCTCAAGTTGGCCTGTAGATCAGGCAGAGAGGGAGGTTCCTCAGTTAGATTGACAAAGGGGTGAGGCGGAGGGAGGGGGAAGCCAATTGGCCAGCAGATGCCATAACCACATGAAAAATAAATCACAAATAATGAGGGAAAATTATAAAAACACAATTCAAACCACAAAATGTATGTACTTGTACAAATTTTTAATTCACGATATACAAAAGTTAATATATAATACCAGTTTTAAAACAACATAAAAATGTACTAGTAAATGTACATGGGTGCAAAGGAATAATTTAAAAACACAAGAACACAAGTTGTCGACGCAGCGTTTCGGTTTCTATGATTTTGACCTTCATCAGGACAGGGTTTCTTTGGAAAGAGAAGACAGGATCCTCTCTATTCGGTTCTGTATACGTGTTGTTGCATCCAAACTTGTGGAGGCACGTTACCTTGGATGATGTGGTAGTTCTTTACAGTTAGTCTTATTGGTGTGTCCTTTAGTTCTGTTCACCAATAAGATGGTTCAAATGCGAAATCTGTGGTGGCTGCCTTCATCAATTGGATAGTCACTGTAGGGGCCCTTAAATGAATTTGGTAATCCTGGTATACGTGTCGATATTGAACGTTGCGCAGGTTGATCAGATGGATCTCTTTAGAGGTTACTGTCATCAATTAGTAATGCTCTGTCGGAGTCCAAAGGCGTCCTCTTATGCCTTTACGGGACGAAGTGAGAGAGTGCAGGTAGCCACCGATAATTCATTAATCACTGGTCATTTCCAAGTATATATCATTGTGAATGTATTTATTAAAATTTTTTTTTATATATAGTGGTCCAGGGACTGGTGTCGCGTCGCAGGAAATAACTTGCTGCGATGAAATGATATATCTCTGCGCTGGGTACGTAATATCACCAGGCTTAAGAATGCGCTTCGGCCTCCCTGCTACCTCGCGTCTCTCCGTCCGTGTCAATCTAACTGAGGAACCTCCCTCTCTGCCTGATCTACAGGCCAACTAGGGACTACTTGTCAGTTGTCACATTTGTTTCTCTCCTCGTCCCCTAACGGATTGTGAGGAGACCTCCCTTTTCATTTTTTTTGTTTTTACAGCCTGATAGCTCTCCACATATTTGAGACTAGAACTGCCAAGTTGGTATAGACACACATCTACTTGGACACAAGGATCCAAATAACCGACCAGGCCACAACTTGAATGAGAGTCACACTGAGGAGCTTCTGTTTGTTGACAGGAGAGCAGATCCATAAAATGAAGTTATGCCACCTCAAATTCACAAAGAACTAAACAATTGCGTTGCCCCTCAGGTCAAACTAACACACCTCACTCCCCAAGGTGACACCACACTCAGAGCCCTGTAAGTACATTTTGGGGAAAATTAATGTCACAATTTCTTGGCATACTGGGACTCACCATACTTCACACATTCAACATGTATTGAATGTGTAAAATCGCCATCTAGTGAAAGTAACACGTATGTGCCTGCATGAAAGTTTGCTCACAAGGAAATGCACACCAAAAACATAGACACATTCATTGACACAGCTGGCACACATAAAGATGAAACACTGTTAGAAACAAATGGCGTGGACCATATACCATATACATGCTCCAAAAGAGGTTTTGATGGTTTGACACTCATTAGTCTGTACAATTGATAACAAAGGAGTCTCAAGCACTCAAAACCACTGTGGGGACATGTCAATGGAGATCAAGCCACACCATTAATCAGTAACACTGGCCTCCTTCAAAAGCTGCATGCTATTCCAAAACATTGCAAATGCTGTTTTGTGTGAACTACCTTGTGAAACAACTATAATGCAGACACATAAGTGTAACCTACACAATTTGTCATATGAACACAGTCAAAACAGGAAAAACTCTTAACAAGTTTTGGGAGTGCCAAGGTACATACATCAATGTGAGACAGCTTCAAATGTGTCAGTCCACACAGGGGCATCTATCACCTGATCATACAGTTGCTAGCACATAAGACCCACTGGCAGTCATGTGAAGTGGCCCACATGTCCCAAATCAGGACAATGCTCAAGCTAATGTGCCTGCAATTGTGTAGTAGCAAACCATTGCTGTATCGTGGACACACCCTTATCCACATGCAAAATGTCAACACAGTAGTGTGCACAACAAGACAAAACAGCATTGCACCAGAACTACATACATGTGGCTTAAATTAGTCAGGCACAATTATCTCTGGAAGCAAATGACATAGCCTGTAAAGCCCCTAATGAAAGCACTGTCCACCATCACAGGGGAAGTGCATGGTTAAAGATTCGACCACCCAATTTACATCCACAGGTCACAACTGCCAAGGCCAAACAGGCAGGCACATTACAGCTCTCCTCCAGAACACTCACATCACTCAGTCAATGTGATTGTTACAGCTCAACAAGTGAAAACTCAGAATCTGGGTCACAAAAATAGTGCAGCCATTTTCCAAATAGTAAACCAAGGTCACCTTGTGGGTCTGCCAATGCATATTAGTCACAAACAACCAACAACAGATTCTTGTGAATAGGCACACAGGCACTGGCCAGTGTGAGCATGCCCAAGCCAAATCTTGTATCCGGCCAGTGTGCACATGTAGCTGACACATGATAAACACAAACTATCCCAGGGAGCAATGCCACAGAAGCAGACCCATGCTGAACACACATAGAATGGACACAGTGTTGGATGACACACATGATTTGGAGGCCAGGGTGTCTCAGGGGACTGTAGTGGGCACACAGATCCGTGGGTCTAGAAATTGCTGATTGTCTCATGATTACTCGTCATGACACTATGCATATCTCACAAATGATGTACATCATGTTTCAGAACGCAACATGGGTCATGCATGCTGCAAGGGTGTCCAGTTGAAACTTCACACTCCCATGTAGAAACTCATCATCAGTGCAAACAAATATGAAACCCAAACACAGTGCACAGGTCATGGCACAGGCAAGGTACCAACACATGTCACAGACCTCCCTCCCACATTTTGTGCTAATCAATGTGCAGTCTAATTACCTTGCACCCTAGAGGAACATGTGCAATTGTGAAAACACACAGACCAGGGGACACATGTGGAGGAGGGGAAGGGATGAAAAAGAGCACCATCTGAATATGGTGAATAGAAAATACAATGCACAAATAGCCTGTCTGACCAGACACCCCAACTGTGGAAGTGTTTCCATGCTTCAGAGCACCTGAAGTAGCAGCTGACAAACAACACTACAAACAGCCATGTACCTACCCCCTCCTTGCTGCTGTCTCTCTTGCAACTGCCTATGGAGGTCTGGAAAGACCACTTCCAGGACCCGGAGCATCTGGGGGGTGAGGTGACGGCTTCTAGCATGCCGGCGTGGGGCCTCCATCTTCAGCTGGACCCGGGCGATACGCCGGGTCCAGCACCGGATGTCCTGCCACCTTTTTCTGATGTTCCTCAGCTTCCGGTGAGGTCCCCCCACACTCCTGACAGCCCTGGCGATCTCCAGCCATAGCTCCCCCTTCTCATAGACAGATACCTGTCAGAAAGACCAAGTGAAACAACATCACTACACTTTCACACCATTGATAATGTGAATAGGGCATAGGATGCTGACAGGATTTGCATCATTGTCCATGTGAATTAGGCCTGTGGGCAAACCCCAATGCACTACATGCCTTTGAAAGGCAACAGATGGCATAAGGGGTGCAACACACTCACTGATCATGGCACACACTGTACGACACATGCAACTGCAGGTTTTTTGACAGCACGTGACAAGTGTACACTTAAGAACCCTCAGCAGACCAGACAGACACACCCTGGCCCAGTTCACTCGCCTGTCACTGTCAACAGTGTATACAACCCTCATTTAGCACATGTGCCACTTGACAAAGAGGTGCCACAGGTGTTGTCTAGTGAATGTAGGGGTACGGTGCGTTTTACCTGGTGCATTTCACACGCTCTAGTAAATGCAGGGATACGGTGCGTTTTACATGGTGCGTTTCACACACTCTAGTGAATGCAGGGGTTCGATGCGTTTTACAGAGTGCGTTTCACATGCTCTTGTGAATGCAGGAGTACGGTGCGTTTTACACGTTGCGTTTCACACGCTCTAGTGAATGCAGGGGTACGGTGCGTTGCACACGCTCACGTATCACACCATTATAATACTGATACGAGTCGCACACATGGCAGGGATGTTTGGGTACTGTTCAAAGGTGGATGTCTATCAAGTCCTTGTCATTGCATACTTACATGACCAGTGCCTAGGTGTGGCGGGCTGTGATATAGCACAGGGCATCTGATCCTGTTGCACAATCAAAGTGTGATGACCTGTTGACACATGTCATGTGTGATGGGACACTATGTGGTACACATCCCCTTCACACTTGTCCCATATGTATCATTATGCGCATGTTGTCATGCACATCAACACTGGGATGGCACAGTCATCACTACGGGCACCTGTCTCATGATGCCAGGGACCGGGACACTTTCTCACTTGACAATTGGACGCTCGGCATGACCCTATGTGACAATGTCATGTGTGTGTCATGTTGAAGATTGATCTAGCTGTTTGTGTTGCGTAAACTGCATCTGCTGTTGGTGCATCTATCATGGGTCTGTGTTGTGATTTAAATAGTTGTACATGTACACACACCATGCCACATGCGCATTTTACATGGATTTTGGGTCTGATGGCATCATACATCATTTATCCCCCAGGCATACATGTCTGCATCGTGACAATGGCAGTGGTGTTGCGTTCACACATGCACACTTTATTAGTAATTTGTCTGATATGATATGTTGGAGTGCCAGCAAGCTGGCATATGTGTCCTGGATGTATTGCAGACGCCAGACCCCATAGTGACTTGATGTGTAGTGGCAGTGTTGCATGTGCTCTCTACAATGGTATCGTTGTTGGCTGACAGTTGTTCTCCATTCTTCACAAATATGTCCTGCAGGGCACCACCTCTACCATGGCCTTTTCCTGACTTGGAGACCATGAGGGAACGTGATTGCATTTGATGTTACAGATTCTCTCGAGAGTTGATTCAGGACTTGACGGTCAGGCTGAAACCACATCTCCAACCTCGACACAGGTATCCGACTGCGCTGACACCCAAGCTAAAGGTGATGGCAGCCCTACATTTATTTGCTACAGGTACGTTTCAATTTACCATAGCTGATGTGGGGGGATGTCCCAAACCATGTTCAGCCGTGTCCTACGTGATGTTTTAGCTGCTATGTTGCAGCACATTGATGGATTCATAAAATTTCCAACTGCACAAGAGTTGACAGATGTCAAGGGTGACTTCTATGCCCTGGGAGGGATGCCACATGTCATTGCGTCCATTGATGAAACACATGTGGCTTTGGTGCCAGCACAGGCTCAGGAGCAGGCCTTCCGCAACATGAAACATTACCACTCAATAAATGCCCTGGTGGTGTGTCTTGCTAACATGCTGATTTCCCATGTTTGTGCACGTTTTCCAGGATCGTGCCATGATGCATTCATCATGAGGCATAGCAGGGTACCACAGATGATGCTGCAGCTGCACAACGAGCGGGCATGTCTTGTTGGTGGGTAAACTCTGTTTGCCCTGTATGTCTCATTTTTGTTATTTTGTCTGACGGCATCTCATTACAAACTTACTAGCATGATGTTTATTTGTAGGAGACGCAGGATATCCCAACATGTCGTGGCTCATGACACCGCTCCGCAATCCAAGAACGGTTGCAGACCAGCGGTACAACAATGCACACGGGCAGACCAGGCAAGTGATAGAGGTGACGTTTGGACTCCTGAAGAGCCGATTCCGGTGTCTCGATAAGACCGTTGGATCCCTCCAATACACCCCGCAAAAGGTGTGTAACATCTTCTTCGTGTGCTGTATGCTGCACAACATGGCAGTTGAGAAGGCTGTGCCACTCCTCCTGGATCCTGACGAGCTGGAACATCCACCCGTTGAGGATGACGGCCTTGGCCACGATGAAAGTGAGGAGGAGGAGGATGATATCCGGAGTCAGCTCATACGCAACTTCTTCACTTAATGGTGAGTCACTGTGCATTATTGTGCAAGCTTGTAGCAGAGAGTGGCATGTGTTGCATACTGTGTGTCCAGCTGACTGTATGCAAAGTCACTTTGATGTATGTTGTGATGTGTCACACAAGTGCTGATGTCATGCCACACATATATGCACAATGAGTGATCTTGGAATGTACATGTGTACGACATTGTTGGTGTATTGTACATGACCATGCCTGTAGGGAAATCATTTTGAACATTAACCCTTGTGTGCCTGTAATTCCCAGGTTGCTCTGCCAGTTGTCTGTTTGTGTCATCTTAGTCCTCCTGCTATTCCCCATGATGATTGCAACATGTGCCGAATCAGCGTTCCATGCACGGACATGTGGAAATGTCAGTTCTGGTAAGAAATCCAAACAGGCTGTATTGTGTTGGTATGGTTTTGGAATGTGTGGGAACTGTTTCTGTGCATGTTGTTGAAGCATACATACATGTCCCATTACCATGGATCAAATTGCATGTTGGACCAAGCCCATGACAGGACAGTCACCCTTCTTGACTGTCATCTGTTGTGGACTTTTGACTCTGGGAAATGTATCAATGTGTGTAAACCTTGACCCTGACACATTGCGGATAACACCGGTTGACATTGTGTGGGACATCTCAACCACAGGCTCTGTGTGGTATTGCAGCCTCACTGTGTGCAGCTGGATGTGTCTTGGTCATCCCCTTTATCCTGTGTGCCAGTACAGTTTGATTGCCAAACAACTATGTTGTGAAGGTGTGTGCCAGTGTATGTCACACATGTTCTGTCAACTGTCCTGTGACTCTGTTCGTATGAATGCATTGCACCTTGTGCTAGTATGTCATGTCACTGTCATGTCGCTACCTCAGTGACGGTGGAGAACACTGCTTTGCAAGCCTTCTCTGTAAGTTGATGTTAACTTTCTATTCCCATGATGCCAGGAATGTAGCACTGATGACGTCACAACGTTGTGCTGTGGCAAATGTTAACACTTCCGTGGCACCAGTCGGGTGACGGTAATCCCAGGATTCTCTTGTGCCGTGCTGCATATCCTGGTCACGGTAGGGGTGGTTTATTTGCTTTGTTCCTCATTACTCTCTTTTGAGTTTTTTTTAAAACTGCTTGTCATGTTTGGCAATGTAAGGCACAGTTGGAAGAGCCAATGATCGGCTCTTGCAGGGCTTCCTTGTGTTTATATAATTCCCTTCCTCGTTGGATGAGCTTCTTATGGCTCTTGCGGGTGATGTGCAATTTGCCTGCATGACCCTCACCGATTCCCAGGGCTAACTACGGATTGTGGGCTTTGTGTGAGTAGCACTGCAACACATTATATTTTCTTTAATTTTGAGGCTCATTCATACACTGTGAATCGATTGATGACCGCATGGATCTCATTGCATTGACGCAGGCCTGGTGAGCGTTACACCACCTTCATTTAGGTGACAAACTCTGCTACCTTTTATGTGTCTGTGTCAATCATCAGATCTCGTATCATTTCCAAATATGTGATCCCAATTAGGATACAGTAGGTGTGGTCATACTTCACATGTGTAAATATTACGGTATAGGTCCTAAGGTATTCTGTGATTTTGTGACAAGAAGTGTGGAATCCTTATGCTTGTTTACCTTTTTTCAGATCTCACTCCCTGCTGTTCCCATCCTCCCCTTCCCTCGCCTGATCACCCTTTTGCGCCTGGCATTTATACTCTGACCAAGGGGCTATCGGGAGATGGACCCCGTTCAGCATCGCACAACTCTGAGGCTCAAAGGTACCAACAGTCCCTGGCAGTCGTGTGCCAATTGTTTCAGCAGCATTACAGGTAACATCATTGCATGACTGTTATTTTCATCAGAGCAATGTCACTGGCCATGTCCATTGTGCAAAGCAGCATGGCCTCATAGCAAACTTGATCTTTTTGTGTAGTAAATGTGTTCCCCAAAGTACATTGTGCCTCATTACTGTCACAGCAGATCTTTTGCCAGTCTGCATGCGTCATCTATTTTATTATTTACAATGTTTGTACATATGTGATTATGTGTCCGGTGGCAACATGCATGCTGTTTGTAATGGCTAATGGTCCATATTGTGCATGACGTACACGGTTGTGTATGTATTGTTTAGCTTGCTAACCACAACGGGAAGGCAACACCTGCTGACGCTGTGTGTCCTGTGGCCCACTAGCCCTTTTGGTGCCTGATCCTGTGTCCGTTATATTTTCTGATTGTTCACCAATTTTCTTGCAGTGACCCATGAGTAACCAGACACTCCTTCCTTTCCATACACATGTTACATGGTGCCTTGCAAAGATCCTTCACTTTGTGTCCTAGTTTTGCATGGTGTCTCAACCCTTCTGCCACCATGTGTACAGTCATTCCTGCTGCTGCCTCACCAGCGACACCGCAACACCGAGTGCCCTGATTCTGCAACACACACGCCTCCAAGATGTTCCTCCATCCATCCATTCGTAAGGCAGTCCGCAACCTGTCAATGCCACGGGTGCACCACCTCCATGCCAAAGGCAGGACCATCAGCGCATGCAACGTGCACAGTGCAAGACCCTCTGGTCCTTCCATGATGCAGGTAACAAAACAGACTCATGCTCCTGCCACCCTCCACACAGTGTAGGCCAGACATTCATCCTCCTAGGATCAGGCAACCCCTAAGCACACACGTGACAGCTTTGTAGGCTGTGTGTGCAACTCATACTGCCAACAACACCCTGCACCACATAACAGTGCATGTCCGTACAACCAGGTCATGTGCCTCTTACTGCACACACGCTACTTCCACCAGCACCCCATTGTAGTCTGTCAACTCATCAGCACAACACCACCATACATCGCCTTCATTACTGTGACCTGGTTGTACACAACCTCAGCACACTACTTCTACATTGCCATCACAGACGGATAGTTGATCAGCCGCAGGGACCAGACCAAGAATCCTGGAGTATGATTGGCAAAACTTCATGAGGTACACCCTCTGAGTCACGTACAACACCAAAGACACACTCAGCATTGTCAGACATCTGCACTTCAGCTTGCACACAAACACCCTGACCACCCTCAGTGTATCTATCATCTACAGATCTCCAAGCCTACACCCACAAATCTGCTAAGCCATCTACAATTATATTAATAGTCATTAATTGGGCGCACATTTAACCCAACGGGGTGTTCTAGCGCTGTAATGCACCAATAACGAGTCAGCATACTGAGGAGCAAGTAATCAAGCAGGCAAAAAAAACAGGTTTGAAGGGCTTGGAAAGACTCACATTCTGACAGATTTATACCCAGCGGAAGAGGTGGCTTAGTCCAACATTGGGTGGTTCCTACCTGTAAGGTTTCACCTCATGATCTTGGTTTATCAAACCAAGGACCAATGAGCAAGTGCTTGTCATTGTAACGTACGTATTGTGATTGACAATAGGGACTGTGGCTCCTCCTAAGGTAGACGGGCCCACGGCCTTGTCCGGCCATGAAGGCGAGTGTCATTGCATTGAAATCTATTTGTGTAGCCATGGTCAGCCAATGGACTAGTCAACGAAACGGGGAGATATGTTGTCAAACTGAGACTCCACATGTCATAGCCTATTGTGAGACACACAGATGGGCATTTTGCATAGTGAAAATGGGAGGTGATCAGTGCGTGCACCACCGTTTTCTGGGGTACATTGTGCAGATAGCTAATAGATGTGTATATGATTTCAATTTTCCAAAACAAGCAGCACACGCCTCTTGTACATGTGTGGGAAGGGATAGCTGACTGTCCCATCTGACTCGCAGATCACTGACCAAGTCCTTGTGTCCCGGAGCAATGGACAATTACTGTGGCCACCAAAGATTGTAAGTTAGGACAGAATGTTGGTTTAAGGGTATAGGACCTAGGTGTTATCTGGATTAAGTTTCAAGACAATGTGGTCCATCCAGGCCACATATTTGTGACAGTTTTGGAGTGGGTCAACATTTGCTGCTCAGACAGGATTTTAGGTGATTAGAAGCTGAAGATCATCAGCATATGATATGATTTAAACTTCAGACATGGCAAACGATTCAGCCAGCAGGGTTAAGTAAATATTACAAATCTGCAAGCTAGGAGCAGCGCCCTGCGGCACGCCCCACTTCAGTGGTTAGACTGATGCAAAGAATGGGTAGGTCCGGACCTGCTGTGTGCGGTTAGATAGTTACGGTAATATCCAGTTCAGCACTGAGGCACCCACACCTATGGTCTTGATGTGGTTTAGAAGGATGGGACATTCGACGGTGTCAAATGCTGTAGACATGTCTAACAGTACCAACGGCACACTGAAACCTTCGTCGACCTGCCAGCATATAGATTCTGCCATTTCAATGAGGGCCGACTGCGTACTATAGCCAGGATGTAAGCTGGATTGCGAGTCGTGAAGGAGGCTATTATCGTCAACAAAGGGCATCAGTTGCTGCCAGGAACATGTAAATGAATTCTTGGCTGGAACTGATAAATAGAGTTTAGTGTATGATTGGAAGGATCTTCAGGATCTGCGTTGCCTTTACTTATGATTGGCAGTAGTAACAGGTTTCTCCACGCATCCGGATCGGAGCCCAATCTGAGGTACAGGTTACAAATGTTGTCCAAATGGTGATTGTGAATCTTAGCAAGGATGTTGTATTGCTTGGCGGGCAAGGGGTCAGTAGCGGAACTGGATTGACACATCTGCTAATCAAGCAGAGAGCCTTCACCATTAATTGTGTCAAAATATGAGACCACTGAGCTTGGAATCGACAATACTGATTGCTCCTCAGACATTGGAATACTACATCAGCATGCAGGGCCACACATACACAGACTACATGGGTCAAAGGTAGAGCAAGTCCTGGCTGGAGGAAAAGCACACCACCATCCAGCATTGGTACGTCAACATTTGCATCCAGTTCTCCAAGTCAACACCATCACTACCTCATGCTGCAAGTCCCTCCACATGCTGTAAATGATCTTCAGATAGATCCACTCCTAGTAAAGACAGACAGGCACCCTGGTCCACGACACCATCCGGCTCTACTACGGCAACAACCTCTACACAGGAACAAGAGCCAGACTCCAGCAGTACTTGTGCACATCCAGGGTGCATGCGCACACCTCATCCTCAACATCCCCTAACACAGCCACATGACCGTCCACCTGAGATATGTACAATAGTCCCACAGTCAACTGCAGGAACACCTTTATATTCCTCTGCCACATTCAGTAGGCACTCCACAACCCAAGTCAAAAAAATATAAAATATGGACGTCTGCCATCCAACACCCCGTTGCCCGAAGTCCGTCCAGCCACCCTTGCCCTGGGCACCATTCATCACATCCACAGTACAACTTCATGTGGGTGATAGTTCTCCAACCTCAACAAACAGACCTGGTACTCCCTCCCTGGACACCTACACATTACACATGACCTCTACACATTCATGGGACTCTTCCGTAACTGTCTGTCATAGCAGTATGGCAAGCCACCACCCCACCTCAGCAGATATTGACCATCACGGGTGAGTATTGCCCTCCATGTATGTAGTTGAAGATACATTGTGACTTATTTGTGTCCTCAACGGGACTCAGAGTCCAGTGTATGGATGGCTTTAGTTTGTTCTACACTCTGGCATACTTTGACATATCCCCACACGTATGTTGTTGACTCTGGGTGAAATAATTTCAACATCAATGCGTATAGTGTTTGTTATATTTATTTATCCATCCTGTGCGTGAAATGTGAGTAGGTAGTAGGTGCTGTACAAAAATTTTGGGAATCCAAAGTTCACAGAGGGAGATGTGATGCCTTGCAGTTTGAGTCAACAGAGTCAAGACCACATTGCTTGGCATCATTGGTCACACTGCGACCAGCAAATCCATGTGGGAGAGTCGGAAAGTGAAAACGGTGATACTGTTGCACACTAAGGCAAGATGCCAGACCAGGTGACCTGGGAGATGCGCATGGCCCACTACCTCTCAACATCTTCTCCGTGGATGACCCACCTTCCTTGGGGGACCCTCATATGCAGGCCTTGGTGATGCCTGGGACGCTCCATCGGACGATTCCGCCTCCTCCTCCCTCCTTGTGCCTGTTGGCAGACTTTGCCTCGATGTTTCTGGCCTGGGGACACAGGGAGGGTGCTGCATGGTGTCAGCGATCCGACGGAGTGAGTGGCTTATGTCCCTCTGCACCGCCAAGAGCTCAGCCAGTCTTGCCTCCATCCGTCCTTGGTGTCGTCGTTGACTGGTGTGTTGCTCGGCCTGCTGCTTTGTAAAGTCAATGAGGGCCCCACTCCCTGGCTGAACTCCCTGGTGTCCCGCCGGTATACCTCCATGATGTTTCTCAGCTCAGATATACCGGGCCCTGCAGCTTGCTGGTCGGGTTCTCACCTCCGCCTTGTGCCACTCCCACCACCCCTACCCACACGAGCCTGGCCTGCTGTTGTGGGCACATCAGGTCGGCGGGACCCCTGAGGGTTGACAGTGGTGGCATTGTCTGCCACCTCCTGGGTGCCCGGCGAACCTTGTCCCTCATTGTCAGACTGGCTCAGTTGTGGATCGTGGGCAGGGCTCCGAGCTGTCTGCTGGAATGTGGCAGGAATGGGTGAGGTGGTTGGCGCAGATGCCCCTGATCCAGCTGCTGCACGGGTTTGGGATCCAGAGGTGCCAGGTTGGTTGTGGTCATCCGTGGAGTGGTGAGAGGTGTCGCTGTTGGTGGGATAAGGATCCTGTGGAGCCTGGGACTGTGATCCATCTCCCCCCTGGTTGGGGGTAGATACCGCACGTTGCCCTGTGGGTGTGAGAGACAGGAGATGTTAATGCCATGTCATGCAACATCACATTTTTATATACATTGTCATTGTCACTGTTCCACCTGCTTTGGTTTTTTAAGAATGTTCACTTGTGGATGTTTATTTTGTGGGGTCAGATTGATCTGTGCTCAGGAGTCATTGACATGTGAGGGTCAATTTACCATGACTGGCATGGCATTTCAGCAGGGATTTGGCAGTCATCGTGCACCACAGCTATGCCAGCATGGATGCAACACATTGACACTGTGGATCACCATGTTGGGAAAACAGAACAGCTGCGTCACGCATATGGGCCATGGAAGTGCCACATTGCTGTAGTTGTGTCGCTGGCACAATGCAGATCCAGCAATGCTCTGTGTGGATCTATCTGCACAATGCTGTGTCAATCCTTACGTCTGCTTCATGCATGCACAGGGTTTTGAGGCAGCATGTGCATAGAAGTGACTGAGTGAAATCTTTAAGATTACACTTTGCCACTTTTAGGAGGTGTTGCTGCGCCGTGACGGGCAACCACCGCACACCACACCACAACAAGTACACCTACTTCTGGCGGTGGGCTTTAGAACGTTGCAAAAACAACAGTTGATGGACAGAATGCAGAACAATGTCATACATTCACCCCAGTACAGAGATCCGGGCCTGAATCCATCGATTTTTTGCACTCCACACCACCCCAGTTCAGACATGGCCATATGCAAATCAGCCTTGACCCTGTGCCTCATGGGAACAGTCCAGCCTGAACGGCCAAGCCATGTCTTTCCTGGACCGGAATCAAGCATCCTAGGACCGGTTTCTGGCTATCAGCCGTCTTCAGCCAGGATAGCTTGAGTCCAGTGGTGTGGAGAGCATGGGACTCACGTCTGAGCATACCCATCCCACTCGGGGTGACAAATGCAAAAACAATAGTTGATGGACAGAATGCAGAACAATGTCATACATTCACCCCAGTACAGAGATCTGGGCCTGAATCCATCGTTTTTTTGCACTCCACACCACCCCAGTTCAGACATGGCCATATGCAAATCAGCCTTGACCCTGTGCCTCATGGGAACAGTCCAGCCTGAACTGCCAAGCCACGTCTTTCCTGGACCGGAATCAAGCATCCTAAGACCAGTTTCTGGCTATCAGCCGTCTTCAGCCAGGATAGCTTGACTCCAGTGGTGTGGAGAGCATGGGACTCACGTCTGAGCATACCCATTCCACTCGGGGTGACAAATGCAAAAACAACAGTTGATGGACAGAATGCAGAACAATGTCATACATTCACCCCAGTACAGAGATCTGGGCCTGAATCCATCGTTGTTTTGCACTCCACACCACCCCAGTTCAGACAGGGCCATATGCAAATCAGCCTTGACCCTGTGCCTCATGGGAACACTCCCCGATTTGGGGAGTGTTGTGCGGCGCAGGCTGGCTTTCCTCCGCATTAATACTGGCGCGGACTGGGCCGGCAGAGACGGCGGTTCCTGGCTGCGGCGACAGAGACTAAGTGAGCGCCGAGGCTGGTAGGCGGCGTACAGGCCGCACACCCAAAACTGGCAGAAGAACTGATCAGGCCGGCTCAAGCACCTATGGAGCCGGGTGCGGGAAGTGACTGAATGCATCGGCGGCCCTGGCCCTGACGTTGCTGCCCTTCGTTGAACTCTCAAGTAAGGACAGGCTCTCTTTCGCCTTGGTGGGCCGCGGCGACAACATGGCGGGCACGATCGCGACTAAGTGCTGACCGGCGTTCGGAGGACCACGTTCTTTCCCCTGTGACAGTAATTAGGCAGTCCTTACCCATATTCTGAACCCTCGCTAGATAACGGTATTGTTTGCTGCCTGTTGCACCGAGGAGCGTTGTCACCGACCTCTGTTGCCGGCCAGGCACTATATAAGACCTGCACCTATGTCCCTCTGAACTATAGCCTCCCGCCTGTTGTCGTTTGGATCCTTTGTGGAGATCACTACCTTTGGGGGCATTTGAGTTGGTCTGCATGTGCTAAGGATACTGCCATTTCGTCATACTGCAAATGGTCACTGAGCTGTTTCCCTCAAGGCTGCTGAAAGATGGCGGTGGCTGTCGGCTTGATCTAAGAAGAGCGCAAAGCCTGCTGTCCTGGTACCCTGGAGGGATAGCGGAGCGCCCAATGCGATAGGATCACCGTTCTTTTCCCAGATTCTGCGCTCCTACTTGCTGACAGCATCAAGAGGTGGTGGACTGACCGCCCCATAGTCCTTCGCCATACGGCAAGATTGCCCTCACCAGTGTGATACATAGCGTTGGGCGGCTAACGCCCGAGGCTGTGCTTCCCGCACATTTGATTAGAGGTCTGCTGCTCTGGTAGATCTGCAAATGTACATACTGCTCCTGTCTCTCAATACCTGGAGACACATCTCTGAAGCCCTCATCCACGGGCTCATACGGCCTAAGTGCTGCGGATCCTCTTCACATTTCGCGTCAACTCTCTAGACGCCCGCGTCCATACGAATCGCCTCATTGAGCAGGTGCAGCGGACATATATACAGTGGGCAAGGTAGGCGCAAATCGCGCCGGGCGCAATGGGTCGACCGGACCCCAGGCAACCTCGTATTACCTTCGACAATAAAAAAACGGCTAAGAAGACGCCAGAGGTTGGTGAGGAGCAGTCTGAGGAGATGGCTGGCTCATCGCCTCCTTGCCAGGATTCTGAATTACGCACCATCCTCACGGAAATGAGGCATTGCTTCGCAAACATAGCGGACAAGGTCGATACGCTCAAGACTCGTATGGACAGCATTGCTCACAAGTTGGATGCTCACGAAGGTCGACTTAAGGAGGTGGAAAAGCATATTTCTGACTCCGAGGATGCCACTGAGCAGCTAAAAAAGGCAGTCACCCAAATGGACAAACTGATGCGAATAATCGATGCCAAGAACGAGGACATTGAAGCTCGTAGTCGACGAAATAATGTCCGAATCTTAGGCATTCCCGAGAGTACCAATACTGGGCGCCTGGAGCAATATGTTGAGAGATTGTTGACGGCGATAACCGACGAAGGTGCCCTCTCCGCTCAATTCATTGTTGAACGAGCGCATCGCTCCTTGGGCCCGCAACCACGACCTGGGATGACTCAGAGGCCCATCATAGCACGTCTGCTTAACTACGGGGACCGTGATGTGGTCCTTCGAGTGGCGCGGGAGAAAAAGCAGCTCAACTTTGAGGGTGTTTCATTCACCATTTTCCTGGACTTCACTGCTAGGGTGCAAGAGGAGCGCCGAAAGTTCGCTACTGTGAAGCAAAAGTTACGTCAGGAACAAGTGGACTATGCTCTCCTCTACCCGGCACGGCTACGAATCACACACCAGGGGACTCAGACCTTCCATACCACGCCACAGTCAGTTGACAAGTTCCTAAAAGCACTAAAGAAACGCAAGACTGTACGGCTTGATGCTGGCGAGATTGAAGAGGAATCGTTGTCTGGAGTGGAGTGAGAGAGGCCGGTGGTTGTGCCGCGAATCTCTTGGTCGCCATTGCTATTGTGGCCCTACCGCTGTGGTGCCGGCTGGGAAATACCTGGATGTTCCGGAACTGTAATGTATCTTTAGTCTGATGTCTGTTGACTTATGCCAGTTATGTCTTCACGTGTAACTATTTGTGTATTTGAGGGGTCTGAGGCTGCTGCACTCATAATAGGCCGGACACCCCTGCTGACACTGGGAATCGGAACGACCTGAGGATTTCCTCAGTAATAGCAGGGTGAACGTGTGCCAGCTAGATGGTTACCCCACTGGGAACACCCCTTTTGAGTTTTGGATGCTTTTGTTTCTGGGGGGGAAGGGGGGGGCGGTTTGTTGCTGGCATGATTGGGATGTGGCAGTGGGAGGGGGGTTACACTTTTATAGGATGTTCTCTTTCCATAGAAGGGGTGGGGAGGGCGGATGCTCCATACAGATATCTACTCAGTAGTTGGAGAGGTAAATATAGCACTGCATGTATAGTACATCACAGTAGTATGATGGATGTTGAGAAATGGCAGGTCCCGGGGAAGAAACTCGATTGAGAATTATGTCCTGGAATATCAGGGGCCTTAATGATGCCTGGAAAGGGCGGAATGTTATAGCATATTTGGAGCGCCATCAGGTTCATATCGCTATGTTGCAGGAGACACACCTGTCCCCACGTACTCAAACACAATTTGCCAGTAGATGGGCGTCTATTCGCTCCTTTTCTTCCTATTCCAACTATGCCAGGGGTACAGCTCTCCTGATTAAGCGCACAGTGCCATTCGTAGGTCTGGGGGAAATACTTGACCCGGCTGGACGATATGTTATTCTATGGGGACGGATTGGGAAAGACACAGTGACTCTGGTAAATAGCTATGCACCCAATGTTGATACACCTACATTTTTTACGACACTTTGGCGTAAGATCGTAGATATAGGCTCCCAGCACATCATATGGGGGGGAGATTTCAATGTCGCTCTGAACCCGGCGCAGTATAAGGCTGATGGGGCCACACTTTACAAACCTAAAGCTAGGGAGGCTTTGACGGGGATAATGGAGGAAGGGAACTTAATTGATGGTTGGCGCTATCTCTTTCCACTCTGTCAGGAAGGTACTCACTTTACTTCATCTACGGGCACATGGGCACGATTGGACTATTTCTTGTTGACCAGGGGGCTTATTGCTGGCTTGGACCAGGCAGCACACTTGCCCAGAACATATTCTGACCACAGTCCGGTCTTGATTAACTTGCATATGCCGGGGTGGGATAGTCCCAGACCACAGTGGAGGTTGCAGCCCACGGCCTTACTAGATGAGGTATTCAGGTCTGAGCTATGGGACGAAATTGCTGACTTTTTCCCTCGAAATAAGGGCACTGTCGACAATGTCGAAGTTATCTGGGAGGCCTTCAAGGTGACGATCCGTGGATATTGTATATCGAAAAGTTTTGGGGTCTTGCGCGATATACAACGGACGATACGTACCATTGAACGCGAAATGAAGGAGCTGGAGAGCCAGATGGTGGGGGGTGATATTACACAGGCACACGCTGTATTCCAGACCAAGCTAACACAATACGAAGAAGAAGCCACGAGGGAAGCCAGGTTTAGGGGTAAACACTGGCGGGCAAGGCGCTATTGTGAGGGTGACAGACCTGGACGAGCTCTTGCAGTCCTGACCCGCAATCCACACTGTACTAATACTTTTCTTGAGATCACGGCCCCGGAAGGGCAGGTAGTCAGAGACACTGAGGGGATACTAAATACTCTTGTTTCACACTACAATGCGTTATATACCACCACTAACTCCAGGGATGTACAGTCTGACGATTTCCTTGATGATATTGCTCTGTGTTGGCTCAGTGATGTCCATAGGACTTTTCTGGGTGCACCATTCGAGCTGGACGAAATTAGAGAAGCAATAATGTCCCTAAAGAACGGAAAAGCTCCAGGGATGGATGGACTCCCAGCGGAGTTTTATAAGACGTGTATCGACATCATGGCCCCTGTTCTTCGTGAGGTATTTGAGGGATCCCTGGAAGACGGAATACTGCCACGCTCGATGCGGGACGTCATGATTACATCCCTCTTGAAACAAGGTAAAAACCCTAAATCCTGTGATTCTTATCGCCCGCTCTCCCTGTTAAATTGTGACGTAAAGATTTTTGCTAAGGTACTGGCCACTCGCCTCTCCCTATTAATGACTAAAATCATACTACCAGATCAGTCTGCATTTGTCCCTGGGCGATCCACAACCCATAACCTGCGGACCTTGTTCTCATTGATTTGAACAGTGGCCCCTGATTTCCCCGTAGCGGCGATTTTCCTCGATGCCTCCAAGGCGTTCGATTCTGTTGAGTGGAATTATCTTTTTACTGTGTTGCAACGTATGGGATTTCCTAATCTATACATTTCCTGGGTGCAACTGCTAAACACGCAGCCAACTGCAAAAATACTTATGAATGGCCATCTGTCCCCTTCATTTAATATTACTCGCGGAACTAGGCAGGGGTGCCTGCTATCTCCCCTCCTTTTCGCTATCGCCATAGAACCGTTGGCCTGTCTTCTCCGTCAGCTACACTCCATTGGTGCTTTTCGATGCTTTCAGCATCAGATAGCTGTGTCACTGTACGCTGATGACATGACGGTATTTGTCACTGACCCACTTCACAACTTGAACCCCTTGCTACGCAAGTTTGTTGTATTTTGCAGATTGTCGGGGGTACAGATAAATTGGAATAAATCACAGTTCTTCCCTCTTACTGACGCAGTGTCGGAATTCTCCCTGGACTTCCCATTGGAATGGTGCCACTCAGATCTCCAATATTTGGGCATTCAGGTTTCCAGGGATAGAGAGGAAACACTTCGGCTTAATTATGGTGTTGCAATCACCAAGTTGACCGCCACTGTGGATAGATGGCTCTCCCTCCCCTTGTCTATGGCGGGCAGGGCCTCCCTCATTAAGATGGTGGTGCTGCCCCGTTTTTTATACCTTTTTTTACATATTCCTTATTACCCTGGTGCTTTTTTTTCCAAAACATTGCGGACTGAACTGATCCGACCATTTTGGGGGGGCAAGCTGCTGAGGCTCCGTTGGTCAGTATTGGCACAACCATATGACAAGGGGGGGTTTGACCTTCCTGATTTTGAGGCTTAATATATGAGTGCCCAAGCGCACTACGCCTACTATTGGATGATACCCCAGCCCTTCATGCTCAGCTGGCTGCAGAAGACTGGGTGGCGAACCCTCTTCCCCTGAGCGGCCTTCTGCAGGCCCCTGTCACGTCCATAGAGACACCCTTAACGACTGTCACATGCATGATAGATGCGTGGCGGCGTATAGCTAAAATATTGCATTGTCCCTTCCTCTAATCGGCACGGATGCCCTTAACATATCACCCTAAACTGATGCTGCTGCAGGAGAAAGGGTTTCATTTACTATGCCACAAGCTTAAAGTGAGGGTGTGGGGTGACCTTTTTGCTGATGGTAAATTTGTTACACCGGAGATGTTTTTCAGGGGACACCGTCCCTCTCCCCTTGATACCTTTTATTATATACGGCTGTGTCAGGGGTTGAAGGAAATATTACCGGAATACCCTCAGGAACCTGCCCATTTGGCTCCGTTGCATTTTATGCTGGGATCACAGGATGGCTCACACCTCGTATCGGGCAAATATGGGCATATTAGGATGCAGCGACAGGGCATTGAAGGGTCTGCTCGACTACATTGGGGGACGACTTAGCACGTGAGATCACCGATGAGCAGTGGTTTTATTGTTGTAACCTTACGGCTCGAATATCTGCTAGCTTCAGACTCAGAATCATTCATTATAGATTTATACAGAGATTGTACTATACCCCACTGAAAAAATTTAGATTCCACTTGTCTGATGACGATTGATGTGAGCGCTGTCATATGAAAGGCGCTGGTTTTCTTCATTTGGCCTGGGACTGCCCTGGTGTTAGGGAATATTGGCGACAAGTTCATGAGGCCCTGGAAGCCATGGTGGGGGATACATTGGACGCTGATCCTCTGTTGATGCTTGTTGGCTATATCCTACCTGTACCTGTGGCTTATCAAAAATCTCTTGATGTCGCCCTGTTGCTGGCAAAGAGGAGGAAGGCATGTCAGTGGGGTCGGCCGAAGGGCCCCGAAATTCAAGAATTGGCTTAATGATGTTATGTATTGTCAGGAACAGACTGCAATCTTTGCTGAAACACAACCACTATCCTGTAGGCCGAAAGACATATGGGGGCCCCTGACTGCCTATCTTATTTCTTGGGGTGAGGAAGAAGGGGATTCTGTATGCAATGAAGCACCTAGCGATGGCGCTTAGGAACTGGACGCCCAAATTCGCAAATGGAGCATGATGCCTGTTATTCGAGCTTTTATTGTAGCCCTGTCCTCACATTTTGTACAATATAAATTACTCCCTGCTCTTGATGTACACTAGATGTATATACTGTATCATCCTCCGGGGCAATGTCTATGCATGTTTTTTTCCTGTTCTGGACAATGATATATGTAAACATGTTTGCCCTGATATATGCCATTGCTGTATTGTTGTGATGTCATCATGTGGTGCCCTATCGGCCTATTATTGATCTTTTACCTCATGATTTACCTACTATTTTACCTCTGTATGGAACGCATGCCGAAATTTTCATGTAAGTTTGTCTTCTTTTGAAAATGAAAGAATAAAGGTTTTAATAAATTAAATAAAATGAATTTGCTCCCGAAGCAAGTGATACATTAAGGGGGAACATGGCAACCGCGTGCTAAGCGGTAGCGCGCGTCCTCACAGGCAGCCCGTCTCTTTCCCCTTGAAAGGCGCAAGCTTTGGCTCGATGGTGCTAGGAAATTAGCGGCGGATTACCTTCCCTTCTTTCTTTCTCGGTGCTCCGGTTGGCAGGACTTGCGGTGGATGTGTTTCGACGGGACCGCACGGTCTCCGCGCCCCTCCCTCCTGCCGCGTTGGGTGGAAGCAGCCGTGGAGCTGAGATGCGGCCGCAGAGCGGCTGCCCGCGGTCTCCTCCGGGGTGGCGTGGGAGGTGTCAGAACCAGCAGTAAACCTGGAATTGGAATTGGCGTCTTCTTTTCGTCAATGGAGGTGCCGTCTATGGGCTCGACCGAAGCACCTGCACAGTCACGGGACGGACCTGGGGGAGGCAGTAAATGTGGTAAGAGGGGGGCTTCCCCTGTGCAGAAAGGACATACTGTGCTGCCAGAGGAGGCCATAGGGGTCAGGCCCCCTAGCTCAAACAATACCCCTGGCAAGAAAGGGGGTAGAAAGAAAACTAGGCGGGGCAAGGGCACACAGGTCATTCAGGCTTCACGGGTTGACGCCACAGGGTGCACAACAGGGTGTGCAGTAAACATTGAAAGCACCAAAAGTATTGACAGTGTACAATTTTGGGTAGTAGGCGGTAATACTTGTAATCTTCAACCGCAGAAAGGGGTCAGTCGGTTAAGAAGGCCAGACCTAAAGGCTCCAAAAAAGCGCAGAAAGCGGCGCAAAAAACAGTTTGGTGCGCATTACTCCTTCTCTGCGCTCGTTTTTTAGGGTTCAGCCTCAGGTTTTGAATATTATACATCAGGTGGCTTCTACTGACCCTGCTATTGTCCCTATAGGCCATAGTGATTTGGATAACCCCTTTTCTGCCTTTAATAATACGATGCCCCTAGTGTTTAAAGCTCCCTCTGATATATCCTCTGACATACCCTCTGCTACTCTAACAGCTTCGGCTGAACATATGGAATGGATGGAAGCCTCTGAAACACCTTCCGGGCCAGCCAAGCATGTGATCAGCCCAGATAACCCTAGCTATTCCAATGAGCCACTGTTGGATCCCTTAGGGCTTTCTCTTTCTTTGCCCGCGTCTTCTCAGCCAGAAGCACATGGTTCAAGTAGTGCAGAGAGTTTAGCCGGGGCCTCGATAGAGGGACTTCTTACTTCTCTAAAAGCAGACATAAAAAATGGATTTATGGTCTCAGCAGAGAATCAATCAGAGATAAGGGCAGCTTGTGAGGTCCTGGAGAAAAAAGTGGGTCTACTCAATAAAAGAACTGATTCCTTGGAGGGCTCAGTAGAGGAGCTCAAGGCGAATCTGGGGTCGGCGGAAGTGAAAATGTTAGCCTTACGAAGAGATGGAGACGCCATGCGGGAAAGAGTGGAAACATTAGAGAACTACTCACGGAGGAACAATCTCCGCCTGCTGAAGGTTCCGGAGGGCAAGGATGGGAGTGGCATCAAGACCTTTGTGGTTGCATTATTAAAAGATTCACTGAATCTCGAGGAGCCGTTGGATCTCTTGGAAAAAGACATCAAAAGGGTGCAGAGAGACCCTTTCTGACTAAATCCTGGCAGGGTTAAACCTAGGAAAATATTAGTTAACTTCCTCACATATACAATAGAAGAAAAGATCTTGAATCTGGCCTTGAAAGCTAAATCATTAAAGGGCCCAGATTTCTCATTTGAGGTACGCTCAGATTTATCTAAAACTACCCTGGATCGGCAGTGGGAACTAGGCCAAAGGATGGAGAAATTTAGAGCTTTTGGCCCTAAGATGCAAATGAGAGTTCCCGCTTTCCTGTGGATCATGTACAACAACAAAATGTACAATATTAGATCCCCATATGAGGCAGACAAGCTGCTGGAATCTCTAAGTGATGCTTCACAAGTGAGAGGAGGAAATTTGACTTGAGCAGAGTTGGGGTGAGACATTTTAAACAACATGCAGCTAAGGTTAAAAAGTACGGGAAAGGAAAAGGGGGGAAAAAGGGAAAAAAATAGAGAAGAAAGGAGGGACAAAAAAGGAAAAAAAGGAGAAAATAAAATAAAGAAACAGAAGAAACAGAAGAGTGGAAAAATGGAAAATTATAAGAGTAATACATTTAGGAAATAAGATAGACCCAGCTTCTTTCTTCGGCGGAATTGAGTTGAGAGGGAGTTTGAACTTTCTTCTTAGTTCTTAGCACTAGACATACAGTATTAGGGGGAAGAGTAGAGGGGTCAGCCGGAGGGCATAAATGCTGGTCATACATCAGGCCAGTGTAAGTAGGGTTGGGTTTCCCAGGGGGAGGGGGGGGAATGGGTACGGGGGTGGAGGGGGTGAAACGTTAAAAATTCCTCATATGCTGGTACCCTTTCAGTATCATTTAATCTCTATGTGCACCCTGGTCTTGTATCATGGAGCTCAGCAGTTTCTCTGGGTCAGGTCAGCGCTATACCAAGGGTTGTGCAATAAGATGCCGGTGGGGTTGGTGGTGGTGGTGGAAATGGTTCCATAACGCTGTGTCATTTTCTATCCTGGAATGTCAATGGCCTGCGCACGAAGGGTAGAAGCGATAGAATTTTTCAATATCTGAGAGATTCCCCGGCGCAGGTCATCGCCATAAAGTAAACTCATCTTCTCAAATCTGAAACTACAGAACTACTTAAAAAACAGAGATGGGTAGATACTTTTGTGTGTACGGATCAAACTGCAAACATCAGGGGGCTTCTGTTTATATTTAAAAAACAAGCTAAGGCCCAAATTCTGGAATACAGGAAAGATCACAGCGGGAGATGGCTTATATTTAAAGCCTCTTTAGGGGGTATGCTGTTTTCCCTCGTAGGATATTATGGTCTAAACCAGGACGACCCCTCATACTGAGATACCATCCGCTGCCACCTTTCGGACTTCCCAAACCCTGTAATCTGGGTCAGGATTTTAATATTGTTTTAAACCCCAAGCTAGATAAATCACCAAATTCTAGAGCCTGTGTCCCTTCTAAATCTAGGCAATCACTTTTGAAAATAATGGCACTGCTAGGGCTAGCTGATATATGGAGAGAAAGGGCGGGGGACCAATTTGGGGTCTCTTTTAAGAACCTAAAGAATAAACATAGGTCCAGTATAGACTATGCACTGTTCAGTCACTGTCTTAAAGACTCGGTGAAAGACATTGCATATTTGTCATCCCACTTTTCTGATCATTCGGCAATTGCCTTCAGTCTAATCCCCACTCAGCCACGTCGGCATAGTTCATGGTCCTTTGATCGTACCATCTTATTAGAGGAGGATGAAATTAATTTTCTCCAGTCTGAGACTAAACACTTCCTTGAGCTAAATGTAAATTCAGCAAATATTTCCATCATCTGGGATGCTTTGAAAGCTTTCTGGAGAGGCTGTATTACTAACAGAGCCTCCCATAGAAGAAGGATATTTAGGGATACCATCAAGGGTCTAGAAGCGGAATTGAATAATATTGAGCTTAGGGTGGGTGCCCATATAGATTCAAGGGAATACCAAGGGAAACTAGACTCCCTTAAAAATCAACTAGAAAGCATTCTCCAAGAGAGGGTTGCCAGAAGGTGGGAAGTGAGTAAAATGTCTCACTTCGAATTCGGCGAGGCAGCAGGCAAGATTCTCGCCTGGAAAACAAAAACAGACCAACTGCGAAATTATATTAAAGCCATTAGGGTGGAGGGTGAGATATCCCCCCGCTTATCTAACTCTAGCATTGGGAATGCATTCCAGGATTTCTTTCAAAGTATTTACAAGGAAGATATTAGTGTGGACTGTGTAGAGAGGAACATCTGGCTTGACAGTGTCTCCTTGCCTAAACTTTCAAATGATCAAAGAATAGGATTGGAGGTAGATATTACTGAGGAGGAAGTAAGTAAGGCTATTGCTCAGTCTAACGGAGGGAAGGCGGCAGGCCCAGACGGCCTACCAGGAGAGCTGTATCGTTCACTCAGTCAGGTCATCACACCAACTTTGGTGAAAGTTTTTAATAACATCCTCCTGATGGGAGATGATCCCCCTAACTCATGGAGTGAGGCAACGGTAGTTTTGATCCTTAAACAAGGGAAAGACCCAGAGTGTGGGTCCTACCGCCCAATCTCACTCCTTAACAACGATTACAAAATATTTGCTGCCATCATGTCAAATAAGTTGGGGGGTGTAGCTGATACCATCATTGACCCTGATCAAAAGGGTTTTGTAAAAGGGCGTCAATTAGCAGACCTCACGTATGATCTAGTCGGCGCTATTGACATCGCATCCACCTTTTCTCTCCCCTTGGCCGTCTTAACCCTTGACGCGACCCAAGCCTTTGATAGGGTGAACTGGGCTTATTTGGCTGCGGTTATGGCAAAATTAAATTTAGGAGATAGATTCTGTTGAGCGATAAAACTCTTATACAAGGCCCGACAGCTGGATTGCTTGTCAATAGTTCATTGACTGAGGTTTTTAAGATCACAAGGGGTACAAGACAGGGGTGCCCGCTTTCCCCCCTCTCTCTTGAACCTCTATATTGAGCCCTTTGCTCAGGTTCTTAGAGAGGAGTCCAATATCCCTTCTTTTAAATTTGGAGGATGGGAAAGGCAGGTGGCCCTATATGCAGATGACATCCTTATATTGACTACTGACCCGGACCTAGCTTTTCCAACAGTCATTATGAGAGCGGAGGAGTTTGGTACGGTTTCGGGCTATGAAATAAACGCTAACAAGACCGAAATCATGGCCTGGAACGTAAGTATTTACAACTTAATGTCACCTCCAACCTGCGTTATCTGGGGATCAGAATTACACAGGAGGTAGGGAAAATCCTTGAAAACAATTTAGATCAGGTGTTTAAAGAATGTCAAAGGCTGTTAAAGTCTTTGGCTCACCTGCCCTTATCCATCTTGAGAGGATACATTTGGTGAAGATGTCCATCTTGTCAGGCTTGAACGATGGAGTCACTGATCGGCATCAGCGTAAGCCACGAACTACAGTTCCCAGCATGCTTGAGACGTTTGTTACGTGCCGGACGTGAAGCACGCAAAACTTCCAGGAAGGAAAAGCGGCTCCCGAGGAGATGGCGGGGCCGATAATTCTTTGAGATCTCTGAGGCTGTGTTTCGTACGTCCGTTGAGTACCGGTAAGATCGTATCTGTGTTATAAGAGCAGAGATCGGAGAACCCCGTATTGATATTTGATATTTGATATTTGATATTTATTAGTTTTTATAAAGCGCGTCTATCGCTCCGGAAGGAGCATCTTGGCGCTGAGCAGAACAGAAGAAGCCTCCTGGGCGTGAAACAGGATCAGATGACTGCGAGGACTGAAGAGTCGAGCTGAGAAAATATCCATGTCTTCAGGAGTTTCCTGAAGAGGCTTTCTGAGGGGGCGTGCCTGAGGTAGGAGGGGAGGCTATTCCATGCCTTTGCTGCCAGGAGCGAAAAAGTTTTTCCGCCCTTCGTTTTGAGCTTAAACCTGGGTATGGCAACCAGGTTGGCTCCTGATGACCTAAGGGAACGTGAAGGAATATAGTGTGGGAAGCGCTTAATGAGATAGGAGGGGCCTGTGTTCTTAGTAGCTTTAAACACTGTGACAAGAAGTTTAAAAAGGATTCTTTTGGGGAGGGGCAGCCAGTGGAGAGTGTTAAGGGCTGCGGAGGCAGAAGACCTTCGGGGGAGTTTGAGGACGAGCCTAGCCGCCGCGTGCTGTACGCTCTGTAGCTCTTAAGGGTCGACTTCTTTATGCCTGCCAGGAGACCGTTGCAATAGTCTAGCCTAGATAGAATCAGGGCAACGGCAACTGATTTCCTGGCAGAGATAGGGAGAAAGTCGAAGAATTTCTTAAGTTGTCTGATAAGGTTAAAACAGCATCCCGCCGTGATGCGCGCATGATCGTCAAAGCTGAGGGAAGAGTCGAATTGTACGCCCAGATTGCGAGCCGAGGAGACTGCACTGGGAGGAGCTTCCGAATGTTGAGGCCACCAATCTGTTGGGGAAAAACGGATGTCTTTGCCTAAGGGTATGATTTCGGTTTTGGCGCTATTGCACTTTAAATGGTTGTTTTTGAGCCAAGCAAATACTTGGGAGAGGCAATTCTGGAATCTCAAAGCGGCATCCGGTGTTTTTTTATCCAAGGTGACGACGAGTTGTGTGTCGTCGGCATAAGATGTTACTAGGAGGCCGAGGGATTCAATCAGGGCGAGCAGTGGGGCCATGTAGATATTAAAAAAGAGGGGACTAAGGATGGACCCCTGAGGCACCCCTGATGTAATGGTTCTTTCACCAGAGAGAAAGGGGCCAAGTGAGACGGTTTGGGACCTTTGGGAGAGGAATGACGTTATCCATTTTAGTGCAGTACCTGTCACACCGATCTCGCGCATTCTGTAAATGAGGATGTCATGGGAGATGGTATCAAACGCGGCAGTCAAGTCGAGCAGGATGAGTACAGCGTGTTTCCCCTCATCCTGCAAGAACTTGAAGGTGTCAGAAAGCTCGATCAAGGCAGTTTCGGTGGAGTGGCCGGGGCGGAAACCAGATTGTTGTGGGTGGGGGATGTGGTTATTTTCCACAAAAGCTTTTAACTCCACATGTACTATTTGCTCAGTGATTTTGCCTAGCACCGGGAGTAGGGAGATTGGGCGCATGTTGGAAAGGTCTGTGGGGGATTTATTTTGTTTTTTCATAAGCGGCTTAACGATGGCCTTCTTCCAATCTGCGGGGACGGTGCCTGAGCTAAGGGATTGGTTAACAATGGAATTGATGAGAGGGTTGACGGCCTCGATAAAAAGGTGGAGGATAGCAGGGGGGCATGAGTCTGTGGGGGCTCCTGATCGGCAAGACATAATGGCCTTCTGGGTTTGGAGTAAGGTTACTGTTGGAAAATTACCAAGCAGGGGCAAATTGGTGGTGGCAGCTTGTGGGGGGCCGGAGGCGGGGGGAAAATCCTGACGAATATTATTAATTTTCTCAACAAAGAAGTCGGCGATTTGGTCGCAGAGGGTTTGGGATGGGGGGATTTCCACTGTGAGGGCCTTGGGATGGGTGAAGGACTTGACAATGTTGAAAATCGTCTGTTGTTTCTGATTGGCTGATTCAATTGCTGCAGAAAAGAACTCCTTTTTTGCGTTTTTTATGAGAGACAGGTATTGTTTCCTCTGTTGGGTGTATCGGGCTCTGGAAGAAGGATCATAGGTTTTCCTCCACTCTCTTTCAAGGACCCTACACTTATGGTGACTATCGCTAAGGGTCTGGGTATTGGATTGGGTTCCTGGATTAATGTACATCTGAGGTAACGTGGCTTCGTGTGCAAGGTTTTCCCTGTTTGTGTTCTTTCGGCTGAAAGAACGAGTGCATAACGGTTCCCCGTGGGTAGAATCCTTTCGCCTTGATGTTTCTTTACGGGGAATGACTTAGTGCATATTGAAGAGGAAAACAAAGACACACGTGTGCAACTGTGAGTGAATAGTATATATTGGTCGGGGATCCGGCCAGCCTTATACGTCAACAAACAGGGTAACTTTGGACTCACAGTAAGGTGTGTTATACTTCAAGACATTTTGGAACTATTTACATAAAGCAAGCGATATTAAGAAGTGATTAATCATTGCCTGCAGTGCTTATTTTCCTTTTACAATATGTGATGCACATCTTTATTTACTAGTACAGGAGTGTCGGACTGGGGGAGATACAGAGGGCTTTATCGACATTCAAGCTATGAACCTGTGTATATATAGGTATGTTGTGGGTGCTTTGACAGGACTGACACAGTACTCACGGTATAGGAGTTCCATCACCTATTGTATGTTCTTTTGTTACAGTCGATGAATCTTTGGTCTCACCTCATTCTGCACCCCTGATTTACAGCATTCATCTTTTTCATTACAGGTAGGGAATAGGATAATATCTGGGTTTGTTAAAAGGTATTCCTAAATGGTGTTAGAATAATAATCATAGGAGAACAGGGTTTAAAGTGTTGGCTCTTGTCGTTTCAGGTCTCCTTCCCTGCGTCCCCTTCCTTTCCTTCCCTCGTGCGACTATCCTAGTAGTCTGTGTTTCATCTCCAGACTCTTGGGAACGTCATGAGGGGGATGGTATAGGTACTTCAGCACAATCCCGAAGGAAATAGAAGGTGGAGCCTGACAGAACTATCGGCCCACGAATAAAACCCCTTCCTGGTTGTGTTGAACTACACCATGGCTACTCTAGACGATGTTATTGCAGCCTTAGCATTGGTTCAAACGGAACTAGCAGCCTCCAACAGAGAGGTAGATGCTTCAAGAGCAGAGACGGCCCAATTACGGGCTAGAATGGACAGACTTCAGACCAATCCTTTGATGCAGGAGGTAGTGCTGTTCCAACTCACTCTGTCATAGTTGAGATGCCCAATCAAATGCCGCTGGCCCCCCCGGAAAGGTTCTATGGGGATAATAGAAAGGTTCAAGTGTTTATGACGCAAGTAATGTTGCACTTTATGTGCAAGCCAAAAATGTTCTCCACTAATCAGGCTCGGGTGGCTTTTCTGATTTCTTACTTAGGGGTGAGGCAGCACAGTGGGCAGTCCCTGTGGTTCGACGTGATGATCCTCTACTCTATGATTGGGATGAGTTTCATTCCGAATTTGAGAAAGCCTTCGATCGGTGAGCCGAAACATTTTCAGCAGATCGGGAACCAATAGTCCTGAAACAAGGCACCACGGACATAGTTACATATCTCAACCATTTTCGCCGATTGGTGGCAGAAACTGATTGGCCTGAAGCCAAACAATCCACTCTGTTTTATCAGGGCTTAAACGATGAGTTAAAGGATGTGTTGGCACACATCGATCCACAACCCCGGACATGTACCGCTCTCATTGAATTAACCCTACGCCTAGACCACAGAATGAAGGAGCGGAGAGGAGATCATAAAACAAAAGACCGTGCTGTGGTGCCTTTGGATCGTGGAGGAGAAAAAACATCCGGGGCTACTGAACCGATGGATATAGGGGCGGTAAGGGCTTCCTTGACTGTGAGCGAAAGAGAGTATCGAAGAAAACAGGGCTTATGCCTGTATTGTGGTAAAAAGGGACACTATCTCCGTGATTGTCCGATAAAGCCTAAAGCAGGTCGATACAGAGCCGGTCAAACTGCTGCAGGAACGACTGATAAGGAGTCGGAAAACTACCATGCTTGAGGGTAGACGAAGGGGTACTTTCAAGCAAACATGTTATCCCTTTCATTACGCCAGGAGAGGCGCAGGAGAAGAGTCATATGTTTCTCGACCTGATTATGGTCATTGAATCCAAAGAAACCAATATCAGTGCTGTGATTTATTCTAGCGCAACAGGGTGTTTCATGGACTGCGTAGAAGCTGAACGACTAGGAGTGAGGCTTCTTACCAAGAAACATCCGGAAACCGTGTACGCAGTGGATGGAAAGGAGTTGGAAGCTGGACCCATCAAATACCATACTCCTGAATATGAACTAATTTGTAATACCTCTCACAGGGAATATTTATTCTTTAATATCATCACTGCACCACAATATGGTGTTATTTTGAGACTCCCATGGTTGAAAAAACACGAACCCACCATAAAGTGGTCCTCGGGAACTGTCCTGTTTACATCTGCTTATTGTATGGAAATTTGTTCTTTGCGGCTGAATGGTCCCTCAAAATCTCTGGCCTCTATCCTAGACGTAGCCACCGCAGCAGAAAAAGACGTGATACTACCTTTGTGTTATCAGAAGTATGAAGCAGTGTTTAGTGATGTCCAGGCCGAAACGCTCCCACCTCATCGGGAGTACGACTGCCGAATAGACCTTGTTCCGGGGGCAGTGGTTCCGAATGGCAGAATTTATGCTCTTACTCTACCCGAGAATTAAATCCTGCGTGCCTACTTGGATAAATATCTGGCGTTGGGATTCATTCGGCCTTCCCGATCCCCGGCTGCGTCTCCTCTGTTCTTTATACCAAAAGCGAACGGGGAGAAAAGGTGTTGTATTGATTACAGGGCTCTCAACACTATCACGGTAAAAAATCAATACCCGCTACCGCTTATTCCAGTACTGCTGGAGCAGGTGCGGTCTGCCCGAATCTACACCAAATTGGATCTTAAGGGCGCTTACCATCTCGTTTGCATTCGTCAGGGAGACGAATGGAAAACGGTCTTTAAAACGCGGTACGGGCTTTTTAAATATTTGGTGATGCCATCGGGCTCTGCAATGCCCCGGCTGCATTTCAGTTCTTCTTAAATGAGGTATTGAGAGACTTTCTGGACCGTTATGTCGTGGTCTATATTGACAACATTTTAGTCTATTCCGACACCACAGAAGAACACATAGAACACGTGGGTCGGGTACTGCAGGCATTGAAGACTAACCATCTGTTTTGCAAAATCACGAAGTGTGAGTTTCATGTTTCTGTGGTAGAATTCCTGGGCGTGATGCTCACCCCATCTGGACAAATAATGGCTGAGAGGAAGGTCAAAGCAGTAATGGAGTGGCCTCGCCCTTGTAATATTAAGGACATTCAGAGCCTGTTGGGATTTGCAAATTTCTACAGGCGCTTCATTCAAGGATTCTCAGCCATGGTAACGCCTTTGACCAGACTCACACGAAAAGATGTTCCGTTCTTATGGGATGAAGCTGCACAAAACGCATTCAATCAGATGAAGGTTGCCTTTTCTACGGCTCCGGTCCTCAGACATGCGAATCCTGACCTTCCGTTTGTAGTAGAAGCTGACGCCTCTGAAGTCGCCATCGGGGCGGTGCTATCTCAAAGAAAGGAGACCACTGGGCATCTGCATCCTATAGCCTTTCTATCACGGAAATTGACCTCAGCAGAAACCAACTATACCATCGCGGAAAAGGAGCTGCTGGCGATTCGGGAAGCATTTCTGGAGTGGAGACATTGGCTATTGGGTACAAAACACCAAGTGACGGTATATAGTGACCACCGAAATCTACAATTCATGCGTGTGGCACGTCATTTAACTCCCCGCCAATTACGGTGGATGTTGTTTTTTGGGGAATTTCAGTTTATCCTCACCTATAAACCCGGGGTTCAGAACAAGAAGGCGGACGCACTGACCAGACAAGAAAATCCAGAGATGCATACTGTCAAACCTGTTAAGGCTATTATCGATGCCTCCAAGGTGTTGTGTGTCACCAGAACAGAGGATTTTTTGCTGGATGTGAAAACAGGAGCACAATCGTGTGTATGGAGAACCTGGTTGAGGCATCACCAGGAATGGAAAGTGAAGCAAGGAGTGCCTATGAAAGGAACACAAGTGCTGGTGCCTACGAAAGCCTTGAGGAGAACTGTATTTTCTTGGTGTCATGAATCCCCTTGTGCAGGGCACATGGGATATGCAAAGACTATTGAAAAGGCGTTGAGACAGTTCTGGTGGCCTTCTATTCATCCTGATCTTTTGCGATGGGTGACAGAGTGTTCCCAATGTGCCCGAATGAAGTCTGATCGTCAGCGACCACAGGGACTGCTACAGCCTATGCCCACGCCAGAAAACCCCTGGGAGAGATTCTCGGTGGATTTCATAGTAGACCTCCCCAAAGATCAGGGAAATACTGCCATTATTCTGGTCATAGATTATCTCACAAAGATGGGTCATTTTATTGCCTGTAGCCGAATTCCCACAGCGGGTCAGTTAGCTCATCTCCTGTTGATTCATGTAATCAGATTGCACGGGCTCCCGAGAGTGATAGTGTCTGATAGAGGGGCCCAATTTACCGCCCGTTTTTGGAAAACCTGGTGTTCGGAGCTGCAAATAACATCATCTCTATCCACCGCCTTTCACCCACAAACTGACGGTCAAACCGAAAGGTTGAATCAGACCCTCAAACAGTTTTTGCGCTGTTATGTGCAAGAGAATTCTGATTCATGGGTGAGATGGCTTTGGGTTGCGGAGGTGGCTTATAATAGCGCGCAACATTCTTCCACACTTCACTCCCCTTTCTTTAGTTCCTATGGACACCATCCCAGGTTTAACCCTCTGTTGCTCCCAAATACCAGCAATAAGATGCCAGAGGTCAAGGAGAGGTTGCTGCGTGTGCGTAGGGTGCTCCTTGCCACCCGCGGTAATCTTCTGCGAGCCAAAGCTAGGTATAAGATGCAGGCTGACAAACGGCGCAGGCCGTGTCCTACTTACAACAGGGGTGACTTGGTGTGGTTGTCAACGAAACACATTAGATTTAAGAAATACAGTGTGTTTAACCCTAAGTTTATAGGGCCTTATCGGGTGATGAGACATGTTAATCCGGTGACTCTGCGGCTGCGTTTGCCTGCCCATTTCCGGATTCATCCTGTATTCCATGTGTCCCTGTTGAAGCCCTCTCGCTGTCCTGTTCGTAGGGCTCCTTTGCCCGTCTGGGTCCATCAGGACAAGGAGTATAAGGTTCGGGGTGTCCTTGACTCCAGGTGGGTGAGGGGGCGCCTGCAGTACCTGCTTTCTTGGAAAGGCTATAGTCCGGAGAAGAACTCGTGGGAGCCGGCCCGGGCGGTTCATGCGCCTGGTTTGGTGGCACGGTTCCACCGTAAGTATCCGGGCAAGCCTGCTGCCTGTCAGCGCCCCTTGTGAGGGAGGGTGTATTGTCAGGTTTGAACGATGGAGTCACTGATCGGCATCAGCGTAAGCCACGAACTACAGTTCCCAGCATGCTTGAGACGTTTGTTACGTGCCTGACGTGAAGCAGGCAAAACTTCCAGGAAGGAAAAGCGGCTCCCGAGGAGATGGCCGGGCCGATAATTCTTTGAGATCTCTGAGGCTGTGTTTCGTATGTCCATTGAGTACCGGTAAGATCGTATCTGTGTTATAAGAGCAGAGATCGGAGAACCCCGTATTGGATTGGGTTCCTGGATTAATGTACACCTGAGGTAATGTGGCTTTGTGTGCAAGGTTTTCCCTGTTTGTGTTCTTTCGGCTGAAAGAGCGAGTGCATAACGGTTCCCCGTGGGCGGAATCCATTCGCCTTGATGTTTCTTTACGGGGAATGACTTAGTGCATATTGAAGAGGAAAACAAAGAAAGACACACGTGTGCAACTGTGAGTGAATAGTATATATTGGTCGGGGATCCGGCCAGCCTTATACGTCAACAAACAGAGTAACTTTGGACTCACAGTAAGGTGTGTTATACTTCAAGACATTTTGGAACTATTTACATAAAGCAAGCGATATTAAGAAGTGATTAATCATTGCCTGCAGTGCTTATTTTCCTTTTACAATATTTTATGCACATCTTTATTTACTAGTCCAGGAGTGTTGGACTGGGGGAAATACAGAGGGATTTATCGACATTCAAGCTATGAACCTGTGTATATATAGGTATGTTGTGGGTGCTTTGACAGGACTGACACTGTACTCACGGTTTAGGAGTTCCATCACCTATTGTATGTTCTTTTGTTACAGTCAATGAATCTTTGGTCTCACCTCATTTTGCACCCCTGATTTACAGCATTCATCTTTTTCTTTACAGGTAGGGAATAGGATAATATCTGGGTTTGTTAAAAGATATTCTTAAATGGTGTAAGAATAATAATCATAGGAGAACAGGGTTTAAAGTGTTGGCTCTTGTCGTTTCAGGTCTCCTTCCCTGCCGTCCCCTTCCTTTTCTTCCCTCGTGCGACTATCCTAGTAGTCTGTGTTTCGTCTCCAGACTCTTGGGAACGTCGTGAGGGGGATGGTATAGGTACTTCAGCACAATCCCGAAGGAAATAGAAGGTGGAGCCTGACACATCTTGCCCAAACTTATGTTCCTTTTTAACTCCATCCCTCAGGCATTTGATACAAAGCAGTTAGATAAATGTCAAGGGGACATTAATTCTTTCATCTGGAAATACAGAGCCACTAGATTGGCATGGAAAAAGCTCAGACGGAGGAGGGAAAAAGGAGGGTTGGCATTACCAGACCTCCAGTACTATGCATGTGTTTTTCAGCTCTCGCATTCGAGAATGCTTTTAAAAACACCCTCTACTACACCGGGAAGAGAAATGTTTTGGCCATATTAGAAGGCGCTGATCTACCAGCTGAGGGCTTTATGTTTAAGTTTGGGGACCAAAAACTTTTCAAGAAAATCAAATTAAAAACTCTTCAATCTTTAGCCAGAAGTTGGGCAACAATTAGAAGGAAAGTTGGACTTAGCTACTTCTCAAATTATGCACCATTGTGGGAATCACCAGGCACCCCACCTTGCCTCCAGGATAATTTGACCATTCCCGTGAAGGATTCTGGTATCACAAAGTGGGGAAACCTGTTGCTAGGGGTTCCTTACTGTCTTGGGAAGAGCTACGGGGGAGAGTAGGCTCGGCTTATCCAGGTTTAAATACATGCAGCTGAACAGTTGGGCCCAGGCACAGCTTAGACAGGGCATCCCTCTGGGGAAATACAGCAACCTGGGAGAATTGTTGGTGGCGAGGCCAGGGGGTAGTAAAGAGGTCTCACATTGGTATTGGGCAATCTTGGAGGAGGCAGATGGGCACTTTAAACTCGCCGATGAGTTATGGGTTGACGAGCTGGACATTCAGTGTGAGCAGGTTTGGACGGACTCATTTATTTTGTTGCACCAACTAGTCAAACCTGCATGGCTGAAGCGTAACCATCTCTTCACGGCCCATCGAGCGCATCTTTCTCCCTTAAAACTATCGAAATTTCAGCCGGGGAAAGTATGTAATAAATGTGGCCTTCCAGAAGCATCTGATGTGCACATGTTTAAAGATTGCCCCCTATCTGGATTTTTTGGGAGGAAGTTAAGATGTCCCTGGAATCCATTCTCAAGGTCTCATTGACTATCAGTCTCCCTCTAATCAATTTCGGCCTTGATGATAACATCTTTGGTCACGCAAGATCTTTCCTCTTCTACGCAATCCTTCTGGCAAGAAGACAAATTTGTACGTTCTGGGTAGATACCATCACTCCAACACATTCAGGATGGCTGACTTCACTGTATGAAACATCTAGAGTGGATTTGGATAGATCCTGTAGTAAGAAAAGGCTTGCATTTTGGGATCTACTTGCACAGTGGAAATAGGATGCCCGTTTTTTTTTTTTTTTTTCCCGTGTCCTATGATTATGCCTTTTCTGCTCCATGGATCAGTGTTACGGGGCCCCCAGGTAAATAATATGGTCCAACAGGTTGGTAAACAGCTTGGTAGAGTAAATCAGCTAACCCTCTAATCTTTAGATGCCCCTTCCGCCAATCAATCAATCGTGTCTTGGTCCGAGCTTTATAAAGAACCCTGAACTTGCTCAGAAAAGATACGCAAGGTGGTCAGAGTTTTCTATAAGAGGGTCAAGGCAAATGAGGACACCAAAAAATTATTATTTGCTCACCACCCTTTAGCCCTATAAACCCAAAACCCACACCCAAATTATTTCTATAAAACAATTAACGTAATTAATTGTCAATTAATTATTTCATAATAATAATGAAGTAATTATTAATCAAAACAAAATGTATTACTTCCCACCCTATACCGCTATTAACCCCACAACCCGCACCTAAAAATCAATTACACAACTACCATAATGAATTAACAATTAATATCAATTAACAGCTGATAATTAATTAATCAAAAATAAATTACTTCCCACCCTTAACCCCACAACACACACCTAAAAAAGTTTACACAATTACCTTCATCAATTAAATGATTAATTTAAATTAACAACAAATAATAATTATTGATTAAAAAAATCTTCTAATCCTTTACACCTATAAAACCCACAACCCGCACCTAAAAGAGTTACAAAATTACCATGATTAATTATCAATTAAATAAATAATATCAATTAACAACAAATGAATACTTAATTAAAAATAAGTTACCTCCCTTTCTTTACACCTATAAACCCCACAACCCACACATAAAATGTACCCCAAAAAATTAAAAGCACAATTAATACTAATAAATATCAATTAAAGAAATATAATTAAGTACAAAATAATCATTAATTTATTATACTTAAATTACTTCTCATCCTATTCCCCTATAAATCCACAACCCGGCTATGCAACTAAAAGACGCAAAATGTAATTAAATTAAATGTAATAACTACAAAATATGTAACACATATATTAAAAAACATAAACAAAACTTATACAAAAAAAAGACATTACATACATTTAAAATATATACTCAAATACATAACACTAATTAAAAAATCCATATTTTAAACAACTATATTTTTGCAAACGATATTAATGACTTCTATATTTTAAACATTCATATATTTAGGTAGCAGCCATGCTATCCAAATACAGGCATGGTCATCTACATCCGTTCATCCCACGTCACAACAAGTTCTTAGAAACCAGACCCTTAAGCCATTGGGACTTTCCCTGCTTGGATTATTGATTTCTCCGAAAACTGATTTATCATGACGTCTTCCTCGGCCCGAATTTACGTCAATGCTAGCATTCCTAGGCACCTTCCAGGTATAAATATACCTTCACTTACCAGTCATCTAGAACACCATGGGCTCCACGATTCCTCACAATCAGGGTTTCGATTGGTGCATAGAACCAAAACGGGCAGTAGTTGAAATGGTTGATAAAATAAGGCTGGCCTTGGATAAAAGAGAATCAGCTATACTGGTTCTCTTAGACCTGTCAGCCGCTTTTAACACCATCTCCCATGAAATTTTGTAACATTGGCTCTGGGAGATGGGGGTCCATGAGAAGGCCCTGGACTGGTTTATAAACTATCTAAAGGACCGTTCCACCACTGTGCATCTAGGCTCTTTGGCAGCGGGCAGCAGACCAGTATGTAATGGAGTTCCTCAGGGGTCTATTTTGAGCCCTATGCTTTTTAATCTTTATGTAACCCCGTGGGCTGGGATAATCAGGTCTTATGGGTTCGAGGCAGTATCGTATGCTGATGATACCCAGCCACTGATTACTTTTGGTCCTGACCCCACAGATACAATGATCCGGTTTAAAAACCGTATGACCCACATTGACAGCTGGATGGGCCAAAACAAACTACAGCTAAATAGCAGTAAAACCGAGATCATTCTGTTTGGCAGGGCAGAAGAGTATTGGTCTAGCAGTTGGTGGCCTCTGGCATTGGGTTCATGCCCGTCTCCAAAACAAACAGTCTGCAACCTTGGAATTAACAATTGACAACAAGCTTTCCACGAAAGACCATGTCAACCGTGTATTGGGCACCTGTTATGGCATCTTGCAGAAGTTACGTAAAACCTTCAAGTGGCTACCAATTGAAATCCGGAAGCCACTGGTGCAGGGCCTAATTGTAAGGCGCATGGACTATAAAAATGCTTTACTGGCCTCCATAAATGAACAACTTTTCTCTAAACTGTAGACTCTGCAGAATACTGCTGTCAGACTGATTTTAGATCTACCTCCAAGATCGCCTTCATGCCCTAATCTAAAACTCCTTCATTGGCTTCCAATTAGTAAAAGAGGGCATTTTTAAATCGTGTGCCTAACACATAGAAGTATCTATGGCATTGGTCCTGGCTATTTAGAAAAACACTTAAAAGATATCAGCCTGTCAGAATCTTGAGGTCCAGCTCTAAACTTCTTCTCACCCCTCTGCGAGTTCGCACTGTGCGTAATGGAGGTCGATCTTTTTCACACCTTGCCCCTTACCTCTGGAACAAGCTACCTTCCTATCTTTTGTCCATCTCAGAAAACCAGCATTTTCGCAGAGAATTGAAGACATGGCTGTTCTAAATGTAAATCAGGTCAGATCCCAGGAAGTTGAATCTTCTGCAAGTGCCTTGAGACCTAACGGTGATTCATGCGCTATATAAGATTCTTTGACGTTGACTTACCATGGCAAACCACGGCTCGGTTCGGCTATACAGCTCGATATGGCTCGCCACAGCAAGTTCGGAAGGCATTCGAGTCCCCGCCTGACACACTGACCAGACGCTGTCATCCTGCTCGCAGAGAATCTAGCTTCCAGTGTCCTGACTCCCTTCGCGGAGTGTTAGGGATTGTGATCCGGAAAGAGATTCCCACCTCTCTCATTCTAAGGTATGGAGCATACTAGAACCTAGAGGGACTCTAGGCAATACAAAACTTAGTATAACTATACTATAGAAAACAGCACCTACTTCTTACCTCGTACTACACTTAGGATAGGTACATTGTGGTAGAACTATTTAGAAGCACCAGACGAGTATTCACATTTTAGCCTGTGTTATTTATGTATGTTTATATGAATATATGTCATAGCTAAAATACCATGCTATTGTAGTATTATTCCTTCTTACTGCTCAAGCTGTATATATTATATTTCGCATACTGTCTTGCGATTGTAACAGCTCATATCTCTTGCACGAAAAATAAGACTGTTCAATAACACCTTTTATTGAAACGCCCGTCTATCTATTTCTGTGTAACTCTAAAGAAACTAAGCATGCACGATTGACTGAGTGAAACTGTTATCTATTGTTTCCACGATTCTGAGAACTGTTCCGATTCTAAAGGGAAACAAAGTTGTCATGTTTATGCGGTTGTCAGAAACTACTCCGTTCTTGTTGATTCGAGAAGTTTCTAGTGACCTCTGAGTTAGCTGGCACACAAAGTAATTAAGTTTAATGAACTCGATAGAGGTATACTGACCACAGTCCTATGCCAAAACTATAGTGTATATTATTCCAATGCGCAGAGCCTATAAGGGAAATCCGATCTACACTACACTAGGAGACAGGCAATGCACTATTCTTTACAAGGAAAAATGTTCTAGAGACATGGCATCCTGGGCACCGCGCTTTTCTCAGATTATACTATCACAACCTGTGTTATTTTCCCACGATGATACTTTGATGATTACAGTCATGTTAGAAAGTTAGTCATTAGGAGTCAGTTGAAGTCAGGTCATCTTGTCCCACCAACAACACACAAAGGGGCTCATTACGATGCCGGTCGGAAAGCCTCCAACCAACAGTCGGAAGCTTCCCGACCACGTCGGAGCCCTTCCGACCGACTAGGTCAGTTTACAGTCCAACCGCCCAATAATGATGTTTGCCGTTGAAACATACACCGGCCAGTCTTCTGACTCTGTTACTGTCAATTGGAAACGCACTGTAACCCCCTATGGACGTTGTTTCAGCTGTTGGGATTTCAATGTCTGATTCCAACAGCTTTTCGTTGGTGACCTTTCCGACATGAAAAGGCTGTCGTATTGTGACTTTGGAGGTCCCTGGCAGGGCCCCCTTGCCCCCGGGGTCTACGGTTGCTGGCCGAGGGAATACGTAAGTTACCCCCTGTAACACCCTGCACTGTGTGGCAGCTACCATGGGGGGCCTGCGACAGGGTGCAGGGTTTTACAAACACACACACCCATTTCCCCATAAGTGCTTGAGTTACGGGCGGTTTATGGCCATAACACAAGCTCCCATAGGGAACAATGAATGGGAATTTGACCAAACAGTGTTCGGTTGCCTCACTTCAATTCAATTCAAATAATCTTTATGTTTCAATGTTTGCAATTGCCTTAAAATACGGGATCAGGTTTTTTTTTTGTATATTTGATAAAAGTGGCTGAAGAATAAAAATTTTAACATTGTTTGGTTGCTACAAATACCACAAGGGCAAGGCATTTGTTTGAGGTTGATGTTAAAACCCAAAGGGAAACAAAGTGAGTATTTTAAAGTGCTGGCCCTGAGGCGAAAGAGCAAACTTCTCTCCCAACGACCTATGTTCTTTAGAAGATACTTGGATGGCATATAGGTTTGGGGGCTATTAGCGTCCACTAACGACATGTACCTAGCAACAGTTGATTTTGGGAGCTCTGTAGTATATATTGCATTATTATATGATTCATATAATGACTCCATCAGGATCTTTTTATTTATTCCAGCGTGATCAGTTGGGTTTAGAAAAATGTATTCTAGGTTCACGCTACTTAAACTTTTTCTGACGCCGGCAAGCCAGGGAATGCTTCCTTGTCGGATTTAAGACAATCTACTATTATATACCTCGTCAGGGTGCTGCCAGGTTTTGCCAAACATTTAACCAGAATATGGCAGGACGCGACCTAATATAATCTTCTATGTAATAAAAGTTTAATTCCTTATGACACACAAAGTTTGGGGAGGAGATTTAGGCCCCAAGAACTTTTCGGCAAAATCTATTTTCCTCTCTCGGAATTCTGCCACAGTTTGTAAAGCCCCAAACTTCTGCGCGGTATGTGGTGGTGGGAATACACTGCGTTTTATAAATTATGTTTATAGGTAATACTACCTCAACTTGCATTGGCTGTGGAAGACTCAAAATTTAATTGATAGCTTTTAAGAATTTACTTCTCCATTGTCGGAAAACACTAACCCCAGGTATGGAAAAGTGCAAGTGCGTAATAATTGATTAGGCCCTGAGGTTATTGAGTTAAAATAATGCTAGTTTGGGTCCCAGGTCATTATATAGGATTTCCAAAAATTGGTACAAAGGTCTAAATCAGCCAAAAAAAGCTACAAAACCCCTAACTAAAGTGTGTAGTGTGTTCGGGGGGCCGACTAGGACCGCATTGTCAGTGTATAATAGGGTGGGAAGTACGTTTCCATTAATTCTCGGTACATCAGTAGTAAGTTCTGACAGTACGTGGTGTAGTTCATTTATGTAAAAAATGAATAGAAGGGGGGCCAGTACACACCCATGCCTGATCCCTCTGCCGATAGTGATATCCTTTGACACCTCCCCCTCATTACTGATCCTTAGCCGTGCATTCAGGTCCCTGTGCAGATATGCTAAAAAATTAACTAGAGCCTCATCCAACCCATATTTTAAAAGGACCGACCACAGACATGACCTGTTAACAAAGTCGAAGGCTGAGGTGAGGTCCATAAAAGCCAGGTATATGGGCGACTTCCGGGCTATCGTGTATTTGGCAACAATCAAATTTAAATTAAGACATTGTTCCACTGTTCCCAATTTGCTTCTAAAACCTAGCTGACACTTGTTTAAAAATATGTTCCCTTGCTGCCCATGACCTCATTTTGTTAAACCGGATCCTCCCGAAAATCTTCAGTGTATTATCAATCAGGGAGATCGGTCTGTAGCAGCTAGGGTTGGATCGCTCTCCTTTTTTAAAAATAGGTACAATGATGCTGGTGGACCAAGTGCTCGGGATAAAAGTGCTTGTTGAATTATTAAAAACATTAAGTAAAAGAGGCACCCAGAATTCAGGTTTATACTTAATGAGATTGATGGAGAGCCCGTCAGGCCCAGGATCCTTATTACCTATGCTTTGGTGGATGGCTTCCTCAACTTCTGACACAGGTATAGAAATCTGGGTGGCAGCAAGGTTGTTTAAAAAATCCTTGTTCTCGGGTGGGGCAGTGTAGATCTTGGAAAAGTGAGCTTCCAAGGCTTTGCTGGTTATATTGCAGCTTAACGAGGTCAGGGTGAGGCCCACAGACCTCATATCCTTAACTGCTGCCCAGAAACCATTTTCACCGAGTGTCACGGCACAGGCAAGATTATCCCAAAATTCTTTTAGGAGCTCATCTTTTCGTTGTCTAGCCACTTGTTTATAATGGGACCCCGAAGATTTGACAAGAGTTGCATCCCTTTGTGTTGCTATCAGAGCTGCTCGAAGTGCTCTATTTGCTCGCGAGCAAGCACTATTGAACCATCTTGGCTTCTGGCTAGTGTTTATGCAGACCAAGAGATCATTTGTTTGATGCCAGCACACAAACACCTGAAAGCGCTAATGACCTCTGGGTTAGGGTCGCTCAATGACAAGCAGATATCAATGAGCAATGGATGGGCTTTTATCATGTTGGGAACCAGATTTTTGTTATCAATACCTTTCCAAACCACTCTTAGTTTGTCAGTCCAGGTCGCTAAATTGCTTGCCCCAGGCTCTTTGGCAAGACTAGGTCTGGGGCCGAATCTAATTGTTAAAATTGGATTATGATCGCCCTGCAAGGTGGATAGGACCTCTGCCTTTAATAAAATGTCTTCTAGTGAAGCAGATATGAAAACATAATCAATTGTTGAAGCACATCCGCGACCCCTATAAATGGGTATTGGGCAATTATTATCTTGGAATACAGCCGCAATTTCAATCACATTCAGTAGACAACAATTAGACAAGTGATCTAACCGGTCCCTCCCCCTTTAATAAGAAAATTCATGGGCCAAGGGTAAAGTGGTGATTCCATTGTCCCTTGGAATCCTGGAGTTAAAGTCACCACCAACACAAATTCCAGCCAAGTTATGGTACACATTTTGATTCTGTACGTTTGCAATAAAATCAAACAAATTAATAAAATTCATGTTTGGTAAAGTTACAAAATCATTATTATAAAAGTTAATAAAAACAGATTGAAACCCCCTGTGTGTAAATTAAGGCTTTAAAATTGTTGTTGTTTGTGGCGAGAGACTTGACGCTACCACCTGATGAGATGTTTACCCAAATAGAAAGTCCGCCAGAAGGGCAGCCTACTCTAGGGGCTGGAACAATATTATTGAAACAGGCGAAACCCTCCAAGAATGAATCCCTTGTAGACCAGGTTGCTTGGAACATAAGAATATCGTATTTTTGGACTATTTTGACCCAGTCTGTGGAACTTAGCTTTGAAGCCAGACCTGCAACATTCCAGCTCAGCACCTGCAGATGTAGTGCTGTTTAGGGATAACAATGTCTAAGAAATCAGGCGGGGATCTGGTGGGGGCGGGCTTGGCTGGGGTTGGATTGGGCAAGTCAATCCAGGCTGTCTAAAGCATGCAGGGCAGAGAACCTGTTAAGCATTGTGTGTGGAGGGATGGCAAAGGTATTTGGCACCGGGGATGGCTTTTAGAAAAAGCCTTGGGGCAGTGACCAAATGAGAGTTGGGAAGCTGTTATTTAATTCCTGTGTCATCAAGATTGATTTTACCAGCTGCGGTCGTCATTTGTGAGTGTCCTACCGACCTTACCCTTCGCACCATTATAATGTTAATATTATTTCCCACCCTAAACCCTTTATGTTTGGCAAGCCATACAGCGCTTTTGTTCCTTAGTTGGTCCCAAGTCTCAGTCTGATTTTTTCTTACAGGGGGGACACCTGCTAGGACTAAGACATAGGGACATGCTGCAGGTGGTAGATTAAGAACATCTCTGCTGGTCTCAGGTGGCAGCCCGATATCATGGGTTTCAATAATAGGGGTAGCACTCTGAGCGTTATGCCCTGGGGGGGGGGACTAGATTTGTGGAGTTAGTGGTGAGAACATGGTTAACTGAATGTACATTGAGATTTGATCCTAAGCTTTATGAAATATTCTGAGACGAGATGGATTAAGACGTAGCCTTTTCCTTAAGTTTACTGCACGTTGCACAGGCACCTTTAAGGGGGGGGTGTAGGATTCTGGGTTTGCTGTTGTAGAATCGGGTTCACAACGCTAGAGGACTTTGAGCGCTGGACCTCCCCTGTCTTCGTTATAGGTTTAAGTGTGCTAATGTGTGCGTTTGATTTATTTGTCAATGATTCCAAGCGATCTAAACGTTTACAAAGTGCAGTAAAGTTCTTATCCACAAGGTCTCTAATACGCTCATATATCATATCCGCTATGATGTCAATTGAAATGACACCAGGTCTAATACAAGTTGTGGTAGCTGCTGTATACTCAGTTTGCGTATAGGTGGAAGGGTTTAGTGGTTCTGATGAGGTTAAATCGACAGTGGCATCTGCTATGATGCTAGTAAGCTCCACATTTGCTGGGGTTGCGGGAGTCACCGTACTTTTAATCCATGAACTCTGGGCTGTACATTGTTGTTTTCGGCGAGGTGGCTGTTTCCTCTTAGCGCTAATTGGTTTAGCTGGTTTTATTTTCCTTTTTGCCCCTGTGATTACTGGGTTCGGGGAAGCATCCTTATTTGGGACTATGTCCTTAATGTAAGCCGCAACTAGATCGTCCACAGAAACTTTGTTGTCCTTGTTGCTCTGGTTACTGTGGGAAACATCCATTACAACGAAACTTTTACAACGCACTACCATTATGACGCAACTTTTACAACGCAAACCATTACAACGCATAGCGCTGGGGGGCGCTCTAGGATAGGGAATGTATTTAATATACTATCCAACACCTTCCCTACTATCCACGGGGACTGGAGTTGGAATAGTAAATTAAATAAATCACTATCCAGCGCCTAAAAGCATTATGCGTTGTAATGGTATGCGATGTAAAAACCACGTTGTAAAGGCATGCGATGTAAAAGTATGCGTTGTAACGTCATACATCCGGTTACTGTCCATATCCCAACTACCTCCCTGAGTTGGTGAGTGACCAGTGGTGTTATAAATGATATTTGGTGAAAGAGGAGGGCCAATACAATCTTCATACCCTTCCCCTGCCGAGGGAGTGGTTCGAGGTGCTGCCAGTCCCAGGGACAGACACCACTCAGTTAACTCGATCTCTGTCGATACAATGTTGACTGCTCTTTCTAGCATGCTGTCTATCGAGGTGGTCGAACGAGGGCATATTGTGGTGCTAGGTTTCCCAATATCGTGATGATTTTAGCACTTACCTCACCACAATTTGTTGGGAGACTCTTCTCGGAGGGGGGGGGGGGGCCCAGCCCAATCTTGTCTGGTCTCAGACTGGCACAGAAGGGCCCGCCCTTGGCCTGGGCTTCGCCTTTGCACGTCTGCACTGCGGGAGCCCCTGGATGAATTTGAGGATGCCTCCTGGCGCACAGGCAAGGCTGGTGGCAGCGACAGCACTGGAAAACGCAAAGGACACTGGTGAGTGTGGCCCTATACTCCTCTTGCTCACGTTCTGCCCTCCGCCTCTGCCTCCCGGTACAACAAACAGCCGCACTGCGTCCCGCGCTGAGGGAGCCCTTAGACGATATTGAGGGCACCTCCTGGCGCACAGGCAACGCTGGCGGCAGCGCAATGGTGCTGGGAGCTGCAAAGGACACTAGGGAGTGTGGTCCTACACTCTCCTTGCTCACATTCTTCACTCCGGCTCTGCCTCCCGGTACAACAAACAGCCGCAGCTGCATCATAATCCGGCGGTCAGAACCGCAGATCACCTGTCGGTCAGTCCCGTGTCTGAGGTGGTGTTGTAAAGATGTTTTCCGACTGACATTGTAATGAGCCTCTCAGTGTAGGAGACTGTTAGCCCATTAATTGCCCAAAAAGTCACTCAGGAGATCTGAAAGTAGTGGAAGACCCGAAGTTGACGAGGCAAGGCCAACAAGCACTGCTGGAACAGAGAGGAGAAACTGACTGGCCGAAGAAGGTGGTGCCAAAACAGGGATCCTGCAGAACCCAAAGTGGATGGGGAGCTAACTGCATATCAACACCCACCAATCCAGATGCAGGAAATAAAGAGTCGCTCCATCCAGCTGTGACCTTGAGTCCAGGTTGCCACCTGAGGCAAGTGTAAAAGTACTGGTGAAAAAGATCGTAGCCTCATACCTGTGCCTCACTAAAAGCATTTTAAATCTAAAAAAAAGTACACTGTGGTGGCATTTATGTCTCCTCCAATATTCAATTTCTAAAGAAGACCTGCACTACAATTCTAGGTTGTAGAATGGGGGACGTATAGAAGATGTGGGATAATTGGAGACAGAAAAATGGAAAAATAGTGCTTATAAGCAATAACCACTTAAGTGGGTATCTGGTCACGATAGATTGGAGCAAAGTCAAAAGTTCAGTCGGAATGTGATGGAGGGGGGGCTGGATACAGGTACTGATTTGGTCCCGCTGAACCAAAGTACCTTGATCCTGGATGAGTCATCCTCAACAAAGATGCACAAATCAGCGAAGGCAATTCATCGATATCGAGCTACAAAGTGAACGAGATGCATCAATTTTCTACGCACAACTGTGGTGATGCGTTGGTTCTGAGTGTGTGGGCCTGGTTGGAGTGCGATGAACAGCTACTGCTCCCACAGTAGGCAATGTGTTGACTCTGAAGTCGTTGCTCTGGTTCTGAGGTCGATGCACTGAGTCCACTCGATGCAATGATGAGGACGCACTGGTTCCGAGAGCAATGCGTTCAGGCCCATCCACGCAAATACAAGCATGCTCTCATTCCAACTCACGCAAAGGCAAAGATTTGCCAGTTCCGATAAGGATAGGAAAACCTTAGGTCTCACTACCAAGGGTCCAGGACTAGGGTTGCACCACTTGGCAAGACAGGCTCACAGCTTTCAGAGTCCAGGTGCAAGTGCAGGTGGTTCAGGTCTTTGACATCCATGAGACTTGGGAACATAAGACAAGCCAGCAAGCTGGGACAGGACACAACCCTTTCAGGTGTAGGTTCCAGCTACTCCCTCCCATCCCTTCATGATGGCTCATCTGCATGCAGATGACCACTCAGTCACACCTACCCTTCCTTTGTGTGTGACTGCCTAGAGGGAATGCAGGAAGCCAGATATCACCCACCCCAGACATGTATTTCAGAGAAAGGAAGAAGGCACCAAATGGCATTTTTTCTAAAAGTAACACTTGCTAAACAGGAATTTAAAATCCAACTTCATTATAAGTTGGGATTTTAAATTGTTAGTTCAGTGACATTAAACTTGAAAAGTCAATCTTCACAATTCGGAATTACTCTTAAAAGATGTAATACGTAAACACAATGTTATCCTATTGGAGAGATAGACCTTGCAGTAGTGAAAAATGAAAATGGAAGTTTTTCACTACCAGAACATGTAAAACTTAAAAGTACATGTCCTGCCTTTTAAATACATGACATCATGACTGTGGATAGACAGGGTCTACTTTAGGGGTGACGTCTATGTATGAAAAGGGAATGTTTAGGCCTGGCATGAGGTTTCACTTGCCAGGCTAACATGGCAGTGTAAAGCTGAACACACATTCTCTGCAGTGGCAGGCCTGAGACATGGTTAAGGGGCTACGTATGTGAGTGGCACCATCAGTGATGCAGGCCCACTGGTAGCATTTAATTTACAGGCCCTGGGCAGATGTAGTGCACTTTACTAGGGGTTTATAAGTAAATCAGTTTCAGTTTATTTATGTCTTTATTTCGATTAGTAAAAAAATCTAAAAAGACATCGTACATCAATACAACATATTGCCTAGTACAGTACCATAATGACCAAATATGACCAACATTAAAACCATTTATATGACTTATTTGATTAAAATAGAAAAGAGGTACACACATTGTAGTCTAGCCTTTTTTTCTAAGAAAAAGTTCAAGCATCAAATAAATAACTAAAATCACAGAGAAATGTTTACATCCGACATGAAAACAGTGAGAAAAAAATGGAAATGGTACATTTGGTTTACTGTGGGCTGTAACAGATTGGGTGAAGTAGCTGCTACAGTAAAGTAATAAAGGTATATTAGCAAGCCCTCAGTTTTTTGGCTCGGATCCCCCAGAATGAGCTCAGAAATTTAGCCACTGCTATGATAATGGGGGCATCGGTGTTGGTTTTCAAAATCCTAAAAGCCTCCATAGCTACTCTGATGCCCATGTTCTTACAGATCGGTTTCAGCCATTTGTACCTAGGTGACCTATAAGCTGGGCAAACAAAGAAAATGTGGCTTAGTGACTCAACGTACCTCGGCTGGGCAAAAGGGACATTTATCATCAGTATGAGTGTACCAACTTTTAGTGAACACTTTGATAGGGAGAGTACCCACCCTATACTGGTGATACAGCTTCCTGTCTGCAGGTCTTGTGATGATGTCCCAGTATGGTTCAACATTTGGCTCGTGTTTGAAATTTTGTGCAGGAAAAGCAGCAACTCCTGGATCTTCCCATAGTTTACTCATCCCATGCTGATCAGTGGGTGCTTTAAATTCCTTATCCAGGGTATTTGAGTTGTAAAACCCAAACCCCTGACTTCGGAAAAAGCTTGGGCATAAACGACGAGCTCAGGAGTAGTCCAGAGCCTTCTCCAGAAAGCTACCGGTCTGAACCGATCTTGGTCCATGATTTTTTCACATCCCAAATCCAGATATAGGGGCCGCAGTGGAGTAGACTGAGGAAGGTCAGTCAAAGCTCTTAGGAATATGTTTTGGGTAGCCGCCAGGGTGGATAAGTCGTTAAAACCCCATAGTTCCACCCTGTACAACACTGAAGAGCCTACTTTAAGGTTATATATTTTGAGTGTGGGGGCTATGGGCTTGGTCTTAGAGAGCCTATGCTCCTTCAGCAATGCTCCTGCTAGTTGAGAGTGCTTGAGTGTCAGCAGATCAATCGGGGGTTTCCAGCTCAATCTCTTTCCCAATGTTGATCCCAGATAAGTGAAGGTGTCAGTCTGTTCTAAGGGTACATTGTTGATATGTACCCTCCCCCTCACAGCCGTAGACCTATGGAAGACCATAAACTTTGTTTTATCCACATTTACCTCAAGCTCATGCTTGCGGTAGAAAACCCCAAAGCGCTCCAGGGCAACCTGCAGGCCTTTTTGGGTCCTGGAGAGCAGCAGGGTATCGTCCGCGAACATGAGCAGAGGTATTTTCATGCCTGCCAACATGGGGGCGTCTGTGGGCTGGGAAGTAAAATAATGGACCACCCTGTTAATGAAAAGTGAAAACAGGGTTGGGGCCAGGACACACCCTTGGTTACCGTGAACTTATTGGTGACATTCCCCTGCTTCCCCCAACTGACCTGCGCATAATTTGATTCATGCAGTTTGAGCGGAACACTCAGTAGATCGTTGGGCATACCCAGAGCCTGAAGGGCACTCCACAGCTTAGCACATGGGACTAGATAAAAAGCGGTCTTCAGATCTACAAAGGCTGCGTAGATTGTGCCACCTCCAATAGCGACTACCTTCCAATACACAAGAACAAACCTAAACACCTGGTCAATGGTGCTTATGTGGGGACGGAATCCTGCCTGTAATAGCGTCAGAATATCCATCTCGTCTATCCAAGCCTATATTCTTATGTATGGGTAAAATTTCAGCACCAGACCACGTTTTGGGGATAGGGGCACCGCTAGGTACTGCATTTGCGAGGTAGTTTATGTAGGGGACCCAGTTCTCTTGATCTGACACAAATAGATCACCGGAATACAGTCTGGACCTGGTGCCCGGCCTCGCGGGATTGACTTTAGCACATTTACCACCTCGAGGCGAGTAAATGTTGCACGTGTATCGGGTGCGAGTTGGTAAATGGCAGGGACATTACAACCAATGGCTGAAAACTGGGCCTCAAAATGTGACACCCACACCTCCGGAGCAACATGGTTTACGGGTACTTGGGAAATCACTCCACTGCCCCATTTGAAAAGATGCCAAAAGTGGGTCATATTGTACTCACTACTCGCTATAAGCAGATCATGTCATCGGGACTTATCCCAGTCCTTCTTCGCCTGAAGCAGAGATGCCTTGTACCTTAGTCTAGCTTTTCTTATGTTTCCCACTACTTGGGATCTAATGGCCATAGCCAATAACTTGTATGCCTCCCTACAGTGTTTGTTATACCATGCGGCTGACTTGGTGAGTAGGGGCCTCGTTTTCTTGCTTGGCTTTATGAAAAACTTCTTAAGCTTCCCAAACAGCACTTTGTGCACCTTTGGGATAATACAGTTAACCTCCTCCTGGAGGTCACAACTGTGTAGGATGGAGAGTGCGTGGCCAACCAGGGACTTTATCTCAGCCACATCGCCCTTATTGACCAACATCCTAGTCCATCTAACTCTCCTCAGGTCGTTTGACAGTGCAGCCTCCACTAGCCTCTCTTCTGCAAACTCAGTGCCATTACTAGATAAGCCAGGAACCTTAAGGGTTAAGATTAGCGGATTGTGATCACTTTCGTTCTGATCCAGGATCTCCATATCTAACAAAAGGGACCAATGTTCGACATTGAGAAGTATATAGCCAATGCAACTGCTTCTAGTACCATTATTGAACGTATGGGCGCCCTTGCCATCCGAATGCATCCTCTTGTTAGCTGCTGGGAGGCATCTTTCCAAACATAACCCTTTAAGCTGTAGTGCAGCCTCGGTCCACTTTTTAATGGGGCTTAGATTTCATTGCGGTATATTCCATTGGGCGTCCTCCTCCAGGATGAGATTGCCATCGTCTTGGTCGAGGGGCTCAAAGGTGCTATTAAAATCACCCGCAATTATCAGGTTGCAGCCGCCCCCCAGGTTACCCAAGAATCTGTCAAGGTCAGTCACTACTGATGAAGCTATACCCCCAGACACCCCCCTGGCATAGACGTTAAACACCAGAACATCTAGCAAGTCAGTCTTTCTGATCCGCAAAACCAATATGTCCAGACTATCGATGTGAACTTCCTGCACCTCCCACCCTGCTGCTTGCCTTACCCAGCACGTGAGTCCACCCGGTGGCCTACCTCTTTGTCTCCCTAGTGCTGGTTTGAAAAAATGTAGATAACCCGGAAAAAAGATGGGAGTCAGTGGCCAGGTGTCTTGGAAAGACCAGATATCATGATTGTTGATGAACTCTGCCTAATCAGCAGAGGCAGATTTAGTGGACAATCCCGCAATGTTCCAAGAGGCGAAATTCAGAGTGGGCTGTACTTTTGGTTTTGCGTTGGAATTAAGAGGGTCAAATAGCCCATGGGGTTAGACACTACCAGTGGCTTAATAAAAGGAATATTGTACGGTTTGACACCACCATAGGTGCAAGCATGTTTGCCTAATGGAGTAGCGACAGAGTCCCATGGTGCCGAATCAGATGTCACTATTGTCCCAATGCCGCAAGCAGTCCCTAGATCAACTGGGCAATGATGAGCAGAGCCAAAGTCGGGAACATCCCAAATATAAGGTGGCCCTATCTCAGCTAAATAGGGAGGGCTCAAAATCAGCCTTGGCAATCCCCTGGCTCCTGAAGCACCTGTTAAAATCAGGCTAACAAGGGGTTTGAAGTCAGTCTAGTTCTTCTAGGGAGGTTAGGGCTTCAAAGCGATTACTAGTGGGGATCAAAAACGGGGGAGTCTGGCCAATAGGTTCTTAATGCATGATGAATTCACCTCACCTCACACTACGTCCAATGGCCGCTGCTGCGTTGTAAAAGAATCCCAAAGGGGAAGCAGTTAATGGCAACCTCATTGTGGTGGCAGTTACCCGCCCTCTCCATTATATACTGCACCAATCTTGGAGATCTAAAGCTAAGGATCACACAGTCGCCTGAGGTGGATTTATTGGATTTACCCACTCATGGGACTCGGCGTACCATCATAAATTTGTGGGATAAAGGATCCCTAATGCCTGTCCTGACACTCAGCAGACGTAGTGCTTTATTTCTTAGCGTGGACCAATGCTCCCGTGCGCCCCAAGCAAGCACTGGGACGTTAGTCAGAACAACTGTATAGGGAGTGGCTTCTGGAGGTAAGTGAAGAAAGGGCTGGGTGCTCAGGAGGCTGGGGCAATGGGGCGGGTGAGTTGGGTAACTGTTCTGAATCTTAACCAGCTTCATAAATGGGAATGTGGAGTTTGTGGTTTGGGACAGATTATCTATGTGTACAACCTGTGTGTTAGGGCCGATCGTGTGTGTGGAGCAACTTGAATTGCTAACCAGGCCCCTGTCAACTACCACTGGCCTTTCGCTCAAATGTGTTAAGACCCCTCCTACTATTGGCCGGTTAGCGCTGTTGAGGCAGAATTTAGAGAAACCCAGCTCTATTTTACCTAATATAGCTTCAATCAGGGACAACTTCTTTAATATGGGGTTGATCAAAACCGATAATTTGGCTTCAATGCTGGTGCAAAGGTCAGCCTTGGTAGATAAATGGGAGGAAACATGGGCGTCCGCTACACGGGGCTGACTAGTTGCAGCATTGCCAGCCATCGTACAGCTACAGCTGGCTACAGGCTCCCCTTTACGTTTCCCGGATCTTAGGGGCATGTGGTTGGTTTTGGGTGGTCCTCAGGCTTTCTGCTTTTTGGGCGGTGGTTCGACAATGGTAGCATGGCAAGACTTCTGGCCATTAGGGATAGCTGTGATTTTATTGGGGGAATTTTCCGGGTTTCCTGCATTGGGAGATGAAGGAGTTGTATAACTGCTGTGGGATGGGTGAAAGCAGACCACTTTGCTGGACAGAGATTTCGATGGCAACTGGCTCACTGCGGGGGTGAAGTGGGGAGGTTTCATGAGTACCACTAGGAGCTACTGGTTCTAGCGATAACCTGCATTCAGTAAGCTCAATTTCATGCATTAACACTGATTCAGCCCTAATAAGGAACGCATCAAGTGTCCCCACAACCCCCGCCCGTGCATTTTTTGCGTTTGTTCATATTATCCATGCGCCAATGTTTAAGCTTACCCTAGTCCCTGCTCCAACCCACACAACCCAACAGCTGAGGCGTTAGAGGGATGGCCCAGCCCATTCTCTGCCTGTCTCTGACGGGCTCAAACGGGACCGCTCTTGGTCCGGGCTTCGTCCGGGCGACGTCCCGCGCGTGTCCCGTGCCGCGGTGGAAGAGGCAGCGCTTTATGTGTGGTCACCACGCCTCGCCCTCACTCGCGGCAGCTGTTCACTTACTGATGCACCATGGGGGCTGAAGTCCTCACCCAGGGTGTAAATGCGCCTGAATTGCAACGTCCAACCTCCACCCAGCAGAATGAGCTGCAGTATACTCCCACCAAATTCAACAGGAGTCTGAGGTGAGCAGGAATGTCCGACAGAAAAGGGTCTCCACCCTGCAGGGGGAGAGGCAGCGCTTTATGCACTGTCACCACGCCTCCCCCTCACTCGCGGCAGCTGTTCACTTACTGATGCACCCTGGGCGCTGAAGTCCTTACCCAGGGTGAAAATGCACCTGAATTGCAGCGTCCGACCTCCGCCCAGCAGAATGAGCTGCAGTATACTCCCACCAAAATCAACACAAGTATGAGGTGAGCAGGAATGTCCGAAAGAAAAGGGCAAATTGAATAAATCAATTGGGTTTGAGCCAATGTTACCATGTTTACGGGAGACAGCACATGCACTTTAGCATTGGTTAGCAGTGGTAAAGTGTTCAGAGTCCTAAAGCAAACATAAACTAGGTCAGAAAAAGAGGAGGAGTAAGGCAAAATGTTTGGTGTGACCCTTCAGATAGGGCATTTTCCAGCAGTGTGCACCTGTCATGTTCTTTCATTTGAGGCTGTCATAGGTAAATCTTATTTGTTGCCTACCACCTCCATTGAGTTCCAGCATTCATATTTTCTGGATATTACAATTTATTGCCTGATGTAGAAAAATCGTTAGTGGATGCAAGCTCTGCGGTTCACAAACTCACAAGGGCTTTTTTGCAATGCACCACAACACTTTTCTGATTTGGAAAAATCGTTCTGACGTGCAAGGGACTTTTGGGGGCTTGCCCAAAATCACAAATAGGAGGGTGGTATTCATAAGTCGAAAGGTATGTATCAATAAATGTGCCTATGCAAACCATAGATCACATACTGACACCTCAAAGGGAGTGATACTTCTTTTGCAAAAAGGAAGCTGTCCGTGCGGACAGCTTCTGCTGGGGAATCGTGTCAGGTTGCCTCTGGTGGAGTTGCTGGTCTAAGGAAATACTGCATGATCCCTCAGTCTCCTAGTATGATCCCAAGTGGATTTTTTTTTAAATCAGCACCTATATCTTTAATGGGTGCAGGCTGCTTTCAAAAATATATTTCCCTTCTGGGAAGTCAGTTGCAAGAATGATGGTCTGCTGTTCCTGGCAGACCACCATCCGTTTATTTGCAGCTGTTCACAGGTGGTCATAACTGTTACCTGCATAATTCCCAATTTTAGGCACGTCATTTTGCAACTCTCTCTGAATGGGCATCATTTTGGAAAGTAAGCAATTAGTAAATAGAAACAATTTAAGTCCAGGGAGGGCCTAAACTAAGCCATTTTAACTGAGTTGATCCCACTACCTCTGGAGAAGAAAAGGGGGCTTTAAGAAACCCATACAAAGTCCTGCGTTGTCTCCCAAATGGCAGGAGTGACTGCTTATATAGGACATATTGGATAAGCGACAGGATTGCTGTGTCTGCCTCTCTAGATTATTTATAACTTCTCATCAGTTAATTGCTTTCCTGCTGTCATTCATATCCTGCCATCTTTATAGGGAGACCTGCTCTTTCTCCCAAAGATGTGCTCATTGGTATCTTCCACTGATGACACCATGTCCTTTCACTGTTGCACATTTATCCAGCTTGATGCTGTGGTCAACGGGTGCATCCAATTGCCTGGAATTTGCTCATATCTTTTTGGGGTTTCAACAGGAGTTGTTAACTGCTTTCAGCAAGAACCTGCTCTATATTTTTAGGATAAAACGTCATGAACATACCCCGCACCCCTAAAAGGTGAGAATACCTAAAGTACTGGCAACGCTCTGCTGTACTAACAGGGTGTTCCTATCTCCTTCCGCTGGGGGTCGCGTAACTAGTTAGCAGATTGATAGCTCTTTCTCGATTCTGTGGGTGTTGGTGCATGGCCGTTCTTAGCTGGTGGAGCGATTTGTCTGGTTTATTCCAATAACGAACGAGACTCCTCCATGCTAACTAGTTACGAGACCCCCAGCGGAAGGGGATGGGAACACCCTGATAGTACAGCAGAGTGTCGCTAGTACTTTAGGTATTCTCACCATTAAGAGATGCGGGTTATGTTCATGACGTTTTATCCTAAATACATAGAGCAGGTTCTTTGTGAAAAAAAGTTGTGAGTGGAGGGCAACCTGCGTGTTTTCCCTCTAAGCTCTTGTTTGTGACGGACTGCTTTCAGCAGTCAAAACTCTCTAAGTGGAACACAACAAACCTGCGCGGCTTTCCTGGATCTCATAATAGAGATGGGGCTAGTAACTTCAGTTAATGGCCCCTTCAGAACAATCTAATCTAGGCATTAGCATGAAGGAGGTTTCAAAGGTTTGTGGACAAAAAATCAATCCTACAACCTGGGTCTTTTTCAGAGATTGGCAGATGGGCTACTTCATCAAAACATAAAGGCATATTTAGGAGCCCTGTTGCATCACTCTTGCATGATGCAACCTGCTGCAAGAGTGACGCAACTCAAAAATTAGATTTATGAAGCCACACAAGACCACCTTGTATGACCCTGAATGGCTTCTTGGGTAAAGCAAAGCAGTGCAAATCACAGTGTTGTCTTACTCTGCACCAGGGAGGCATTCCATGGGCATTGTGTGTGTGTTCCCGTGCATGGTTTTTGATGCATTCCCAGATCTACCAGAACTGGTAAACCTGGGAAAGCGCCAAAATGGTAGCCTCCCTAGGTGAGGCATAATGAGGATAAATGTCTTTATTTTTCCTCTTTCTATGTATGCAGCATTCTACAGCACATATAGAAAGAGGAATTTGCCTCTGAGGATTGTTTATGTGCAAGAAGGTACTCCTTCCCGCACAAACACAACCCTGCATGCAGCACAGGAACCCTTGTGCAAGGGTGCCCGCACCAGCGCTGGGCAGCAGAAATGGCTCTAGCACAGGGACAAGGACAGGAATGCATTATATTCTTTTAAATAAGGCACATTCCTGCCTTTTCTGCCCGTGACGCAGAGCAGCAAGCTGGCTTGCTGCGCCACATTCTCATAAATGTGCCCCACAGAGTGTATCCCATATGCCACATTCCAAGTGCCACAGGCTTTAGCACACCTGTAATATGTCGGGTGACATATCTGCCCGTTGTGAAGGAGTAGACCATCGCTGAAAGCCTAAATAAGGCCCTATCAGGTAGATTCATCAACGAAAAATCGGCTCGCAAAGGGCCAGATTCTCAGAGTCTGGCCCTTTGCGAGCGCAATTTTTGCATTTGGGATTCATCATCCCAAATGCAAAAATCGCTATTTGCGAAATCGCATATTTGCGAGGAATTGCATTTAAGGAATCTCTATTTGAGATTCCTTAAATTCAATTCATTAACCAATTTGAAATTGCGAATTCGCAATATTTGGCCGCTATTTACCACAAAGTCTGACTTCATGGTAAATAGCGAAAAAATAAAAAAAAGCACTTTAGTGCATTTTTCTCAGTTGCATGTTACACACACACATGTCCTTTGGACATGTGTGTGCGCAACACCTGTGTAAATTTGCATTTACGGGGTGCTACAGGGTGTACTTTGGACACCCCTGGCACCCTTGAAATCGCATCCTTAATTGCGATTAGCAAATTGCTAATCGCAAATAAGGAATAATTCCCCATTCATTCCTATGGGCCTGTAGGCCCATAGGAATGAATGGAAAGTTATTCCTTATTTGCAATTAGCAATTTGCTAATCGCAATTAAGGAATATGTAGGAATCGCAATATTTTTTGCAATTCCTACATGAATCCCGTTTTGCAAGTCCTTAATAGCGATTCCTTATGAATCGCTATTACAGACTCGCAAAACGGGACTTTGATGAATCTAGGTGTATGTCTCCTCATGTCTAATAACGTTACCGTTTATTTGTGTTTCATGCTATTGAAGGCCATGTGTGACCTCCTAATTCTACTTCATCCATCTTCCCTTCTAGTTTGCTTTGTATTTTCAAACGTGATATAAGCAAAAATTGTCTATTCTGCTTTCTTATTTTGTTTCTATTATTTAGGTTTCTTGGGCAAAGATTTGTCTACTTGACTAGCATAGTTTTGCATCAAATTAACGGAAGTTATCTTGATTATTAATTTGCACCATAGGTCAGGCTTTGCTGTAAAGTAGCTTAACTAATTAGTGACATAAATCATATATGATTTTTCGACAAGAATTGATGCCAAGCAGAACTAGCCTGAGGAGTATTTAGGCAAAGAAATCGGCTCCCAGTTGTCGCCAATCAATAATTTATTGAACAGTCTGAGATCGCCAGAACTCTCATTAATGAAATATTTAACCTTGTTTCCCCAAAGAGATCTCATGAATTAAATGGCTTTCGAATAAGAATGAACATAAACAGAAGCAAAGCTATCAATTTTGCAACGGGTGCACTGGCGCTTGAGCCAAGGAGTCTGAGGTACCCACTGCACCACAATTATAGCTCATTTTTGCTACCACAAAAGAGGATGGGGCCTATTTCACTTTCTTGCATTTAAGCCCATGGCACTTTTGCTATGCCCGTGAAGCTAAAAAAAGGACGATTAATAAACATATTTTTATATATTGTAATTCGACACATCATAGAGTTGGCTCTTAAAAAATGTAGCAGATATTTGACTCTGGGTATTTACAAAATCCCCATTCTTTGGAAAATAAATCTGTTCAAGTCGTTTGTTTCCATGCATTGTCCTGCGAAGTAGACAATTTGCGCGGGTGTGATGGAAATGCGTTTTAGAACTTCAGACTTCCTTTTAGCTTTTTTATCCCACCCAGGAAATAGTTTTCGTGGTAAAGAAATCACTTCCCCTTCACTCCTATCAAACACGGGCGCCTGGAGCACCTTTCAACCCAATCTAAACACTTGTTGAAGCCGTTTTGGGATTTATATTCACACAATGGGGAAATGTATAAATCTCAAAATAAAAAAAGGCATGTTCACTAACTTCTTAGCGTCAAACCTCTGGCACTCCCCCAATAATATCCTTGGTCCCACAACCCACCCTAAATTCACTACTGTGGAAAATCTGCCATAATTGAAGTTTTCCCTGATTGAAAATTCCATATGCAGTCAGAAGTTTCAGTGAATCAGATTTTCCATTTGAAACCCCAGTTGGCTTTTTTTCTGCATCTAAATTTCTTCATATTTTTCAAGTTAATTCTAATGCGGTTTGCACTAGGCAAGTCGCTGGTGGCACTTATGGACCCAGAAACCTATATCTGAAGCTCATCATATTTATCAGGCGCCGACCAAGATAGATTGATGGCAGGCCTGGTGCATCTTAAATCAAAGTGAGCATTAGCCCCAGAGTACCACATTGATGATGCATGATATTACTGCGAAAGTTTTATCGGTGTATGTGCAGTGCTCCAGCCTGCAAAAATGCTACTGTGTCTGGAGTGCTGAAAATCTTTATCCTGGTCCGTGGAGGTAGCGGGAGGAAGTTCATTACTGCTTTTCAAATTACTCACTTTTGATATAATCGATAAAAGGTGTAATAGTAATTGTCACTCATTGCAGCATGTACTGTAATAGAAACAGCAGCAAGCCACCACTAGAATCCAAGATGGTTGGTAGCTGTTCAATGGAGCTCCCTCAGCATACCATCTTCAAGACCCCCTCAATCTAGGAACCACCATTCCAGACCACAGACAGATTTACTGGCATGATTAGGTCATCTTCCTTCTGTGCTTCTAGGGACAGGTCAGCTTCTTTGGAAGGCTGTCTCACTAATGGAGCCTGGGTGGGTAGAGATGGGTTAAGCTGTCCTAGATGGAGAGAATGGCTAACATGGTAAGGGATGGAGACCCCGACTCTGACTGGTCCCACGGCCTGAGTCATTATCAATGAATTACGTCCTTGGCCTGTTGGACCATGTAGCCTGGAGGTATCGAATGATGGAAGCCTACTGCCCTGGATGGATTTCCTAGCAGGGACGTTTCTCAGGTAGGTGGAATATCGGGCCATGCTGTGGGCAACCTAGTGGGCAGCAAGGCTATAATGCTCTTACCTTGGCGAAATTCAAACAATTTCCTCTACAGAAACTACATAAAAGCCTGAAAATTATACAAAATTGGGCAAAATAAAGCAAAAAGCTAATCCAGCAATTCATGCCATTTTTTGCAAGAAATATGTTTTTGCACTAATTTCTGGATGCAAAGACACATTTTGGGCAAAAAAACACAATTGCACATGACACAAACAACAACTGATTTTGTTCTGTTCCTTTGTGTTGTTCCCTTGCCCTCACAATAGGATATTTACCTAAACAGAAGTTCATTTACATGATGTGATATAATGGCATAATTTCAGGTGCATAATAAATGTAATGAAAAATGCCAGAATTTATGTTAGATTATGTCGGTTTAAACACAATTTGCCCTAGGCTAATGTCCATTTGATGGATTTGTAGAAGAGAGAGCAGGCAGGCAGAACCCATTATTTGAAAAGAGTACCGCTATCCTACTTCCTGTCTACACTGATCTTCTAGAGGCCGCCCTACTGTATCTGAGACTGATCTATAAAGACTTGATGGCAACACCTCTTCAGGCCACAAGACTATCTGGTAGAAAAGGCAGCGGCCATTGTGGTAGTAAAAATGACAGACTGCCCTCTTCAACTACCACAAGTCCATGAAAAAGGTATTTCCCCATTGTGAAGTCATTTTCCCATTACCGACAGCTCTTCCCTTACACCTTAGAACATTTGGAGGTGACACATTCTTTGTCTCACCATAGAACAAGACTACTGCATCCCAGTACTGGAGTAAATGTCCAACTCTTACCAGGGTAGAAAGGGGTACATCAGGGTGATGCATGTGAATTAATGGAAAAAAACAAACACTGAAATAACACATTGAAAGAAACCAAAGCATGGAAAAACAATTTTAAGGAAAAACAATTTTAAGGAAATACAAAAAAAGCCAAATTCAAAGGAAACATTTTAAAGGAAAGATAATTCCCAAAATTACATTAAACTTTGGTGGAATTTAGGAGCAGTGAGCGTTTTTTGGATTCAATAGTCATTTTTAGTGGTGATGAGGGATTTTAGGGGTCAGGAATGGGTGGTGCTTAGGGGTGTGAGGTGTTTTAGGGTTCATGGGTGAGCAGAGTTTAGGGCTGATGAGCGTTTTACAGGTTCAGTTAGGGGTGGTGAAGGGTTTTTAGGGTTCAGGATTGGATGGGCAGAGTTTAGATGTAGAAAAGAGTTTTAGGGTTCAGTGATGGGTAGAGTTTGGGAGTGTTGAGGGGTTTGGGGGGTCATGGATGGGTGGTGTTTAATAGCAGTGAGGCTTTTATAAGTTTCAGTGATGGGTGGAGTTTGTGAGTGGTCAGGGTTTTAAGGGATCTGGGATGGGTGGGGTTTATGCATAGGAAGGGGTTTTTAGGGTTCAGGAATAGGTGGAGTATAGGGGTTGTGAGCAATAAGTGGAGTGTAGGGTAGGAAAGGTATTTTAGGGTTGAGGGATGGGTGTAGTTTAGTTGTGGTCAGAGGGTTTTAAGGGGCCAGGGATTGATGGTGTTTCGGAGTGGAGCGGGGCAGCCAGTTAAAAGCATCCGAAGTGATTGTTTGACAATGTAAATGGCATAAATCTGAAATAATGTCCCCTGAAGTAAAGCACTGAAATAAATACCTCCGACAAAACTTTCTGAAAGTAAGGTCTGCAACCATTGTATTTACACCTTGAAAAATAGGCAAGTAAAAACGGTACTCCATGAAATCGGTTTTCTAATAATTCACATACAACCATGTCAAGGTTTAGGAATGCCAACAAATAGATGACTTTGTGATTTTCCAAAACTTCAAAGCAAACCATTGCTCGAAACACTCACATTTCTGTGCCTTGAGTGGGTTTCACAAGGCAGAGATGACATCATGGTCATGATAACATGTGAGATGCTGCAACGCTTCACTAAGGCGCCACATCTTAAGAGAGATATATTTTGATAAATAGTGGCAAAATAATTAACACAGGTCACAGGCTAAGCTAAGAGTTTGGCGGGGAAGTTAAAGACCTCTGCAAGGAGACAAAGAGGAGTAAAATAATAAAACAGGGAGAGACATGGCATAAATCTAATCAAAGTGATTTTATTGGTGTGCCAGAAACACTCATAAAAGTACATGTCAATATGAAACAAATGTATTTGCAAAACATGATATATATACATACAAGGATAATCAAACATCATTAAAATAAACATCAATAATTATAATAGCACTTATTTCCAATAATCAACTGCTGATTTAAAAAAGGACTCCTCACTAAAGCATAGCTCCTTGTTGTTAAATAACTGTAATAATCTTAGGCTACTCGGTGCAAATCTGTGTTTCCTTAAAAGTGGAATTAAACATTTTGCGGTAAAATAGTATAAAAATTGCTAAAGAATTGAAGTGCCATTAGGACTGTTAAGACACACCATCACACAGACACTTGCATGCAGAAGAACCAAAGTGATGAGCCAGAGGAAAACAGAGCAGATGTTTAACTGTCCCTGATGTCTAAATTTGTATAATGATGCATTGTTTTTTATGTGCTTTTATGGTTGTTTTTTACGAACCGAATAAAGCTTAACCGCATGCGTGCGGCGGCTTTTTTGGCGCTGCGCGGCTTTTTTTTAAAAGCCTCGTTACATGACGAGCTGAGCTCGTCATGAGCGTGCGAGCGGCACAACTCATAACGAGCTGAGCTCGTCATGAGCGGGGAAGGGGTTAATGAAAATGAAAATGAACTGTCCCTGTTCAAAAATTAAACAGTAGCTACCTCTCGTGTTGGCCATGGACCACAAACAAATAGGGTTCTGGGCCAGTAATCATTTTTAAATAGGCATAGGTATTTAGGTTGGTTTTCCTAACTTCGCTGCGACTTGATTTTCTTTTTATCTGCTACACAAACTGAAGCTGAATTGTAAAACATGGAAGACTGCCCTTGCTTTACTAATGCTATATTGAACTAGGCAAGTCAGGGTATGTTGCGTCCTTTGACACAAGAAAGGCAGTCTCTAATAATATAGCAAACGCAAGGAGATGATAGACGGAGAGCTGAAACTTTTCAGACACTCACCCCCAGTCACATATCTAGGTTGAATCCATCATTGTTCTTTAGCTCACTTCGCCACCCAGATCTCTTAACTGGGGGTGAATGTTTTATTTGTTCTGCATTCCGTCCATCAATTGTATGTCTTTTGGTCTCTAGTAATATGGGTCTAGCAAGCTTCAGGTTTATGCTAGATTGATGGTCACAGAGAAATCAGACCTAACTTTGTGCATTCTTTCAAATAGGGGAGCCCTAGCGCTTCGTTGCATAAATAATGCAATGTGGAGGGAGGTGCTAAGAGGATCTACCTACAAAAGTGATTCTCCCTGACCTGAATAACTGAGTAATTGGTGTAGCCCCATACCCCGGTGCCATATGCAGCAGTAGGTGCACATTGAGTTTTATATATTAAGAGGAGGGGTGTTATTACCCTGCCGTCCACAGGGCGGGGCAGATTAAAAAGCATTCCCACAGATCAGCTGAATTTCAAACAACAGTTCAAGATGTTAGCACCGCATGCTCCAGACGAATCAAGAGAAATACCAAGATAAGGAAAGCTCTTAATTCTGTCTAACCTGTTATTACCAACTGCAAGGGTAGGGATACCCAGCCATTGGAGACTACAAGACATATTAAGTGATTATGTACAATTTGTGACTATATAAAGATCTGCCATAAACTGAGTGAAAGAAATAACTAAACATTGTAAGGCTTTTGGCATGCGGGCCATCACAACTGCATCATCTGCATGTAATAATGCCTGCGGTGGGACACTATTAATAATTGGGACATTAAAACTGGCAGTAATTAAAAAAGTGCTCAATTTATTAATATTTAAAATTAAAAGAAGGTGTCAACAATGCATCCCTGACGCACAGCCTGCAGTAATTGAAAAGATTCCGACAACTTCCCACTGGAACAGAATCTTACCATGCCTGACAAATGTTCATGTAGTACTAACAAAAAGTGAACTAGTGCGACATCTAGTCCCAGATCAAGAAGGATCAGCTACAACTTGGTGTGGTTTACATTGTGAAAGGCTGATGACAAGTCCATAAAAGCTTGGCACAGCGGGAAGCGTTTTACTAGAGTATATTTGCCTATAATACGATTAAGATTTAAGCATTGCCCCACTGTATCCAACCCCTTCCCAAAGTCAAATTGGCAGGGATTTGCTATGCTATTATTATCTCAATCCCACATTCTGTTATGAATAACTCTGCCAATAATTTTGACACAAGTATCAATGAGTGAGATAGGTCAATAACATTTCAAATCAGAGCGGTTGCCCTTCATGAATATAGGGACGATTGTCGAAGTAGACCAAAAATTTGGTAAATGCTTTTAATCAAGACTTTGTTTAAAAACCTTAGTCAATAGTGGAGCCCACAGATTTCTCCCCAATGTAATATCTCATTCAGCCTCCTGACAAAAAGATGTAATCAATCACTGAGGCAGAAGCCCTCCGATGAACTGATGGTATACGATTAACCCCACAATTAATAAACTCGAGCGTATTGACTAAGTCAAGTGGGCTAATGTAACTGCCTAGTTTGTTCCTCTACGTTTGCTAACATTGGTTGCATGACAAAATGTCAAATCAGCCATTTCATCAGTTATTTAGGACAATTTAGAATTAAATCCCCCTGAGACATACAATTACACTCCTTCATGAGCGACCTATACCTGTCCTTTAAATCGTCAACAAAACCAAACAAACCAATACAGTTAATGGTAATTATATTCTATTGTGAAAATTAACTAAATTAAGATGGAAATTATTCATTCCTTTGCAAAAAATTAATTTGAATTTCAAGACTCTTTATTTCCACAACCTTTACACCTACTTTCAGAGTCAATTTAATCTAGATTGCAAATCGGGCTTTTGGCGTCCCAAGAACGAGACAGATTAGCGGGGATTGAATAACATGCATGGCAGTCACAGATTTACGGGTAGATAGCTCATGTTTCCAGAAGAAAAATGATGTCATACTTGTTAATTACAAATATCCAATCAGGTAAAGGCAGCTTTGAGCGGAGCCCAGCAGCATTACAGCTGAGAATGTTAATGGGAAGCATGCAGTTATTAGTAATAGTGACTACTTCCATGGAACAATTGTAAGACCCAATTGTATTGCACCACTAGTTATACCAACAAGAACAGATATCTATTTCCTATTGGCATGTTACCTGGTGGTGAAGGCTGGTGAAATATCAGGGGTTTAAAAGTCACCCAGTACAATAAATTGTTCCTTTCACACTGAGGGGAAGAATAGTAATACATCCCTGCTTCATTTCTGATCACTTTGAAAAGAATAATACGATTCTCACATATAATGTTTTTCAGAAATTTACAAAGTTATAGTCTCAAAGCAGAATTTTGCAAGATAGGCTCAACCAGCCCACTCTGCTAGTTAATCCATCCATCCATTCATTAAAAGACATACCATTTTCATAAACATACTGTGAGCTCACCTATACCTACACAAGCCATAGTTTTTATGGCTCTCTTTCAATCATGATTAAATATTGAATAAGTTAGAACGACTGTTATACAGTAGCGGCTCCTGGAGGGAGTGCTGCGGGGCGGGGGAGGGGCAGGGTGGGGGGTAGTAAACTACGGCGTATGGCCGAACGGAGGTAAGTACATAAATAAATACACAAAATGAATTACATTGTGCACGCTACAACTCCAAATGGCGATGCAGCGTGCGCAAAGTAATTTGTTTTATTTATTTATTTATTTATGTATGTACTTACCTCCGTTCGGCAGTATGCCGTAGTTTACTACCTCCCACCATGTCATGATCCTTGTGGAAACCTGGCTTAATGATGATTCCTTTACTAGTCTCATTTATTTCCCTCCCTATTCCGGCCTCCATTCTGTCTATGAAGTCAGAGAGGGAGGAGGAGGAGTTGTGATTTACAAAAACATGTTAACTTTTAGACCTCATCCTGCTTTTCTCTTCCACTCCTCCAAGGTTTATCTCATGAAAAATATGCCTACAAAGCCCCCAGTGTTAGAATGAAGGCTATTTATCACAACACCTTCTTTGAAAAATGCATGGGGTTTATTACATCTCAACTAGTAGCCTTCAAAAACTCCATCTTCTTAGGGGATTTCAATTTGCATTGGGAAGATAAGAACAACAAATTTGTGAATACTATCTCCCCCTTTCTCCGTGCAGTGACCTCTTCAGAACCCACACACTGCAAAGCCTCCATGTTAGGCCTGAACATTTCCAACGCCTCCCTCCTAACAGCCAGTGACCTCATCCCAGATAACGGGTCTCATTGCTTTCAAATCCCCTTAAAGTGACATTTTCCCATTTCATAACTTCAGGTCCATCTAAAAAGGATAAACTCTGGTTCCATGATGCAAAAGCACTGATATCAATTCCAACACAAACAAGTTTAACAAGTGTATGTAAGTCCTGATTGAAGAATTTGTAACTCTAAAGAGCAAGGGGACCAGGCCTAAACTTTCTTCCCCCTGGGAAAGAATGGAGGCAGTCACACTCTCCTTTCAAAATCTACCTCTAACTCCACTGAGAGCTACGATAAGGAATAATAAAATCATATTTTCTATATTAAGTACACTCACACCACATCCCTTCTAGACTCATCCAAGAACACACCAAAAAAATCCTTTTCAATGTGACTAAGTAGTCATTATACTCATATAGCTTTATTTTATATTCACAAAGTGATCCACAAAAGGACATAAAATCCAGACAATCAAAACCAACAGTAACAGACATCACAAAAGGCGAACGAAATGTTAGATAGGGCTCTACATAAAGTGTCATATTTAAAAGTACAAAGCCCCTAATTGTGCATGTGTGTAATTCCTTGCCTTCTCAACCGTTTCTGTAGAGGAGATAAAAGTCATTTGGGTCCGGGATATATCTTTCCCTGATAGCTGTACAGGGTACAAAAACAAACCAGGATGGCCTAAAGCCACTCGGTTAAATTACAGCTTCTTTTTCGTCTGGATAGAAATCCACTTAATCAACAAGCAAAGAGCGAGGTTTGTTTGAGAGATATGGACACCCAAGGTCTTGATGTGCAATATAAGAAGATGTTCCAGGAGGTAGACTCAGAAAACATCAAGCAAATTGGGTTTCCTCCTGTTGCAAGGTTAAAAGCTCCATGTTACCCCATATTTCACTGCAGTAGGCTGCAGATGGTACAAACTTGGAGCTTTATACCTACAGCATGGCTTTTTCTGCCATATTTTTTAATTTTATAGGCAAAGTCATTCATTCATTCATTTTTATTCAGTTTAAAAAAAACATAAAAGATACAAGATACAGTTCATACATGTTAGGTAAGCGTAATTACAATTAATTATTCCATAATTCATCCTTAGCTGTCATAATAGGTAAAATATTATCTTTATAGTATAAATCCAGTTTCACAATTTGTTATGTAATATACATACAAATGCTAAGCCTGCTATTCAGTACCTTCAAAACAATAACATTTTAATGCTAAGCCTACTAGTCACCCCATTGAAATTTCATACAATAGAAGGAAATGTGAGTTCTAGGCAGAGAATTAATAACGTGCAAATGCTAGGAAAATACATACAGATACTTAAAACTATCTATGTGAGTTCTGGGCAGAGAATAAAGTGAAGGTGCCAGAGAAGTGCATATAGATACTTAGAACAGCACAAGAAAATTGCAACATTTAAGTTTCAAAATCATAACCGTTAAAAAAATAATGTTTTAATTGCTTGCATTTTTCTTTTTGTATTGACGGCAAGTAAGTATCTACTAACACTAAAAACTATTTTCTGTGAAGTATCTGTTTTTAAAATCCTTGTTACCTCTGAGCAAGACCTGGTTCCCAAATTCCGGCAAATAGGTTTGATCTGTTTTCGCCTTGGGATGTCATATACTGAACAGAATAGTAGATGGGAATCATTTTCATCTGTGTTTGGTTAGCATAAGGGGCAGTAGGCATCACTATCATCGCCATTTTTTCATGCCCATTTTGCTGTATTAGAATGTACTTGCAAAACACCATAGCAGAACTTCATATATAGAGATTTTGCCAATTGTGGTTGGACTTCGTCCAGATATTGCTAGAAAAGTGGGAGTGATTTTGTAAAGAAGAACTGCAATGTCAGTCTGTCAATATCTGAACTGTAAGAGATACTCTTTTGCATAAATGCTCAAATTGTAGCTTTCAAGAACTTTTTTGAGGATAATGTCAAAGAGATAGGCGCTTCTCAATAATGGTTTAACCCTAGAGTGCAAAACCATGTGCGCATGTGCTTGACCCACTGAAGGCTAATACTCTGATCAAGCCTTAGGATCTCTTTTAACCCTTCTTTGTAACTTGTGAGCTCTTCGGTGATCCACAAACACACCCAAAATAGCAACGGTCTCAATATAGCCTGATGGTCTATGTGCTTAATATTCAAATCTAGGGTAATAGGAATCATGGGTGTGTGTACAGGAAGACGTTGCAACATCCTGAAAAACTTGTTTTCCTCCCCCACAATCATATTCCTGCTAGTAGCCCCCCAAAGTCCTGCACCATAGAGACAAAGTTAGAGACTGAAGCAGCAGCCCTAGAAAAAAAGATTGTTTAAAAGCAGTGCCCATGAACCTGCATGGGCAAACTGTGCCGCCAGGTAGGAAAATATAAATAAAATAAATAAATGTAAATCCAGTATTTGTAAAGCGCAAACAGTTACCCAAAGGCTTCCCGGCGCTGGCGTCCATCGGGAACATTAAGCAAGCTATTGCCGAGAGTCACATGGTGCTGGGCAGACCTGCCGCCGGTTCCGGGGATCGAACCATGAGTCCCAGATTCCAGCGCTAGTCCCACTGGCCACAGCACCACACCTCTTCCCTTATGCTTTGTAGTATAAATTCTTCCCTTATGCTCATCGCTCTACCCTGAACAAAAGATTTAGGGTTTGATTTGCTCTTGGCAGATGGGTTACTCCGTCACAATGGTGACAGATATCCGGTCCACCTAAATATAAATCCCATTATATCCTATAGGATTTATATTGCGACTGACTGGATATCTTCACTGTTGTGATGGAGTAACCTGTATGTAAAGATCTAAATAAGGCCCTTAGTCTTAACAGACGTGAGCACTGCAACCATAACAAATGATTTAGAATAGTTGGTAGAGCGTTCCAGCGAGATCATAAACAAAGTTGTCTAACTGCTGTTGTACAACAGATGCTGTTCTCACCAATAAAAGTGAATTTTCTGTGTATAGCAAATCAGGTATAAAGCGGCTCCCAATGTGTGGTAAATATATACTATCTGCCAGTCAAACTGATTGAAGATTATTGATATAAAACATAAATATAAAAGATGCAAAAATGCATCCTAGGCTTACATTTCATTTGATCAGAAAGGGCTTAGTACATAAACCATCAGTGTGATATCTCACTATGCTGGACATAATAATGTGCACATTTCATAAAAAGTACACAATATCTGTGTCTAAGCAGCGAAACAACTCCACATCACATCTAAGGTTCCAGTATCCATATGTGATGACATTGTGGAGAAAAAACTGACACCCACTAAAATATCTTTTCCTTCAGATTCAGGCAATCTTGCAGATACCAGGCTACCACATAAATCACATGGATCATGGGTGCAATTTGATACCATCGCATAGACAGAGCTAGTGGACACCATTGCAAAGGTCAAACCATCAAATTATCTCTCTGATACTATACTTAGATGTGTTAGCAAAGATCCTGAAAAACTGGTCCTTCCCCACTGGTCCACCTTGGTGAACTTCTCTATTAAACAAGGCATCTTCCTCAACTGTTTAAAAACAAGTTGAAATTCACCACATTTAAAAATAACTCCCTGGATCCCAATGGTTTAAACAACTGCCAAGTTATCTCTACTCTTTCCATCTTGCTAGAAATGTTTTTCACACCTTCCAGTCGGGGATTAGACAGGGACAGCACAGAGACCACTTTTCTGAAAATTGTTGATAGCTCCCTAGGTATCCTGGCTCCAGCAACTCCTGTCTATTTGCAAATTTGATCTGTTGGCTGCCTTTGATACAGTCAACAACCTCACCCTGATTAATACCCTAAAAGAAAATATGGACATTGAGCGGAAAATGATTGGCTAGTTCATCTCCTAGCTCATCACAACCAATGAAAATTGGGAGTTCTTTTGCCAACAAAGTCAGTCAGCTACAAGGGGTGGCAAAAGGTTTGATCCTGTCACTAACCCTGTTCAGTTTTTTATCTAGAACCACTTAGCAAAATCCTCAATAGTTTGGGATTTCTTCTATTACCTGTACACTGATAACCCCCAGGTTAATATGGAAATCTCATCCCTAGATAATATAATCTATTTGTCTAACACCCTGGCAAGAATTCCTCAATGTATGTTTGCCTATCATCCCAAGCTGATCCTGCTCAAATTGAGCTCTTGTTAATCTCTCCCCTCAACGAAAACAACTCCCCAGTACACAAGTGATTTTAATACTTCTTTGGATTGCAAACCGCCATCATCGAGAATGTCAATCTTTTTCTCCAATAGCTCATTTAAGATTCAAAGGCAAATATCGTCTATGGTCAAACTCACTCAGCTCCAACTAAGGCTTAAAATTAGTACACTAGGGACCAGATATTAGGGTTTTCAGATGTAGGGGGCTGAAAATTACTGAATCGTTATATTTACCGATTCGGTATAATTACCGATTTGGTAAATTACCGAATCGGTAAATATATCGATTCTGTAATTACAAATGTAGGTGGCACAGTTTACAGTGCCACAGGCCCTTAAGAGTCGGTATTTTACCACCCAATCCTATTGGGTGGTAAAATACCGAATTCAGGTGTGCATGCATATCTGTGCAATGTGACCCACAGACATGCCCTTAGGGCATGTATGTGTGCCACATGTCACACAAGCCTGTACTTGGGGTGCTAGAGGGTGTCAAAGTGACACCCCCTGCACCCTTGCAGGATTCGGTATTTACCGATTCTGTTAATACAGAATCGGTATTTCCCATTGATTCCTATGGGCTTCAAAGCCCATAGGAATCAATGGGAAATACCGATTCTGTATTTACAGAGTCGGTAAATACCTAATTTTACAGATTCGGTTATTCAGATTTTAAAATTACCTAAATCTGCCCCCTTCCCATTTACAGACTCTTAAATACCGAATCGGTAAAATTCGGTATTTAAGAGTCTGTAAATGGGAATTACCTACATCTAGCCCCTAGTTCTCTCCGGACTGGCCTACTGGAACTTGCTTCTCTACGGACTTCCAGAAGCTCATTGGTTCCCCCCACAGCAGTTTGTCAAACAGCAGCTCACATTGTGACATTTCACAAGAAATCTGACTACATCACACCCATCCTGCTAACCCTTCAGTGACTCCTCATTAAAGCTAGAGCTCAATTCAAAATTCCTTAGATTGTGTAGTAAGCCTTGCATGACTGTTCTCCTACCTATGTATCTAGAGAAGTGTAAATCTCTGGTGCTCAGGAAACGTAGAATGCCTTCTGCTGAAACATCCTAGCTTCAAGCACAAACACTGCTTTCAATAATACTTTTCTTGAAATGCAACAAGGATAAGGAACTCCCTTCCCCCAGTCCTCTACACAACCCACTATCTTGCCTCCTTTAAAAATGAACTTATTACCCTTCAAGTCAAAATATATTTGTGAAAAGATTATTATCAACCAGTTGCTTAAAAGTCCTGGCCCTTTTCACCATCTATTTTTTTATCACTTATTTATTGATTTATTTAAAAGGTTTTCTATAGCGCTGGCTGGACCCAAGAGTATTAGAGTACTTTACAGGATAGGTTAAACAAAAGACATGTTCAACTAAGTACAGTTGCTAAAACAAGGTACGGTTGTTAAAATAAGGTACGGCAGTTGAGCAATAAGAGTGATTTACAGATGGGAAGTTTAAAATCAAGTAGCAAATTGAGGGTATAAGATCAGGAGGACGGAGAGGAATTGTATAGTAGGTCAATAGTTGGAGAAAGGCGAGAGATGAGGGTAAGAAATTGTGGGAGGGAGGGGTGAGGTGAGATTATAGGTAGAGGCGGAGCCTATATAAGTAAAGAATAGAGTGGTAATTCAAGGCCAGAGACAGTAAGTATAATTAGGGACACCAATATTTGTTGAGAAGGAGCAGCTTGAGTTTTTTTTTTGAAGCAAGGGTACAAAGGGTTACAGCGTAGATCTTTAGGAAGAGTATTCCAGATGGACGGGGCGTTACCAGAGAATGAGCGAGATTGAGTTGCTTTCTTTTTTTGTTGAGGCGGGATTATAACAAGGGAGTTAGTGCTCCTCAAAGTTCTGGCACACCCGGATTTTTGGAGTTTATCTGATAGGTAAGAAGGGGTATTTTGGTGAAGGGCTTTGTGAGTGATGCAGGCTATCTTGTAGGTGGATCTGCCTTCGATTGGAAGCCATTTGAGGTTTTGGAGAACAGGGGAGATGTGGTTGTTTCGCTTACAGTCAGAGATGAGCCTGGCAGCAAGGTTGAGAACTGATTTGATAGGGGCTAGGTGGACTGTAGGGGTGCCAGCGAGCGTGGCATTGCCATAGTCTATTCGAGATAGGACCAGTGATTGTACAACTGATTTAAAGTCCCCAGCTGGGATGAACGGTTTAATTTTTTTAAGGTGATGCAGTGTTAAGAGAGCACCTTTTGCCGAGTTTTTTATATGGGGAGTCAGATTGAGGTTCTGATCAATGCTAATGCCGTGTGATTTGGCCGAGTTGGAGAGTGTGAGAGAGCAGTTTACAGCTTTAATGTCAGTGATCCAGTGTTGAATAGGGAGCGAATTGTTCTTGGGAGAGAATAGGATAATTTCAGTTTTTTGGGGGGTTTAGTTTGAGGTGGTTTTGATGGAACCATAATTGAATCTTGGTCAAGGCATCATTAAGATGTAAGATGTCATCATGGGATTTGATCTTGTAGCATAGTTGGGTGTCATCGGCGTAGAGGTGATAACTTATTTTTGCTTGTTTAAGAATAAGGGTGAGGGGTTCCATGAAGAGGTTGAAAAGAGTTGGAGAAAGGATAGAGCCCTGTGGAACACACAAGGAGACAGGTTGAGGTTTGGAAAGGGAGCCACTGATTTAATTTGTTGGGTTCTATTTTGGAAATAGGAGGCGAACCACTTGAGAACATCACCGTCAAAGCCAAAACGGTCTTTGAGAATGTTGAGTAAAGTGACATGGTTAACAGTATCAAAGGCAGCAGAGAGGTCAAGAAGAATGAGGAGGGAGGCTTTGCCTTTGTCCATGGACCAATGTAAGTCATCGATAATGTTGATCATAGCTGTTTCCGTGCTGCATCCTTTTCTAAAACCTGATTGGAAAACGTCTAGGAGTTTGAATGTGTCGATGTGTTTGTCCAACTGTTTCATGAAGCATTTTTGAGGGCTCTGGATAGAAAGGGAAGGTTGGAGATAGGGTGCAGGTTGTTTAAGTCGTTGGAATCTACCGCTGTATTTTTGATGATGGGAGTAATTTGGCCTAGTTTGAGGGAATCTGGAACAATACCAGTGGTAAAGGAAGACTTGATAATATTGGTCCATATTGGGGCGATGATGTGTTGTACTAAATGTGCAGGAAGAGGATCTCTGGTATGCGAGGATGGTTTAAGCTTGGAGATGATGTTCAGAACATCCTTTTCTGAAACAGGACAAAAATCACTCCAAGATGCGTTGTTTGTTAGCTGGTAGTCGGTAGGGTAAAGTTCAAAGTGGATGGTAGAGACGGGGGCATGGGAGGGATCCTGGGGGGGAGGGAAGTGGAGGGAGGCACAGGGGGAATGTTAGTGAGGGGATGTTGGCTAAAAGGTGGTGGAGTTGGGGCGAAGGATTGATCAATCTTAGTGACTTTATCAGAGAAGAAGCCAGCAATTTCTTCACATCTCTCAAAAGTAGCTAGTAACTTTGGGGGGGCTGAGGTCGTTTGTTTTTTAACAACATTAAAAAGTTCTCTAGGACGGTTTCTAGCCTGATCAAGTTGGGAGCGGAGGAAGGATGATTTTTCGTTAAAGATGTGTTTTTTGTAGTTGGCCCTAGCAGCTCTAAGGAGGTCAAGATTAGAGGTGGAAGGTTGATTCCTCCAAATGCATTCAGTCTGTCTGAGAGCTCGTCTCTCTTTGTTTAGGTCAGAATAGAACCAGGTCTTAGACGGAATAGTTTTTTGGATTTTTTATTTGTCTGGGGCAATTCGGTCAAGGACTTCATGGATAGAGTTATTGTAATGTTCAGAAAGACCTGTGGCACTTTGGGAGAGAGGGGAGAGCTGTATTAGAGCTTTTAATGTAGATTCCAGCTCGCCTGGGGGAATCAGGTGAAAATTTCAGGTTAGTTTCTTTTGTTTACTGGAGCAAAGGGAGGGGGTGGAATGAGTTGTTAATGGTGAAGAGGATGAGGTGGTGAACGGACCAGTCAATGGGGATGATGTGGGAAAGAGATCCATTTCCTTGCTAGTGTAAATAGCATCTAGGGTGGCCCCTTTGGAGTGAGTTGGGGAATTGCAGATTTGCATCAGGTCACTGATCTCAAGAAAATCCTTTATGAGGTTAACTCTGGGTTCGTCATTTTTGTACCAGTGTATATTAAAATCCCCTAGGAAGAGGTTTCTGGATTTGGAGAGCGATGATTGAATAAGGAGATCAGACAACTCCTCAGCAAAGGTAAGAGGGTTTCCAGGGGGGTGATAGATAATATGCAGGCAGATAGGGGGGGAACCCTGAATTGTAAGTTCAGCACCAAGGTATTTAAAAGTAAGCGCGGGTTCACCTGCGTGTTATACCATACTCACTTGGGCCCATAAAAACATACACACTTTGAACAGGTAAACCTCCGCTAATCTGAAATTTTATTTAACCTTTTAGGACCTATACCATTAACTTACCAATCCTTGTCACCGGTACCTATAGTCCTAAGTGCTCAAAGGAGTTAGCGTAATAGGCAGTAAATAAACATTTATATTCATAAAATAACCACAAACTCAGGAAATGTTTAAACACTTTATGTATGTACATTTTTAAATGTCATAGTCCATACCAATTCAATTAAAGCTCATTCAATTTGGAAGAAAATAATCAAAGCAAGATGATGTGAAAATATTTCGAGACTTTCTTTAAGCATTGAAACATAGGAAGGGTAAGAAAAGGGAGACAGCACATTGACATATCCGCACAATTTTATAATTACCTAGAACGTTGTGAAGACCAACCCTGGCCACGGGCTGGGATAAAGGACAGGACCCCCAATAGTTCAGGTGCCAGCTGGATAGGACAGGTGCAGACCAGAATCAGGACAAGTACGGACCAAATTGGATCAGGACAGGACCACCGCAGGTCAGGACCGGCACCCACAGCTAAAGTGCAACGCCAGCATCACCACCCTCTCTGCAGCTAACAGTTGGACCCCGATTGGGTTATTGATCTCCTTCCCAGAACCCCGATTGGGTTATCAAACTCCTTCCCAAAACCCCGATTGGGTTATCGAATCTTCTGACAGAGTGCTCCGCCAGCACCTCTGCTCTCAATCGCCTATTGAGTGCGTTGGATCAGTGACAGGTCAGCTATTTGGACAAGTCGGACAATCTAACTAGCTAAGCCTACCTTAGATATACCATTTTCCAGGGCAGTGTAACCCCTCCCCAAATGTTGCAAGTTCATGTATTTCCTCAATTTGATTGGACAAAAGACAAGGAGAGGTCATCACACCATACCAGTTATGAGGTCAGTTCATTCAAATATTCAAATTAATGTTCCCTCCCATAGTTTTATTTTCTCATGCACTTTTATTCCTCGCAACAATGGGTGTTTCAATAACAAGTACAATGTATACGAAGATTGGTAAGTTGTCTTCCTTCTTGAGGGTGAAAGTTCATTTTCCCAGGCGCATTGCAGGCAAGACTGTCCCTGGCACAGATTCAATGCCATAGCTTGTGGACTCGAGTAAATTCAGCACATGCACATTGAGAGTCTCAAGATGGAGTTCAGCAATGACACATCAGGCCAAAATACGACCTAGTAGCAAAGTCACAAAATGGAAGCCAAGGGTTCAGAACGAAAAATGACGATTTCGAGGAGAAATCGTCACTCGAATATGCCGAAAATGCTTGTGCATAGTGTACTAGCCATTCTCGGTCTTTTGATATAAAAATCGTCATACTACGACGAAGTTTTATTCACGAGTCCAGAATTTTCAGAACTAAAAACCCTCCTTTTGCCCTTACATAGGCAATTAACCTAATCTCATGCTAATCTGAGTCCAGGTCTATATTCCTAAAGTCATTGAGATGCTGCTGTAACATCATTATAGTACTTAGTTCGTCTCTTGATACAGGTTTCCTTACACATGATGTAGCACAGAGGCCACATATTGCAGGAGCACACTGCACGCACAGACAGAACAGGAAAAGAATGGCTAAGACCATCCCAATGACCATCAGAATTTTCCATCCCCAGCCGGATATCAGTTCCCAGAACCATCCCATCAAAGACCAATCTCCTTTATCTACATGAATAGATTCGGAAATCTTATGCAGTTTAGAGATGGCCTGGTACACTGTTGGAGCGTTATCTGGAATGAAAACACAGCAACTCGATCGGATCAATTTACATACCCCACCTCGGTCTGCAAGTATGACATCTAATGCGACCCTGTTCTGAAGGGTCATAAGACGATCCGACTGGAGCTCAGCAGTCAAGTTACTAAGGGCACCAGCAGTTTCAATTACGGTGGACTCAACCACCCTTGTCAATTGCCTTATGTTCCTGCTGTTAACCATGGGTCCCCAGAACGGCAGAAAACCCTTTGCGAAGTCCCCAAATTCTTGTCCTGCAGTGTCTTCTTTACTCAAGACACCTCTAACTATCCTTGTCTTGTGGTAATCTGCCGCTGCTGTGTAGGTGGGAGGCAACAGGAACGAAACAAAACATGAGCCCGAAAAGTCAGGGGGCAACCATGTATAGGCTCTATCATGGCAGATGAAATAGGTACCCTTAGCTGCTAAAAACGAAGGGGAAGTCTGAGATGCAAAAACATATGTTTCAGTACAGACACTCTTCCCTAGCTGAGCTCTGGGATTCTTGCCAGTACCTTGCAGACACAGGTGACCCTGATGGGGTACAATCCAAATCGGGGAAGATCTCTTAGCTTGCTGTTTCTCACTCAGAGTAGCTCCATATCCGGTTACGTTCCATCCTATGTATACTAGTGTCTCATCTCTAGGGATAGTCTCGTAGGAAATATCTTCCTTAATCATGTCTACTATACCCTTAACTAGAGCACTATTTTTAGGATTGTCTGTTACAGAACGTCGGGGGTAGACTTCATGTGAATATATGAACATTGTTCTGTATGCCCACACAGAACCATTATGGCTGAAAGGCAGGACCAGATAAGGGATACCTTTATCCGTTGTGTGAGGCATAAGACCACACACCCAACAGTTAGTCGTGTTTATTACAAGTTGGTGTTGGTGCAAGAGCTGAACAAAGGAGTTATTAATAAACTCTAATCTCCTAGCTGATTCCTGTTCGGGAAGGGGCTGAAAAGAATGAGAGGAAACAGTAGAAAGAGGAGGTGTAGGCGATATAGTGGGTGCAAATGGTACTCGAAAAGAGAATAAAACATATCCTATTAAAAACATTATCATACTGAATAACATGAAAATGCACAATATCAAAAAGCTTTTCTTTGTCATAATTTTACGTATCCTGGCTTTAAAGTTCATTGTTTTGGCAGGTCTCTCCATCTCGAAAAACTCCATCCTATCTAAAGTGCTGCCCGCGATGAGAGGTTGTTTCTGCTAAGGAATGCTTCTGTCAGTCTAGGGCAACTCCCTTAGACCAACCAGAACTGTCGACCTAACGTCATCAGCTGCACCCCAAAGACTTTGGGCAATCGCGGCCCTAGGAGCGGAACCCGGATGGCGGTTCGAAAAACAAAAATAAGCAAGTTTCTCAGATGGGAGAGCTGCACTTTCAAAAATAGCAAAAAGGAAAATGTTATTTATTTGTCCATAGGTCTCGCCCTCAAATTATAACGTTTTCTCCCAGGTACTGTTTGGTCTTGGAAAAGGAATTCAGGTTCTGTAGTGTCCAATCGAACTGACGGTGATACAGCTGGTTGCAAAATATTGTCACTCTCTTTTTCAGTAAATGTTCCTTTTACACGTGCATCACTGAAAGGCAGAAAACGTGGCACAGTTTCAGTCTCTGAATCGGCGACACCCTTCTGGACCCACTGGTCATACGGCAGAGGTAAAGGTACCCTTTTACAATGGACCCCATGGATCCAGTGCTTCTTCCCTTCCACTCGAACAGCTGATCTCGTGGAAAGAAGGACGAGGTGCGGTCCGGTCCACCTGGGCTGGTCGTTCTCGGTTCGCTGGAAGTTCTTCACGAGAACCCAGGATCCAGGGTCGATGGGATGACGTGGAGTTTCAGAGACCGGAGGCAGGGTGTCATGGACCTGTTGATGTAAAACACGCAATTTAGCCGTCAATTCGTACAAATAGTCAAGCAAAACAGGGTGTTCGATTTCACTGAACTTTGTGGGCCTTGGCACTCCCCGTATGTTGGCCGGGCGGCCGAAAACTATCTCATATGGATTAAGTCCCACTCGCGAATGCACAGTCATTCTTGTTGATAGGAGTGCTAAGGGTAGAGCATCAGGCCATTTAAGACCAGTGCTCGCTTGAATCTTTGCTAATTTTAACTTTAACGTGCCATTATAGCATTCTACTAGTCCAGCTGATTGGGGGTGATTTGCAGCGTGGAACTTCTGTTGAATGCCTAGCCCTTCACATACTTTTTTCATCACTCGACCCACAAATTCACTTCCATTGTCACTCCAGACCATTCTAGGCATTCCAAATCTAGGGAAGAACTCTTTCACAAGGGCTTTCGCTGTGGACAAGGCAGTATTGTCCTTTAGGGGATATGCTTCTACCCATCTTGAGAAGGCACAAACAACAACGGGTGCGTATTTTAAGTTGTTGCACCTCTCCATGTGGATGAAATCTAGCTGCAAAACTTCAAACGGATACGTAGGAGGTGCAAAATGACCAGCTGGAGTTGGGGTTCCCCTACCAGGATTGTGTTTCAGACACACCATGCAATTCTTGACCACATTCTCTGCACATTTAGGAATTCCTGCAGTTTGCCATACTGGAGCCAACAACTTACAAATCCCTTTCACACTGATGTGAGCCATTCCATGGGCCATTGTAACCACTGCAAGCACGTACGCATCGGGTAACAACCATCTCTGATGCTCTGACAATTCAACCCAACAACCATTTGCATCCATTTTACCCGTACTTTCTCTCCACACATTCAACTCTTTCTCTGTAGCCTCAGCTTGAATAGACTTCACAATCTCTATCGTGTCTTCACACATTCCAACATCACCAACCCATCTTGCAGGGCCTGCAACATACATTCGGCTCATCACATTCCTTGCAGTTTCTTTCGCGATTTCGTCAGCAAATGCATTTCCACGACCAACATCATCAGTCACCTTCTTGTGAGCACTACATTTCACAATCGCCACTTGCAGAGGCAAGGTCAGTGATTCAAGAAGCTCATTCACCAACTGACTATGCTGAATCTTAGCTCCATGCGAAGTCAGGAACCCACGTTCTTTCCACAATCGTCCAAAACTGTGAGCCACTCCAAACGCATACTGAATATCGGTGTAGATGGTCACTTTCATTCCTTTTGACAACACACATGCTCTTGTAAGTGCAATCAACTCTGCTGCTTGAGCTGAATTATGTGGAATACGTGCAGCTTCAACAATTGTATGCAAAGTCGTGACAGCATATGCTGCAGTTGTATCACCATTCGGGAGCTTGAAGCATGAACCATCCACCCATAATGTACCATCACATTCAGCAAGAGGAGTATCTTGGAGATCTACTCTCCCTTTCGTTTCTTCTTCTGTTCTAAGAAAACAATCATGCTGTTCAGAAGCATCTAATTCCTCTACAATTGGCAACAACGTAGCTGGGTTGAGTGTGTTGCATGTTTTTATGTGCACATGACTTGCTAACAAGGTTAATTCGTAACCTGACAATCGAGCACTAGTTAAGTGCTGTGTCTTGGTTCTGTTTAACAATGTGTCCACTGCATGTGGAACCATCACAATTAACGTGTTATTCATCACTAAACCAGCAGACTGTCGAATAGAAACAGCTGCTGCCGCTGTTGCTCTTAAACAACTCGGCAATGCTTTAGCTACCGGGTCCAAAGTCGACGAAAAATGCGCACATGGACGCTGCTTGTCTCCAAACAACTGTGTCAACACTGATAATGCACAACCTTCTTTCTCATGGACATACAATGTAAAGGGCTTACTGTAGTTGGGGTACCCAACACAGGAGCCGAACATAATGCACTGCGCAATTCAGAAAAACTTTTCTGACACTCTTCAGACCATGGAACGGGATTCGGTGTATCTTTACAAGTTAATGCCACCAAAGGTTTGGCCAGCAAGGAAAAATTTGGTATCCATTGCCTGCAATATGATGTAATGCCCAAGAAAGCACGCACTTCTCTCTGTGTTCTTGGCACACTCAATTTTACTATTGCCTGAATTCTTTCTGGGGTCAGTTTCCTTCCCTCCTTCGATAAGAGATGACCTAAGTAGGTCACTTCTTGTCGACAATATTGCAATTTGGAAAGGGACACCTTGTGGTGCAAATCACACAGATGACGCAACAATGACAACGTGGCTTCTTTACAGATTCCCTCAGTATCTGCAGCAACAAGCAAATCATCAACATACCGAATGAGGGTAGCGCCATCAGGTAAAACAATCGTATCAAGCTGTGTTTTTAAAGCTTGACTATATATTGATGGACTTTCACAGTAGCCCTATGGAGCGCGTTTAAAGCGGAAGCTTCGACCTCCTAAACTGAAGCCAAAAATATCCCTACTCTCCTCAGCAATCGGGATGCTGAAGAAAGCATTCTTCAAGTCAATCACCGAAAACCAGGTGGCAGAAGCTGGAATCATAGTCAATAGGGCAGTAATGTCAGGAACAACTGGAAATTGTGGCACAACTATTTTATTGACCTCTCTAAGATCAATCACAAATCTGTAAACAGGTGGCTGGGAAGGATCAGTTCGTTTCAACACAGGCAGAACAGGACTATTGCAAATGTTGCCTCTTGTCTCTTCAATCACATCTTTTTCAATCAGATCATAAATGATCGCTAGCAAAGCTTTCTCACCTTCACTAGAAATTTTATATTGGGGAATGCGTGGCATTTTAACATTGGCTTTCAATGTTACAACATATGGCTGTATTTCCAAAAGACCTACATCATTAGGACCAGTAGCCCAAAGAATATTAGGGAGAGATGACAATTCTGTTGGAAGTTTGTCTTTTGACAAATACATTGAAGAAATCACTTTCTTACCCAGTGTAAGTTGTACTCCAGAAGGAGAATAGTACAAAGTCGCATGCAATCTTTTCAGCAAATCTAATCCTAGCAAGTTTTCACCACAACCTGTTGTCAGAATAAGGGGTGCTTCGAATTCACAAGGTCCAACAGAAAGGGACAAAGGGTCAGAAATCGGATTTCTAACTGGGGCGCCAGAAAAACCTACTGATACATTCGTTTCGCCAGACAAAGGTGCGCCAGGGAGTTTAGAGTGCATAATAGAACTCTTTGTAGCACCAGTATCCAACAGAAAAGGCTCTGACACACCTGATGTAATCACCTCAACATAAGGTCCACTCTGATCTACTGGAACTGAAACAACTCCCTCTCTTTGTCTATGGCTGTCCTAGCAATCATTACCTTCCATATGCTCATCTTCTGTATAGTAGTCGTCAGCATAGTACTGAGCCGTCCTACCAGACGCGTTATTCTGCTGATCGAACCTATTCATCGAATTTTGAGGTGGAAGAGACTGTGTGTTCTGGGGGAAATTTCTACGTCCTCTACCTCTAGACGCTTGTTGAACACCTCGACCTCTTACACCAGAAGCACCATTTGCACGCTGTAATAAAATAGGACAACTATACTTGAAATGACCCTCTTCCTTACAATATGAACACTGATTGGGGCCTACAGGGACACGTGGTTGAGTATACTCGACTCTTTGCGAGTTCCTCTGATACTGTTGAGGCTGCTGATAAGTATTCTGATAGTTACTCTGAGCACCACTATTTTGACCACCACGTGGCGGATATGCTTGCTGTAACAAAACCTTCGTTTTTAACTCTTTAGTTTTCTTCTCTGCTCCATCTTTCTCATCTTTGTCTCGATTTTCGTAGTACTGTGCAGTAGCCAATATCTGTGCTGAAGAGGAAACTGCCCAAGAACTCTCTGAATCTTTTAACTTTTTACACAACTCGGGAAGCAGATTGTGCACAAATTTATCGACGAACAGTCGCTGACCACCTTCTGTGCTCATATCTTGACCACTGTGGTCGACAAAAGTCTCTTCAAACCTGGTGAAGAAATCAGACACCGTTTCATCTTCTGCTTACACGCAGACAATTTATCCCAATTTACACGCAACGCAGGCATTATAGTTTTCATGTAATCAATGATTTTACCAGGAAGTTCAGCTACTAAAGGCTCGGGTTTAGCACCACCAACTTGTCGGCCATCTGCAGCCGTAATATTAGCCCATGAGTCACCTAACTCCTGATCATGATCTGCATGACTAATCTTTCCCCATAAAGGCTGTGGAACAACATTCCCAAACAACATGTCTATATCCGCTAAATTCATAATGCATGAACCTGCAGTCTGCGACAATTCTTTGTAATACCCTGCAGGATTTTTACGGGGATCAGGCAATGTCTGCTTAAGGGCCAAAACTTCAGCTCGCTTCCATGGAACATGTACCCATACACGCTGAAAATGAGGCTGAATAGGTGGGTTAGCATTCGCGTCCCCTTCCCTCCATTGTGGGGGAACTTCTCTCATGGGATACTGTCTCCCCTTCTTCTTAACAGAGGAATCAGACTCAAACAACGACCTAGAAACACCTTCAGTCCTAAGCGACAACAATGTCGCAACTGCTTTCTTAACATCTGAACCCACAATTGCGCCTTTTGAAAACTCAAACCGTACATGGCTCAACTCGGGAGGATTAGAGTCCAAATCATTGTCCTCTAAATCTTCACACAGAAAAGCACACATTTTCTCAAAAACGTATCTCTGCTTCGATGTTTCCCACTGGGTGAAGACATCCATAACACATTCTAAATCATATTTTTCCGGGTCAGCAACCCATTTATGTGCCAAACAATTCAACGTTTCCTTCTCCCTAGAATCAGGCAGTTGACTACGCAACTGCTTGCGCTCTGTGTCAGGAGTTACACTCGTTGCACCAAAGAGAGGATGCAAAAAACTAGCGACAGTACTAGCTACTCTCTGACAAACAGAAGGAGAAGTCGATGAAAATACAAGAGGGAAAGCAGGGTGAGACGAGGCAGATGCAGAGGCAGTGTCAGGAGAAGTACCAGGAGTGGTAGTCGATATAGTAGTCAAAGTTGTAGGAAGTAAAGGCAGAGCAGATGTCAAAGTCGGTGGCCCTTGAGGAGGTTGCACCGGAGGAGCAGGAGCCAACTGGAGAACAGCTGGTGGGTGCTGTAGAGGAGCAGGAGGCAATGCAACCACGGGTTGCGCAGCTAAAGGTTGCGGAGGTGCCGTAGCATTTTGCGCATAGGGGGGTGGCGAACTTAACAAATGCGACATTGGGGATCTTTTTCAAGGTCTTTTGCTGCATCTTGCTGAAGAGGCGGCAAAACTGGATAGCATTTATCTATTAACATTTTACATTGCCTGTGCAACTGCTCACTCATCTGTTCTTCTTCGTTATCTTTAAACTGCATAGCAGCTTGCATTATCGAAATACCCCTTTCTCTCTTATTTTTCTTCGCTAATTTAATTTCCTTCTGTTTGGCTTCCTTACGCCATAGGCGGAAAGAGTCAAACATCGCCGGCCGGGCTTTCTTCTTAAAAAGTTTAACTTCGAGGTTATCTAAGATTTCCGTGTCAAAGCTACCATATTGGGGCCATTTTAAAACACCATCTTTTCTGGTGAATTTGATCCACACTTCATTGTATGTGATGGGGCCTACTCCATGTTTCACATACAATTCATAAGTTGGAGTTCCAATCGGAGGAATCGGACACGAGTCCTCCAATCGGGAATCCCTTTTACTACAACCAAGACAAAACAAATTCCCAAGTCTGCTAAGACCAGGCATCTTCGCTAACTAGTCTAGCTTCAAACTTCAAAGGATTATCGATTACGATATTCTCGTGAATACACGAGTCCTTCGGCTTTGGTACTTGCAAGTTCCAAATCAAAGATCCCGAAGGGATACCCAAAACTAAGAACCAACTAAGGACTGGGAGACGCTCCACTTATACTTAACTGAGATATCGATGACTTCACCAGAAGACTCGTCTATCGTTTCGCTCTACCAAACATCAAGGGTCCAAATCAGGGCGATAGCCAGGGCAGCAGTCCTTTGTAGCCATCGGGAAGCGGGGAACCTCGCAGCAAAGACTTTCGGACCACGTCGACATGCAGGGGTCGATGAAGTGGTTGGCCTTCCTCCAGAATTTTCACACGAAGCTCCTCACGAACCTCAGGCTTGGACCGGTACCGTTGGTATCGCCCCACGTTGGGTGCCAGGTGAGGTACTGGGTTTTTCAGAACCGGTACCGAACCGGTAACCCAGTGGTGTCAGTGTACACCCAAAGACCTCGGGTACTTTCCTGATTCAGACACAGAAACTCAGAGTCTTCTAGGTGAAGTCAAGGATCGATTTTATTGGCTGCAACCAAGTAACAGGCGTCCTAGAAGTACAACAACACAGGATGTATATTCTCAGGAGACTGCTCAATCTTACAAAGCCAGGCTTCTCTTTTTATACGAAATATTGTGCTTTAGGCAAACATTCTTCACATTTTAGTATACCATTCACATGTTTTCACTACAAAGGAAAAGCAGAGTCATGATGACAAGCCCACATTACAGTTCGTCCAGCCCATAACAAATCACCCGGCAAGGCCCAACATTTTCATCAGATATCGGTGAACCCCCAATAAAAACGGGCACCTCCTCCTCATAAAGCAAGTAAGAGAGAAAGGAACAGGGACAGGTGGGAGCAAGATTAGGCAGGGTGTGTGTGCGATGAAAAGGGTTTATGGCATGTTGTGCCTTGATGCTATCTCGTTCGGCCACTGGGAGAGGAACTGACCAAACAGGTTCGGCCTGGGGCAATGGTTTCAGCTTGCCCAGGTCAGAGAGAAGTCAATTAAGGCGTACGTGTCCTTGGGAATCGAATTTAGCTGTATTATAAGCCTATGTGAGGGCAACCCACAAAATGGCTGCCGTACACAAAATGGAAGCCAAGGGTTCAGAACGAAAAATGACGATTTCGAGGTGAAATCGTCACTCGAATAGGACGAAAATGCTTGCAAATAGTGTACTAGCCATTCTCGGTCTTTTGATATATAAATCGTCATACTACGACGAAGTTTCATTCACGAGTCCAGAATTTCTTTCTACACATTTAATACCTTCCATGTGCATGGGAGCAGTAGAAGCTGTAGTACCAGAGGAGGCGGACACTTGGAAATATTGTGGGGGAAACAGCAAAATGCAATATAAATGCATTACTAAAGCAGAATCTACTAAATTCAGTCTTTGAGGTAGCTCTGCATTTTGCTGACTTCACCAGACTTTGGAATCCAAGCCATAGAAGACACACTGAGAATAGACAAAGCACAGATAGTTGATGCTATTTCGGAGTGTCATAAATCTGATTATCTGTCAGTGTTGTTTCAATATTTCATGAGTCAAAATAACCATATGTCTATGATCTAATAGTTAGCATTTATTAGAGAAGACGGACGTATGTGACACAGGGTAAAGTTAAGGAAAATCCCAAAATTATTTTGATTGAACAGTTTTCAAGACGTATAATAAATATGGACAAAGTAGTCCCTTAGAGATGAAAAAGTTAGTTATGTGTTTGAGCACATTACGGAACATAAGATGTGCAAACCCTACAAATGATGTACTGATTTCAACATGAGGACCAAGTCACACGTTGACATTAACAGTCTCTTGTCCTGGTAGGAATTGGTGTGCACTGCACAATGCTGAAAAAGGAGAGAAATAATGGAGATTGCGATTGAAATTCTTTAAGTGATTCAGAATAGAGGGCTCTGTTATTGTGGGAAATCAAAGGCTATGTTTGACTAAGAAAACAGTTTGCTTGACCATTGGAACTTCCTTGAAATCACTGTTTTACTGTCTAAGTATGAGCAACCCTTCGGAAATGACTAAGGCTCACATTTCCACAGTAAAACAGAAATATGTACATGGTGAAATGGTGACCTTCATGCCAAAGACCACCATTGGCTATGATATAGAACACATTTACAACTGATAAAGAAAATTGGGGCATATTATCAAGGACCGGTGTTAAAATTATTGCAGTTTTATCGGCAAGAAACTGCCGATAAAACGGCGATAATGGGCTTGATAATACGCCCTTGTTAATTCCCATAGAAGACCATGTTGACATCAGAACATGGGCTTCAATGGGAATTAACAAGGGCGTATTATCAAGCCCCTTATTGCCGTTTTATCGGCAGTTTCCTGCAGATAAAATGGCGATAATGTTAACACCGGTCCTTGATAATATGCCCCATTATTAGCAGGCATGTTCTTAAAGCATATAGGTTCAGCCAAGATATAATTTACTGACCAATGTTAAGTTTTCATCTGTGTCACAGAAACTGCATATGAGCAACTGTTAATGGTCAAGTCAAGTATTTCTTTATTCGATCAAACTTGATCATAAAAGCACATACGTATAACATTAGCTAAAATCAACAGACTACAAGCGCAGTCCCTTATATGAGTTAAGACTATTCAGGACATAAAGTGCAAGTGCAGTAAGACATAAACACGACAAGAGTATGGACAAAGGCCCAAATGTACAAAGCCCTTTAGCCGAATTGATATTTCAGCCTGTTAATAAATGCTAAATGGCCTTTTCAGATGTACAAAGGGGCAAAACCAGTGGCAATTTTTAATTTCTACACTGTAGAAAGCACACATTTCGACCGCGACTTAGGAATCATAGATGTGGAATACCTATTTGCGGTTCCTAGAGCACATGTACAGAGCATTTCCTAAATGCAAATTGGGTATTCAGGAAATGCAATTACCATTGATTACAAGTCAATGGTAACCGTGTGCAAAATAAAAAAAAACTTTTGAAATGCATTTTTTTTATCATGACATGATGCGCACACATGGCAATAGTGCATATGTGCACTTTCATGTGCTCTAGCAAATTTGGGGTGCCTCCAGGGGTGCCATAAGCCCAGAGGCACCCTTGGCCTTGCAGTTCTTTAATTGCTATTTCCTATTACGAAGTCGCAATTTAGGAAATGCAAACTATTTCCTATTTCGCCCATAGGCAGGAATGCAATGGCATTTCCTCTTTGCGATTCCCTAATAGCAATTCCTAATCTGTGTGGAATTGCTACTCGGGAATCAAAAAATGTGTAATTATCCTTTTGAATTTCTTAAATAGCGATTTCTACTGAGTCGCTATTTAAGAAATGCAAAGGGGAACCTTAGTACCTCTGGCCCGAAGTTTGTTGCAAAAAGTACCTTCATCTAGTACCTAGGAACAAAAACCATATATGAAAAATCAGCTGTAACTAATTAATTAATTGTAAGTAATAACAATATCATCTCTTCGCAATAAGGCAATTAGAGTTAACCAAAAATCATAAAAGGAATTATGTAAAACAGCCAAGCGAACTAGGGCCAAGATATTTGAAGCCATTTAGCATTTCTTAACGAGCTGAATCGCTATTTCAGCCTGTTGAGAAAATGCTAAATGGCATTTTCAGATGTACAAAGGGCCAAAACTGGTCACAATTTACTCGTTCTACACTGAAGAAATCGCAAATTGCGACCGCGATTTAGGAACCTCAAATAGGGATTACCTATTTGTGATCCCTAAAGCACATGTACAAACTATTTCCCAAATACGAATTGAGCATTTAGGAAATACAATTACCATTGACTTCAAGTTGATGGTAATCATGTGCAAAGTAAATAAATGCATAAACATTTTTTTTTGTTGTAACATGAAGCGCACATACGCCCCTAGGGCATATGTGCACTTACATGTGCACTAGGAAATTTGGAGTGCCTTAAGCCCAGAAGCACCCTTGGTTTTGTATTTCTTTATTAACGATTTTCTATTATGAAATTTTAATTTAGTACATGCAAACAATTTCCTATTTCTTCCATAGATGGAAATGCAATGGTATTTCCTATTTGTGATTCCCTAAGAGTGATTCCTAGTCTGTAGGAATCGCTATTTAAGAAATGCAAATGGTAACCGTAGTAAATCTGGCCCTAGGATACATAACATTTTCATAGCAATCATAATATGCATCACAATGATATCCAAGTATAATAAAGCTAAAAAGTAAATAACACTTTAAAAACTCCAGAATAAAACATGCCAATGGGTCAGTGCGAAGCAGCAAAATTGTAAGGTAGGGAGGGAAACACATAATTATGAGAAAAGTTATCATATGAATCAAAATCCTATAGCTAATTCTGATCTTGAGAGCCCAATGGATGTAATTGATCACAGCATGACAAGTATCTTTTAAATCTAGGCACTGGAGGAATAATAAACTATATTTGTATGAGGAGAAACCCTTATGGTGTAAGATTGGGCACAAAACTAGAGTCTTGGAATTCTGTATAATTTACAAAACAGCAAAAAATGTGGGTGTTGATTGTAATGAGATCGTTACACGGGCAACAAGGAAGTGATGAGGACCAGAGGCCTCTTACCGGAAAGTCTACTAGGAAATGCACTGTACCTAATCTTAGACGAGTTACTTAAAATCTGTGTTCAGGGTGCAAAACCCATGAGATGTAAGGTTCAATTCCTTGCATAGTCGAAATTACATAGATAATACCCTTACCATGCTGGCCACGCTACGTTGCATGTAAAATGTGGTCTTCACCTCCTCCTTCATTTTATTATTGATATTTTGGGGTGAATTAAAAAGGTTGGGGTAACCGATGTCCTGAAAGGATTGCCTAATATATGCTAACCAGAGGATTTTGGACCAATTATCTTGGTTAAGACAATCCTTCAGAACAAAGTGTGAGAAGTAAAACTCTGGACAAGACCAGACCCTTATTCATAAAAGTAAAGGTGAGATTTTCATGTGGTCCTCGATATAGGAAACACCTGTTTCTACATGGGTAATATAACTTGCTGTTGATTTAGGAACTGCAAGCAACCTGCAGATAAATGTATTTGCCAATGATTGCAAGTTGCACAAAGAAGTGCAACCCCAAACCCCGACCTATATGACCCACCTGAAAGACATTTACTGTGATAAGGTGTTAGAAGTTCTTTAAGGGGCTTTTGCCCTAACGTTTGTGCAAAACTAAAAAGTGTCTCAAATGCTACTGAAAACTTGTGCGCCCTTTGGTCTGTTAGTTGTCAAGAATTGCACTTTCAAAGAAACGTACAAAATTCAAGGGGATGAATGGTTGTGATAAGTCTAACCACTGGCAATGGCTCATGGTAGCATCCCAACCCATTGTTCTTTTCCCCACCATGCCATCTCAGATTAGACATAGCCATAAGCATTACTATAGAAACAGTTTAGCCGGAACTGCCAAGGCAGGTCCTTTCTGAACCAGAACACAAACTATAAATGCATGTTTCCATTGTTTCTCTCGTGTTTAAAACACTTTAGCTACTTCAATGTTCATTTAAAACAGTCGAATTATCTTCACAGTAGCGTAGCCAGTGTGCCAATGGCCGCAGTCAATGAAGGAAATGGTCCCCAAGGCTGCTGTTTGAAATATGAAATATAGCAATAATTAGGGTTCTGAAGGCCCCATGGGCCTCTACTCCTGCTGCACCAGTGGGAGCTACGCCCCTAATGTCTTATATTCTTCTATCTGAAACCTCCAAATGTTCTTAATCCGACCTGTTTTTGATAGATTTTAGGAAATTCTTATGGCCAGTGATCAGATTTATGTTTTTTAATGTATCACTGTGTACTCAGAACTATTAATACGGCACCAGTATGTACACATGTGATAGTGACTCACGCAGTAACAATCTGATTAATTGACCTGATTTCTGAAAGCTTTTGTAGTGCATCTTCAGCAGTATAATAAAACTATCCGCTCCGATTCAGTTACATTTCCTGTAAATAAACAGTTTCATTTCTAATTCAGCTCTAGCATTTCAACATTATTCATTAAAATTGACGCCAGTAAAATACACCTCTTCCATACCTACCAACTTAAACAAAAATCTCACGAAGTGAGGAGGGGGCGGGGCCTTGGAGCGGGTGGGGCATCGTGCCATGAAAGAAGTGCCTAATAGGCACTTTTTCCCCCACCCTGCCCTAAGCCCTTTCCTCCAAAGACAAAAACAAAAAGCTTCCCCAAAACTGCTTCTTTATGTCCTGAGGTGTTTTCGCAACTATTAACCCCTTCCATGCTGGTGACGAACCCCAGCCGTCACCCTCCACGGTGCTCGTGTGCGGATGACGGCTGGGGTTCGTCACGGCCCCGCCCTGTTCGTTCCGCGGCCGCACACGGGGCAATCGCGGCCGCACGGAAGGGGTTAATGGAGGTCGGAAGTTCAAGGCCTCAGAAAATGAGCTGGAAATCCATTGTTTACAGTGATTTTCAGTTCGCTTTCCCTACCACCATGTGATATTGGCTCCTCACCTTTTGACCGTGTGATGGGAGCCCATATTGTGTGTCACAGGGAGGCAGCGTGTGCATTGACAGGTCTGCTCTTTCCAGCTACAACTCATGCAGTTCGTAATAAACACATATTGGAGTCTTCACTTTTACAGAACAGCAGCATATAATTTAAAGTCGGTTCGAAAATGGTTTTCGACAGTGGCGTTTCCTCGAGGGAGTGCTACGGGGTGGTGGGGTGGGGCGGGGCAGGGTGGGGGGTAGTAAACTCCGGAACGCGGCCGAACGGAGTTGTGTATATAATTAAATAAATAAATGAAACAAATTACATTGCGCGCGCTGCAACGCCAAATTGCTGTTGGTGCACGCAATGTAATTTGTGTTATTTATTTATTAATATACACAACTCCGTTTGGCCGCATTCTGGGGATTACTACCCCCCAACCTGCCCCTCCCTCGCCCTGCCTCACCGCCCCGCAGCACTCCCTCGAGGAGCAGCCACTGGTTTTTGAAGTGCTAAAATTTAAGACACAAACCGCGGAGGAGATTTGCGCCTCCTCTCCACAAGCCCTAAATACCCTACAGGAGATGGCAATGCCCAGGCAAATTCTCTATACTGGTACTGGAGGCACAGGGATTAGTCCCCCAAAGTGAGAAGATTTAATCTTATCTCCGACAATTAAGAGAACGCTATTTCCACTATAGATCTTGGCTATCTGTATGGGGAATGGGATTCTAGGTTCACACATTAAAAACTAGGCCTTAACCCAAAGCGTAGTCAATAACATTGAACAAATGGTATCCATCCAATTATAGGCCACATTCAAATGAAGAATTTTGCACAACATGGTTTGGAATGTGGCACAAAGGTCTCTGATTGAAGGAGTGCTACAAAACAAAAAATACAATAACAATGACAAATTCATGTATAAACTAGCCATACAATATGCTACTTACCGGATGGAGTGTATGTTTGAACATTCTACCCTAGCCTTAAAACAAAAACGAGTGCACAATGTTACAAAAAAAGGACTCTATTGTGTGCCCTGGTGAATAAATTAAACATAAAACTTTAATGATCTATATAGCAAAATATACCACAAGTTATTCCACAAAAAAGAGCCTAGTAGGGTTCTTACATTCTGGCGTAGGCCCTAAAACAAGGCCTAGTACAGTTAGGGCCAGATGTAGGAGCCCAAATACCGGTCGGTGACGGCCGATTTTGGCCGTTACCGACCGGTATTTGGGTTTTGCTATGTAGGGGGCTGAAAATTACAGAATCGGTATATTTACCGATTCGGTAAAATTACCGATTCGGTAATTTACCGAATCGGTAAATATACCGATTCTGTAATTCCAGATGTAGCTGGCACTTCAAAGAGTGCCACAGGCCCTGTAGGAGTCGGTATTTACCACCCTATTGGGTGGTAAAATACCGAATGCAAGTGTACATGCACATCTGTGCATGTACACCTATGCCATGTGACACACAGACATGCCCTTTGGGCATGTATGTGTGTCACATTGTACACAAGGCAAAAACTGGGGTGCTACAGGGTGTCAAAGTGACACCCTGTCCCCCTTGGAAATTCGGTATTTTTACCGATTCTGTAATTACAGAATCGGTATTTGCCAGTGATTCGGAATCTATGGCAAATACCGATTCTCTAATTACAGAATCGGTAAATACGGAATCATACCGATTCGGTATTTTTTACCGAATGAATACCTACATCAGATTTACCGATTCATGAATACCGAATCGGTAAAATTCGGTATTTATGAAGTGGTAAATCTGATTTACCTACATCGAGCCCTTAGTTACATAAATTGACCCTTTTGAATGTCTACTATAACACACACAAAAATGGAAAAGTAAAACGGTGAAAGAATACACATGAACATCTGAAGAATATGCTCTATTATTCGCAGAAATGGACCCTGTTGCCGGACATTCTGGTCAAGGCTTGTATGCTCAAAATAAAGGCTACCTACTATGGACACATTGCTTTGAAAGCAAACCCCAAAACCAGTAAAAATTACATAGCACCGCAAATTATCATGCATCAAAAGGCCCACCTCCTCCGCAGAGAAAGAATCTAATGTTTGCACATTCTTGCTTTGGCCTTAAAATGAAATGAGGGCTGAATTAGGCATAAAAGTACTCCATTGAGCAGGCGCTTGTCCATAATGCAAAATTAAGCTTGAGTAGAGTAAAAATTGGGTTGAAAAGAAAGGACTACCAGGCATATGAATGGACGATTCGGTATAAAAAATTCATGTGGTCTCTCCTGCAGAAAATTCTATGAACTGTGGGTTTTTTTAACAGATTTTATTATTGTACTTGAAATAATTTGAAATAAAGGAGGAGATTTTTTGTTATTGGCTTTTAAATAGCGGCAAGACCTCCCACAGCGTAGGGCATTATTTTTTCCATCAATAGGGGCCGCCAGAGTGCATATTCCAGCCTCCTCAGCCGCAGTGGGGCCCGCCTCACTATCATTTCCTACCAGGAGGCGTTTTTAAATATCGCCAAGCACTCCAACAGCACAGGACTGTAGTGGTCACTTTAAGTGGCGCGTGTCATTCGCGTTGTGTGTCACGCGAATGACACGCGCATTATATTATGTTTTGAATGTATTGACTTTCAATGTAACATCCTCGCGCGATGCCGACGCTCAATCAGCCCAACTAACGGAAGACTGACTCTCCGTTGGGATCTGACCGTGAGCAGAGGCATCGCGCATCGGGTGGAGTTATTCTATGTAACTTGAAATAAATAACCATCAAATCCAACAACGTTTTCCAATGGATTATTAATCTTAACATTTGGCGACGATTTGGGATTTACTCCACCCAACAACCCACGAAAAAAAAAAATTTTTTTGTTTGAACGATCAGAAGGAAATATTTGTACAAACGTACCTGGCCACCGAGAAATTTCCTCAAAATACTCTGATCTGATTCATGCGCTTCTATAGAAAATAACCACCTGGGAACTAAACCCTTTCATGATTGGCCGTGGTCCTTGAGCCTTTCTTAAAAACAAAAACCAGGATTGGTTTATTTCAACCACGTGTCAAAGACTGCCTCCTATTTGCCACCGCGTCTAACGAATCACTGAGACGCTTCACTCCGACAAATTTCTGCCTTCGCAACGGTGAATCAAAGACTGTCACCGCATCGGAAGCGATCGAAGAAAGACTGGTCGGTAAGAAGTATCAGAGAGAAACAGGTCGGTAAGAAACTGCATTTTCTACAGCGATGCGCTCGCTTTAAAATACATTAATACAACGATGCGCACGTTTTAAAATATCTTTCTCCATATATTTAATTACTCCTGTATTAAACAGCGCATCACTTCAGCGATGCGCACGCTTGATATTTAACTCTTTAAAAACATCTTGAATTCAATGAAGCATTGAACAACACACGGTTTACTCAATGAACAGCACACGGTTTCAGCGATGTGCACGCTTAAAGATTGACTTTTGACAACATCTCGAACACACGCTGATTAACCGCCTGCATTTACCAGCGCGTTGCTTCAGCGACGCGCACGCTTAAGTATTCACAAGGATGGGTTTTATTAGACTTTGTATCTAGTTGTTCTACGTGTCATTTCGGACACATTCACTACTAAGTTTATTATAAAAAAATAAAAAAAGTGAGAGAGAATTGACATACAGGTTAAGACTAATTTGAATTGTTTGACATACAAGTTAAGACCATTTTAAAGTTATAGTCAATTATATTGAGAGTTGTTTTTCTAATTAATTATAAGAATGGCTAATTTACAATTACAACACATTACACAACCACCTCTTTTTTTGAACAAACCTGGCACTCCAGAAATAATTTGGAAAGAATGGTTTTCCCTATTTGAGAATCACCTCGTCGCTATAGACGCTGTGGGATTTTCTGCCGAACGAAAGTTCGCTTTACTTTTTGGTTGCCTGGGCCAAGCAGCTCAGCGCATTTTCAAGAGTATTCCCCCAATTCCACCTCCCGCTGGCCAAAGTGGTGACCGTAACTGGAATGTTTATTTGGAGGCTATTGCCCGTCTAAAGAAGCAATTCTCTGAAGAACCGAATATTATGTTAGAAAGACATAATTTTTATGCCAGGAAACATAGGGAGGGGGAAAAGGTAGAGGAATACATTTCTGCACTAAGAGTGTTAGCAACTACATGTGAATTTGGTCCTTTGTGTGACAACTACATCAGAGACCAATTCGTATTTAGTTGTGCTTCTAGGAAGATTAAAGAAAGAATTCTAGGTTGTAAGAACCCAACCCTAAGTGAAGTTATTGAGCTTTCTTTAAGCATTGAACGATCAGCAATCACAAACAAAGTCATGGATGAATCAACCAAATGTGGTGTTAATTTAGTGAATCCTTCTGAATCTAGTTTTGATAATGCTGTTTGTGCTGTAAATTTTAAAAACAAAAATACGAGATTTGTACAAAAGAGACAATCTTCTTCCTGCTATAGATGTGGATCCAAGAACCATTTAGGCAACTTTCAAGGGTGTCCAGCTATGAGTAAACGTTGTGTCATTTGCAAGAAAATAGGTCACTTTCAGGGTGTTTGTAGGAATGCCAAGAAATCAGTTTCTGTCAACTATGTTGAATCTGAAATGTTAGACGAATGTACAAATTCATTTAGTAATATAGTTGTGACTCTGGATGATGAGGGAAAAGTAAACGATATCAAAGGTCCCCTGTGCTCTGCCATAATTGATAACATACCCTTACAAGTCATGGCAGACTCCGGGTCTCCATATACCATCCTCAGGGATTCTACTTTCTATGATTTATGGAAAAGGAAAGTTGAATTACTGGAGTCGGATGTAAACCCGAAAGCATTTGGGGAAAAGAATATTAATATGATTGGATATTTTGAAGGCTTAGTACAATGCTTAGGGAGAGAGACAATTACCAAAATTTATGTAGCTGAGAAAGGCAAAAATATTGTAGGCTGGATGGACCTAGCTCGCATGGGATTATATTTGGTTCCAGGAGATGAAAATCCAGTTAAAGTGGGTGATTTACCAAAGAAAAAGAAAACTGAATGTATGTCAATAGAACAGCCTCTAGACACAAAACAATTGATGGAGGAGTTTAAGCCTGTGTTTAATAATACAGTGGGAAGTGTAGAGGGATTTGAACATAAAATAAGGTTGATCCCAGGAGCACAACCAGTAGCTCATAGAGTCAGGTCAGTTCCTCTTAGTGTTCGCGCTGAATTAGAGAAATCTTTGAAAAGTCTATGTGAGGAAGGGATAATTCAACCTGTAGATTCCTCTCAATGGGTCGCCCCTATTGTCGTAGCTCGTAAAAAGACTGGCGAGATTAGGCTCTGTGCGGATTTACGCGCATTAAATAAAAATGTAATTGTGGATTGCCACCCTCTGCCAAAGATCCACGAGCTTCTGGCCAACCTGGGTGGTGCAAAGTGGTTTTCTTTGATAGATCTGAAATCGGCCTATCACCAAGTCGCTCTGTCAAAGGAATCACAAGAATTAACCACTTTCATCACACCTTTCGGCGCGTTTAAGTTTCTGCGCCTCCCTTTTTGGCCTAGCTTCTGCTGGAAGCGTGTTCCAGAAGCTTATGGACACTCTCTTTCGGGGAATAACAGGGGTACAAGCCTATCTAGACGACATTTTGATATATGCCAAATCATTAGAGGAACATAATGTCATTTTAAAACGTGTCCTCACTATTTTAATGGCTAAAAAAATGACTGACCGTGGAGACAAATGTAAATTTGCAGTCAATGAACTGGATTATTTGGGACATACAATTTCCAAAGAGGGAATCAAGCCAAAGTTTTCCGTAATAAGGGCTATTGAAGACGCTAAACCTCCGTCTGACAAGGATTCACTCAGATCTTTTCTCGGCCTGGCTGAATATTACGCCAGATTTGTCCCTGCTTATTCAAATTTGGTAGAACCTTTAGGTAGATTACTAAAAAAGGGGAGTAGTTTCGTTTGGAACACTGAGTTGGACAAAGTTTTCATGGATGTAAAAAAATTAATCGTGTCTGCCAAAGCCCTCCATGCATTTAGAGATGATTGTTTTTCATCTATAACGGTAGATGCAAGTATGACTGGATTAGGCGCAGTGTTAACACAGAGAGTGGGCGCAAGTGAGCAAACAGTGGCTTTTGCATCACGAGCATTGAAACCGGTTGAGACAAGATACAGCACAATTGAGAGAGAGACGTTAGCTTGTGTATGGGCGGTACATAAGTTTAGGACGTACATCTGGGGTAGGAAATTTGCACTTATCACAGATCACAAACCCCTGGTTTTCATCTTTGAGAAAGTTAATTCTTCCAGTATGTCAGCTAGACTCTTGAGACTGGTCAGTAAGTTGCAAGAATTTAATTTCGAGGTCAAGCACATTAGTGGGGGGAGAAATTTTAGGGCAGACTGCCTTTCCAGATTGTCTATGGTTAAGGATGATGAGGAGGATACTTGTCAGGATGATATTGAGTGTGTTACTCTAGTGGACGCCGTGGAGAGTTTGTCTCCTGTATTGTCTGAAGATGGCTGGAAAGAGGCAAGTGACAATGATTCCGTGCTTTTAAAAGTTATACATTATGCAACACACAACTGGCCTGAAACTAGGAATCTGGAAGGGGAATTGAGGAGGTTTTCACAGATGGCTGATGAAATTTCGGTAGAGAATAGCATTGCTAGGCGAGGAGATAAATTTATACCTCCCTTTAAACTTAGACCTTTGATCATTAATGAAGCACACAGAGGCCATTTAGGATCCACTAAGACAATCATGAGGATTAAAGAACATTATTGGTGGCCCTCTTTAGACTCGCAAGTTAAGAGTTTAATTGATTCATGCCCTGAATGTTTAGTGTCTGACAAACATTGGCATACGACAAAGGTTCCATTGTCCCCTACAGAGTTTCCACATACTGCTTGGGAGAAAGTTGGTATTGATTTTTCAGATCCTTATTCACTTCTTGAACAAGATTGTAAATATGTCATCCTTTTGGTGGATTATTATTCCAAGTGGATGTACCATGATTTCGTGGAGGCCCCTGATTCTGATTCGACCATCTCATTTTTGAAGAGAATTTTTAATATTGAAGGGGCGCCTAAAGTCTTAGTCAGTGATAATGGGACACATTTTGTATCAGAAAAGATGAGAAATTTCCTCAGCGACTTAGATATTAAACAACTTAAAGTCGCATTGTATTCCCCATCTTCTAATGGGTTAGTAGAAAGGGGAAATAAAGTGATCAAAGAGGGAATTCAAACTGCGCTGGCTTGTGGAACGAATGCTATTCAGTTTGTTAAAAACAAAGTTTGGCATTACAATACTTCCCCTCATTGCACCACAGGAGTATCTCCTTTTGTTTTACTAAGAAATAGGGGTACACACTCCAAATTGTTTCCTTCATGGCTTGAAAAATTATCTGGGAGGAAGTGTGTTGATGTGGATGCTGTTCGTAAAAAGGTTGTTGAGAAACAAAAGATGATGAAAGAAAAATTTGGACATAAACTTTCCATTCCGTCAGTGGATATTTATACTGGCGACTGGGTTTTAATTAAAAATCCTAAAAAAGGGAAGAAAGGAGAGTCGAAGTTCCTCCGACCTTTAAGGGTAATCAGGGTCAGCAGAGGCGCAGCCTTTGTGGACAATAAGGGTTGGTGGAACAAACGTCAATTGGTGAAGGTTTCACCTCAACAAGCTGACATAATAAAAAAATTCAGGAAGGAGGCTGTTGATTATTCTGAGTGGTGCCATTGGTTAGATGACCCAGTCAGCGCTAGTAATCGTGTCAATGATCAGAGACAACCAGACCTGTTACAACCAGACCGGGTACAGCCGAGCACCAGCATTGTTTTACCTCCTATTTCACGCTCAAGGGATGTTTTTTCTTCGCAGGCAACATCTTCACGTGGGAGAGTTATCAAAGAACCTAAGAGGTTCAATGATTTTGTAAGATACTGATTTAATGTTAACCTATTCTTACTTCCTCCATTTACTTGTTTTCATTATTATAAGGGGGAAGGTGATGTAGTGGTCACTTTAAGTGGCGCGTGTCATTCGCGTTGTGTGTCACGCGAGTGACACGCGCATTATATTATGTTTTGAATGTATTGACTTTCAATGTAACATCCTCGCGCGATGCCGACGCTCAATCAGCCCAACTAACGGAAGACTGACTCTCCGTTGGGATCTGACCGTGAGCAGAGGCATCGCGCATCGGGTGGAGTTATTCTATGTAACTTGAAATAAATAACCATCAAATCCAACAACGTTTTCCAATGGATTATTAATCTTAACAAGGACCCTGTTCCCATCATCGAGGACCACCGGGCTTCATATTCCAGTCTCTCCAGCGTCACAGGAGCCGGCCTCACACTCATTTCATTTCAGGAGGCACTTTTAATTATCAGAAACCACTCCTGCAGTGCTGGACATTGTTTCCATCAACAGGGGCCCGCGGGGTGAACACTCCAGCCTCCCCAATGGCAAGCATTCCTGCAGCATGGAGGCGCCCTGTCTGTGCCCGGGCAAAGCAAAAGCAAAGTTGAGGCAGGGCTGGGCCACCCCCTAAATTTCTCATTGCCTGTGAGCACTGACTCTTCTTATTTCATTACTGAGGATATATTAGTGACACATTTTGGCAGTTTAAGGGGTCTTTACTAGTTTGGTTACCTGACTTTGATCAAATTGGGAGATGGGAAAGCAAAAGAAGCAATCCAGAAGAGGTCAGTTATTTTCATTCTCGTCAGGGGGATATTTTTAATTTATTATTGTCGGGATATAATCTTTGTAACCTACTGACCAAATCAGTGTTTAACTCCCCTGATTTAGTATCGACATTCAAGGGTAGAGGTATCTGTTCTAATATTTATTATATCTTTGTATGGGCCCGTTTATTGCCTTTCTTAGTTGAATTTAAGATAGACTGGAATACAGTTTTTCTTTTTTTATTTCATGGGATATTGCACTTCTGTGCTTTTGCTCTGCATTCCAGGTTGTTATTTTTACTGTTTTCTGCTATCATTTTGCACTGATGTTTTACATTGTTTTTATCCTATTAATAAAGCATTTTAAAACAAAAAAAAAAGATAGACTGGAATGGTCACTTTAGACATCTGAACAGTAAAGGATCCAGCTTAATGTTTGCTCTCTCAGCTGTTGCTCAGAACCCCCTAAGTCTTGACCCCCTTCTCCAGGTGATGAGAGCAAAGGTCATACCTGCATTAATTTACGGGAGCGAAATTACCCTGGGCAGGGAGGCTTCCAAGACAGATAAACTTATCACCAGAATTTACAAAGTGGTTCTCTGTCAACCAAAGAGAGCATCCCCAGCCCAAGTAAGGCTTGAGTTTAGCATCACAAAACAGCACAGGGCCAAAAGAAGCTTATTTTTAAACGTGTGTCACAGGCTTAGGCCTGCACCGCAAGACTCCATGCATGGCCGAATCTGGTGCAAATTAGACGTTGCCGGTCCAACTTCGTTCTACAGGCAACACCTCGAAGACAAATCTAAAAGAATGTTCACTCACCGAGGTCTGGGGCAAGCATCTCTCTCATCAGATCTTCAAAAACTAATGACAAGCACAGCAAAACTACTCTCCAACCTGGAGGGCATGGCCGCACTGGACAAGCACTCCCATGCATGGTCAGTTATCAACTCCTACTCCTCCAGCAAGCAGCAGAACTACATTTCTTGCACATATTCTCTGTGGATTAAGTCATGTTAGTGGCATTAAGACTGGGTGAGTGGAATCTGCTAGCTCACTTTCCAGCATGTTGTCTCTCAGATCCCCATGATATAGGATGCAGGCTCTGCAGCCAGGAAAAATAAACGTGAATCCATATCCTATGCAGCTGCCCTTTTTTGCTGCAGCAAAAGAACCTCTTTCTAAACACTGACTTCATTCACCTAGGAGTTCATTCCTGTGACAGTAATAGCAAGTCTGTACCCTGTGAACTAATTTTTAAACGTTAAAACTGTTAATTTTCTGCAGATGGCTGCAGCCAAACTGGACAATGTTAACCCTATCCATTCTGCAAACAATCTGTGTTGGATGCCGGAGTCCCCGTCCCGCACCACTGTCACTAAATGCGAGACCCGGGACTCCTCACTCAACATTAGGCCAAGTAAGGACACCGTTTGGGGTAGCCCTGCTCACCCCCTTAGTAGCTTGGCACGAGCAGCCAGGCCTATCTCCAAGACATGAGTGTACAGTCTGTGCAATCATGCCCACAGTAACCCCCTGGTGACACCACAAATGGACTCCACACGAGTTTGATAAAAAACTAGTATAAACTTTATATATAAAGATATACGATCAGACCACGCGATACAAAAGCCAACAAATAATGAAGGGTAATATTCGTTCCGGCTGGCTGGTAGGTTCAAATCTCAACCAACGCTTTCAAAATGCTATGCTGGTCATAATACTAGAATCACACACGTTGCAATGGGCAAACAATGATGCACTGCGTAACACAAGAATCCTGGACAAAGGATAAATAATACAATGAGTAACGATACACCCAGATACCTTGCAATGGGAGAAATAATGCAGTGTGTACTGCTACAATCATGTACTGCGCAATGAAGGAAGGAATAATGCAATGCGTCACACCCCAATCACGTACTTGCCTTCTGGTATTTTAATTTAATTACTGTCCCCTCGCCACTGTCTACTTTAAATATTTACTGTCTAATTTAATTATTGTCCCCTCGCCACTGTCCACTTTTTCCCCGCGCTACTGCCTGTGTTTTTCTTGCCGCTGCTGACCCTGCGCCCCCGCCCCCTACTCAGCCTCGCTCCCGCCTCCCGACCTCTGCTCCCACCACCCTCCCCTACTTATGGCGACCGCTGCGGGGGAGCGAGCGTAAAACCCTGATCTCTGGGCCAAGGCCAGCACCCTCCCCAGAAGCTCCGCCATACTGATCACTGCGCCACCACTGAGCCCTTCGGCTGAGCATGCTTTTTGCCTGCAGCCCGTCCCAGCGCCTCAGGTCGGCTGTGTGCCATCCGCATTCTCCCGCTCCCGCGCCCTCTGACCACTCCCTCTGCTGCCCCTGCTAAGCTAATCTGTGTTCTTGCCTTCTGTTATTTTTATGTAATTACTGTCCCCTTGCCACTGTCTACTTTAATTATTTACTGTCTAATTTAATTATTGTCCCCTCGCCACTGTCTACTTTTTCCCCGTGGTACTGCCCGTGTTTCTCCTACCACTGCTGACCCTGCTTCCCCGCCCCCTACTCAATCCCGGTCCCATCTCCTGACCTCTGCTCCCACCCCCATCCCCTACTTATGGCGACCGCTGTGAGGTCGCGCAGCTGATGCACACAGTGGGCGTGCCGCTGGCGCGCCCAAGCCCGTCTGCCACTGTCCGCGCCTGTCCTCACCTGGACCGCGCCTGGACCATGCCCAGCGCCAGACCCCCTGGCCCCCACGTGCGCCATGACACCTGACGCCGATATGACTTGAACACCCTCCACACACTCAATGCCGGCGGACCCTCCACCTGCTTCCACGCCAACCCCGAAGCTCACCTACGGACCCTTCACCTGCCGAAACTGCAGCTACACCAGCCAGCGCACAACGGCACGCCCAACCCATTCCACCAAAGCAGACCACAACAGTCTCATATGCATACTACTCAACACCCGCTCAGTCCACAAGCACGCCATCAAACTCTGGGACCTTCTTGATTCATCCTCCCCGGATGTCGCCTTCCTGGCGGAGAGTAGACCCAGATGAACGCCTCTGAGGCACCCGACATGGCCATAGCCATCCCGGACGGCTACAAGATCATCTGCAGGGACCGAAACTACAAATCAGGAGAAGGAATCACCATTGTCCACAGGAACACCATCAGAATCTCAACCAACACCAAAGAATCCCTCAGCATGGCCGAACACCTACACTTTCAGATCCATGTCGATCACAACACCACAAACACTCTCAAAATCTCGACAGACTCCGAGGACAGCCTCAGCACCGCTGAACACCTTTACTTCCAGATCCACACAGACCCCAACACCACTCTCAGAGGCACCCTCATCTATAGACCCCCCGGACCCCGACCGCAGTTCAGGGACTCCATCGCCGACTTTATCAGCACACACGCCTTCGCCTCCACAGAGTGCATCCTCTTCGGAGACCTGAACTTCCACCTCGAGAACAACAACGACTCCAACTCCGCCACCTTGATCGACAACCTCGCCAATCTCAGACTCAGACAACTCATCACAGCACCCACCCACACACTCCGCCGGCCACACACTGGACCCCCATCTTCTCAGCAAGCTCCCACGTCTTCTTCAACCGCACCACCGAACTCCACTGGACTGACACCCGCTGCATCCACTTCACCTTCCGGAAACCCACCACACACCACCGTACCCAGCAACGCCTCGCCGCAGTCGGAGCAAAGTCACCGAGGACCAGCTAACTACCGCCCTCGCCCAGAGCCCAGCCGCAGATCAGGCCGACCCCGACGCCGCAGCCCGCAACCTCAGACAATGGATCGACGATTGCACCAATACCCTTGCCCGCTCAAGAAACCCCCTAACAGCCACACCAGCAAGAGAGCCTGCTGGTTCACCTAAGAACTCCAGGTCTCCAAGCGAGCCTGCCAACAACTCGGAAAAACCCGGATCAGCGAACAAACACCAGTAAGCTACACAGCCCACAAGAACGCCACCCGCAGACACCACCACCTCAACAGATCTGCCAAAACGACCTCCTCCAACGACCGACTAGACAACAATGCACACAACAGCAAAGAGCTCTTCAGCATCGTGAAGGAACTCTCCAACTCCAACACCAACAACATCCCACCTTCAGAAGACCTGTGTGACTCTCTGGCCACCTTCTTCCATCGCAAGATCGCAAACATCCACGACAGCTTCGACGCTGTAACCCCCTGGCAACCACCAAGACTCCTGCTCCCACGGCAACCACCACTCGCACCAACCGCCTGCTCGCCTGGACAAACATCAACAATGAAAACACCATCAAGATCATGAAAACCATCCACTCCGGATCCCCGGAAGACCCCTGCCCACACCACGTCTTCAACAAACCCAGCAGCACCATCGCACCCCATCTCCGGAAAACCATCAACATCTCCTTCGAGACAGCGACCTTCCCGGAGAGCTGGAAGCACGCAGAGATCAACGCCTTACTCAAGAAACCCAAGGCGGTTCCCAAAGACCTCAAGAACTTCCGACCCATCTCCCTGCTCCCGTTCCCGGCAAAGGTCATCAAAAAGGCTGTTAACAAACAACTGACCAGCTTCCTCAAAGAAAACAACATCCTGGACCCATCCCAGTCCAGGATCCACAGCAACCACAGCACCGAAACTGCCCTCATCGCCACCACCGATGACATCACGACCCTGCTTGAAAATGGAGAAACCCCGGCCTTCATCCTCCTGGACCTGTCAGCTGCCTTCGACACGGTCTGCCACAACACACTAAGAACACGCCTCCATGACGCCACAATCCAAGAGAAGGCCTTGGACTGGATCACCTCGTTTCTCTCCGGCAGAACTCAGAGCATCCGCCTCTCCCCTTCCGCTCCAAAGCCACCGAGATCATCTGCGGTGTACCCCAAGGCTCATCCCTCAGCCCAACGTTGTTCAATGTCTACATGGTACTGCTCGCCCGCGTCGCACGACGGCACGACCTCAACATCATATCATATGCCAACAACACCCAGCTGATCCTCTCCCTCACCAAAGACCCCCACATCGCCAAAATCAACCTCCACGAAGGAATGAAGGCCGTTGCCGACTGGATGAGAAACAGCCGACTGAAGCTGAACTCGGACAAGATGGAGGTCCTCATCCTCGGACCCACCCCCTCGGCCTGGGACGACTCCTGGTGGCCGACCACACTAGGAGCACCCCCTACACCCACGGACCACGCATGCAACCTAGAGCTCCTTCGAGACAGCCACCTTTCTGGAGAGCTGGAAACACGCCGAGATCAAAGCCCTTCTCAAGAAACCCACGGCGGACCCAAAGGACCTCAAAAACTTCTGACCCATCTCCATGCTCCCGTTTCCAGCGAAAATTATTGAGAAGACCGCCAACAGACAACTTACCCACTTCCTGGAGGAGAACAACACGCTGGACTCCTCCAAGTCCGGTTTCCGCAGAAATCACAGCACTGAAACTGCCCTCATCGCCGCCACCAATGACATCAGGACCCTGCTGGACAATGGCGAAACCACAGCCCTCATCCTCCTGGAACTCTCAGCCACCTTCGACACCATCTGCCACCACATCCTAAGCACACGCCTCCATGAAGCAGGGATCCGCGACAAAACCCTGAACTGGATCACCTCCTTCCTCACCGGCAGAACCCAGAGAGTCCGTCTCCCCCTTTCAGATCCAAAGCCACCACGATCACCTGCGGCGCACCCCAAGGATCATCCCTCAGCCCAACCCTTTTCAACATCTACATGGCCCCACTCGCCAACATCGTCCGAGCGCACCATCTCAACATAATCTTGTATGCTGACGACACCCAGCTGATCCTCTCCCTCACCAAGGACCCGGCCACCGCCAAATCCAACCTCCACAAGGGAATGAAGGCCGTCGCAGAGTGGATGAAGACCAGCCATCTGAAACTGAACTCTGTCAAGACGGAGGTCCTCATCCTTGTCCCACCCCCTCCGCATAGGACGACACCTGGTAGCCGGCCATGTTGGGAGCTTCCCCGAGACCCACCAACCACGCACACAACCTGGGTTTTATCTTGGACTCAATGCTCTTCATGACCCAGCAAGTCAACGCTGTCTCCTCCTCCTGATTCAACACTCTCCACATGCTCGGCAAGATCTAAAAATGGATCCCCACCAAAACCAGAAGGACAGTCACCCAAGCCCTCGTCAGCAGCAGGCTGGACTACGGCAAAATTCTCTACGCGGGTACCACGGCCAAACTCCAGAAAAGACTCCAACGCATTCAAAACTCCTCCGCACGCCTCATCCTCGGAATCTCTCGCCACAGTCATATCACCGCCCACCTGAGAGACCTGCACTGACTCCCAGTCAAAAAGAGGATCACCTTCAAGCTCTTCACCCACGCCCACAAAGCACTCCACAACACCAGACCAGCATACTTCCATGAACGACTCACATTCTACACCCCAAAGCGCCAGCTTCGCTCTGCTGACCTCGCCACGGTCCCACGCATCTGCTGAATGACAACCGGCGGCAGATCTTTCTCCCACCTTGCCGCCAAGACATGGAACACCCTCCCAATCCACCTGCGACAGACCCAGGACCTGCTGACCTTCAGGAGACTTCTTAAGACCTGACTGTTCGATCAGTAGCTGCTTCACCCAACCCCCCAGGGCCTTGAGACCCTCACAGGTGAGTAGCGCGCTCTATAAATGTTTTGATTAATTGATTGAAGGAAGAAATAATGCAATGCGGGCTGCTACAATCATGTACTTTGCAATTAAGGAATAATACAATGCTTAACTACAATCATGTACTTTGCAGTGGTGAAATAATGCGATGCGGGCCACTACAATCCTGTACTTTACAAAGGAGAAATAATGAAATGCGTAGCGCTACAATGGTGTACTTCGTTATGCAGTGATAATGTCAGGCGTCATAAGACAGTCCAGCAGTTGGTTAGCAGCAATATTGGCAGTGTGTATTACTTTAATCAGCCTCTTCGATAACAGTTGCCCCCACACGCTTCAACCATGACTTAAAGTACAACTTCTTACTCTGGCCACAGTACTGCCACTCCTTTCGTCAGTACAGACCTCCACTCTGAGCCAAAGCAAAGGCTCACTTTGTCAGAAGGACTGAGAGGCTGAGAGAGTGTCCCTCTGAGCCTGCACCCCACCCATGTAGTGATCCACGTTACATGGGGGGCGCGACCCCACTCTCCTCTCTTCCTTCCGCAAACTGGGCCTTCCGTGCAGAACTTTCTCAACAGGCCTCAGCGGCTCGGTCTGGTAGCTCAGCTCCTCCGGGTCTACCGGTCCAGGCCACGACTATTAGGAAGGTCTCAGGTGGCCGCAGGTCACACGTACCCCACGCCCCTGGGATTACTTTACTTTGAGTGCACGTTCACCACCGCACCTGCGGGTCTCCTCTGGCACAAAGCCAGTAGCCACACACACAAAACGCTGGTGGGACTCCACGTCAACTCTGAGTGCACGCTCACCAGGCACTCTTTCCTGCGGTCTCAGTTGGGACCAAGACACGCACACTGCGCTGCAAACTCACTTTCTTCCGGTGCACACGATGATCAGCCTATCACCTCCACAGTCCCAGATTGCCCCAAAGCACGCACACTGCTTCACTGAGACTTACTCCAACTCCGGTACCCCGATATCGAGGCGCTCTTCACCAACGCTTTCGGCCGCACCTCGACGAGCTCACTGTGTCTGAGCCTCACTTCTCCTCCAGTGCACTTGATGACCAGGCGCTCGTTACCAATGCCTGCCAGTGCACCCCGACATGCACCCTGCGCATCCGAGACTTACTCCACTTCCGATGAACACGATGATCAGGCGCTCCTCACCAATGCCTCCTATGCAGCACGACACGCACCCTGCACATCCGAGACTCACTCCAACTCCGATGCACACGCCGACCAGGCGCTCTTCACCAGCTCCTGCGGTGCACCACAACACGCACCCTGCGCGTCTGAGTCTCACTTCAGCTTTGGTGCACACGCTGACCAGGTGCTCTTCACTAATGCCTACGATGCACCACAACATACACTCAGCGCGTCCGAGACTCACTCCAGCTTCAGTGAACATGTTGACCAGGCGCTCTTCACTAACGCCTCCTGTGCACCACAACATGCACCCAGAGCATCTGAATCTCACTTCTCCTTTGTGTGTCCAAGATCACTGGGCACACCTTCTCAGGGTCTCAAGCTGCCACAACACGCGCTCACCGCATCACTTGAAACTTCTCTGGAAACTTTTATGTTCCTGTGTTTCCAAACAGGGAGCCAGCTAACCTCGGGCCCTTGGGGTTACAAGACACAGCACAAAGCACAGTCTTCGTCAATCAGGGGGACCCCGCACACCAACAATAGTCCCAACAGCCTCTTCCTTGGTTAGAACAGCAAACTGCAGACCAGCCCTAGATCACGAAGCAAGGGTTGGTCTTTCCCCAGCAGTCTCTTCAGTTGATCCTTCCTTAGCAGAGGTTCCTCCTGCCCATGAAATGGGTCAAAGCCTTTTCAGTCTCAATCCATTTCTGTTTCCTTCCAACGTTCAGGGGTTTCAGCTCTCATAGGTATACCCTTAATGTCTTTGAAGTTCGTTGTGCTCCAGGGTCCCTGACCCCTCCCTAAATCAGTTCCCTAAATCTTCCTCCCAGTGTCACCTTTCTCCCTTTGATACTGGGGGTCTGGATCCTTAATCACTCAGCAGGAGACAGGTGAATTGTTTTATAGCAGCAACCCAGGCCTCTTCACCTCCCTGGGCTTCGCCTCGCCTACTCTCCAGATGCAGGTCCGCCTGGTACCATCTCAACCCCTCCCTTGGGTCAAGCCCTCCCCCAGCTCCTCTCACATCTCAGATCCAGAAAGTCAATCCACATTCAGCAGAGACACACAGAAATGCCTAAAGCACAAAATTCTGCCACTTTCTAAAAGAGTGGTTTCTGAACACACAGTGACAAAGCCACTTTCTTAGAAAGATGTGTTATGACACTGTGAGTTCATACATACTAAATATCACCTCTCCATTATAAACTTATAGGAAACTGAGCTAACAAAACACAATACCCAGCCTCCCTCATTCTGTCCTATAGGCAGGATGGCCTTTCACCAGTAAAAACGAAAAGGAGTGTTTTTCACTGTCAGGACATAGCACGCACCTAAGTATATGTCCTTCCTTTTACTTACACTGCACCCTGCCACATGGGGGCCCAATGTGTATGCAAATGGGAAAGTAATCCCTGACAAGTGGTTGCACTTGTCAGGACAACATGCTAACTTAGCAAACTGCACGCAGGCCCTACACTGCAGCCCTGAGTTACTTTCTCTGTGCGCCTTTGCATTACTAGCCCTTGCACACACAGTGTACATCACCAGAGACTTTTACTAGTAAGGCAAACATACCAATCATGGCCAACCAATTACCATTACACTTTACTTAGGGAACACTTGTACTTTGACACTGATCAGCAGTGGCAAAGTACCCAAAGCATCTACATTGGCAACTCTATGTCAGGAAAATGGTCTGGGGGAAAGTGAAAAGTTTAGGGAACTTTAGCAAAACATCTGATATCAAGTGTGGCAGTTTAAGCACCTCTTCTATTTGTCTTGCACATTGCACTTTTTTCTTTAAAAATATTAACACCTGTGCAACCTAATACTGCTTGTTTTACATTGGGCTTGTCTGTGTTGGCAAAAATGTCTTGATAAACGTTACATTTCAAAAATCCATTGCACTTGGCACCGTGTGCCTTAAACAGGCTTGATATTGTTTATGCTGCTTTTGCAATTTTTACATTGCCACGTGCCTTTCAGCAATCATATATGCTGCAAATCCTGTTCTTTCGATTTCAAAATGGTTTAGTTTAATCTTTTTGTGCCTTAAATGGGCTTGGTATTGTCTATGTTGCTACTTCAATTTTGACATTGACTTTTAGCAAGCAAAAATGCAGCAAATCCTGCGTTTTAACAATGACTGCTAAATCTTTTTGTGTTGAACTCAGACTTGTTTGTTCTCACGGGATGTTTTAACTTTGCACACTGAACGCTTTTAATCTATTTGTCTGTTTGTTAAGATTTTTATTAACGGTACAATAAATATTCTTATTCATTGTGATCATAATCCACTTAGGACGAAATTTAAATGGCTTACGTTTGGAGACAAACTTTAACCTGTTTAAGGACCCTCTTGCAGCTAAGGAACATGGTCATAGAAATGGTTGGAGCAAGGTTGTCCCAGATGATTTTTAAGGGATTAGATTGGGTCATGCAATAGAGATTTTGATGTTTGTTTACAGGTAGATTCTCCTGGTCTTGCTTTTGTAGCCTCATTTTCCAACATCTGTAGTGAAGTGCAGACTGCCCTCGCGAGAAAGTAGAATAGGGCAGGCAGTGCTTGTCCTAAATGGTTTGACAAAAAATTGTCCCCTAGCCCACAAAGATTTGATGTAGGCCTTGCAACATAAACCAAGTACAAGAGAGTAGTATTGGAGTCTAGAGGATGTTACGAGTTGGCCTCCAGTAACAGAAAGAAAGCTCTAAAACTAGAGGCATGGGTACATATTGTGTCTGCCTGTGAGGCTGGAGACAATTTTCGTTTTTGGAAAATTGGGAACTAGCCCCTTTTTTTTTTTTTTTTTTTTAATTTAAAACCATTTTATAAGAATTTTTTTTAACATAGTCAGTACAGAGAGAATGAAGGCAATACAGGTCATGGTATAACACGGTTGGAGGTACAATTGGCGTACATTATATATGGATCGGCATTTACATGTTGGTTAGGCATTCACGATCTGTGACGTTTGCAGCCTTGATGGGCCTATGTATTGCCCTTGTGAGAGGGAAGCGAAAGTGGGAAAGGAGAGAAAGAAAGAGAAGAGAGGATAGTAAGGACGGCAAGTTAGTTAGCAGGCATCGTTCCACGGTTTTTGGTGGGCGGCGGTTGGGGGCAGGGTACCGAGACGTGTGGGCTGCCGGTTTGTGCAAGCCCAGGTATTTGTCCAAGGAGTGCCACATCTCGCCTTTTGCGCTGCATTTTGGTGATTGTTTTTGTGTTATGTTGGCTGCCCCTCTTAGGAAAGTGAACCAGTTGAACCAACTTTTGAAGGACGCCTTACCTGGGTCTTTCCAGTTAGCTAGGATAGTCTGAACAGCCGCTGTGAGCAGGAGGTCGATCAGTTGTCTATCGTTTTTTGTCTCGATTTATGGAGCCATGAATGAATCAGCACAAGACTGGGTAACGTATTTGAAATCAATTTATTCAAGGGTAAGTCAATCCCTCTCTGATTCAAGGAAACCTTGTTGAGGAGGTGAGTTACAATTTGCAGTGGCTGAACTTGTAAAAGCCATAGTGGCCCTTCCATCTATTAAAGTCCTTGGCGCTGACGGTATCCCTGTGGACCTTTTTAAGTCATGTCTAGATCATTGGGCCCCCTTAATTACGCAACATTCAAATGTCATTGTATGAGGGCATATCCCTCCTTCATGGAAAAAGTTGGCAATCATCCGGGGGTTTTTAAAAATGGAACCGAGCAGATGCAGGCTGTTAGTGGCCTATTTTCTTAATAGTTACCGATGTGAAGATTATAGGCAGGGTATTGCTGAAGCGTTTGGTGGACTGGGCAGAGAAAGGGAAGGTTATATACGACATCCAGTATGGTTTTACACCGGGTAGAGGGACGATAGAACCGAACCTCAACCTTTACCTCCTGATCTCTATGTACACCCTAATTAAGAATGAGTCAATCAATCTTGCTTTCAGGACCTCAGCACAACCTTCAACTTAGTTGACAGATTGAAATTGTGGGCTGTGCCGATGGCCATCAGAGTAGATGGAGTCCTCGTTTCTTTTTTGTTTGACTTGCACGTAGGGTTGGAAGCCTCTGTGAGATCCGACTCAAAAGGTGAAAGCATCACTCACTTTCAGTTGTGGAGAGGAGTCCGTCAGGGTTGTATATTAGCACATGTGCTTTTTATTTTGTATATTATTCAGTTATACTCGTTTTTGGTGGCCCAGTGTAATGATGTCCCGAGGGAAAATGTTGCTCCCGGATTTACGTACGCTGAAGATCCTGTTTTCATAGTGCGTATAACTAATGGTTTGCAACATTTGATTGATTGTTGGTGGGCCTCTTGGGTCTAAAAACGGACCCGTCTAATACATAAACAATGGTGTTGGGGCCGATAAACGATAAGACCAAAACCTTTTCAGTCCTGGGTCAGCATATTAGCAATACAGATAAATTCACCTCTTTAGGTATTAGGATTGACCACAAGTTAAATTGGAACTCCCTCTTGAGTGCTCTTGTGCAGTCCTTTAATAGAATCGCGCCTAGTATTGATGCCTTCTCGAGGCATCTTGATTGCCCCCACCTTAATTTGATAGTAAATCTCTATAAAGCCAAATGTTTCCTGACTGTGGCTTTTGGTTCAGAAATGTGGGGCTATAAGGCTAGTTGCCCCATCCAAGTTGACGAAAAAAATTCTTAAGAATTTTGAGGATACCATAATCTTATCTCAGATTATATACATGTTCGCCCTGTAATCTTGTGGTTATCCATGTGGTTAAAAAAAAGGAGTTAGAATTTAAAAGAAATATTGTGCCAGATGGTCTGGAGCTGGATAACTGCCTTCAATTTTCCTGGTTCTATTATGTTAAAGGACCCTTGGGTGACCTTAGCAGATCAGATCTGTTTACTAGCCCAGAATCAATCTCTATAGTTGATGTCTTGTGGGTAAAGAAGGCATTTTATGACTTTGTGCAGAGAAAAAGGGGGGAGTTGTCTTGTTTTAAAATGCAGTGCAGAAATTATGGTATGGTCAAAGCCCCTGGGCAAAATTGAATGTAACACATTTTAATATGTTCCCACAACTCATAATTTGTTGGCACAAACCTTCTAGACCTGTTATTTGCACATGTGATATGCTGCTGTAATAGACACTTTACAAGCTGTTCTTATCCGCCCTAAATATGCAAATCTGCTTCATAAGTTAAAACGCCTCCTTCTTCTGCCACTGAATATTAAGCAATTACCGCCTGCTCTATTGCACCTTCAGTTTTTAGATAATTATACAGCATGTTATTATGTATCTTGGGTTTTAGCAGGGGTATTGCATTCCATCCAATACATTTATATGTATTGCTTTGATAGCCTTTTTATGAATTTTGTATTTGTATTTGCTTTTATGATTTACTGTGTTAAATCGAATAAAGTGACATTTTGTACTTGACTTTGAGTTCGAGTAAGCGTGTTAAAACAAAAAGAAAAACAAATAAGTTACGAAACTGTATACTTGCACACACATGCAATTAGTAACACTGTTTGCACATTAAGCCTCATGTCCTCAAAATTCAGTACAGTCCAGAAGGTCATGAAAAATTACTATGTCTAATGAGCATATTAACGCAAAATAAAACCCCAAAATACCAAAAAGATTGTTCTAGCACAAATTAGTCCATTCTCTGCATTCTGGGCCAGGGCCAAAATCAGAGCTGGGTCTGGAATAATGGATACAAAATGTGTAATATTTGCTTAAACGAATTTGGGCATACCTGTTTCTTACTGCCTCAGAGTGAGAGTAGGCTGGTGACACAGAGGAAATGTGGGTGCCCTGATGGTAGCTGTGGCCAGGTTGCATGGGCTGGGTGAAGGACCAGACATGTCTGGTTTACCCAGTCTTCAAAAAGGCATGTAGCCTATTTGGTTGGCTGGCTGCCTGCAGTAGTCAATCCCCAGGGGCAGAAGGGAACTGGTTAAACCTCTGGTGTTGGTCCTCTGGCCATCTGGCCATTCTAGAGCTGTACGAGTAACACTGCCCCTGTTTGAAAAGTAAAGAGCTGTGCTGGATGGGCCCCTCTGTGATTTTGGATGGAAGGATTTGGTGCTGCCGGGGCCTCAGCAGCTGGATTGAGCCACTGAAACTGATGGACTCCCATCTGCCTGGGCTTGCAATCCTTTTAGCCTTATTCTTCTCTGAATTGGATTCTGCTGGTGGTTGACGCAAACGGTCCAAATGTATGCAGTCTGAGATATGCTGCTGCCGCTATGTTCCTCAATGGATAGCCTTGAATTGGGACATGGCTATTAGGAGGTTGTAAGGTTGTTAATCAGGCGACCCTTTTAATGATCATCCTTTTTCTTCCACCTAGCAACCCCACCAGAATTGCAGCAAACCTCACTAGCCAGCTGAGAAAAGGTGCATGGGCATTGCTCAACTCAGAAAGATTCTCAGGCTAAACTGTGGGGTAATAACTTCCCGCTTTCCGCGCCAGCCCTATTTTCCCACTCCCAGCAAGTTGAGGGAAGGGAAATTGAGGGAAGGGGTGTAGTACTAAGGAGGTGAGGCAGAAGTGTAGTGGTCTGCAGAACTGGGGGAAGGAGAGGAGAAAACCACACGAGATCCCCGTCCAGGCTTCATCACCCCCCTCAACGTTGACTTCAGTGCAAGGAGCTCTAGCCCCCATGTGGTCCCTCACAAGCTTATTGTGGAGTAGACCGTGTATCCAAGTGCACACTCCTCCCACCCATCCTGAAACCCTACAGATCCTGCCCAGTGTACCCCTAGCATGCTGAGCAAGGGGCATTGTGATTGAGAGGAACAATGGGAAAGTTGCTGCAGCAGGCGGAGAAGGGGAAATTAGAACAAGACACATTGTTCAGCCCACCGCTTGCCTGACCCATGACCTCTTACAAACTTGTACTGCAGCTCATCCGGCCCTACCTCAAGGCTGCATAAATGTACAGCTCAGGCTACTCATGGGCTTGTCAATGAGAAGAATGGAGACTGCTGCATCATGGTGTGCTCGCCCAGACCAACCCATTGTCACTCTACATGTGAAAATGAGACAGTCACTGCGTTTTGTGTAAGTTGATCTCTCTTGGTATATGTCATATAAGCCAGAGGTCTGACACCGACAAATGGACAGCCAGGAAGTAAGGAACCCAAACATATGCTGTAGGCCACCCAAAAACATACAGCCCACAGCAGGGCTTCCACTATAGGCTTATGCCCAGGCCTTCCCTGACAACACTCTGACTATCTTTGGTACAGTAGATCCATTCTGACTTTTCCTGATATTTTAGTGGCCCATCCTTGACATATTGGGGAAGCTCAACAACACCTAGGCAAATTCTGACATAAAAATAAGCGCTCTTTCACATATTGGGGGAAATTATGGTAACTGTTGGCTATATTGGGTATACTGACCACATCCATTACATATTTGTAGTTGTCCATTGTTTAATGATGCTGCTGATACAATAGTATCCATTTGTGATTCAATCTGGTCACTCCTGAAACCTGACATAATTCTGGCTGCCCCAGGCATAATCGTGGTACAAATCCATACTATGTGATGGACATCCATGGTTTTGTTTTAAGCTATATGAACAAGAAAAGTGTAATCTTTCCTTGAGTGACTGTAATATTTGTGAAAGCTTTGTGGAAAGAACAAGCTGTTTGAGTCCGAAATAAGTATGTGCTAAATATTAAAATGTGGCCTTTCAGGACAATAATACAGTTATCCATTATTAATGAAAATCACAAGCATTTATTTGGAGAACTCAAGGTAATTTATTAAACTTTTTATCTTGTGAAAAAATGTAATTATTTTCTAATAACGGTAGGTTGATGCTTTCAACAAAATAGATACAATACAGAAATATCTGTAAAGTACTTATTAAAAGAATAATTCATGTAGAGTTTGATGGGTTTATTGACTTGAGGCCACTTACTACAACGGCTGTTATTCCATTACTTTTGCGAGTCATTAATTCTTCTTAATTGAAAATGTTGTCCATGATATCCCTATAGCTATCTGGGGTCTTGAGGATGAAATATTGGTCTAATCAATCTGCTGGCGGATCCTGTGTTACGTAATTGAGAATCGAAACATGTATGACCCTGTAGAATACATCTCACTCTTCTGTCTATGGCCTTTAATCATGAGATTTGTGAAACTTAAGATGTTTCCACTTGGCCCCTTCCATGTAGATTCTCACATCTCGCAAGAAAAGGATGGAACAACTAAGTGAAGAAAGATGCTATTAGCAGTTTGCTATAAACATTTTGAAGAATGACATACCTTTTGAAATTAAACACTTTTTAACTATCTGTAATATATATAGCACTTTAGTCAATTCAAGATCACATTGAGAAATCCACTGTTGAGTATAGGACATGCCCAGCATACCACAAGATGCTGGAATATTGCTTCAAGGCTTATTCAGCACCTCAACGGTTAATCATAGTGGAGTCTAGAATTCTACCGAATATCAAATGATCTTAATCAAACCTCCAATTCATCTCCCAACTTTATGAGGGATGTACACTCAAATTCTTCACAGACGAATTTGATATACCGCGCACAAAGTTTTTTTAATACCTGCAGCTCAGAACCAGGCTTACAAAATGGCAGCCCACCACAGTCTCCAGAGGCTCTACCACACATTTGCGCCCTGTTAATGCAACCTAGCCCGTTTTCCATCATGATGTTCATAAGGATCAGTGGCCCAACTAGAAGACAGTCTAGCACTCTCGGCAGCCAAGTGGTCTAATAGCACAGCCACCGTCATCACTTTTGAGCAATTCACCTCTATATTTCGAATATATCTCTCTATTTCTACCTTAGCCAATGAAATGAAGAAAAAAAACTACTACATTATCGAGATTTGCTTTATTTTTGTGACACACTTGGCAAAATCTGCATATGGCAACCAAAAACTACAGCTAGCTGTCCACGACTGAATTACATACCTGCTGATAGACTTCAACTGTGTATATGTTGCCCTTGGATCCGATCATACTAAAAGTATATTTTAGATAAGATTCCTCTGGTATATGAAATACCCCTGCCACAGAGTCCCACTAATTATCTTAGGTCATCCTTCAAGTATCAGTTTTTTGACTGATTCTAACTACCCAGTAATTGATCGCCTCTTATTGGAGAGATAGTTTAAGTCCTAATCCACAATTATGGATTGACGAGGTTTTGGCCATTTACTAATTTGAGAAGCAATTGAATGGCTGGAATCCAGCCAAGCACTTCTAAGGATTAAGGTTAGATTTAACCCTATTGCTTTTGCAACTGGAATGGTAAAGTAGACGGGCATGAACCTGAAAGAGAGGAAATATCAAATTATGAAAATCTGTAAAATATATGTGCTGTGACATTATTATATCTTATTTGTCTGTACCAACTACTTACCTTATCATTAAACAAAGAAGTTATAGGTGTATTTGGGCAATATTTGGAACGCTGCAGCATTTCAGAACCCATCATATCGTCTGCCTCTCCTCCGGCTTCCCCTCAAGACACTAGGCCCGCCTGCCCTTCAACCATCAATAAGTCAGTGCATCAGCCCTTCAACTATCCATAGGTCAGTGCATCAAATTTAAGTTCTGGGCCTGACCTCACCTTCAAGTAATAAACGAATTACTTACAAGTAAGTAATATAGCCTTATAGCCCGCCGTAGAGGGCTATACCGGCTATTAAAGGCCCTCTCCAGCGTTAAAGGCCCCGAGCCGAAGACGAGGGCCTTTAACAAGGGAGAGGGACTTTAATAGCGGTATGGCCCGTCTACGAAGGGCTATAAGGCTATTAGAACATTCTGTCACTAGAGGACAGAATGTTCTAACAAAAAAAACAAAGCCTTTTGGAAGGGTGAAGGGATTGGAATCCACCCAGGCTCCCTGAGGCCTTTGTTCACAACCAGAGCTGTGAACAAAGAAACATTGGAATGTTGGAGCTCCAGGCTTATACCAGCCCAGAGCACTCCATTGTTTTCAATGAAGCTCCCAACATTCCAGGTTCTAATCTTCATTAATCCGAGGCCCAATCTTAGCGCTGGTCCTTGTGCATTTGAGATGAGGCATCAATGTGAGGCCTCAGCCCTGTTTATTCTTTTTCTGGGAAGAAGGCTGTTTTCATTTTTCCCATCGCAGATACGCCTTTCAACCTTTTAACAGAATACACTGTCTGATATGATTGTCAGCAGTTTCCATTGCGTTGCACTTCATTTGCAGTTAAGCCTGGAGCTTTTACCAGTTTTAGCAAGTGAAATTGAAGATAACCGACAATGCGTGAACTATACAGTAACAACATATTGACTTTATCATCACACCTATCCATGCCATCACAATCCATTACATTTGAAATTATTAATGTTTCTCTCAGTTGAAAATACAGAAGAAGTGTTTACGGAATACAGTTACCAGGGCAACCAGCAGCGCTGGCACGCCAAGCAGTAAAGACAACTATTAACCCAGAGAGAAAACATACCATACTGTGGGAAAACAGTCCTCTTCAATGGTTTGTCATTGAGTAAGAGTCGGATTTACTTTAAGCTATTTGATACCCTTGGCTGTGAGCTGTTAACAATGGCCAACCCCACACTCTGCCTGCAGCAGTCAGCAAAAGACACTCAGTATCAGATTCAAAAACTGTGAATTTCTGAGATTAGACAGGTGACAAATAAAGGGGCATAGAACATTCGTAAATCGAGAGAATGTGTCCATTGAATTAATCAAGCCATTTATTTCATTTTTAATTTGTTTTTGCAGTTTTAGAGAGCTTGAGAAAGGACAAACCATGCACCACACAGTAACGTAGCAGGGGAGCTACTGGACATTTTTTTTGCTTTCAAGCAGTAGAACAATTGCAGTAGGTGTGATGGCAGGACCGCACACCTCCTTGCAGTTTATGCACGTCTTCGACAGTCATACTATTGGAAAACAAATGTTCAACTGACTGGCGATACGAAGTACTACTGTTTTTTCCTTTTTTCAGGTAATCACTACACGCTCTTGTTTTTTTTCCCTCTGCAGCTATCACTGCCAGATTTACCATTAATTTCCGAAACTAGGGGGCATATGTATGAAAATCCCCGTTTGCGCTTCTCAAATAGCGATTTTTTTGAGAATCGCTATTTGAGAATTGCAAAAAGCGTTGTATGTAAAAAATCGCAATTTTTGTAGCGATTTCTTAGTTTTCCTTATTTGCGATTAGCAAATTGCGAAATCGCAATTAAGGAATACTTTTCCATTCATTTCCATGGGCCAGGAGGCCCATAGGAATGAATGTGAAGTCATTCTCAATTTGCGATTCGCAATTTGAGAATTGCAAATTGAGAATAATTTCGAGGGTGCAAGGGTGTCATAAGGACACCCTGATGCACCCCTGATATGAACATGTGTGCGCATATGGCGCACATACATGCCCTAAGGGCATGTATGTGCGCCATATGGCACTTTCACAAATGCCTAAAAGTCCATTTGTGAAAGAAATCGCAATTTACCATCAACTTGAAGTTGGTGGTAATTTGCGATTTCTTAAGGGGAACTCGCAAAAATTGAATGCTTGTTGCATAGCATTTAAGGAATCGCAATTTGCGATTCCTTAAATGCTTACGCAAAATTAAGGAATCGCAAATTTGGGGATTCCTTAATTTTGCGATGCGATTTCCCTACTACATACCGTTTTGCAAATTTTTTGTCGCAAACGCTGCTTTTTTGCGAATTGCAGCGTTTGCGACTAAAAATTCAGTTGATACATCTGCCCCAAGATCTCATTGTCAAAACGCCAGGTGAAGGAGAGATATGGCTGCGTCACATAGAGTGAGCCTTGTGGCTGCTAATTCAGGACCCCGTCTCTGTCACAGTTGTGAGGTGACTAGTGTCTTGAATAGGTAAGAGCTGGAGCACTACTATTTTACCTCCTTAGACAATGCCGAATCGTTCCCTGTCACAGGGATTTTGAAGGCATAGGTGCTGTTGGCTGGAAATTTAGAATATTTGATGACATATCTAAAGTCAATAACAGAACAGAACACAATAAGGTATGCAAAGCAACATAACAACACAATTAAAACATAACAGGATCCAAACAAAAAAACAGTCACAGCAGAATATAGCCCAACAAACACTGTATAAGACTTTACGTGGCAAAATTCAGAACAAAAACCGAAGAGCACAAAAACAGCAGCACACATCACCGGCACAACACATGTGTGCAAGCATTCGTGTCACATACTGCCACATGTAAAAATCTGCTTTCAAAATATGATGGAGAAAGTTGTCTGCGCCAAGCACAGCTTAATTTACCACCAAAGACATGAAATTACTCCAGTTAAAAAAATGTTTTGTGATCTACCCTTAAACTAACTGTCTAGATAATGATATGTTTCAGTGGAGTGTTACATACTTCGGGGCTTACTCTTGAGCGAGCGTCTGCCCATAAAAACTTGTTGAAGAGTACACCTGTGGTATCTATGCAGTATGTGTTAATGCCCCAAGCATACATCAACACCTCACTCACTTGCTTCGCAGCTCGTTGCTAAGCAATGTTCTCCCACGAATGAAACGCAGTACTGCACTGACTGACCTTTAGTACATATGAGCCCACAGGTATAGTGCGGTGCCAAGCAGCAGCTATACCATTTAATCAACTCCTGTATTTGTCTTTACACAGAAATGCGAACAATGTTCCCGAGCCAATGAGTTTTTTATGCCAATTAAGTCGATCGATCTTACTCCACACACAGATGTCTGGTCAGAAATCTCCTCGTCGCTATTCACAGAATAAGGATCCGTTAACATTTCTCCCAAAAGATCGGATTTAGTCGGTAAGGTTGGTGAGTTATCTGTTTGATTAAACCTTAAACCGGAGCCTCAAAAGTGGGTTTTCCTGTTTATTCAACCAAATGTTTATTGTACTGATACACATTTTGCAGGTACTCTCCTGCTATTGAAATGTACTCCTGCAATGAACAGAGGTAAGTCGATTTTCAAGTTGAGAAAGCAATTTTCACTCCCAAATCTGTGGATAAAAATAAATGCCCCAAAACATGTTATTTGAACATTCATGCCATTACTACAAAAGGGGCCTTATTTACAAAGCTATTTCTTTAAGCAAACTGTGGTTAATTCTAGTCTTGGATGTGATTTACAATCCAATATCTAGGAATGCTTCACAAACAAGTTCTGTGAGTCGTTACTAGGATTCAGACTTGCTTTCTTATGGATACTGTGCAGGAGCAAGCCTAACATCTGGAGTACAGGGTGTAGCTTGGAGCAGAACACATCTAGAACATGCTTTGTGGATTAACCCTAGCTATTCGGGTGTAAGTCTCAACGAAGACTCAGATAAAACACATCTACGGGGCATATTCTCAAGGATTTATCAGCACTGTATCGCAGCCAAAGTGGCGATAAATGTATCTCCCCATTCACAAGCTGGTGTTAACAGCCCATATCAACAGTTTACCTGCGATAGCAGCCACAAAAAACATCGCCACAGATCACCCCCGCAACTATCGCTAATGAGATGCAGAGTAGGCGTTCCAGTGCAAAAAGCCGCAACACCACCACTCCGCAACATTCACAACGACCAGCGAGATCTGCAAAAAGATCACAAAACAGGCGATAAGACGCGTTAGCAGCAGGAAATTAACACCTGCTATGACCTGGTGTAAAGTCAGATGACAACCTGCACCGTAAAAGGAGCCCAGCCCAGAGCCACACCTGAAGGGCAACAGATGCCATGGAGCCAACGAACATGCAGCTCGGACACCCTAAAGGGCCACAACATCCACCGTCACCAACCCCAGGACCCCACCCAACCCCCCCCGGACACCCACTGAGGCAGCGCAGAGAAAGACTGCAACCTTCAGAAAATGCACCAATCTCACAGACCCAACACCAGTGAATGTCATTGCCCACTGCAGGCTCAAAGGGACAACCATCCTCTGCATCCTGACCACCGTTTCCCACAGGCTGACGGTACCAACACAGCGGATAACCAACATCCCACCTCAGACAAACCTGCTGGCCGTGCTGCACGTGTTGGCCTCTGGTACCCTCCAAGCAACAACCGCCTGAGTCGGATTAGTCACACAGCCAGCCCAATCCAAGTTCCTCACAGCGGTCATGGATGACATCATCATCTTGGTACCCCACCATATATACTTCCCCACACTGCGCAGGAACAGCTGGAGACCATGCAAGGCTTCTACTCCAAAGCTGGCTTCCCGCACGTGTTAGTGGGCAATTGACTGCACGCATTTCCCAATTGTGCCCGTGGCAACACTGCACACAATAACCACAACAGAAAGTGCACATATTCCATCAATGTGCAGGCAATAGTGGACCACCGGGGAATCTCCACCATGTCGACGCCAACCACCCAGGCAGTGTGCATGATTCCTACATCTGCCAACAGTCCATCATCAACCACCACTACAAGGATGGCACCTACGGAAATGCACTGCCCATTAGCAAGTACCAAATGAACACACCACACACCTCAACTCCTCAATCATGCAACTCACAACACTGAGAATGCACATGTTACAAACTCACATACTACATACTACATGCCAAACAACATGCCCACCCACCAGACACAACAGCACAACTTACTGCGGGAACCTAGGCCAGCCATGCACAAAAGCCATCAACGGCATGGCTCCTCAGCCACACGATAGCAGATGGTGGGAAGAGGTGGGGACCAGGCATGTGCAAAGGAGGCAAGTGACCCATGAGTGAGAATGCACACAATGCTAAGTGTGGCGTGGGTGTGATGGCCAGACTGTAGTATGCAGACCACACACATATCCATGTCGATATACACCACTGCTGTTTGGAGTGTAGTGGACAGTGGACGCAACCATGTCACCCCAGCCAGTGGGGAAGCTCACGGAAATGTAGCTTGTTACGTCCCTCCCGTAAGCGTGGGCGGAGTGGGCTGTCCCAGTGTACTCCAGGCCAGCGTAGGGGTGTGAATATAAGGTACGTAACTCTGGGTGTGGTTCTCTTCCGGAATGCCCAACGTCTCTGCCAGGGAAGCACCTCTCACCCCGCAATGAGGCCGAAGCCGTCGCCGTGAGTGGTGTTGCCTGCGTTCCTGTGCGCCTGCTGCACCCCTGGCCACTGGTCCCTGAACCAGTCTTGCCCACCCCTGCACACCCAGGCCTTAATGCTCACCTGCCGACACCAGTGTGTATTGAAGAGGGCCCACCATGCTACGGTGCAAGCTCTAAGCCTGAGGGCCGTGACCCTGGCAGCCTCCTCAGACCTTCGCTGGCCTCCGTGACACAGGCCCGCAGTACTCCTTTCTCGTTGACGTACTCAACCGGCGTACACAGTGGACTAGTAGGTCACACATTTGGAACTGAGTCTTAATTACACTATGGCAGAGAGCATTATTTATGGCAGATTGTATGTTACTATACACCCTTCGATGTGGTGCCACCAAGTCTGTGCATAGCATTCCAACCACACGTGTCTGTGGGCACAGACAGACTACTGCCCACGGACCACACTGCGCTCGAGTAGATCACACATTTGGAACTGAGTCTTGCTTTTTCAATGGCAGAGTACATATCATTGCACGCAAGGAGAGGTGTAAGAGGATGACACGTTTCAGTCATGAGGAAAAAGGATCATCGTTACGGAGGTGATCGAATACTACCAACAACTGCCCAGGTGTGACTAACTCTCTGCATTGCGAGCCAATGACACATGGCTGTGGGCCACTGCTGACTGCTGCCTCCGGCCTACACTGCGGTCGAGTAGGCCACACATTTTGGGACTGAGTCTAGATTTAGCAATAGCTGAGTTCATATCATTGTACCGGCATCATCGCAGACTGCATCCTCTCTCAGCCCCGGTGCCACTAAGTCTGTTCCCCGACATTCATGATACTCTCTGGTTGAACTTTGGTGGCGTCTGAGTCTATGAACTGGGGGTTGTCTTCATCCTCATGTAGCTGATACTGAATTGGTGGTGAAAATGAGGCTGTAGCATTCCTCTACTCCATTTGCTGCTTGCAGATGGCTTCTGCCCTCTGCATCATGCCCCGGAAGACACCTTCCACTGTCCCCTGTAACCCTCCTCCACATGCTCCTTGGACATCGACGAGGACCCGCTCAGTCAGCGTGGTCCTGCCTCAGTGCATCGCAAGTCACCATCCCGTGTCGGTGTGCCGGTGGCAGCCGATGTGTATCCGGGGCCACTAACTCTGTACAGCTCAAGTCAGGGACCTTGTCTTCTGAGATATTGGATGGCCTCTGAGATGATGACCTTGGGCTCATCAACGCCATGTGTCTGTGGCCCTGCGCTGTCCGCTGCCTCCGGCCTCAACTGCGGTACACCATGGCTCACACATCAAATCCAGTCCTGACCAGCCCGGAAGTCACATCACCGCAGGAGGCACAAGCCACCACTGCCAGTACCACCTCCAACAGCCACCTGCCAGTGTCGAAACAGTCGTACTGGCAGACTAACGGAGATGCTCACACCTGTTTTGGATGCCATCATCTGCCTGATACCCTGCCCAGCACTCCAGGGGCCACTAACTCAGTCCACCACAAACCATGGACCGTTACTGATTGAGTTTTGTGCTGTGGAGAGGTTACGAAGCAATGTCACCTCAGGCAGTGTGGGAGATCTAGGATGATGATGAGGAAGATGATGCAGGTGTAACGCACCCCACTGCAGCTGCATCAGGTATATCCTGAAGGGACACAATCATAGACATTTTCTTCACATGAGCGAGCTCAGCTCTAGTGCCTTAAACTCAGTGCACTGCAACTCACGGACACTTCTGTTTGCATATTGGGTGACCTCTGTACTTGCTCCGGCTACCTCCATGATGCTCAGCCGTTGTTTCTGTAATGCTGCTGTTTTCTGTTTCTATTCTAATAGTGCTCGCTGTTCTAATTGTTGCCAGAACCAACCACTCCATGAGGGCTGGCTTACACTCACCCCACACGCATTCCTCACAGGCGTCACTGTACATGTGTCCCTGCCAATAAAGGGGCGGGGCGCACATGCCCATAGCCCGTTCCACAAACTATCTGCGTGTGTCCGTGTGGTCATAATGTATGCATGAGGGCCCCAGGCACTACAAAAATTACATTGCGCTGTGCACAGCGGATGCAAACATGTCACTGCAGGCAGAGGGTTTGACATGGGACACGTAGCTTTGTCGTCACCCACTCAATACGTAAGAGGAGTGGACTGGGCCATCGTACACAGGTCCAGTGTCGGTGTGTGAATGATAATTGAGTGCCTCTGGGTGTGGTTCTGTACTGGAAATGTGCAAATTCATGTGTCTCTGTCACAGTGTGGGTCTCCTTTGTAGGGTGTAGGTGGTCCCTGAACAGGGCCGGACTGGCAATGCCGGGCACCGGGCAATCCCCCAGTAGGCTGCCAGGGGTGGGGGGCGTTTGTTTTTTTTGCCAGGGGCCGGTTTTGTTGCTGGGCCGATTTTTTTTGACACACTCACTAGTACAGTAGTCACTGACTTGTCACTACTGTACTCTGCTGCGCAGCGTGCGTCTGCCTGACTCACTTTCTCCTCACTCCGTGCGAAAACGTCATCAATCTCTGCTGCTAATCAAATAATGCATGGAGTGCGAGTGCCATTTTAGGGGGTGGGTCACGTGCAGATGTCTCCGCCCGCTGCCGCGTCTGCGTGGTCTCGTAGTCTTCTTGAGTTCACTCACCTTAGGAAGGTGGGAGTGGGGCGGGCGCGGCTGTTGGTGACATGCGCAATAAAAAAGTGTGCTTGACCCGCATTCCAGAGAACTAAGCAAGACGATGAGAGATGCCCTCTCTCGGCACCGTCTCCATAATTAAATTCTTTCTAGCCCTGGCTCTGGCCCCTGCCTGTCCCAGTGTCCCTCCTCCCGACTGTCTGCCGCCCGCCGCCCGCTGTTGAGTGTCATTTGCATTTTTGCACTGTGGACCGGGATTAAACAAAAGGCAAATGCTGCCGCCCCCCTCCACTCTCCTCACCCCCCCATGCCCAGGCCCGTCGGCCACTAAAGCGTCCAAAAACACACAGATTAAGGATAGATAATGCACACGTCACGTGTATCAAGCTTTAAAAAGGAGAACAATTTAAGGTGCTGAATCCAAGGCCAGGTCATCATGACCACAGCACACAGAGGTAGAATGTATTATGCCTGTTTTCAGTGAAACTGGAAGAGTTGTGTAAATTAGAACATGAGCTGAATGACAGCATAGCTCGGAAGTATGTAGGTATGATTTCTGCGGCGGTATTTTTTTTTGTTGCAGTTTTATATAGCGTCCACTCGACCCGAAGGTATGAAAGCGCTTTACATGGAGAGATCGAGTCACAGGATACTTGAGCATCCAGCCAAATTCAAAGCTGATTCCCCACTGCCAAGATTGCTTCCGAACTGTGCTGTGCTACCTGCAGCTCATTTAGTAATTCAGAGTTTCTGAGTCTGGTATGCTCCTTAAACAAGGCAAATACTTTCAATAACATGCACAGTGACACAATAAGCAAGGCGGCCCTCTTTATCAGCTGCTGCACTTCATAAATGTCAAAAAAGGTTTGTATGTTACTGCAGAGAAACTATTACGAATTAAAAGAGCCCTTTATGTCCTTTGCATAACAGGTACACAAAACAATAAAAGAATGACGTTCATCCACTTTGCAGGCTCTCTAAAATGTAGCACAGGCGCACAGGGCATTAGTGCCCTGGACCCAGAGTGTGAATTTATTTGTGAGTAGACCTGCATTCTTTGGTTCCTCCGACCACGGCCCACCGGCTGGCTGCCCGCTGCCCCCAGCAGTGCGGCACTGACCTCAAACCCTAATGAGCTCAGGTCAGATTGGGGGCTGTAACTGGGGCAAAGGTTGTGGTCAGCAAGTCTGCTTAAATATATTTATCAGAACAAGCCCCAGCTTTGGGCTTGTGCTGAAAAATATATTTTAAGCAGACGACAGGGCTTTATAGTGTTTCTTTTTTTTTTTTTAACACAACTGAGTCCTTTTGTTTTGTTTTCCACTGGCCACTGGTGTTGCCACTGGCCGCTTAGGCTAACGTGTACATTTCTAGGAGCCCTCGGTGCGTTCCCTTGACGCTGGCTTCAGTTGGTTTGTGACCTACATTTTTTTAAATTGTTCGGATTTCAGTCCGGATTTCACAAGAAAGGAGTTTATGCTGTTAAATGGGCACTTGTGTGTTCACTGTTCAGCGGATGGTTCACTTAGAAAAGATGCAATTGGGCCACAGTGATGGTAGCTGCAGTTCCCAGGGTGCAATCTGACAGAAGTTTTCAAAAGAGACTTGCTGTTTTATAATACCCAATTCTTGTGTGTTTTATGATGTTTCTATTTCAATGTCTAAGGAACAGAATATCCAGCTGAATAGTATTCATGTTTTTTGGCCTCAGAAAGCTGAAAAGGTTGGGTCTGCCTTGCATCCATTCCAATCTGTAACAAATTAGCTGCACAGAGTTCTCTAGAGAAGGAGCAGTGTTAGGCAAATGACATCACCAATCCTCTGATGACATCACAGAGTTGATCTCTGATCCTAGCTCAAGCCCTTCAACAGCCTCCTACTTGCTCCTAAGGGCCCAGGGGCAGCAAGGGCAAGATCAGATGTGGAAGCTAGAACTGCTACCTCACACGGTGTGAGCGTGAGTCACACTATTGGCTCCCTTCACATGGTTGGGAAGAGCTGTTATCATAGTGCTAGACAAGGTGAGCTGGAAACCCTTGCCCAGAGCAGCCTTCCAGTGTGTGTGTGGAAGCTCTGCATTGCTGACGTCTATAAAGGGGGTTGCAACCTCCCTAGGAAATTAGTGGTAGCCTCTGAAGCTTTTGCTAGAGTTTTAGGGGAGAGAGAGGTGTGTGGCTCTCAGGCTACTCGCTAGCCATACCTCTCCTTGTTTATGCCCCCTCCTACTCCTCCTCTCTCTTATAGTGAAAAGTTTTTAAAGTCGTCAGGTATGGGGCACTTCACACACTAATAGACCCTTTAAAACCCTCCTTAGTTTCTTTTCTGCTACTGCCTTCTTCATTACCGGGGGTAGAAACCAACACGGCATTGCCACCACGAGAACCCAAGGTCACTTTACCACCCCTAACCAGTGCTAAAGTGCTTGCGCTCTTTCATTTCAAACATGGTAAAATTGGCTTACATCGAATTGACAATTTTAATTTACTTGTAAGTCCCTAGAAATGTGGTCCTACATGTACCTAGGGACTGTACATTACATGCTGCTAGTGGGCCTGCAACACTTATTGTGCCACCCACTTAAGTAGGCTATTTAAAGATGTGTCATGTCAAGGCCAGGGCCTTTGTGTTAATCTTTCATGCTTTCTGGCCAAGGTGCCATGCCATTTGAGATATGTCCATGCCTTGTGTCAGCCTGGGTGGTTATGTGTGATGTTTCCATGCTTTCTGGCCTCAGTGACCTGGAGGCTCTTGTGTGACATTTCCATGCTTACTGGCCTCGGTGCTTGCTCGCTACATGCCATGTGGGGGGCTGGTCTCACATTTATTTATTTATTTATTTATTTAATGTGATTTTATATAGAGCGAACTTTACCCGAAGGTATCAGAGCACTTTACATAAGAACCAGTTGCAAAACATAAGGATTTAGGATTACATGAGTTACATAAAAGATACAAACAGAAAAAAAATGCAAATGTACAAGATGTAAAGTCACACATGGAAGTGATACCAACAGAAAGAAAAATTGCAAATGTACAAGTAGTAAAGTCACTCAAGGAAGAGATACAAATGGATATACTCTAAGAGTCACATAGGAACGGTAGAGAGTACAAAGGTCTACTGTATATACTAGTGATTAGAGTTATCTCTATATATACACATAGTAGATTTTCTCAGGTCAAGAACCAAAAAAAAAAAAACAGGAGAGCAGAAATGAGTGGGCCTTTGTTCTCTCTGATTCACTTCTTTTGTCTATTTTTCGTGCTCTCTGAAAGAATGTCTATGGGTACATGTGACTGGGTGGGTAACCTGGTGCTCTTTAAGGTCATCATCTACTATTTACTGTGCTTTGAAAGTTGATACAATTGAATATCTAACGAAAAATGTGCTGTAAAATTCACCATTTTGATATGTCGTTTTCCAAAATTTTCTTGGGGGTAAAACCCCCCCAAACCCGCCTAGTAGAGGTCAGGCTCACTCTCTTCGTTCACTCGCTACGCGCCGGACGGGGGCTGGTCTGCCAAAATTTGCCAGGGCTGCTTTCAGTTCCCAGTCCGGCCCTGTCCCTGAAGGCATTTAGGCACCCACATATGTAATCTAGTTCATCTTCCATGGGTTCAGACCCCACCCACACCTGTTCGGCCACCAACTTTTGGCATTCTGACACCTGGCATTGGAATACCATGTGTGGCTCAGTGAAGTTTTGGGGACCAGCCGTGCTGGCGGGTGCTTCCTGCTGTGTGGTTTTTGCAGGGGCTGGGTTCTCTTCTGTGTAGCTTGGCTGCCCTGGCCCTGATGGTGGGTTGCCTGGGATGTCTATAAGCTTTGTAGGGCGTCGGTGTCGAAGGTGTGGTGGTCCTCTCCAGCATCACTGATGAGTTGTCTGCTCTGCTCTCCTCTCCTAGAGGTGTTGTTTGTCCCTCTGCAATGTGAAGGAGAGATGCATGTTGACATTGCGTTGACATGAATGTTGGTGCATTGTTCTTGTTTACATGCAGAGTGTATGCCAATGTACATTGTGACTGTTTGGGAGGTGCAGGATTTTGATGCGGGACAGTGGATATTTGGACTACATGACGGATGTGAGGTTGTACGCGTACATTTCCATCTCACAGTTTCCTGCTTTGTTAGAAGTAGTTGGCCTGTTTCTGTGCATGTGTGGAGCCAATTGTGTCCTCTGTTCTGCAGTGTCGGGGTTGCACATTTTACCACATTGTCATCAATGTGAATGTACTGTTATTGCTATCTGTGTGTGCTGCAGTGTGCAACGAGGTTGAGGGACATGATCCAGGGTCATTGTGGGTGTGCAGTGTGCTACACATCGTTGTGCATGTGTGCCATTGTGCCCATCTCCCCCGTCTCCCCAGTCCCTGGTCATTACTCACCCTGTTGATGTTGTGTCAGGTCCTCTCGAGCTGTGTTCGGACTCTCAACTCCTTGCACCATCTCCACGCTGATGACTGTGGCCTTTGTGTCCTCCAGCTCCTTGTGTGGTGCTAGACTCCCACCTCCTGTCTCCGTTCCTGCCTTCCTGTTGGCAGTGGGTTTGTGCTTGGTGTAGATTTTCACATGATGCCAGCGCCTCTTGGCCTCCTCCATTGACCTCCTCAACACTCCGACTACATTCACGCTAGTCTAATTGTGGATCAGTTGATGGTAGTGTTCTGTCACCTCTGTGACGCTGATCTGGTTTTGCTGCAGACTTCACCCCGTCTTCCTCTTCCTCTACTCCTTGCCCTTCCCCGACACTGAAATTCCTTGCTGGTGGTCCGTCGGGCTTGTGGGGTTTGCGTTGGCCTCTGCACTTGGTCTGGGTGCATACATGTTGCTATGCACTTTGGATTGTTTTTGGTGTGTTCATTCAGTTGATTTTATAGTGCATTTTCTTGCATAACGCCTGGGATTCGCATGCCTGTCACTGGTTTTTGCTGATTTTTGTATACCGATTGGCCTAGTCGCAACTTTTTTTGCGTTTGTGTTTTGCATTTCTGCGTCATTGCGTTGACTTTATCGCGGACATGTGGTGCGTTATCGAGCGCCTATCGCATGGTACCGCGGTGTTGTGAATACTTAATTGACACAGCAATAATTTCCTTCAATAGACTGCGCTCTGAAGAGTTGTGTTCAGCTCAATTTGCGGAACTATCACACGTTTTTGAGAATATCCCCCTACATGTAGAAACTTTGTGAATCTGCCTCGTGGCAAATCTGTGGTTCACCAAGATTTCCATGATGCGCTCATTAATGTCCTGTGAATCTCTGAAACTGCTCTGCACTATAAACATACCTTTGCGTCCCAAAAGCCAAATTTATTTTTGTTTGAGGCCTAATTATTTTTGTTGCCACAAAAAAAACACTCACTGCCACAAACAATAGAGCACAATAGCTCCCCGCTGCAGTAAGTAGGAGGCAGCGCTATTAAAGAGCTCTCAGTGCCCATTTTTACAACGAGACAGTTTAGACATACCACCCAGCCATCAAAGAAAACGATTCTTACTTGATCAAAAGTTGCCTCTTCCACATTTTCATTTCTCAAGCCTCCATGATCATCAAAATACGACAACAATACATGGACTATAACAGGAATATGATTCTGGGTTTTACTGTACACAGCATACAGTCAAAAATGGCAAACCTCCTTAAATGGAAGAGGCACATCGATCGGCATTTTCCACTACGGATTAATCATAGTTTCAGAAGCAGGCCTCCGTAAAATGACTCTGTGAAGTGTGAATAAAAGATATATGTTGCCCAGTTTTTTAAATCTTTTTTTGCCCTGTGGCAGGGAATTCCATTAAAAATGGTGTCAAGATAGTTCCATTAAACCTTGCCTGTCAGATTAAGGATTACACACGGTGGAAAATGTGTCGATTTGATAAAACACGTTTTATATATTTTCATTCACACAATCTCTCTGAGGGACTGAAATGTAGTTTAGTGTTGTTACACTGACACGGACCTCTCATTTGAGTCTAGCGGTTTTTTTTGTTGGTCATGCGTTGTGCGTGACACGTGCAATCCTGAAAACAAAGATAAGATTAAAAAACTAATCAAATTCAGACCGTGTGAATAAAAACGCGGATTAATTAAATCGCAGAAGGAGTCTGGGGACACCAAGAAGTGTTATTGAATCCCACAACAGTGTTGGTTTATACAAAATCCTGCTATCATTTAAATAAAGAATGTTACCAAAAATCTGAAGGCTCTATCAAGTTTTAATAAATGTGCACTGCTGAGACTGAGTTAATGAAACGTTAACTTAAAATATTCATTTACGTGCATGTGCATGTTTTGCATAATGTTTCTTAACTCTAACAGCCCACAAGTAACAAACACAAGTCCTTAGTGCATGTACGTAAAGCCTTTTTTCCACGGATACATATGCACTACTCCTGGCATAGAGCAATATTACTCACAGAAAAATCTTTGTAAATTGGGCTTTTAAGTTCTCATCACGAGTGACCTCTAAATCGCAAGAGTTTCCACCAAATTATTAATTCAAGCGGTATTAATTATTATTATATACAGTAGTAAGGCATGCGATACCAACAATTAAAAGCCGTTGGAACTCGTTCCCAGGAAAAGGGCCAGAATTGCGGGATTTCATGTGAAGATTAAAATGGAGTCACCAATTTCCTCATGATATTCCTATTCCAGATGTGAAATGTGTAGGGGCTCTTAAAAAAGGTGGTAGTACAGAGCACTTTTGTATAGGTCCACTCGAAATGGAGGCCTTAGGTTGGATATATTTCGGGGGTGAGGGAGTGTGGCTAGCACTGAGCCAAAATGGCTGTGGAATGCATAGCTCTGATACAGCAGTCCGACAAAGCATCTCAAAGGGCCAGATGTAGGACCTTTCCAATATGCGTTTCACACATTGCGTTGTTTTGCGACTCGCAATTGGAATTCACAACAGTGTCTCAGACAATGTTTGTAATTCCTAAAGGGGTCGCAGATTGCCTGCCTCATTAATATTCATGAGGCAGGTGCAAATTGCAACCCCATTGGGAATGGCTAGCACTCCCAGGAATGGTGGCCTGCTGGGCTCAGCAGACCACCAGGCATGTGACTGCTTTTTATTTAAAGCAGTTTTCTTTTTAAATGCAGTCTGTTTTCATTAAAGGAAAACGGGACGTATTTAAAAAAGAAAAATTAAATGTTTCTGTTTCATTTTTTAGGAGTAGGCAGTGGTCCGTGGGACCACTGCCTGCTCTTAAAAAATATTTTCACTGCCAGTCGCAAATGGGGAGGGGTCCCCTGGGGACCCCTTCGCATTTACAAGTGGCCTACCACCCTTTTAAAATGGGTGGCAAACTGTGAGTGTTTTGCAACCTTAATTACGCTCGCAAAACATTCATACATTGAAGTGTGACTCGCTATTATATGGGGCTTGGCATGCCCCTTCCTAATAGAAATCCCAAACCCTCTTTTTTAATTCGGTAATAGGTTACTGACTCGCAAAATAGGATTTGTCCATAGGTCAGATCTATTTTGCGGTCGCAAATGGGCCGATTTCTTGCTTGCGACCGGAAAAAACGGTCATACATCTGGCCCAAAGTTGCTTAACAACTCGCAGTGACCACTACAATGTGGGTCCTGAGTGTCTTCTATGAGTCATGGTGCACTAGATGAAGAACAGAGGGTGCTGGATTGCTGATTTTCATGGGCTGCATGTCATGGGGGAGGTTTGCTTACATTGCGTGGCCAGGCATTAGAGGCAGGTATGCAACAGGGGAGGCTTGTGAGCCTAAGGCCTAGTTGCATGTGCTGATAGTGTGTGGCCATGCACTGCAGATCACCCCATCGGCTAATCCATTCCATCTCCTTGTGTCTGATGCCTTTAATGATGGTGATGGTGGGCTGCCATTCATGAAAATAGATGGAAGCCTGGTGGCAGGGCTCAATAGGTATTCGGATCAGCGCTGATGTGTGTCGCTCCCCGCTCAAGTCCTACATCACCACTAAAAACACAAATACCTGGCTACGATCTGGAGATGACAGGTGAGACAAGAATGCCGAAATAGAACTTGGATTGAAGTAATGCACTCACCAGCGGGCACTCCTGTCATGACCTGGGCCATGGTATCGCTGCACGATAATGTGGCCTGCATGCCAGAGTGATCTGACTCTGAGTGGGCCCACTGGAGCTGACACCTTGGCCAGTCGGTACACTTTCACATCACATCACAATGGGCAAAGGCGATACAAATAAGACTATACCAAGGTGTGAGTCACACAGCATTCAGAAGAACACTGATGAGTGCAAGACATAGGAGGTCTGCTTAGTCTACTGGCACCAATGATGCAGATCCTAAATAATTCTCTTAGAGCTAAAATGCGACCTAAAAGTCATCGAAATGAAAGCTGATAGCTTGACTGCAATACTGGACCGCATAAAACACACAATTGACTGACATACTAAGAGACTGATCGAAGCTGCAGACGGAAATGCTGGTCCGATAGAATGAATTGAACACATAGAGAAATCAAATGTATTATTGAGTGCAAAGGATAATAATCTAGAAGCCAACTCTTTTGTAGGAATATTTTACACAACATGAGTGCCTCTAAAGCTACAGCCATGGAAAAACTTGAAAAATATGTTAAATGTGTAAAGTATTTATGCAGCACACAAACAGCAATAAAGTGAAAACACAACACAATAAAAATGTAACACCAATTTCTATAAACAGAATATTATTTAATAAATTATAACTTCAAAAATCCAATCAGTATAACTGGAGACATACAATTTCAAATAATTAAGGTAAGTATAGCACCTAAAGGCACAAAGCACCACTCTCGGTTATCTGGTTGTGTGAGACTGGGTGAATGTCACAAGTTAAGGATGACTGCAATGAGCGCGGGCCGGGTGCAGGGACCAGGTTAGTCCCGCTGAAAAAGTTGCATTGTAAAGTTCAGCATGAACAGTTTCATTTGTGGTGGAGGAGGCTACGAAACACAGGAAGAGCGTTGTGGATGGTCGTCTCTGTAGTGCAAAGAGTAGGCCGGGTGTGGTGGACGGTTGTCACTTAGGGTAAAGATCCTATCGGATACCGCTGACTATGTATGCTCTAGATTGAAGTGCAGAGCTTACGTTGTCATTAATCGCTGGAGGTCACTGGAGGTCACTTTAGCACAAAGAGTCAGGTTCAATGATGCTTCACATTGGTGGCGGGGGCGGGTGGCAAGATCTTGGCACGAACGTGTCCGTTTACTATCAGGAACAGCCCAAAACCTCAAAATGTCTCCTTTTCTTCAAGCAGGAGCCCAACTGATGCCACACCAAGAGTCCAGGACTTGAGGGGCACCTTTTGGGGATCGGGAACGGAGTCCAGTAGAGGTTAGCTGTGCTCAGGCAGTTCCAGTTGCAGGTCCAGGCAACAGGTCAACTGGGCAGATGCAGCGAGGCCTCTGGAGCTTGGCTTAGAGAAGGAGGTCAGTCAGCTGACCCTTGGAGTTACTCCAGCCTGGGATGAAGGGGGCAGGTCTAGTCTTTGCCGCTTTTTTCTGTCTGTCTGCTGAGAATGTGTTTGAGTTGACGGTATTTTGATGGATGTGGTTATTTTTGGATGTGTGTATGCTTGAGGGTATGAGTGACTTATGTATATAAAATGTTTTTATTGTTCCTTGATGTTCTGGGCTGACGTTATATGAATTATATATGTCAATATATTTTCTGAAGTAATGAAGTTTTTTACAAATATATATATACACATGACAATAAAATGATTTAATATCACCAGCTGCTCTGTGGGCAATTGTTTATATTGGAACCTACTGGTCCTTTAGAGTAATGGGAACTTCCCTTTCATGTTGTTACATCTAGTCTTTCTTCCCAGCAAGCAAGGCAGGCCTCAAGCAGCAGTGCAGCCAGATATTTTTCTTCTCTATTTCCACAGGTAAAGAAGTGCACTGAAGAGTGTGTCTGAAAGTTCCCTTTTTATGCCCGCTGTCCACTTTCTTTTTTTTTAACAACAAATTTTATTGGGTTATTCTTTGAGAGGATGGGCAACAGCACTACAATGACCTGTAGGAGAAATATGATGAGCTTCACATAAATTACAACATTTTTACCATTGATCAACACCTGCCAAATGTGCAGGCGAAACAACAAAAACAAAATGCAGACAGTTCTAGATCTCCATACAAGAAAATACGGCACAGTGGTATCGATATTCACATACAGAATCAACTGAACAGCCTGGTCAAGGTAAAGTAGAGAGTAACAAATCATTAAAGAGCAAGGGGCACCACTCGGGGTCTGATTCCGGCAGGAGGCTAAGTTCGATTCCTCGATATGTCGGCCATCGGGTCCAGATCTTCCGATGTGTTGCAGGGCATCCCCGGGCAAGGAACACAGCTATTTCGGCCCCATACATCTATCTAACTCAGCCTTCCATTTACCTAGGGTCGGGGGAGATGTCGCTTTCCACAATTGTGTGATTTCCCTTTTGGCACGAGTAAGAGCCAGAAACAGTAAATGCTGCTCATACCTTTTCCCCCCAATGCCGTCTGTGCTATTTAAGAGGAAGTGTCGCAGGTCAGGTGGGGCCCATCAGCAGGCGGTCCTCCAGGGGGTGAAACTTCGGGCGGGCCTCGAGTGTGCGAATCAGGGGAGTGAGTGCATGTCGAAATTGAAGGAACTTGTAGAATTGTGGTCTATGGAGGTCAAAATCGACCTGTAGTTGCTGGAAGGATATCAGTGTAATGCCCCGTAACACATCTCTAAGGTTTGCAATCCACACAAGTTCCCACCCCCGTAGCCCGCCCAGAGCGGCCACAGGGCGAAGGTATATACCCTGCCATAGAGGGGTTTTCTGGGTGAATTTCCCATACCAGCCCATCTGTCTGACTTTAGTCCGCCACAGCTGTATCACAACTCTACCAGTAAGCGGCATAAAATCTAGGCATGTGGCACTGTATAAAAGAGGAAGGAGGGGAGCCAGCTCCATCGTCGCATGATCTATCGCTAATGCCGGATCTGTGGGGAAGTTATATCACCATTCATTCACCACAAGTATGTGGGACGCCACATAATATGAATAGATGTCCGCAGCTGCGATCTCTCCACAATATGTGGATTGCGTACATGTGCGGAAAGCAGCCCTAACTGCACTGCCTTTCCAAAGGAATTTGTTTTGTATGGCATCGACTTGTGCCAGTCAGGAGCTCAGAATAGGGTATGGGAAGTTTTGAAGGCGATACAAGATCCAGGGATGTGCTACCATCTTAAAGATGACAGAGCGCCCTTATAAGGATAGAGGGAGAGACATCCATATTGCCGTTTCACCATTGAGAGTGGTGAGCAGTGGGGTGATATTATGCGCCCAAGAGACTTTGGGGCACAGGGACACAAAAATGCTGAGAAATCTGAAACCATCCGTCGCCCGGGAGAGCTGTGAGGCCAACGCAACATGACCCTGGTGACCGCACATCGGAAATAGTATGAATTTGGTGGAATTCGTGTGTAAGCCTGTAGTTTACCCAAACACCTGAGGATTTTTAATATGCGGGGCCCAGAGTACCAGGGATCTGTTATAAAAAAGGGGACATCATCCGCATATAAAGCAATACGGTCCGATCTCGACCGCGACCAGTCAAAACTCCAGAGCACCGGGTCGCTTCTGAGCCACGCCACTAGGGCGCGACTGCAAGGGCAAACAATAGCCGGGATAGGGGGCAGCCCTGTGGAGTACGTCTTTGGATAGGGAATGGGTGGGAGTGATGCCCCGCGATGCGCACGGCCGCCATTAGGTCGGTGTAAAGCAGACGCACATACGCCAGGAAGTGTGGCCCAAAGTTGATCGCTTCGAGCAATTGGAAGATATACACCCAGCTAAGGGAGTTAAATGCTTTCTCAATATCGGCGAGGAGTATGGCGGCTGGCCGACCAATCGTTGGGGGCGCTGCCATAGTGTTATGTACCCTTCGGATATTGTGGCGAGTGGCTCTTTGCGGCATGAAACCTGACTGGTCGGGGTGTATCAGATCTGTGACTCACACGTGCAGGCGATCGGCAAGAACTTTCCTCAACAATTTGGGTTTGAAGTTAATAAGGGAGATGGGGCGGTAGGAGGAGGGGTCGTCTGGAAGGCGCCGGGCTTAAGAAATAATTTCTGCGTGGCGCCAATCTTGGGGCAGAATGGCAAGTTCCGTGGCCTCCTGGATTGCCACCAGCAAATGAGGCCCCAAGACGCATTTGTTCAGCCGTAGGAATTCCATAGGGAACCAAATAGGGCCAGGGGCATGCCCAGGGTGAAGCGCGTTGGGGGCGCTAGTCAGTTTGTCTACTGTGATTGGGGCCTCCAATTGCTCACATAGCTGATTGGGGAGCCGCTGCGTTGGAATATCTGTGAGGAATTCCGCTATAAGTTTGGCCGAAATCTGTTCATGTCATGCATAGTGAGTTGTGAAATGTCGCGCAAATTCCCCAGCAACTCCTTTCGGCGTCGTGTGCAAAAACCCGTCAACGCCACGAATAGTGGGGAGGACTGCCAGGGAAGCAACTGCCTGGCAGAGCCGTTGGAGCATTCTGCTGGATTTGTCGCCCCATTGATGAACCTGATGTTGTGACGCCTCCCAGATCTCCTTGGTCTCACCCATGAGATATTGCCGTAGTTCCTGTTGCACGTGTATCAGGTTTCACTGTATAGTAGGGCTAGGATTCAAGTTAAGCTGCGAAGCCAGGGTTGTCTGGCGTAACTTTAAAGCCTCTAGTTGCTCCCGCCATGCGCATTTTTCTTTGGTGTGATAGCTGATTTTGGTACCCGGAATAGTAGGCTTAAGGGCCTCCTATAAAATTCACCGGGAAGGGGCAGAAGGGCCATTATCGTCCAGATATGTGGTGATCACCATGTGAAGCATGACCTGATAATCAGGGCACTGAAGATGCCAGGGAGACATGCACCAGTGGAAGGGGGGTTTCGGGAACATGTGTGGAATTGCAGGGTGACCGGAGAGTGGTCGGAGAGCCCGCGAGGCAGATGTGTTACTTGTGAGAATTGGTGGAGAAATATGCGGGGGCAAAGATATAGTCCAAGCGGTACTGCGACCCATGGACTGTGGACAAATATGTGTAGCTATGTTCTGTGGGGTGGTATTCTTGCCATACATCAGCCCAACCTTAGGTGGAAACCAATGTGTGCAATTTAGTGGGGCCCAGTAGTGGTGGGCTGTCTGCACTGCGTTGTCGGTCCAGTGGCCCCATTGTATCATTCCAGTCACCCCCTAGCAGGGTCAAACCCCCAGTCACATCCCCCCAGACTCCCGAAACCTTATCAATAAAGGCTGTCCCTAGTGGGGGAGGGGCATAGATGCTGCCTATGGTAACCCGTTCCCCATACAGCATGCCCGTGACATAGAGGAATAGACCTCCGGGATCGGTCTTGTGCACTATGTGCTGAAACTGGACCCTGCAATGTATTAAGAAGGCCACCCCCTGGAATCCCTGGTAAACCCTGCATGATACACATGATAAAAGCCGAAGCGGGCCAGACATGGAGCTTTGGTACCTAGGAGGTGGGTCTCTTGTAGAAGTAGAATATCTGCTCCATATCTCTTTGTCTGAGACAAAACTACACCTCGTTTCACCTTGTTTAGTAGGCCCCTGACATTCAATGAGACTACTGTAAGGTCTCCGAGAGGGGATACATCACCTAGCACCATTTTCTCTTGACTTGAAGACAATAACGGCAAAGAGATCAAAACCTGAATGGTCTGTCTTCATAGAACATAAAAACATCAACATCCTTAATCTACGTTCCCTTAAAACCCCCCCACACCCCACCCGACACTGCCAAGAACTAGGAGTACCTGTCGCTGTGTGAGACACACAAGGATCCCAACAGAGGAACCCCGTGGCCCCACGCCAAAGAGACCCTAACCACCCTAGAAACAAAGAGAATAAGAGGAGCACAATAAGTCTGTGGCTCAGCGGTCCCATGGCTTAGCCCCCACACCCTCCCAGAGGAAACTTCATACATAGAGTATTAATAAACAATTATCACTGTTAACTTGCTATTGCTTGCCTGCGATGCTCCAAAAAGTTCAGGGGGGCCGCCCCAGGCTCACGGATATCCTGTCTGATCAGGACACTGTTGTTTCTTGGATTTGGTTTGCCGTGGCCGGTGACTTCGCGAGCTGTGTGAATAATGTGAATCTACTAATGGTGGTGAACCTGGCCGGAGCTGGGGACACTCACCTGTCCAAGTGAAGACGGCCTCCGGAGTGTCAAAGAAAAACGACTTGGAGTTGTAGATCACTCGCATTCTGGCCGGATATAGCAGCATGTATTGTATGTTTAAGTCTCCTAGCATGCGCTTCTCCACGGTGAAGGACCGGCCAGGCTATTAGACCAGGCATGTGTAATCCAGAAACACCATAATGGGCTGAGAGTTGTCTTGGATACTATCCTTGTGGGTCCTGGCATATCGCAAAATGGCATCTCGGTCAGCATAGTTCAGGATTTTGGCAATCACCGGCCTGGGAGTCGCTCCTGGAGAAGGTTTTTGTGTCAAGGCCCTGTGGGCACGCTCCACCACGAAGGACGAGGACAGGAGATCTTTCGGCATGAGGTCTGTGAGCCACCGAGTGATGAAGCCAATCATTGAAGCACCCTCACAGCCCTCCGGCAGGTTCACGAAACGTACGTTGTTGCGTCTCACTCGGCCCTCTGCATCCTCCACCCTGGAAGCCAGCTCCTGCAACACCACAGTGACTTTGTTCACCTTTTCCTGGAGAGTGGAAACCATATCTTCCACTGTCGAGACCCTGGTTTTTGCCTCCGTGATTTGATCTGGGAAGGGAAACAAGGGAACCCAACTCACACGGAGCCTGGGTATAAGGTTTTAAGAAAACAACAATGGCTCCTGTGGCTAATTATGTATTTTTATATATAATATGGTTTAGGCACAATGGCAATCTTAGGATGGTGTATGGGATGTATAAGAAAGCTTCATGCACACATAGAGAATATGGTCTTCAATTTGCATCTTTTATATAATTATTCAAACATAAATTTTGCACAGTATCAACAGCATTAAGTACATATACATAGTAACAAGTGTGTCCCAAGTGAGTAAAAAAGAGAACCTATACTACTAAGGTGCAAAGTAATAGTGTATACAAAACAGGAGGTTTCTAGTTTACATTAGGTTTCAAAAAGAGGCAATCTAATTAATTGTCAATGGTAGAAAATACAGTAGTTGGAAGTATAAGCAACTATTGCGGAAAGTCTGCCTCTTTATAGTGATGCGATCGACAGCCTTATGGAGGTCTTGTCACAGGAGTGAGAACTCTAACCCCTCTGCTCCAATCTTGGCGTCCAGCATGTCTCTGGCATTGTTTATCGTCGCTAGGAGTGCTGCATTGTCAGGAGCTGAACTTCTCCCCTCGCCACCCGTGGAGCCCCCAGTGGGTGTAGTGTACTGTTCTAGGGTGCCCAGCTTGGGGGCAGTTGCACTGGGCTTATCCTTGCCCATCGTGGAAGGAGTCTAAAGTTGCTGCGGCCGCATAAGGAATTTGGACTGGCAACACAGGATCGTGCACGTACCCGGGGGTGGGCTGCCCCAGTATATGAGAGGATCTGTGTGATCCGGATAAGCGTCGACTCAGGCCGCTGGACTGATGCTGCAAAACAAGGAGAGGGGCCACCGGCCCATTCAGGAATAAGCCACCAGCGTAGTCGCAACACACTCACTCCTCTACCAGTAGGAGCAACCCTCAAAGAACCACACCACCTCCTTAGTGTGGGCTGTAGTGGGTACACCCGGCAGTCTCAGCATGCGAAAAGTTCATGAGCGACACGGGGAACCCCAGCCACATCGTGAGTCCCCTCCGGGCCACCACCAGCCGGGCGAAATTTCCAGGGGGTCCCGGGCAGGCCGATGCCTTCTCACCCACGCAGATAAGCCCAAACTACACATGGCACAGTCTGAGCTCCACCCCTCCAGGGGTCCTCATGAGACAAGGCCGGCCGGGCCAGGAGATCTAAGTGCAGGGCTCTAAGGGGGGCTCCAGTCCAGGCCCATTCAGCTGTGCAATACCATCACCAGGTGGGGGGGAGGGAAGCTGATATGGTTGGGAGGACGGCTGAGAATAATGTGGCCCCAGCGCTCACCTCCGGGGGCTGCGGCCCAGCCCCGGCATCTCCCAATTCGCCACCCATTGCAGGCCAGTCACATTGAAGCCCTGCAAGGTCGCACGGCTGCACCTGGCTGGTCCAGGATCCGGGGCCCAATCGCTGACGCGGCCGCGACAGCCTCAGCAGCCCTGCCGCGGGAAGAAATCAAGCACCCAACACCTCCGCCGCCTGCCTGCCGTCGCATCGGCAGGCAGGCGCGCGCAGAAGATGGCGGAGCCCTGGGCGGATGGGCAGGAGCACGCCACGTCCACTGCCGAGACCAGGCTCGCCCCAGTGGCACGCAGGGCACCAGGCAGCCGTCAGCGCACCTCACCTCCACCGCTCGCGTCCCCAGTCGGGACCCGGCCCCAAGCATCACAGCAACACCAGAGGATACTGCGCCACGCCGGAGTACTCCCAGACAAGAAAGCTTGCACAGCAGATCGGCAACGTCGAGTAACACGGAATCTCTGCACCCCACACAGCCGTAGGTACCAGCAGCGTTGATGGAGCTCCTCTGTGCAAGATTCTGGTAGGATTTTTGCTGGATTATGGCATGGACGCGCAGAGCCTAGTTAGGCTGTGTCTGCCATGATGGCTCACCAAGCCACGCCCGACCTGCTGTCCACATTGAAGTGAGAGAAGCTTCTGGAGTTTTCTGCAATGTCTTGCTCCCCTGCCCTCGTCCCAGTCTATCTGGGGGCACAATAGGCTAGTTTGAAGTCATTTTGTGTGAACTGGGCCAGTGCCTTTGAAGTGCAAGTGTGGTAGGTGGCAGCTCAGCCCTTCCTGCCAGAAATGGCCCATCCTGCCAACACCTATACCCTGCATTGTGATGCTTTATTGTGATGCTTTCTGGGAGGTGATTTTAAGTGCTTGTATCCTTATATATTCGTGAATTGGCATAATTTATTTGTCTTTGCGGTTTGGTGATTGTATCACATTTTAACCCCTTTTTGTTTATTTTTCACTGGTGAATTATTTTGGTCAGTTGGTGTATGGTTATATATAATGGTTGCCATGATTTGTTTTATTTTGCATAGGTGTTTTTGATCCTTTTCATAAAACAGCTTTGTGATTTAACCCTTTGGTTGCCTTCATTGATCCAGATGTGAGTACAACGGCCATGGCTGCAGAACTTTTTATTTTACCTTTACTTCTATCTACCATTTTATTTATCGGTGCCACTGATTGTTTCTTTCAGACTTTTAGTTTTTCTGCTCCAAACTATTCTTGTCCTGATTATGACCCCTTAAATTTCCTGGGTCAAAACGCCGTTGACGCCCTATTGGCAAACAGATGAGGATTGATATCCTTAATTGGCTTCATTGTTGTGGACTATTTAGTTGAACTGTAAACCCTTTGTCATTTTTTGTTTTTTGTCTTTTGTTAACGCTATGGGGGTCATTCGGATGGTTGTGGCGATCTGCCCACCATCCTAACCAGATTTACCCCCGCCATATTATTATGACGGGGGTATAGCAGCGGACGCAAGGTGTGTCTGCCGCTTTTCCGCCGGTTGGCAATCGTTCCGACTGCCAGCCGTGCAGAGCTGGGGCACAATATGTTGGCGGTGCCTAGAAGGCGCTGCCATCCATATTATGATGCATGGTTTTAAAGGCTTTTCCATGGTGGTGATGCCGCCATGGATAGACTGGTGGGGATGTGCTTTGGGGCCTGTTGCGGGCCCCCAAGGGGGTGGGGGTGCACTTGGGGGGTACCCATGGTTCCTCCCTGCAGTTCCATGTACAAGGTGGCAGACACAGCGCGGTGCCTGCCACGTTTTGCATGGGAATGCACAACATGTAAAATATGTAATATGTGGAATGCGATCGCCAGGGTGGCGGTTGCATCCTAATCAGCAGAGCGGGATCGCCACACGTCTGGCAGCCGGTCTCAGCACTTCAAGGATGGCGGGTGGACTTTACTAATAGACCCCTCAGTAACAGGGTCAGCTTCAGGGCAATGCTACTGCTGCGGCCGCACTGGGCGCTAACCTGTAGAGGGGATCCTGACCCAGGGGGAGGGGAGGCGGCACTGTGTTTACCAATAACTTATGATTGGAAAAATGAGGGGAACCTTCGCCCGGTGATAGTGAGAGAATCCGAGGAAGGGGTGAAGGGATGTGGGGCCGCTAAAAAGGATTGTCACACTGGGCGCCACGAGCGCTAAAGCCGCCATGCCAAGTAATGCTCAAAATGTATTTGTACATGTTATGTGTTGAGCTCTAATTGGTTGTGCATTGGATTATGTTTTTTTTACAATATGTAATTCCTTAATATTAATTCAAACAATTTTAGAAAACGCGTTATGTGGACACTACTTTTCTCTTTATTATCTTTTCATTTATAATTTGTAGCAATTTATGTAAACAAAACTCTTTTGTGTTCATTGAATGTTTTCTTAAATGCCAAAAGGTCAGTTCCCTGGAACCTTTGTTGTTCATATAACTGACTGAAAAGGGGCATTTTCAGAAGTGTGACTTAAAATCCAACTTTACCAGTAAAGAGAATTTTAAATTCCTTAGACACTAAATATGACTTTGGTACCTGCTCCCAATAAAAAAAGTTATGCAATAGGTTAAGTTAATGTTATCCTATGGGAGAGGTATGCCTGGCAGTAGTGAAAAACAAATTTGAGAGCTTTTCACTACCAGGACATATAAAACTAAAAGGTACATGTCCACCTTTTAAAATACAATGCATCCCACCCCATGCGCAGTTCAGGGCCTACCTTAGGGGTGGCTTATATGTACTAAAAGGGAAGGTTTAGGCCTGGCAAAAGGTTTATTTTGCTGAGTTGAAATGGCAGTTTAAAACTGCAAACTCCGGCTTCTACAGCATTCCTGAGGCATGTTTTAAAAGGCCACTTAAGTTGGTGGCAAAATGAGTGCTGAAGGCCCTCTAGTAGCATTTAATTTGCAGGCTATGGGTACCTATAGGGTAACTGTAGTACCACTTTACCAGGGCCTTAGATGTAGATGAAATGTGCCAAATGGGTGTACACCAATTTCACCATGGTTAAAGGAGACAGCATAAGCACTTTAGCAGTAAGTTAGCAGTGGTAAAGTGTGCAAAGCTCCAAAGGCTGCAAAAATAGTTCTGTAGTGGGAAGGGTGAGGCAAACAGTTTGGCAGAGACTTATGCTTTCTGTGTGCTTATTGACACATAGTAATAATGTTTCCATAATACTTGGTGTTGATCTCCTCAAATTGATCATTATGTAGATATATCTGACCAGCCTCAGAATGGCAAGCCTACCAAAACCCTATAGCTGGTAATGCTGTACCCCTCTTTTTTTCTTTCATTTGCTGCTTAAATAGTTGGGATTTACTGAATTGTTTCTTTTCGGTGTTGATAGGTGAGGGAAGTTAAGTCTAAAGGGTCAATTACGATGTTGTTCAGAAAGGTTCCAATTTGGGTCTGCCGACTACGATTCGGAACCCGTCTTTCCAACCAATTTGGAAAGGTTTCCGAACGACTGATTACTATGTTTGGAAACCGTTCGGACTTTCCGAGTTGATTCCGGATGGCATTCGGAGGAACCGAGTTGTTTGGAGTCGACTCGTACAGGTCTACGCATTTCCAATGGAGCGATTATGATGTTGGATTCGGACAGCCTATCTGAATTGGTTTGTCTGACACAGATTGGCTGTCGGAATCGGACTTTGGGGGCCAATAGCAGGCCACCCTTCACCCGAAGCCTTCCGAATGGGTCCCCTGGGGGTACCCAAGGGACCCCCCCATTTCAGATCATACACAGTGTGGCAGGCACCAAGGGGTGCCCGCCACAGGGTGCATGATTTACCTCACCCACCCCTTTCTTTAATGGGAGCCTGTGTATTCGGGTGGAACCCAGGTTCTCATTGAAGTCAATTGGAGTCCAACTGAATGGTATCTGTAACCATTGTAATCGGTCGGTTATACTCCCTGAATCCGATTCGGTCGGAAACCATTCCAAAACCGATTCGGTCAGAAGGCTTTCTGACCGACATCGTAATCGACCCCTAAATGCTATTTGTTTGGGAGTTATAACCTATATTATAATTGTTATTTTCATGCACACAATAACAGATGACCCCTGTGACTCATGCATACGGTTTAAACACAAGGATAGCTAACACATTACAATGTGATAATGGGAATCGCCTTTTAAAAGTCATGTCCTGGAATATACAGGGTCTTAATAACCCTAAAATGAGTAGGATGGTTAAGGTATACTTAGATCAACATAAGCGTAATATAGTTATGCTACAGCAGACTTACCTGGACTAAAATGCCCCACATCACTTTGCCAATAAATTGGGCAATAAGCAAAGCCATGCTTAATACCCCTTCTGTCGATTTCTGGACTCAGCACACTGGTATCCTGCTAACCAGTCCTCAGTTCATGTTCACTGGCCCCCAAAACTTGTCAAAGTAGTTAAAAGCCCTATTTGGCACATTTAACTACTTATCTATAAGTGTTTGGTACCTATTTTACCCATGACCTGTAAGTTATACGTCACTGGTGGATGGCAGCAACTATTGGCCACCACTAAAGTGATAGTGTAAAGCCAGCCTTCTGTGCAGATTTAACACTACAAATTCGACGTGGCAACATAAGCCTTTTGCCAGGCCTAAACCTTTCTTTTTTAATACTTCTATGTTACCCTTAAGGTAGGCCGTAAATGGCCACATGCCAGGGGGCATGGTATTTACAAGGTAGAATATGTATACTTAAGTTTTACATGTCCTAGCAGTAAACAATCTCCAAAGTTATTTTTCACTGCGTCAAGGCTAGCTCCTCCATAGTAGAGCACCCGGTTATATTGAAACACCTAATAATGCATCCGTTCAGTGTGGTAACAGCTAGAACCATGATTAAAGGACTATAATAGTAATTTCAAATCCAATCTAATGCTCAAATCCTATTTTAAATTGCTATTTTGAAAATGGCACTTGTAGAAAGTTTGTATAAATAAAGATTGACAAGTCAAATAATTCATCACGACGGAGGCAGTGAATAATGGAAGAGCTAGAGTGGATTTCATGGAATTGAAATGGAACTTTTTTTTACCAACAACATCGACTTTTGTGGCAGCTGAATTTCGATTGCTTAAATGGTGTATTTTTAACAACTTCAAGAGTACAGGGCTTGTTTATGAGCTTTATGCACATAATCGACATGTATAGCATTTTTACAAATACTCACGTTATCTGATTGTTTATTTTCATTGACACGTTTTATAATTATTTGTAATCACTGTTGAAATACATGTGAGGTTCTAGTGTTAGGAAAATGGCTTCCAGAGTGTTTCGTTTTTAAAATGCATTATGGGATTTATAGTTCGTGATAGTTTTTCACATAGAAGCACGGGGGGATGGGTCACGTGATACGCATGATCTGGGGAGTTATGATGATTGATTGGCTACATGGGCGAGAGTACAGATTATTTAAAGGCCCGAATGGCAGGGCGAGAGAACACGATAAAGATTTGTAAAGCAAAAATAAGGTCACTAAAAGAGGTAAGGCTGCCGGTTGTGGCGTTTAAGAGGTAAATCTCTGAAGTTTAGGTTTCTTTTTTTCCTTTTAAGGAGAAGGGGAAGGCGAATGGGGATGGAATCTGGGGTTATGTTAAGGTGATTATGGCGAAAGTAATAAGTGATTAGCTGTGGATATCATAAAAGATGTTGAATTGGGACTTTTGCACCAGTTTATTGCTGTTCCTCATTATTGACGAATTTTCTGGGTGGTTTGAGCTGTTTATTTTTGAGGGATTCACGTGTTGATTGAGCAATCATTGGTTTCGCTGGGGAAGCAAATGAGGGCGATGAGGGTGGTATTATTTGAAGTCGTAATATTTTAAGAGCACATTGCAAGTTGGTACTGAGCAGTTAGTTGAGCTGCTTTTTATTTGTTTCAGTGAAACCTCTGACGAAGAGCCGTACAGGCTCGAAATGCATTGGGTATGTTTAATGAAATGAGCCCACTCTGCAGTATGATTGGCTTCACGTGCCGATGTTGAAAGCCTGGATGGGCACCAGTAGGCATTTGCAACTGTTGAATAAAGAATCATAATGCAATAATGCTGTCTCCGCTGTGATTATGCAAGCAGGAAGATTTATGGTACAAGGATTGGAATTACAATTGGTATACAAGGAATAAATTGGATAATTTTGGAGGAAGTGGTTCACTGTCAAGAAAGATTCACTACAGCGCAGTGCGTCAGATGGGTGCGTGCGTTTAGTACCCTCAAAGTGAATTTAAATAAAGCTGTGACACGGGACGGTTCACAGCATCTGCTCGCACGTAGAACATGAACACAGACTTTACTGTATGAGGTTCAAATACTAAAAAATAAGGCAAGTAGTGCATTCTCACACTCTCAATTTTCTACTTTTAGAAAGTTGCCATTTTTCTTCCTAAAGCCTCTAGTAGCCTTTTCAGTGTTACTCCCATCTGTCACTTGGCAGCCTGCTGGCCTCCAGCAACGAGATGTGAAGGGCTCCCAGGAATGGGGCCAACAGGGCCTTGACTGGAAGGTGTGTGACCTATCCTGACAGGATGGCGTGGGGGCGTGCCCACCAAATGCACAAGCTTCAAATGGCCAGTCAGATGTAATTCAGAGCTAGGCCTGCCTCTGCCATTGTCTAAGTACCCAGAGTGACATAAAACCCAGTGGGGGGGCAGCCCGTTTCAGAACTTGTTTTCTGGGGGAGTTTCTCATTTCTGTGGGGCAACCCTTAGGGTGTCCAGAGCTCTGCACAATGGAAGAAGGGTTCTGCCCTTCAGGAGTTAGGTAGAAAATGGCACAGTGGGATAGCTTATAGAAAATAAAAACACAGAAGGTGCTGCAAAAGTGGATCGGGGCACCCCTGCGGGCTTTTTTTTTAATTTGGTTAAGAAGTGATAGGGGTCATAAAAGTGTCACCCTCAGTACCCTCTTCTGAACACCTCTAGACCTGTAAAAGACAGACAGGAAAAGGACTGCACCTGCTGTTAAACCTGTGGAGAGAAACCCCAAGGGCTGGACCTGCTCACTACTTGTACCCAGTATAGAAGAGTGGACTCCAAACCCTTGTTGTCTACCCTCCTGTTCAGCTCCAGGAACACAAAACCTCCATGAAGCCCAAATCTCTGCTGAGCCCAGCTGACCAGTTCCAACTGGATTTGCCGGGGGCATTGCTGGAGGCTTCTGAGAGATGAAGTCCTAACCCACAAGTGGTGCCCAAAAGGTCCTGGAACATTTACTGAGATTGACAAGGCCAGCAAAACCAAGATGTAACAACTAACAGACGACTCTGGCTATGGGCGAGAGATATCAAGAAGGAGCTCTTAGCCCACACCATTAATCTGTCTGCCCTGTGTGCTCAAAGAGGCAGGGATTGACGTCTAACACTTCTAGGAGTAGGAGTCCTGAGTCGTGGGGGCCCCAGGAAACGGAGCAACACCAACAGAGGGCCCCACACCCCTATAGAGAAAGCGCCTTCGATACACGAAGAACGAAGGGTGGCAAGTAACTCATAATCCAATGGGACGCTTGACATTGTTGATTAATGACAAACTTCTCCATTGGAAACAATCTGGCCTCTCGAACGATGAAGAGTACCTCTACCTGAAAGTTTCCAAACCATCCTTTCCTTGGTTATATACACTACCAAAGATACACAAAGATCTTCCATTCCCCCCGGGTAGACCTATAGTCTCGGGGATTGGCGGACCTACGGAAAGGTTAGCGGAATATGTTGACCTCTTTTTAGGACCTCTTGTTAGGAACCTACCCTCCTATATACAGGACTCGAAGCATATATTGAGTTTAATGACTGACATAGAATGGCAACCTGGCACTACTCTGGTAACTATGGATGTGGTGTCTCTGTACACCAGCATTAATCCTAAACTGGGTATGGAAGCCATGAATAAGATCTTATCTAACAGACCAGTATCACTATGGGCACACACCAACATGCTTCTATCCATGATGGACCTCATCCTCAGTAACAACTTCTTTATGTTTGACCGTAAGTGGTATCAACAGAGAAGGGGAGTGGCCATGGGTTCTAAATGTTCCCCTTCCTTTGCCAACCTCTTCATGGGGGTTTTGGAAACAGACTTAATTTGGGGCACTGGAGGGTCATTTTTTGTCGACTCCATTATTTTTTGGGGTCGTTATATTGACGACTGTTTCATGTTGTGGTCTGGTTCCGAAGAAACTCTAGCAGACTTCTTCGCATACCTCAACACCAACTCTTGGGAGATCAAGTTCACTATGAAACACAGCAAAAAGAACGTAGAATTCCTAGATCTAGAATTATTTGTTACTGACAATACCCTACAAAGCCGCTTGCACAGGAAACCCATTTCCTGTAATGCGATTCTACAACCGTCCAGCTCTCACCCATTGCACCAAACACATTCTATCCCTTATGGTGAATTTTTACGTGCTAGACGCAACTGTAGGGATCCAATTGAATTCGAGAATTGCATTACAGATATGAGCAACAGATTTTTAAAGAGAGGTTACTCGGAGACTACTGTCAACAAAGCCAAAAAACGAGTTAAGAGAATTCAGAGACCAGACAGTCTGAAAAAGCGTACAGAACCTAAATCCTCCACCAACTACATAAGACTAATAACCGAATATAACGCAATACACCACACTGTGCAAAAAAGTTTCAACAAACACTGGAATCTCTTAAAAACAGACCCCATAGTGAGGGGTTTGATTCCTGACAAACCATCAATCACATACAGAAGGGGACTTACTCTGAAAAATAGACTTAGTCCTACTGTACCACGTCACATTCCCATCAATAACTGGATGACTCAACTGAGTACTGGTTTCTTTAGATGTGGTTTTTGTTCAATGTGCAGACGGGGTAAGCACAGTACTAAAACGTTTGTAGGGTTTGATGGTGCCACCTACAAAATCAAACACAACATTTCTTGCTCAACCAGATTTGTGGTTTACATAATAGAATGCCAATGTGGCAAATATTATGTGGGCAGCACCATCAGGGCTCTCAAAGATAGAATGGCAGAACATATGAGGGCCTTACAAAAAAAGGGACCCTAAATACCCAGTGGCTTTACATGTTGCTGATTGTCAACCTACGGAGGTAGATGCTAAAGTACGTTTTTATGGTATTGATGTCATTCCACCTAATATTAGAGATGGAAACCGTGAACTCACTCTCAGACGCAGGGAAGCAATGTGGATCATGCGCCTTTACTGTATTGAACATGGGCTCAATTATGACCCAGAGCTTCAATTTTTCCTGGGTGATTAAGTGGGCAGATTTATGAGTCTATTTCATACCTGCATCCTGTTGCACCAAAGATATGCCAAGTTTAATTTGCACTAATTAATTTTATTGTTAAGAAAAATTGTGCTAGAATCTAAAGTGTGTAACAATCAAAGTGCTTTATTTATTACAATGTATCATGTAACACCCCATAACGTCAGATTGCCTTCTGTAATAATTTTATATGTAACAGAGGTATATGTATATGGTCACGTTGAGTGGGGTGTGTTTCAACCCTTTTTTCTACTTGTCCTCTATGACATATCCAATCACCGCTCTAAACGAAGCACTAAAACTCAGTGTTTAGTGAATATATTGAGGAATTCCCATACAACCAACCTGGTTTGCAATATTCACGGTTCTAACTTCTTGTCTTCTATACTGAAACAACCTCTCACGTGTTTCTCTTCGTAAATGCCAGCGTTTTTTCACCTAGATTAACCCCTTTTTTATGTCTCTTACCTGGCACAATTCGATCTGTGGCGGACATTACTGGGATAGTTCCCGTTCTAGTTGTTTACGTTCGTAACTATTTAATCGCTTCCGTTTCCGGTCTCGTGACCTTACCAGGAAGACGGCGACCGGGAACCATAGGAGGAGGGATTATACTTAGACGGTGAGTTTCTATAGAATATACAAGCATATGACTAATTAATCTCATCACCCGAGATTATGTCCTAAGACTCTTTCTAAACGTTGGTCCCAAATTTTTGTTTCTGTAGATTTCCGGCATCAGGGTACAAACACCCGAACCGGCACCTGACCTACACGTCCCCTCCCGGTCCATGGCTTGATGTACACAAACATTGAGGTACTTTTTTATTTAAGTGCACCAATGCGGGTTTATGTTTTATATTTAGGACACGAGACTATCTCTATTGATTAATCCAAAAGAATATGTCAGTACACTTACTCGTGTCCCACATTTCCCTTGTCCTAGTACCTTTGAAACCACTAGTCCTGATTTGGACTTCGTGACGAAAACCCTTTTAACTAAAAGACTCTCCTACGATTGAGCTTTTAAGAAATTTTCTTCTGGACTACTCACAACTAAGGTGAGTGTTTTTTTTAGGACACTTCCCTATCTGATAGTGACCAGTTCGAGACTTTTAATACACTATTATGCGTTGGCTCGTATTAGCAACACTGTTCTTTACAATTCACCATAGGAGTGTACCACCACACCTGGACCCCTTAAAGATCAGAAATTTTGTTCCTTCGATCGTGTCTTCACCATTTCTGGACAGCCAATATCTAATCATTGTTGTCAATTAAGGTGAGAGGCCCTGTTTTACACAGGATTTTAAAGTATGTCTGTTAACCTTACCAGACTGCTTAACTTAATTCGTTATGGTTTGAACCGTGACTAATTATCTTTGGATGATACTAGGATGCATCCCTTTTCCTTCCTTGTTTCCCCTAACTTTTACACGTGTTTCCCCTTTTTTGTCTTCTTCTCTTTTGCAGTATTCATTTTGGTACATATATACATATATCGACCAAGAGTGACGGTTCTTTAGGTCGTGTCATTAGGTATGCGTCTTTATGTACGCCCAAATTTTCTCTATACCTTTTCTAACTATCGGGTTCGAATGCATGCATGTATAAACACAATGCCGATAAACAGCCATAAGCTGTTAGCTATGTTCTAACACCTTAAGTTCAGTGGTATCTTCTTTCTTTGCTCTTGCTGTTCTTTATCTACTACTCTTCAACACCACTATTGTTTTGGCTAAAGATTTAATTGAATATGGAGAAGCCCTGTTTTTTCTGTTTTAAGTACGATTTTGTAAAGTCTATCGGTCTCCATCTCAGCACGCCACTCACTTTTTCTGGTGCCCTTTTGGACATTTCAAGAATATCTGTCTACAACTAGTTTCCCTTTCCCTCACACAATTTATCACTTAGATATTTTATCGGCGCTTGTAATGTTAAAGAGTTAGAGATTTTGTTGATTTTGTACACATGCTTTTACTCAATGTAAATACGCTGTACCTATACTATTGTGTTTCTTTCCCAGCCCTGAGGAGTCGCAGTAATCTGTTCCCACGCGACGAAACACGTGTCGGCTGGCTTTTTGGAACCATTAAAACTACACCTGTTTCCTTCATTCACAGTCCTGGATGCAATTGCCTTATTTTTGCTCTAATAACTGTTTGTTGTTGTAACTTGCCCACTTAGGGTCATATTACAATTGTGTGTGCGAGGGCTCTGCAGTTTTTTGTTGTTGTGTAGGTTAGTTTTCTAACCCGCATTCTGAACGGTTAAGGTGTTTTATCCGCTCGCCTTTCCGCATCACTACCCTACCAGTTTTTTCTCCTTACTTTCACGTTCACTCAAGGCAGTGCGCTCATCCCTTCTGATAACTCAAAAACCCCACTTGTAGTGTCTAACTTGTTGATTCAGAAAGGGCGCCTCCACGTTTGCTATCTTTAAACCAAGTAAGACATATCTATGGATAGAGCTAAGGCAGCTGCAGAACTTTTTGATAACCTAGCTAAGGGCATGCCTACTCACAAAGCATCAGCGAGTTCAGGTCCACCACGTACAGAAGGTCTTAAAGATAAATTCATCAGATTAGAGAAACTAAAGAAACAGGAGAACTCCCGTTGGTGGGATGGAACCACCTTAAAAGAATATATGAGACTCAAACAGATACCTAGGGGATTACGCTCCCAAGTCTTCCCTACTTATGACGACTTGGACACTGACCTTATGACTAAATGGGAGGACTCCCTTAACAACAATTCCATGGTACTTATGGATATCTTGATAGAAAGTGCAGACCGTAAGACAACGAAGTTACAGACAGAAATTTCAATTCTTGAACAAGAGATCAAAGACCTCAACCTCCCTGAGGCGACTGTCAAGAATTACACCTTACTGGACGAAATCCTCTTAAAACATCAAGCAGAGATTAAGAATAGAAAGGCCCGTCAATTAAAAAGGGACGAGGCTTTCTACAGGGATGGTAGGGTATTTACCTACGCACGTAAATACGACTCTATGATCCCTAACTACAAACAAGGAAAACAAGCAGGTTTATCCACTAGTAATAGTTCAGCAGCATCTAGTAACACTTCTCTCAGTACAGTGGGACTCACAGGGTCGGAAACTGAGACAGCAGATAACAGTGGCATCGCTGGCTCGGCTTTTTTAGTGGAAATGCAACGTATCAGGAAAGGCAACAGGGCTTTGCCACCAAGAAATCTACCAGATCCAAAACCCACAGGGGCAGAAGGAGTAAACAACGACGAGTACCGCAAGAAGTTGAGATCAGGAGCCACAAGGAACTAGGTGGTACGATCCAAGATGTACAGGTTATCAATCTATCCTCCTTCCCACTAACCACTGACATGACTTCTTTACTCAGTAAGGGTCTTAGTTTCAATCCTTATTGCATTGCGGATATTTGCCAGACCAAAATTGATGTCTTCAAGTTTGTTCGCAATTTAAAACTTAAGAAACACTTTGCTGGAGTTAATGATATTACAAAACAGTCTAAGAATATTCCTACTGTTTTTGATGCTGATCAATTGACAATAAAAGATGTGCAAACAACACACTTGCTTCTTTCCTTGACTGAACGTGAAGAGAGTCCTTATGACATGGAGAGACTTCTGGAGGAACTTGATGTAGAAACAGATTATGGCTTAGCCAGTGGCTTGAAGTCAAAATCTAAATGGACCCCAACGTTACCTGGGGGCAACTCTATTGACAACTTCCATAGACACATTCTGGAAGATCTCAATAGGTTGAATAAAATTAAATTGGATTCTACCTTTAAGTACAAAGACAATCTTACTAAGGGTGAACGCCATGCACTTTCTATACTAAGTAACAACTCTGATATTATTATCAGGGAAGCTGACAAAGGGGGCAACATTGTGGTTATGGATCTTCTGGACTACAATCAGGAGATTCTGCACCAATTAAGCGACGAAAGTTGTTACTCTCAAGTAACTCATAATCCAATGGGTCGCTTGACATTGTTGATTAATGACAAACTTCTCCATTGGAAACAATCTGGCCTCTTGAACGATGAAGAGTACCTGTACCTGAAAGTTTCCAAACCATCCTTTCCTTGGTTATATACACTACCAAAGATACACAAAGATCTCCCATTCCCCCCGGGTAGACCTATAGTCTTGGGGATTGGCGGACCTACGGAAAGGTTAGCGGAATATGTTGACCTCTTTTTAGGACCTCTTGTTAGGAACCTACCCTCCTATATACAGGACTCGAAGCATATATTGAGTTTAATGACTGACATGGAATGGCAACCTGGCACTACTCTGGTAACTATGGATGTGGTGTCTCTGTACACCAGCATTAATCCTAAACTGGGTATGGAAGCCATGAATAAGATCTTATCTAACAGACCAGCATCACTATGGGCACACACCAACATGCTTCTATCCATGATGGACCTCATCCTCAGTAACAACTTCTTTATGTTTGGCCGTAAGTGGTATCAACAGAGAAGGGGAGTGGCCATGGGTTCTAAATTTTCCCCTTCCTTTGCCAACCTCTTCATGGGGGTTTTGGAAACAGACTTAATTTGGGGCACTGGAGGGTCATTTTTTGTCGACTCCATTATTTTTTGGGGTCGTTACATTGACGACTGTTTCATGTTGTGGTCTGGTTCCGAAGAAACTCTAGCAGACTTCTTCGCATACCTCAACACCAACTCTTGGGAGATCAAGTTCACTATGAAACACAGCAAAAAGAACATAGAATTCCTAGATCTAGAATTCTTTGTTACTGACAATACCCTACAAAGCCGCTTGTACAGGAAACCCACTTCCTGTAATGCGATTCTACAAGCGTCCAGCTCTCACCCATTGCACCAAATACATTCTATCCCTTATGGTGAATTTTTACGTGCTAGACCCAACTGTAGTGATCCAATTGAATTCGAGAATTGCATTACAGATATGAGCAACATATTTTTAAAGAGAGGTTACTCGGAGACTACTGTCAACAAAGCCAAAAAACGAGTTAAGAGAATTCAGAGACCAGACAGTCTGAAAAAGCGTACAGAACCTAAATCCTCCACCAACTACATAAGACTAATAACCGAATATAACGCAATACACCACACTGTGCAAAAAAGTTTCAACAAACACTGGAATCTCTTAAAAACAGACCCCATAGTGAGGGGTTTGATTCCTGACAAACCATCAATCACATACAGAAGGGGACTTACTCTGAAAAATAGACTTAGTCCTACTGTACCACGTCACATTCCCATCAATAACTGGATGACTCAACTGAGTACTGGTTTCTTTAGATGTGGTTTTTGTTCAATGTGCAGATGGGGTAAGCACGGTACTAAAACGTTTGTAGGGTTTGATGGTGCCACCTACAAAATCAAACACAACATCTCTTGCTCAACCAGATTTGTGGTTTACATAATAGAATGCCAATGTGGCAAATATTATGTCGGCAGCACCATCAGGGCTCTCAAAAATAGGATGGCAGAACATATGAGGGTCTTACAAAAAAAGGGACCCTAAATACCCAGTGGCTTTACATGTTGCTGATTGTCAACCTACGGAGGCAGATGCTAAAGTACGTTTTTATGGTATTGATGTCATTCCACCTAATATTAGAGGTGGAAACCGTGAACTCACTCTCAGACGCAGGGAAGCAATGTGGATCAGCGCCTTCACTGTATTGAACATGGGCTCAATTATGACCCAGAGCTTCAATTTTTCCTGGGTGATTAAGTGGGCAGATTTATGAGTCTATTTCATACCTGCATCCTGTTGCACCAAAGATATGCCAAGTTTAATTTGCACTAATTTATTTTATTGTTAAGAAAAATTGTGCTAGAATCTAAAGTGTGTAACAATCAAAGTGGCTTTATTTATTACAATGTATCATGTAACACCCCATAACGTCAGATTGCCTTCTGTAATAATTTTATATGTAACAGAGGTATATGTATATGGTCACGTTGAGTGGGGTGTGTTTCAACCCTTTTTTCTACTTGTCCTCTATGACATATCCAATCACCGCTCTAAACGAAGCACTAAAACTCAGTGTTTAGTGAATATATTGAGGAATTCCCATACAACTAACCTGGTTTGCAATATTCACGGTTCTAACTTCTTGTCTTCTATACTGAAACAACCTCTCACGTGTTTCTCTTCGTAAATGCCAGCGTTTTTTCACCTAGATTAACCCCTTTTTTGTGTCTCTTACCAGGCACAATTCGATCTGTGGCGGACATTACTGGGATATTTCCCGTTCTAGTTGTTTACGTTCGTAACTATTTAATCGCTTCCGTTTCCGGTCTCGTGACCGTACCAGGAAGACGGCGACCGGGAACCATAGGAGGAGGGATTATACTTAGACGGTGAGTTTCTCTAGAATATACAAGCACATGACTAATTAATCTCATCACCCGAGATTATGTCCTAAGACTCTTTCTAAATGTTGGTCCCAAATTTTTGTTTCTGTAGATTTCCGGCATCAGGGTACAAACACCCGAACCGGCACCTGACCTACACGTCCCCTCCCGGTCCATGGCTTGATGTACACAAACATTGAGGTACTTTTTTATTTAAGTGCACCAATGCGGGTTTATGTTTTATATTTATGACACGAGACTATCTCTATTGATTAATCCAAAAGAATATGTCAGTACACTTACTCGTGTCCCACATTTCCCTTGTCCTAGCACCTTTGAAACCACTAGTCTTGATTTGGACTTCGTGACGAAAACCCTTTTAATTAAAAGACTCTCCTACAATTGAGCTTTTAAGAAATCTTCTTCTGGACTACTCACAACTAAGGTGAGTGTTTTTTTTTAGGACACTACCCTATCTGATAGTGACCAGTTCGAGACTTTTAATACACTATTATGCGTTGGCTCGTATTAGCAACACTGTTCTTTACAATTCACCATAGGAGTGTACCACCACACCTGGACCCCTTAAAGATCAGAAATTTTGTTCCTTCAATCGTGTCTTCACCATTTCTGGACAGCCAATATCTAATCATTGTTGTCAATTAAGGTGAGAGGCCCTGTTTTACACAGGATTTTAAAGTATGTCTGTTAACCTTACCAGACTGCTTAACTTAATTTGTTATGGTTTGAACCGTGACTAATTATCTTTGGATGATACTAGGATGCATCCCTTTTCCTTCCTTGTTTCCCCTAACTTTTACACGTGTTTCCCCTTTTTTGTCTTCTTCTCTTTTGCAGTATACATTTTGGTACATATATACATATATCGACCAAGAGTGACGGTTCTTTAGGTCGTGTCATTAGGTATGCGTCTTTATGTACGCCCGAATTTTCTCTATACCTTTTCTAACTATCGGGTTCGAATGCATGCATGTATAAACACAATGCCGATAAACAGCCATAAGCTGTTAGCTATGTTCTAACACCTTAAGTTCAGTGGTATCTCCTTTCTTCGCTCTTGCTGTTCTTTATCTACTACTCTTTAACACCACTATTGTTTTGGCTAAAGATTTAATTGAATATGGAGAAGCCCTGTTTTTTCTGTTTTAAGTACGATTTTGTAAAGTCTATGGGTCTCCATCTCAGCACGCCACTCACTTTTTCTGGTGCCCTTTTGGACATTTCAAGAATATCTGTCTACAACTAGTTTCCCTTTCCCTCACACAATTTATCACTTAGATATTTTATCGGCGCTTGTAATGTTAAAGAGTTAGAGATTTTGTTGATTTTGTACACATGCTTTTACTCAATGTAAATACGCTGTACCTATACTATTGTGTTTCTTTCCCAGCCCTGAGGAGTCGCAGTAATCTGTTCCCACGCGACGAAACGCGTGTCGGCTGGCTTTTTGGAACCATTAAAACTACACCTGTTTCCCTTATTCACAGTCATGGATGCAATTGCCTTATTTTTGCTCTAATAACTGTTTGTTGTTGTAACTTGCCCACTTAGGGTCATATTACAATTGTGTGTGCGAGGGCTCTGCAGTTTTTTGTTGTTGTGTAGGTTAGTTTTCTAACCCGCATTCTGAACGGTTAAGGGGTCTTATCCGCTCGCCTTTCCGCATCACTACCCTACCAGTTTTTTCTCCTTACTTTCACGTTCACTCAAGGCAGTGCGCTCATCCCTTCTGATAACTCAAAAACCCCACTTGTAGTGTCTGCCTGACCAGATGGCGCTCACCTTATGCCACCCAAAAGAGCCACAAATAACACATTTTTGCAATTCTTTGCTGCTACCGTCACTAGGTAGAGAATGTGCCTGTGACCGGGGCGCATGTTGGGACCCTGAGGCACAGTAAACAGAGCAAAGAGGCAGTGATGGACCAGAGGTGAACGAGGGGTGGAAGCGACCACCACCTAATTAACGCACAATGACAATCTCTGAGTATACTCCTGATCTTCATCCTAACAGGGGAGTCAGAGCACTACGTCCGCTGCCCGGTGGAGCTGCTCTGTTCAGCTATTGAGGAGATCGGCCTTGGTTCATCCCCTGACTGTCACCTACCCGGCTGGACTTTGGGCACAGTTTTTCTCCCCGTCTCCCTGTCTCGCCCACCCCCATCCCCTCATCGTATTTCTGTAACTCTGCTTTTTCCTTGTCTCCTGTCTATCTATCTATTCCCATTTAGCACTCTTTCATTCTTTGCTACTTCCTTTGCTCCTATCCCCTCTCACCTGAATCTTTCCCCTTGCCTGCTACACCGCCTAGCCCTCTGTCCTTTTGTGTAATCCTGGGCGTAGTTCACGAAGTAGTGCCACACAAAGCTAGACGAAGTGCACTTCGCACTACACGAGCTACACGTAGCACTACGTGAACTGCGTAGTGCGCTGTTCGCGATTATTGCACAGTGCCGGATGCTTGTCCGCACTGTGCAATCATTAAAAACGGCATCTTGCACAGTGTGAGCTGTTGTTTTCTGCCGCTCGAGTAGATTTTTACTCGAGCGGCAGCTTTCTCAACGCGGACTGGTAGTTTCTCATCTTGAGATGTTGCGAGCATACGCACCCACTGGCAATGAGAAACCTGACCTCCCCGCATTGAGAATATCACCGGGAGGTTTATTTTTCACGCTTGCGCTCGGCAACTTGATGTTGCTGATCTCAATCAAGGAAAAAGTCTCGTCGGGATGTCATTTTGCTTGCTCGCGGTCGCCAACTTGACGTTGAGGACCGTGAGCAAGCAAAAAATGACCGTTGCACTACGCTATGCTATGCGTGTTTGCACTGTGCTACGTGCAATTCGCATAGTGCGAAGTAGCTCAAACTTTGCAAACTTCGTAAACTACGCAAACGTAGCGTAGGGCTTTGCCCAGGCTTACTTTTGTGCCCTTTGACAAAGCACTCCTTCTCTTCTTGTTGGGGAAAGATCCAATATATATACTCTGGAGTCTCAGCGTACCCGCTGAGAGAGTCCACAGCGCCATGGGAGCCACTCACAGTTGAGGTATGGTATGGAACCCCTTGTCAAAGCACTCCTTCTCCCCTTTTTGTGGAAGGATCCAGTATGTAGGCCTTGGAGTCTCAGAGGCCCCTCTGAGTGAGTCCACTGCATATAGGGAGCCCCTCGCAGCAGATGGGGAAATTATACCACTTCCCCTGGGATCACAGCTTACTGGACTTTGGAAGCAGCGTTGACTCGTCTACCGGTTGGTGTCCCCTTCACCCTCCCCCTCCTATTTCTATGCTGTGTCTCTCACACTCCCCTCCTCTTTCCCTCCTCCATTCTCTGTCTAATTCCCCTGCTCTTACCCCCTCCCTGTAATCTCTCCCCTTGCCTGCTTTTTCCCTTACGTATATGTCCTTTTTGTTTGTCTCAACCTTACTTGTAACTATGTTGCCAGGTTCTAATAACTGTGTATCCTTTGTAACGATGTAACCTGCAATTATGGTCTGATACTCATGTAAAGCGCTCTGATACTTCCTGGTTTAGCCAGCGCTATATAAATCCTTTTAAATAAATAAATAAAGTTTACTCTTTACCCCTCCAAAATTGCCAAACTAGACACTTAGAAGTTTTTTTTAACTTTCTGAAAAAAATAACCAGAACCTACAACAGGATTACCACCAACCAGTGGACCTCGTACTGCCAGTCAGACTCAACTTTCTGGTTTGCCCCGGTGAAAAGATACAAACTTCCAGAAAAGTTTCCAAGCCTCAACATAGAGGATTTTACTGGACCAAAGTTGAGCAGCAATTGGGTGACGACGACGCCATGTTCGGTCCGTACTTTGCATGCTTGGAGTTTTCCCAATGCCAATGTTTAGAGCCTTGCATTTCTCACTGGGCTGAGGCTCAAACTGAGGTCCTGCACTTCAGACAGCCACTGTCGATGAGTCTCCCTTCAAATCCAGCTGCCATATCGACTCACCAACAACCTTTTTGATAAGGACTTTTCTCCAGAAAAAGGACTTAGTTAGAAGGTAAACTTTCTACTGGGACGAAACCGGTCCCTATATTCAACATGTTCTCCATCACGGTCGATCTTAACTTTTGACTTTGAGTCAGTCTAGCGTGATTAGGTACTCGTAGTTGGTGCATTGTGCTGTTTTGCAACAGAAACATCTAATCCTTTGAAAAATCATGTTTCTGGTTCCCTACATCCTACTTTTGTTGTTTTTGATGTCTATTTGCTCATCAGAACTTTCTCTATTTTTATAAATTGGAGTAGTATTTTAATTGTACTGTGTTTTATATATTTTAACGGTTTGGTACTGATAAATACTTTACAAATTTATCCTAACTTAAGTCTGTCTGCTCTGTGCTACAGTTACCAAGAGTTGATTCAGGTTTTTATTATTGAGACCTAACTGAACCTAGTAAGGAATAGTGCTATTATTACTTGAAGCGGCCTCCGATTCACTTAAACTAATAATCCACCTTCACACAATTATATTAGCATGATGTGAGGTGAGAGAAACATGGAGAGGGACAAGCACTTTCTTACTATTTATCTGTACATGACTTCATGTCTCATGTATATTTTTGGCTATGTTTATGGACAATGTTACTGCAGTCATGGAGGCATGTCATCTATCACACATGCTTTTGGATCACTAACCCATGACACTGACTCTACTAATACCCACAATACAACAATATGCCAAAACTTGGTGCTTTCAATCGCATGTCTTCAAAAGTGACATAGCCAATAGCATTAAGAATGACTTTGATAACGCAGGCACTGTACCCATTTCAGACTATGTAAGGCATTTAAAACTGTCATACAAGAATACTATGTTTCACAACAAGCTGGGTTCTCAAAGGTCACAGGTTACCATCAAAATAGGTTAGAAAAATGCTTAAAAGAATGTGAAAATCACTTGTTTAGTGGCAACAAAATTTTCCATGACACATTGAACAATCCTGTGACTTGGCTGAGAGTTCATTCTTCAATAACAACAAAAGAGTGAAAACAGTGTGGCACTTCAAATTTAACGTAAGTCCAAAACAGTGACAGAACGTGGGACCTGGGGAGAAAAAAAACACAAAAGTTAATAGTAAAAAGAACCCTCACTCACCACCTAGTGGTGACATGCTTCATCATTGGGTTCCCACTGGAAGGACCGAATGTCCTCCCAGTGTGTTTCTACGCCTGTATTACAGCGGAGCTGGTTCTTTTGTGTGTTGATGCGGTGAAAACCCAATTGTGCTAAGTGTGTGTGAAAAAGATAAAAAAATGCGTGGTTGTGACTGTCAACTACTTTATTAATAGTCCAACCCGCATTGGTTAAAAACAGGTGATGTTTGGACTTGAAAAAGGTGTTTCTTTATTTGGAAACCTTAAGTCCTAAATACATTTGGTCAACATGTTTCAGCTATCAGAGCTAATCACTCTTAATAGAAGTGCCCAAGCACTGACATACGTTGAGGGCAACAGGCCCAGTAGTATATAAGCACAGTTGGTAAGAGATGGTTCCAAATGTACCATGATAGCTATCACAAGGAATCACTGTAATAAGATTCATGAGCCATCTAATGACATTCATGACGTTTTTGTGGCATACCACAAACAATTATATATAGCTAGGTGGAAGTCAACTCTAATCAAATCAATGAGTATCTGGCTTGGCTGGAGGGGGGAGAGAATAGCATGCTACAACCCTCTGACACTAGAAGTGATTAAGGTGGCTGTAGACTTCCTGGCCACCCGAAAGGCAAACTTTTTTCATGGCCTCATTGCTGAATTTTATAACGCAAATAACTATATTGTAAGCCCACATCTGCTGGAAGTATATAATGAGGCTCTGAAATGAAGTGCACTCCTTGGAAGTATGCAGTAAGTGATAATCATAACATAATTGAAACCCAGGTGGAGCACTCAATGTTGTCAGTCTTACATACCCCTCTCCTTTTTAAATTAAGGGCCTTATTACAAGTTTGGTGGTCCACCTGCCCAAAAACTGCGGCCGCCAGGAGACAGCAGCACCAGCAGCCTTCAGACCGCCACATTGCAAGTATACCGTGGTGCCCACGGTGTGGCTTCTGAGATTATGCAGCAGTGGTGATTACCTTTCCATGTGTATTGATATCTGTGTGAGAATTTCGACTGCATGTGTGTCGGATGCATGCATTTGCATGATACATAGGAAAAAATACCATCCACATATTACCGGAGTCCAGGCAATAGGTTTATGATACAAAAAGGACTCACCTTACCTGTACGTCACCACAAACAGGGTCATAATCCTCAGAGTGAAGAGGCTACTATGAAGGGGGACTTGTAGAAATAACCCACGGCAAACTCTGCCTGGAAGAACAGGAGCGGGGTGAGTACACACCCCAAATCCTTTGCTTCTGTCAACTTGAAGCTGGAGGTCAGACCACTGCAGTCCGCTTGTGGAAAAGGCAACTCGTAATATGGACAGCCCTTTTGCAGCTGCCTTTCCCTGATCGTGAACCCAGCGGTTGGCAGTCTGCTAGCGGTCTTGGAAGTTCAGCCATGGTCTTCGCAAAGCCAGTCTACATAACTCATAAAATGGCGGTCGGGCCGCCAAGCTTGTGTCAATCGGACCGGAAGACCCCGGTCCACAGACACCAAACTCATAATTAAGGCCCTTAGGTAGCATAATTCTGGCTGGGATTATTGCCATTAGCCACTCACCCTTGATGTGGGGATTGACAATAATTCCCAACCTACAGGAAAGTTCCACATCTCATAATATTTGCATAGTATTTGCACTATTGCATAAGATTAAATTGCAAGTTACCTGCTGTGGGAGTCTTTATTGATGCCAAGAAGGTATTTGAATCACTTGAATGGCCTTTTCTTAACCTCTTGAGTGCTAGACCCTAACCAATCCAGGCCAGTACCCCTCTGGTGCTAACCTCTTTTTTGCATGTTAGGAGTAGCTACCTTTTAAACCTTTATAACTTTTTCCCAAGAAGAGGTATACATGCCATATTTGCAGGCGATCCGAAAAATTAAAATGTCTGAAAAATAGAAGAAATTCTGAATTCAACAAGAAGTCATTTGTTTAGATACCTCAAATTCTTCCTAAAGAAATTGACTGTTGAAATATAGAAATAATGAAAATGAGTAGGAAAAACAGTCATTTGCGACAATGTTTTCACCTGTAACTTGTCATGATGGCCGATTTACAAAAGCACTATAACATTTCATTGGAGAAGGTTTCTGATCACAGGGATATATGTAGGGTTAGTAGGTTCTGCAAAAACACGCAATACCTAGAGCCAAAAACTGAGCTCTACCAGACAACGATTTTTCATTTTTTACAGACTAACAGTAATCCTTATTGTAAAATATGAAGAATAAAAAATGGGTATGAGGAAACCTGTGTATTTATGAAATGCACGCACAGTACTGAGTTTAGGAACAGCTGTTATTTATACACGTCTGAGTTCGTAGTTACTCATACTGTTTTGCAAAATGTCTGGCTTTGGAAGCCACAAATGCAGAGCAATCTAATTGGTAATAACAAATGTCCTACTTTTCTGTGTTACCACATGTCTCCTGATTAAATAGTACCCCATTTGTGTGGCTAGGCTTAGCACATGCAACACAAAACACAACAAAATGTTATCTGGAGATATCACATTTCACCCAGCAAAATCAATGTTTTTTTACCCTGTAGGTAGCTGCAGATGTTGGCCCCTAGCTCAGCCGCCACCCATCAAACCCACCATACCCAGACTTTTCTGAAAACTAGATTCCCTGGATAATTCAGGGTGGCGTATCTTGTGTAGTTCTCATGAGATTTTCTTAACCAGAAGCCCTTGAAACTCAAGCTTTGGATAAACACATGCATTTTCCTCACATATCTGTGAGGGAAAGTTCCATAATCTGAGAGGATTCACAAATGTCCCTGTACCCAGCATTCATTAACACAAATGCTCCCAAAACACTGTCTGTAGACATCAGCCATAGGGGTAGCTTCAGAAATTGGGGCCGAGGCTTAGCCACCTCTTGCGGAAACCTATAAAACTAGACACCCAGTGGAGTCCAGGGTGGTGGATACCACAACATTTTCTTACCAACAATGCCCTGCAAACCTCAAACTTTGCAAAAAGGTCATGCATTTTCCTTACATTTCTGTGAGGTAAACATTCGGAATCCACATGGATCCACGTGCGTTTACCCATTTGTCCTAATAAAACACTAACCCATTTGTGTGACTGGGTGTAGTGCCTGCAACCAGAATAGATCAAAGCAGCAGGGGCAGCGTGGGTTCCCCTCACAAGTCTTCCCATTGGAAAGTATGGAGAAAAGTGAAAAAGTGTAACAATTTATTTTTAAATGTAGAACTAAATAATGAAATTATTTTTCTAAAGTTTAAATTAAATAATACATTTCTCATAAAGAATTTGTAATATGGTTTAATAACTATTAAAAAGGGAAATATAATTACGCTCGCATTTGGATTTAACTACCGGCAGCAGCAGAGGGGGATACGAACGGAGGAGAACCACGCTCCCCACATGACAGCGGGGCAGAGAGATGCCCTTTCGCCACGCCCTGCCGCAGGTGGATCTTAAAAACCTCTCGTGTTTCCCGCTCTGCAGCAAGCGCTTGCATTTGGATTTAACTACCGGCAGCAGCAGAGGGGGATACAAACAGTGGAGAACCACGCTCCCCACAAGACAGCGGGGCAGAGAGACACCCTTTCGCCACGCCCTGCCCCAGGTGTGTCTTAAAAACCTCTCGCATTTAGATTTAACTACCGGCAGCAGCAGAGGGGGATACGAACGGAGGAGAACCACGCTCCCCACATGACAGCGGGGCAGAGAGATGCCCTTTCGCCACGCCCTGCCCCAGATGGATCTTAAAAACCTCTCGTGTTTCCCGCTCTGCAGGAAACGCTTGCATTTGGATTTAACTACCGGCAGCAGCAGAGGGGGATACGAACAGTGGAGAACCACGCTCCCCACAAGACAGCGGGGCAGAGAGACGCCCTTTCACTACGCCCTGCCCCAGGTGGATCTTAAAAACCTCTCGCGTTTGGATTTAACTACCGGCAGCAGCAGAGGGGGATACAAACGGAGGAGAACCACGCTCTCCACAAGACAGCGGGGCAGAGAGACGCCCTTTCGTCACGCCATGCCCCAAGTGGATTTAATCAGCCTCCCACCCCAGTCCAGCGGGACACGCGCGGGCGGGCGCGCGCAGGGCGAAGCCCTAGCAAAGGGCGGGCCCGTTTGAGCCCGTTCGAGGGCGTGCAAGGACGGGACGGGCCACCCTCTTTCGCTTCAACTCTACAGCATTGGGCAAGGTGAGCTTCAAGTTATTGCGTTATTGCCTGTATAGGGGCTTCATAGTCCTAGATCTACTCTGTGCTTCTTGACCTGCTAGTGTTCTATTTACTTCCTCAATGGCGACCGTTAAGGGAGGAAAGGGAAGAAAGTCAATCCCAGGGGGGTCGTTCATAGGAACGCTGGACCAATTCCGAATTAGGGCTTCATCCATGCTGACCCACCAAATTGACATTGTGGAAAAAAGGCTATCCCTGGACCCTAATTTTGATAAAAAGTCATCTTTGGGACATTTGGCGCAGGTACAATCGCCAAACCAGCCAGACTCTCTGGGTACATCTGCAACGGGGGGTGGTACTGAGGGTCAACATCCGGTCCAAGTAGAACCCGGAGTTCCGGGTCCTCCAGCTAGCTTGGATGCTGTATTACCTCCCGCCTCACCTGTCGCTACACCTGTCTGGGGGCTGGCAAACAGGGCTGACGCTTTGGGGCCGCCTCCTGGGAAACTACAAACACGATCAGCAACCAGCGCAATGAGGGGTGCAGAAGCGGTGGCAGTAGTGGCCAAAGGAAGCGGGGGGTGCTGCACTAAACCAGAGGAAAGCAAAAATACAGAAATGCAACAATGTTGTAGTTGACCCAGTCATCGACGAGAGGCTGGAACAAATTCACATGTCTTCTCCAAGTATTGATGCTACATCACTCTACGAACATGGAGAGGAGTTTTGGGTAAAAATTGAAAACATCTTCGTAGAGACTTGCCGCCCCCTACATGAAAGACTCAATGCTATTGAGAATAGACTGCTACACTTGGAACGTTTGCACCCAGCTGCCACTGGGGAACGGGGGGTTGCCAGAGTACAGATGCCAATGGAACTATATCAATGCCTTTAGGGAGTGCTAATGCTCTTTGTATGCCTTCTGTTCTCCAAGTAAATAATTTTGACAGCCTGACTTTAGAAAGCATTCCGTTATCGGGCCAGATGGTCCAGCTTAGGGAGAACTCTGCAATTATCCCAAATAGAAGAAGAACTACTGGGTGTGAGAGGGGTGGAGGGGCGCAAAATTCCCAAGTCCTACCTACTAGGACGGTAAGCGGTGATTGTACAGTCACAGAATTTAATTGTTTGGATCTCCCCCCTGAGTCAGCCCCGTATGTAATAATTCTCGTGGGGGTTCCAGTATTGGACCGGGGGAAAAGGAAGGAATATGGGGATCTCAAAAACAAATGTACCCACTGGCTCAACCATAATAGGCCACTACCACTGCACATATCAAGTGAAATTCTTTTCGCGCGACGTGTCGAATGGGTAGGGCCATGGGTGAAAAACATCAGGGGAGATTGCGTAGTTGTGAAATTTCAGGGGCAGGAGGGTGGTGGATTACAACTCGAACTGGGGCCCATGCCATCCAGGCACGCAAATCCAAACACTCCCCCTGACCTATTTTTATCCGACTCCTACTAGGGTGGGAGGCCAACAGTTAAGGGGTGGCCGGGACACTCAGGTGCCTAGGATCCAGGACACTCAAGTTGCCTGGATGGGAAACAACAACAACTCTCCGAGTTGTGACTTGTTTGCACTGAGAAATAGGTATAGTGTCCTAGATCAGATAGATTGACGGCTGTCCACTGGCCCACTGCAGCCCCTTAAGGACTTCGCAGAGGGCCCGCGTATTGCCCATAGCCGCTCTGACCCTTGTATGAGGCTCATCAAAATACTTAGTCCTCAGGAGGGTTGGATTGCCAGGAAAGATACAGAATGTGCTGCTAAGGTGATTGTGACTAGTAACCAGGGGCTGTGCGTAGAGACTGGAAATTCAACTAGTCAGGTGGTTACTGGTGGCGTAGTCTCCCAAGTGGATGTGGAAAGGACAAGTGAGTGTGAGGATGAAGGGAATGGTCAAACCCGCACTGGGAATATTGCTGAGGATTCGACCTCCCTAGGGGTCAATGTAGACCCAGTGGAAACTGAAACCAGGGCGGGTTTGACAAAGGATCCAATTAAAATTCTTTCCTGGAATGTGGCCGGGATTAAAAACAAATTGGTGTGCCCAGAATGGGGGGCATTTGTGGAGGATAGCGATGTTTGTCTTTTCCAGGAAACTTGGGCGTTGGCCGACACTCAAAGGCGGGGGTATTCTACCTTTAGTGTACCGGCAGCCACAAAGGGAAGGGGTAGACCATCAGGCGGTCTTTGCATCTGGGTTGGTATTCATTTGGGGGCCCAGGCTGTCCAGATACCTACTGGGTCACCGGACGTGCAGTGTGTCTTACTAACATCACCAGAGAATAGACAAACTGCTTTTATAAACATTTATTCAGGACCAACCCCTAGTGGGATGGAATCTGGCACCATTGGCCAGCTTAGGCAGTTCATTTCTACCCTCGATCCATCAATTACTCAAATTGTGGGTGGTCATTTTGACTGTCAGTTTGAGCCACTCATGGATCCATCTCAAGAGGGCTTAGAAGAGGAGGATCTCCACTGGCACATTCCGGAACCCCAGCTTCAGGTAGTCAGAGCTTGGACCCCACTAGTGTTACAAATCTACTCATTCACACTTATGTCCTCTCTTAGAGCCTGTAACGGGAGGATCAAATCTGATAGACCTGGACGTTTGACATTTAATAGAGAAGGCCGCAACTCTATCTTGGATTATATCTTGGTGGAACCCAGAACTTGGGGAATGGTACTGGATTTTAAGATATATGACAGAAAAGATAGTGATCATAACCCTTTGGTCATGATGTTAAAACCAGAGAGTATGGGCATCTCAAATCAAGCCCTTGATCATAACCAAGTTGGTCCGCCGCTTCTCTTAACTAACAATAGGCGGAGAGTTAAGTGGCCAACGATATTAGGTTCCCCAGACAAACTTGCTGATGTGTTACAACGGTCCCTGCCTTGCCTGAGTGACATGGGTGAGGTGCTGGATAAAGCCATGCAGTCGGGGACTGGTGATGAGCCCGTAAAAACACATCAGGGGCTCATTCAGAATCTTTCTGGGGTATTTTGTCCCGTAGGAAGACCAAAGGCAAATCCAGATAGAGCCAACCCTTGGTACAATGTACATTGTAGGGCAGCCAAAAAGGACGTGCTCCTTGCAGTCAAGTCAAAGGACAAAACCAGGATTAAGCTTTGTCGGCACTTATATAAACAGGCTATCCAGAGGGGGAGAAAGGAGTGGGAGGCAGATAACTGGGAAGACCTTAGAGTTGCCCTCAACTCCAAAGATTGTAAATCTTTCTGGACAATTGTTAGCGGTGGGAGCAGGGCTGGCAGTTTGGCCAATGAACGTAATATAGCTGCCTCGGCCAGGGAAGTGCACTTTGGGGCTGTGTATTCCTCCATGAGTGGCAATATTCCTGAGATTTCTCTCCCATGCCTCCCCCACGAGTGTCGACTGGAGGGGACCTGAGAGATTATATCAATGGAGATAGAGGTTGCTATTTCCAAGCTAGCTCCAAACAAGGCCCCTGAATTGGACAAGATACCGGGAGACCTATATCGTTCTGAGCCAAAAATATGGGTTCCGTATCTATATGTTCTTTTCAACGCCATACTAAACGGTATGGATCCCCCGGATACTTGGCGGGGCGCTGAAATAGTACCTATCTACAAGAAAGGATGCCCCCTTAAACCGTCAGACTATAGGCCGATTAGCCTTATAAACGTAACGCAGAAACTGATGGGTCGAATCATTCTAGGCATAATACAGAGCTGGATGGAAGATAATGAGATTCTATCCCATTTCCCGGCTGGTTTCAGGCAGGGCAAATCAACGGTGGATCAGTTATTTAGACTGCAGGTCCTATATTGGAAAACTGTGACTGTAGAGGGTGGCAGCCTCTACATGATCTTTGTGGACCTGCGGTCTGCCTTTGACCTGGTGCCTAGAAACAAACTATGGAGGGTATTACAGGACCTGAGCTTACCTCGCTATTTACTTAATGTTTTAATGAGACTCCATACTGGCACTTATGCCCGTGTTAGGTGTGGGAAGCACGGGGAATTATCAGGTCGTTTCTCGGTCAACCAAGGGGTGCGCCAGGGCTGTGTCCTGGCTCCCACCCTCTTTTGCCTTTACATCAATGGATTGGTTGACCATCTTCTTGGAGTAGCGAACATTGACGCCCGAGACTAGCTACCGACAAGGTGCCCGCTCTGATGTTCGCGGACGACACTCTGTTGTTGTCCAAGACATCATTGGACATCCAATGCACTCTTGATGGGTTCGCCAACTTCTGTATATCGAGGGGGTTGGAGATCAACCTAGAGAAAACTAAGTTCATGATCTTTAACCCGCCGAGGCAGACACGCCCGAATCCCCTCCTAGGTGGAACCCCATTGGAGAGAGTGAAGACTTTCGAATATTTGGGTATCACCTTGGGAGAACACTTAGAATGGGATTCACAGTTAGCCAAAACCGCGCTTAAGCTAACCAGGGTGGTGGGGGGGATTCAGAAGCTCCACAGAGCCTCTGAATTCAAGCCTGCGGGCCCAGTAATTGAAATCTACAGCGTCCAGGCCAGATCGGCAGCTCTATATGGGGCCGAGCTTTGGGGCCATGTGAAATCCCAACACCTAGCTAGGGGGGAACATGCATTTGTTAGGAATATATTGGTTCTTCCGGTTAGCACTCCACTTGTACCTTTGCGTATGGACCTAGGGCTATTCCCTATTGAGGAGGTTATGCCTTTACGCCCGCTATTGTACTGGAAAAGATTGTGGTCCGTGCCGGAACTCTACTGTTATAAAAACGAATTTGTGGAAGTCTGGGATGCACTGAGAAGCAAGAACATTAGGTGGCTGTTCCACATAAAGCTAACTACTCGTAGGCTAGGCTTATCGGATCTTTGGGAAACTCCGGAAGTTGCTTGCCCGGAGATATCCAAAGCGGACCTGAAACGCCACTATAAGAACCATAACTTAGCATCCCTGCATGAGAGTTCCATGGGGGGTAGACTGATCACTGAGTTCCTCCATGTCAAAGAAGATTACAAAAGAGAGGAATTCTTGAACTTAATATTCCCTGCAGTAGCATGCAAATTGTATATGCAATTTAGACTTGGCACTCTTCCACTCAGAGCTCTTACCAGTAAATGGGATAGAGCTTTGAGTGAGGAGTGCCCTGCCCGTGGTTCTTCCCTTGAAGACGAAACCCATGTACTCTTTTTTTGCCCAGCGTAGCAGGGTCCACGCAAGCACTGGATAATTGTGATCTGTAGAAATTTAGGTTTCCGCCAGTGTGTACATGTGTTTAGAGTGTTAAAATATGACACGCACCCTCCAATAGTTTTTGCTGTCTCCCGCTTTTTTAATGCAATGTGGCATAAGCACAGGAAATTAATTACTGTACCCAGTGTCTAGCATGAGTTTATTGTTCTAGAATCACTATGAAGTTCGATAATGTGGTAGTTTAATCTTTTTTTATTCTCTGTATATCATTGTATGTATCTGTTAACTTGTGCATATAATGTATTTTTAAATGGCAGTTTTATTTATTGTCTTACATTTTGTATTATATGTATTATATGTATTTTTATGAACTTTTATGGTCCTTGGTGGCCGAAATAAAGTTATCGAACGAACGAAATATAATTAATAGTAATAATTATTTATAATAATGAATTATAATTAATTTAATTATATATATTTTTTTATGCTACATTCATATCGACATTCAAAAATGTTAAAATATGTTAAAATAAAACAATAAGCATGTTTTATTTTTCTCTATATTTATTATATTAAATGGATTTATATGTTTAACTACTTGAATAATAGAATTTAATGATGCATTATTTCCTATGTGGTTTGATTTTAAGTCACAACCTCCATTATTTTATATGGGATAGTGTTACAGTAACAATGGTTGGCCATGCTTGATGCTGGGCTTGGTGCTTTTTTTTCTACCAGCAGGAACTTTAGAAGTGCAGTTTGTGAATAGCAATGGACTTACTCAGTTGTGGGTGGGTAATGTCCCCTCTTAAGCCTCTCCTTGACCCTCCCTTAACCCCTCCTTATTCTCCCTTATCTCCTCCCATTTTTAGTATGCCTTTTTTTACAACCACTCTGCTGTATCCCTCGCACATTTTCTATTAGAACCTAAGGCCTGATACACAAATGCAATGTATACTTTTGAGTAGTTTACACCTTTGAGTAAGTTTACTATTTTGGCTATTCCCAAAATCAGAGTGTAAATCATGACAAAAAAAAAACCAGTAGTATGTCTAGCACCACACATGGCCACCCATTGGTACTGCAACAACCTCCCATAGAAAAATAATGGATATAGGGCAGTGGTTCCCAAACTTTTTTGACCTGTGGGTCCCTTGACCTAATTGCCAGTTGGCCGTTGCTCCCCTCATTTTTTTACCGGTGGACGGGTGGGTGGGGATGTAAGCCCTACCTCGGGGGTACTTCTGTTGTCTTTCTTAAATTAATTGGGATGCAATGAAAGTTATTTAATAATATGTGTAACAAAATAAAAAGATAACAGTTGTAAAAGGGGAAAAACAAACTTTTGTTTTATGTGCTGATACGTTTTCTCCATGCCGCCCTTTCTTGATAATATGGCCCTTCTTCTTCCGCTTCCAGAAATTACGCCATTACTCCACTTTGAAAACTTAGATGAAATTTGCTGTAAAATCTTACCACTAAACTCACCTCTAATGGCAAAATGTACAGTGAAAGCACACAAACAACAGAATAGGAGCAACATGCACCCATTTTGTACACAAGGAACCATTTACTCCTGAAAAGAGTAGCGCAACAAAACACAAAAGTTACAAGAAACAGCAGCTTGCATTTTGGCCAGTTGTGTTATTGCCATGTACCAGGGCAAACTTTTTGCTGCAAACGTACTTACGCCCCGTGGCAAAATGTCATAATTTAATTCATTTTAATTACTACGTGTAAAGCGAATTGTGTGAAATTATGCAAGATTACTCTGAATTAACGGAAATCTCTCACGGGCCTGTTTCAAACATTTATACAAAATGTGCCATTAAGATTTTATGCAATAGCTCTAGCTACTAAACTTTCAAATCAGTATTTCTAGGCAGGTAAAAAGTTTCGAATTCTGCTTATGTCCTACAAAACAACTTCGAAATGGATAGCATGGCTGCGCCTCAATTCAGAACGGATGGAAAACATATTTCATATAGTCATTCTGTTATAGATCGCTTTAGTTGTGCTTGCTGTAAAAAACACACACAAATAATAATGCACCCTTTAGCTATACAACAAATCGATGAATCGTCATGAGAATCTCAGTATTATCTATGAAAATTGCATAACTGCAATTTGTGGGCCAAAATAATCGACATCCAAAGCGGATATAGACTGGATGAAAATAGCTTTGAAGCATTTTATATCAGATGAATGGCATTCTGCTGTGTTTCAAGCTTTTTGGCCTTGTCTGTCTATTGTGATCTAGAAAATTGTTAAATTGTTGCAGGCCTGTGCTGCGTGAGCTCTCGGCCCATTTAGATATGATAAAGCTCGAAAGAACAAAATCAATACATATTTAGTCGGTGCATTGGAGTTGATTCCCAAACAACCTACTTAGCGTGCTGATCACAACTCTGAAACAACATGTGGAGCGGCAACAATTTAGGAATCAGGAAAGTCAGGTTTTCTCCTTAATCAGATTTGTCTATGAAGCCACCTATTATTTCTCGCAGGGACACCATATATCAACTGATCATGACAGCTGTACCCACCGCTTGATTGTGTCACTCCTCCACGCCCGGGCTCAGCCTCTTCACAGCAGTAAGCTTCCCTTAGAACTCAAAGGGCTTCACCCCCCCCAGCCCCACCCCCCCTCCCAGTAGTGTGTGGCAGCCCGGGGATAAGACCGCTTCCTGGGCACACACACAGCCCCACCTGAGCACTTCACAGGTCTTTTAAAGACCATTTACATGTTAATGAGACCTCGCTGTTGTTTCACCCCTTCTCAGAGCCCCTGCAGCTCCACTCTGCCTATTGCTTAAAGATCAGCAGCGCTGCTACTGCAATTTCCCACATCGTGCCGCTGCGCCCCTGGCAAATCATAACGGTGCACCGGGGTGCCGCGGAGCACTGTTTGGGAACCACGGACGTAGGGTATTAAAATTGGAAACAATGTTAGCTTAAATGATATTATTTAAAAGAGTTAAGAATATATAAATAACAGTTAGTAAATGTATAAAAATAGTACACATTTACTATTTAATTTTAAAATATTTCAATATCCTATTTTGAAATAAAAAATATTTTTTATAACAGATACCTAAAGTATATTAATTAATTCTGCACATCATTTTTGATAATTAGGCAGAGTCAAAAATTGTTTTTTCTTTATGTCGGAATTAATTTCTTTTAATTTAGTAGTGAAAAATAATGATTTAATTTAATATATTTCCATTGATTAAAGATTTATTTCAAATTTAAGTAAATACTGTTGTGGCTTTTTTTTATTCTTTCCACATTAAAAATAAATATATACAATTAATTTACATTAATATTTAATAGAAAACTACTTTTTTATATTTATTTGCAATTCAAGTTTTTCTTTTTTTTTTACATTTTCCCTATACTATAGAGAGACCATTAGAAATGCTTAGCATATCTGGTCCTACGTTTTGGGGAAGCTTTATCTGAGCTCTGAGTGGGAAACTAAATACACAGGCTGGAGTTCTAAAAGTGAACAAGCAATAAGGATAGCTAGTTTTTCTTTTTATCTTGTTACATTTGCTGTACATTCAAAGGCAGAGGTCAAATGTCAATCTAGTCTTCTGACAAATTGCTGCTTATTTTTTTACATTGAGATCGGTGTTTACCTTTTCATGCTTGCTGCAAAATGTAAAGATTTTGTAAAGTGAACTATGTGAATATCTTTCTGGTGTGAAGTGAAAGGCTGTAGGATATCATTTTCTCCAAACACAACAAAATGTATATATGTATAAATTAACTGAACACATATTTCAAAATATATAAACAGGAAGGAACAAATGAAGCACTTTTTTCGATATCTACATTGTGATGTAAACAAAGATTTTAATGGGGTTAAAACAAATCAAGACACCTAGGGGCCAATTACAATGGCGGTGAATCTGCGACCGCCGGGCCGGCGGTGAGGCCCGTCGGCCCGGCAATCGCGGATTCACCGCCATCGACCTTAAAATTCCCACCCCCATATTAGGATGGCGGTGGGAAGGGAAAAGGTACCGTGGCGGACGGAAAGACCGTCCGCCATTGTCCCGCAAGGCGGGCCTGTTCCGGCCGCCTTGCGAGACCAGGTACAGGGGGTTAATGGAGGTGGTGCCGTGCAGGCACCGCCGTTGGTATTAGAATGCCTATCTTTTGCGGCGGAGTTTCCGCCGCAAAAAGACAGGCGGAAAATGCCTTCGCTGGCCCGTTGCGGGCCCCCAGGGTGGTGGGGGGTGGGGTGCTGCACGTGGGGGGTACCTATGGTACCCCTCTACATTTGCATGTTCAAGGTGGCAGGCACAGCACAGTTCCTGCACGTTGTACATTCAAATGTAAAACATGTGTTTTTACATTGTGGCGGGTGCTGTCACCCGCCACAATGTAAACATACAGGATGTGCCCGCCAATGTGGCGGACGCATCCTAATTTGTCGTGCGGGACCGCCGCACCTATGGCGGTCGGTCCCGCTTGCACCACGATGGCGAGGGGACTTTGTCCGCCCGCCATCGTAATCGGCCCCTAAACTTGGTAATGCACAAATGAAAAATATTCACTGAAATCCACTTGCCACACATTAGTATTTCTGTGCTATTTAGTTCAATTAGTAAAATTGTATGTCTTTGCAAATTTAGTAGTCCTTTCAATAGAAAAGATGCTGCCTGTTAATAACAATGGCTACCAAACCATGCCTTAGAAATATATTTGACAGTGTGCTCCTAAATGCTACAGCAGCTACATACGACACCCTTACCACTTGCTGAATGGGGGTGGCTCATTTGCAACACTTGCTCTTTGTGTGATGCTTGGATTTTCCAGAATCCATATGAATTCAGTGAGGTAAAACTGATTGCAGCATAACCATTCTGAAAATTGTTACAGCACCACTGCCCACTAAGGCATCAGGAGCTCTTACAGGGCTGGGAGCTTGCTGTTACCTCTGCTCCATTTGCTCAGCTGCAGGAGTCGGACTCTGTACAGCAGAATCTATTCAAGCACATGCAGGGGAACTGAAAAGGTCTTATTGAGTGCACACTGAATAGCCGAGCAGTGAGCATGCTCACGTTTGTAGTAGCAGAGTACGCTATTTGGCCCTGGCTGTCTGACTCCAGCAGAGGTCAACGAAAAAATTCATGGAGCTTGATGGCTTCTGAAGACAAGATAGTCACAGTGATCACGTTCAACTTGCTGTATGATGGGCAGATGAAAGAACATAGATTAATGATGAATTAATCATTAAAAATTTGAACATTGTTTGTTTCATTTTATGCTAAAAGAAAATGCATAAGTAATTTTAAACAACTCCTTGGGGTCGGTGATGCAAAATTGTTCCTTATTAACACCAGAAGTAAGAATAAGAATCCATCTGAGACCTGTGACCAGAATCTTGAAAAACATGATGTTGCTGCCTAGAGTGAAATACTGAGAGGGGGAAACTCCAGTAACTGTTATACACTGTCCTGCAGTACCGGTGGGCGAGCAAACAAATTGATGGGGAGAGCTGAGGTAAGAGTCTGTATTGGCTGCAAGAGCCCGTCTTGGTTCTAAGAGGTCAGGCACAAGCTGATCATGGGACAATTTGGCATGGACATTTCTCAACAAATATTATTTTAAAATATGGTAAAATGTCTTCAAAATGTAAAAAAGTATATGTCTTTGACAAGTGTTTCACCTTAGTACATCAGATTATATAACTACATTGAGAGGCATTTATTAAAAGTGATATTTTGTAAACATCAACTTAGAAACATTTGTCTCCATCCCTCACTCCCAAAACAATACCATTAGTGAGCTAAGAGGCAAGTCAGTTGTCATGTGCATCTTAATTGTGGCCTATATTCCTTTTCCACATGAAGCAACATTATTTCCCAATAAGCCAAACATAAGAGAGGTATTTGTACAGCACACATCCTTGCATATTTCAAGGTTTTCTCATGTGCAATAGTAAAAAAGTAGGAGACACAATAGAATAAACTAATTGCCTAGGTTCACACAATTTGGCCAAGTTAGTCCTTTAATCATGGGAGATAGAGCAAAAGTGTTGAACTCCCAAACTCCATCGATTTATGAAATGACTATGGGCGAGAAAGTGAAGGGTAGCTTTCTTAAGGTTGTTGAGCCCAGCTACCACAAAAAACAAAGTATAAGACACTGAAGGCAGCCTTTGGAGTGTGGCAAAAAGTTCGGAAACATGTAGCTCTACCTAAATTAAATTTTTATACCCCTTTAACGTCGTCGGGTCTTCTGCCAGCCATTTTTGGTGATTAAACGATGTATAGGTGGGAGCAGAAAGGACTACGATATTTGGGAGACTTATTCGTTAATGGCCGAATTGCTTCATTTCAGGAATTAGAGAATAATTTTTCTTTGGCAAGAAATGACTTTTTGAAATTTCTTCAACTTCAAAGCTTTTTGCAGGGCTACCTATCAACTACCCCAGTTAAAATGATGAAAATTCCACTATTAGAACTTTTGCAGAAAAAGCCCCGTATAGGAACTCTTTATTTAAGTCTGATTCAGGAATATGGGGATGATCTGGGACAATGTCAGTCGAAATGGGCAAATAAGTTAGGTATACCTGATATTGATATCTTGCTTTCTATTAAATTTGCTTCAGACTGTCTGATTACAGGGATGATGAAATCCCAGCATTTTATGTGTATACATAATCTTTACTATACTCCAAGTAAAGTTGTCAAGTGGAGCACGACAACTGGAACGAACTGCAGTCGCTGCGGGCTCTTTGCAGCTGATGAATTACATATGTTTTTTTCCTGTCCCAAACTTAGGACGTTTTTTCAACAAATTGAAAGCTTTCTTTCTGTTGTTCTCAAATGTGAGATTATTGTAACTGCTGAGTTGGTGATATCGGGTATTGAGCATTCCCCAACTAGGCTAAAGTCAATATCTTATTTTTTATTTATATGTATGGCGGCAGCCAGGTCCTGTATCACTAAGGAATGGATTAGTCTAGATCCTCCCTCATTCTTTACTTGGCGGGAAAAATTATTGTTTATGTATAATATCGAGTCTGCTATCTATAAGTTAAAGGGGGTTAAAAGAAGAGCTCTGGGGGAGAAAATTTGGGCACCTATTGCTGAATGGATCTAATCATATTGCTTGAATTGTATAAATTTTGTATATTGTTTGTATTTAATGTGGATATTTTTTATTTATGTAACTTTGTACTGTTGTATTTCCTTGCAAGAAAACAATATAAAAAAAAAGAGAGGCGTTTATTAAAAGTGATATTTTGTAAACATCAACTTAGAAAGATTTGTCTCCATCCCTCACTCCCAAAACAATACCATTAGTGAGCTAAGAGGCAAGTCAGTTGTCATGTGCATCTTAATTGTGGCCTATATGCCTTTTCCACATGAAGCAACATTATTTCCCAATAAGCCAAACATAAGAGAGGTATTTGTACAGCACACATCCTTGCATATTTCAAGGTTTTCTCATGTGCAATAGTAAAAAAGTAGGAGATACAATAGAATAAACTAATTGCCTAGGTTCACACAATTTGGCCAAGTGGATAAGCCAGGGTTGATCCGAGGTGTTCTGGTCTGACATTGTGTAATTCAGCCACTAGATTGGTATCACTTTCTCCTCCTGTATGATGTAAACATTTAATTCTTTGTCTTTCATTCTTGGTGCATGAGGTTAGAGCATCAGTAGCCGGCAGAAGCCACAAGAAAGTTCAGCTTATTTTGGGTTTGGGGGCTCCAGACGAGCTCAAGCTGAACCAGCGCCTAGCATCTGGTTCACCCTTTAGTGCAGAGGTCTTCAAACTTTAGTCAGCCGAGCCCCCCCATCTAAACCTTTTTACAGGTCGAGCCCCCCTACCGCCACTACCACCGGACAAAAAAGTTCTGCAAACTGGTACTCTGCATCATTGATGGCCATTCCCTCCTGCAGAGCCCAGGTTGTATAGGGCAAATAATATTAAATAAAGTAAGAGTGATTAGTAAACTGAAGTTTTTGTAGTGCATGTGCTTATTCTAAAGTTAAAATGCAAAGTCTCAAAGAAAAAAATTAACACAAAAAATTACATTGTTCCTTTCTTTTTCACATTAAACAACAAGTTTATGATAGATTAGCAAAAACACTCCCAAAACACAGGGGTGGGAGTGCTTGTTTTTCTCCAAAGAGACAATATGTGGATGGATTCTTGCTTCTGCCATCCTTTTGTGCAGTGCCTGGAAACGGGAGTGCTCACAACATTTTGCAATATATTTTTTGTAGTTTCATATAGGGCGAACATGACCTAAATGTATTGGAGAGCTTTACAGGAGCATCTTTTACATTACACAAGCACACATTCATTTTTTGTAAGCACAGGGAGATTAAGTGATTTGCCCAGAATCACAGGATGTTGAGCAGACATCAAGATTTGAACCTGATTTCCCAGCTCTACAGTCATCAGCTCTGGCTGTTGTGCCACATCCTTGCCCCTAAACAAGATATCAGAAAAAGAAGTTCCACAAAACATGCTTTCTGACACAATCGAAAAAACCATGATTATGTGGAGTATGGCCAGGGGTTGCCAAGTCAGTAGGAGGCCAGCCGCAATTTTCCAATTTTCCAAGAAGGCCTAGGAGGCATTTACATCATACACATGTGATATAAGTGGTTCAAGAGGATATATACATCTTTATTCTCCAGCAGCATCAAGAGTCAATTTGTTAGCAAAGTTGGCTTATAAAGAAGAACTCAAAAAACAAAAAGGGTGTGTGGAGGGTCAGGGGGAATAGTTTAATGACCTGTCTGCTCGCTCCCCAATCTTACATATACAAAACGCACGAGAGCAGAACAAGTCAAGGGAATGTGTGTGTCTGTAGTATCAACGTACGACACCAATGGTGAGACGTGAGACAAGGGTACCAAACAAAAAACCTCTTGGCGGCACGTGGCTGATAAAATTCCCATCAGACCACCCATGTGGTGGAGTTTGCGTCATGTGGAAATTCTGATAATCATGCCATCCAAAAACCAACCAATCAGTGTCGGTACAGGCAAAAATATCACAAATATGTGATCATTATGTGTATCCTAAAAGTGATGCAAACTAAAAAAGAGGGAAGTAACAGTGCTCAAAATAATTTAAAATTGGCTACCCAGACTTCAGAGGATGTACTAGAAGTCCGAGTGTCAAGGAATAAAAACACGCTAGGTAGTAAGACTACCATATGGCGCTGAATAGTGTGGTCATGTTGTGGTCGACATGTTTCAGCCGTCAGGGCATCTAGCCCGGCTTTCTTCAGGACCTCTATGTAACAAATCTTACTCCTGCAACACCAGATAAGACGTCACAGTGAAGAAGTGACAGACATGCACTCAAAAAGTTTACAAAAAGTTACAACCATAGCTAGAAAACTTAGAATACTTAAGCATCCACTCAAGGGGAAGTAATATTTCTTCTTCCCAGCTTTGTGTGGGTGATGGCCTCACCTCACCCGGCAACCGCTCGGGAGTATGAGGCCCCGCTCTCTCCGTCGGTGCCTCGGAGTATTAGCGAGCGGAAGAACGCCTTCCAAAGCTTCAGAAATATCTGCACAAGAAAACATCTACATTTGGTCTACGAAAGAAGCGAGGACAGATGGTAGGCACACTTCACATTATTTGTAATATTTGACTTATGACTCAGCTCTAGTGATTGGAACATGTTAAACAAGCACCAGCGACTTTAATCAAGGTCAAATTCATTTTTCGTAAGTCACTGGTAAATTAAATGATTTTCCCAGGATCACACGATGTTGAGCCGAACCCATGTCTCGAACCTGGGTCCCCAGAACCAAAGGCAGAACCTATGGCATTAATGCCAAATCCACTCCTCCTTGAAATATCCAATGTTCCCACTAGTATTGGGACGAAGGGGAAACGAGCGAGGCTTTAAAAAAATAATATAAAAAGCTCTTCACTTTTACCTGCCAGAGAATGGAATCTTCAGGAAGGATGTAACTGTTGTAAATTCCTTGCAGTGACACATATTCTGACGTGGGAAGCAACATGGGGCGCAACTAGACAGAACTTCAGGCTGGGGGGGACTAAGATTACCAGCCAGGGCTGGCCCTAACACTGATCGCACACATGAGAGGGACAGGTGAGTGAAGTGTCGCATGAGCAGTGTGAGTAGTGTGCTCGTGTGACTGCAGGGTGAGGTACAGGGTGAACTCGTGTGACTGCAGGGTGAGGTACAGGGTAAACAGCGCAAGAGTATTGTGAGTGCAGAGTGATCACTGTGAGTGCACAGTGTGCGGTGTGCTCATGTGACCGCAGGGTAAGTAGAGGGAGAACGGTGTAAGTTCATGGTGAGTGGCATAAGTGCAGTGTGGTCACTGTGAGTACAGGGTGAGAGGGTAGGTTCAGTGCATAGTGATCAGTGTGAGTACATTGAGATCCCTGTGAGTGCAGGGTGAGTGTGAAAGTGAAGGACGACAATGAGGAGTGAGTTGTCTGAATGCAGGGTGCATTCCCAGACACAGTTGAAGTTACTCAGCATGTTACTGAGGCTTGGCATAGAGTTTCAGATATAAGTTAAACTATTGCTTTTATGGCAAGGTCCAGGGATCGAGGGTGGGGGAAATAAATATTGTGCTCATCCTCCAATAAACTTCCAGTCTTGCGATTAGGGTTGCCAGCTCATTATTAACCCTGGGCGTAGTTCGCGGAGCCGCACTCCGCGGAGCTACGCGAAGACGCACTTGCACTCCGCGACCTACGCGTAGCTCCGCGGACATGCGTAGTTGCTTGCTAGACCCGTTCGCGCACCGTTTGTCGTCTTCGGGAGCGCGGTGCGCGTGTTCGGGGTGCTGCCTGCCTGCTCGGGATGGCTAGCGCGCTAAGTTACCCAAGAGGTTTGTCCCGCCCGCTTGCGTTCCCTTATTTCCTGTTCCGGGTCACAAGTAACGTGTTCGGGTTGTGCAAGACATGTTCGGGAACTCATCTTCTCGTTCGCACTACAAAAGTGCGTGATCGCGCTAAATATCGCGCAAACCTACCCACGCGGTCACGACGGGTGCAGCCATCTTGGATTTCACACTCAGTTTCTGCGTGTTCGGCAACTCGATCTTACCAACAAGCATCCTCGCGCGTCCTTATGACGCTATCGCGCATCCAAATGACGTTATCGCGTTCGCACAGTCGCACGGGATTGTGCGGGAGGGTTTACAAACATGGTGGCACACGCGACCGGGAAAAAGCAAACGCAGAACCAAGGTAAGCCATTGCCGCGCACGCGATAATGTTATTCAGCGCGCGAGAACTACGCTACGCACCGGATCGCGGAGTAATCGACAGCTACGCGTTCTCCGCGGAACGCGGAGTTGCCGAAACTCCGCAAGCTCCGCGAACGGAGCGTAGTTCTTCGCCCAGGGTTACTCATTATATTGATGTCCCAAGAGGTACAAAAGTAAGCAGTCCCCTAAAGCCTATTTTCAGCACTGATTGGTGCACACTTGGAACAGCAAAAATACATAGAAAGTATTTTAAATTGTGTTCTAAGGCTGCCTGAATGATCTATGACATAATTAAAGGGAACAAAGATTTGAAACTTCACATTACAAAAGAATACATACTATTTTAGTTATAACCCTATTTAGTGTCAAGACAGGGCCTTTGCAGACTCTTTAAACAGCACATGGCTGCCATTTTCATTTTGGTAAACCTACTTTATATTCCTTTTCATGAAATGCATTCTCACATTAAGGCAATAAAAAGTAAAATGTAAGGAATAGGCAGAGCGGGGACACAGGGGGTACTGGAACCTGAAAACAAACAGCCTCTTTAATCATTTTACAAAGGTATGTAAATATGCACATGGGGGCAGATTTACAAGCCCCTTGCGTCACTTTTTCTATGTTAAAAGTGGCGCAAAAGTGGCGCAAGGGGCTTGTAAATAAGCCCCATGGTTTTTAACAGGCGCATAACGCCCATGGGCACAAAAGGCTTCAGCATGCCTTTCCCCATCCCCCCAACCCCCCCTATCATGTGTGTCAGCCCAGGCTGAGACAGCTTGGGCTCAGACACAGACAGTTTTGGAGCTGCGCATCCGAGTACTTCTCAGGTCTTTAAAAGACCATTTAAGCGTTAATGAGGCTTTGTTGTTTTCCTTCCTTTCTTAAAGCCCCTGCATCTCCATGAGAATTAGCCCCCTACCCCCTCTGAAATTGTCTTGCCTCTGGCCTTTAAAGACCTGTGACTCTTGACACTCTCAGCCGAGCGAGCCCCCAACAGCTGCAGAAGCCTGGGCTGAGAGGCACGTCTCGCGCCTGGAAACAACAGTGTGGGGTGAAGTGCGCGCCCCCCCTGAAGTGATGCGGTGCCCCCCCCTGGGGGGCGCGCCCCACAGTTTGAAGAGCAATGCTTTAGTGGCTCACCAACCTTTATACTTTATTCTGGGTATTCTGTTACTGAAATAAGCTTAGATGCTGCTGCCTGTGTGCTAGCTGTATTGTGTGTGAGGATATCTTAGCTTGCACTGCTGTTCACCATCTTGTACTGGTGCTGCATCTGAGGGGAGCTTACACTGCTGCCAAATGCTGCCACACTCCCACTGCACCAAAGCCATTGTTCGGGCCGCCTGCCAGATTAGGAGTTTCCTCCTATCTGGTGGGCTATTTTTTGGGGTTCCAACGGCGGTGCCTCATAAAATGAGCACTGCAATGGGAATGCTAACAACAGCTCCTGCACGGTATGGAATTAAAGGGGAACATTTTGTGTCCCCCTGCATGCATCCACATGATGTGAGGCTTTGTTTCCTCTCCACCACGGTTTTATTTTCAGTTGAACCACCATGAAAACCGTGGTAGAGAGGAAACTTGTAATATGTTTGGCTGGACCGAGGCAGATTTGCCACGCATATTGAGGCATTAAGACTGCCACCGCCATGGAATGGCAGTTTCCTGGTGGTGGTGGCAGTCCCAGTGCAGTCCAACTGTCCAACTCATAATAAGGCAGACTAACCGCTGATGTGGCGGTGGCTGGACCACCACTGCCATGCCACCCTGTGTCTGGCGGCCCTTTGACTGACAGACTCGTAATCAGGGCCTGTGCATGTAAATACAGGCTTCGACAGGCTTACACTGCTGCAGCAGATACTGTCCAAGTTCTTTGCATATGAGGGAAGCTTGCATTGCTTCAAACCAGATTGGTATGTTTTCTATAGGTGCCAGAGAAGCATGTACTCCTGCCTAGTGCTGTATCTGTTTACTCTGAGGAAATCTTGCTTTGTGTGTGAGTCAAGCTTTCACTCATACACCCCAGTGCTGTTTGCTACATTTGTACCAAGTCTGAAACGTTGCTTGTTCATTGTCTCTGAAGAAGGCGTGAAATGGCCCTTCCCTGTCCCACACTTGTTCCATGTCTTTGAAAGAGGTTTGCAGTGGCCATGCAAGAACACTCTTATTCCATGTCTCTGAAGTAGGCTTGCACTGGCTTGCCCTGCAGTACCGCACTTGTTCCATATCTTTGAAGTAACCTTGCTCTGGCCCTGAGTTCGACACTTGTTACATGTCATTGAAGGATGCTTGCACTGGCCCTGCAGAGCCACACTTGTTCCATGTCTTTTAATGCTGCTTGCACTGACCATTCAGTACCCCATTTGTTCCTTGTCTTTTAAGGAAGCTTGCACAGTCTGGAATAGCAGTACCCCACTTGTTTCGTGTCTTTAAAGGAAATTTTCACTTTTCCTGTAGTACTACACGTGTTCCATCTCTTTCAGGGAAGATTGTGTTGCTCTTGCAAGTGCTTCTGTATATGAGCCAAGGACTCCCCGAGCTCTATATATTTCTGTGTGCTTTAGTACTGACCACAAGACTGTTTTACCAGCTGCATGTTTTCCAAAAATAATACATAATTTTGCTTATAGAAAATGAGCATTAGGTAAGCTGACTTAAGTTATTTATCAGACAGAGTGTCAATCAAATATTAGTTCAGCCCTTGAGAACAGCATAAATACAGTTAGGCAGTGGATTAGACCTCTTCAGCCAATGTCTTTGTTGCCAGTGTTTGGCTCTTACTAGTAGACAACCATTGGTCTATAGGATGTCAGGCAATCTAAGTGAAAATATGTTGCCTGCTTACTCTGTGTTAATTAGCATGCAGAGAAGTGCAACATCTGGAGATATTTCCTTTAGTCATTTCCCAGCAGCCCACCTGCAAATGTAAACTGGTGTTAATTAAGTAATGAAAGTACAGTTCTCCTGCCTGTGCCAATGTTACAGCTAAGCATCACTCCTGCAAGCTTCAAAACCATGCCACCATCTTGAAACGTTATTCTGCATTCTCTATTATTTACTGTTTCAAGATGGCAGACTAGTGTGAAGCTTTACTTTAAAATTTCTTTGATTGAGGCACATACCTTCGGTATTTAGGGGCTCATTAGGATGGCGGATGAAGGACGACCGCCATCCAGGAGCAGGCGGAAAAAGCCTTTTTTCCGTCCGCCTGCCGCGGACACTCCGTCCTCCATATTAGGATGGGAAACACTGTCAAATTTCCGTACGCGGCGGAAGAGCACGCACCGCCGCGGAAGTACACCCGACCCCGCGGCGGACACACCCAATCCAGACACACCGCCGTACGGAATGACGTCTCCGACCGTCCTCCAAATCACGATGGCGAAAAACACACATAATTTCGCTGCGGAAAAACAACCTGCCTGAACACGGCGGAATCACCACAGCAGAGATACACACCACAAGCAGATCGCCGTCATGGACCCAGCGCTGCACGCATTTCCGATACTCTTCGTGCTCCACCACTAGCAAGTCATGGACCATCATCGACGACGACGCAGGTACGCCAACTCACCAATTGCTGACGGAAGGGGAGTACCTGCCAGGGCTCTGATGTTGGAAGGGGGAGTGTCATGTCACAGGAAATACACTGACGATCGCACCAAAATATACACAATTGAAGTACACAACCAGGAATGACAACGACAAACCACAAAACATGATTTATTAGCTTTATTCAACATAATAGGTGCATAATATCAGAATATCCAAGAGCATGGGCATTGGGTACAACAGATCATGTACATCACTGGCAGCACGTGAGAGGGGGTAAGTGCATCAACAGTCCATTGCACAGAACAGCTACATCATTGGCACCATATGAGAGGGCACAATGCAGTATCAGAACAGCAACAGGGCATTGTGGCCAACAGAGCAAGTACATCAGAGGCAGCACGTGAGAGGACAGAATGCAGTATCAGAACAGCGAAAGGGCATTGTGGCCAACACAGCAGGTACATCAGAGGCAGTAAATGAGAGGGGCTAAGTGCATCAGCAGTCCATTGCACAGAACAGCAACATCAGAGGCAGCACATGAGAGGGGGTAAGTGCATGAACAGTCCATTGAACAGAAAAGCTACATCATTGGCATCACATGAGAGGGGGTAAGTGCATCAACAGTCCATTGCATAGAACAGCTACATCATTGGCATCACATGAGAGGGGGTAAGTGCATCAACAGTCCATTGCACAGAACAGCTACATCATTGGCAGCATATGAGAGGGCACAATGCAGTATCAGAACAGCAACAGGGCATTGTGGCCAACACAGCAGGTACATCAGAGGCAGCACGTGAGAGGGCAGAATGCAGTATCAGAACAGCGACAGGGCATTGTGGCCAACAGAGCAGGTACATCAGAGGCAGTACATGAGAGGGGCTAAGTGCATCAGCAGTCCATTTCACAGAACAGCTACATCATTGGCAGCACATGAGAGGGCAGAATGCAGTATCACAACAGCAACAGGGCATTGTGGCGAACACAGCAGGTACATCAGAGGCAGTACATGAGAGGGGCTAAGTGCATCAGCAGTCCATTGCACAGAACAGCTACATCATTGGCAGCACATGAGAGGGCAGAATGCAGTATCACAACAGCAACAGGGCATTGTGGCCAACACAGCAGGTACATCAGAGGCAGTAAATGAGAGGGGCTAAGTGCATCAGCAGTCCATTGCACAGAACAGCAAGATCAGAGGCAGCACATGAGAGGGGCTAAGTGCATCAACAGTCCATTGCACAGAACAGCTACATCATTGGCATCACATGAGAGGCGGTAAGTGCATCAACAGTCCATTGCACAGAACAGCTACATCATTGGCAGCATATGAGAGGGTACAATGCAGTATCAGAACAGCAACAGGGCATTGTGGCCAACAGAGCAGGTACATCAGAGGCAGCACGTGAGAGGGCAGAATGCAGTATCAGAACAGCAACAGGGCATTGTGTCCAACAGAGCAGGTACATCAGAGGCAGCAAATGAGAGGGGCTACGTGCATCAACAGTCCATTGCACAGAACAGGTACATCATTGGCAGCACGTGAGAGGGCAGAATGCAGTATCACAACAGCAACAGGGCATTGTGGCCAACACAGCAGGTACATCAGAGGCAGTAAATGAGAGGGGCTAAGTGCATCAGCAGTCCATTGCACAGAACAGCAAGATCAGAGGCAGCACATGAGAGGGGCTAAGTGCATCAACAGTCCATTGCACAGAACAGCTACATCATTGGCATCACATGAGAGGCGGTAAGTGCATCAACAGTCCATTGCACAGAACAGCTACATCATTGGCAGCATATGAGAGGGTACAATGCAGTATCAGAACAGCAACAGGGCATTGTGGCCAACAGAGCAGGTACATCAGAGGCAGCACGTGAGAGGGCAGAATGCAGTATCAGAACAGCGACAGGGCATTGTGGCCAACACAGCAGGTACATCAGAGGCAGTAAATGAGAGGGGCTAAGTGCATCAGCAGTCCATTGCACAGAACAGCAACATCAGAGGCAGCACATGAGAGGGGGTAAGTGCATCAACAATCCATTGCACAGAACAGCTACATCATTGGCATCACATGAGAGGCGGTAAGTGCATCAACAGTCCATTGCACAGAACAGCTACATCATTGGCAGCATATGAGAGGGTACAATGCAGTATCAGAACAGCAACAGGGCATTGTGGCCAACAGAGCAGGTACATCAGAGGCAGCACGTGAGAGGGCAGAATGCAGTATCAGAACAGCAACAGGGCATTGTGTCCAACAGAGCAGGTACATCAGAGGCAGCAAATGAGAGGGGCTACGTGCATCAACAGTCCATTGCACAGAACAGGTACATCATTGGCAGCACGTGAGAGGGCAGAATGCAGTATCAGAACAGCAACAGGGCATTGTGGCCAACACAGCAGGTACATCACTGGCTACCCAAGTACGTGTGTCAAGCGACCTGTGAAAAGGACAATAATAATATCTAGGTGGTTACATTCGTCAATCTACACACAAAGTTAAATGACATGTGAGTGATGGCAACTAAACCTCACACCACAGAATCTGGTGGACTGCTTGAACTACTTGACTCGGACACACCGCCAGCACCAGCAACAGGAGTGTGAGACACAGCCACCGATCTACTGACTGACACATGAGCCATAGACCCAGACACCCCGCCAGCACCAGCAACAGGAGTGTGAGACACAGCCACCGATCTACTGACTAACACATGAGCCATAGACCCAGACACACCACCAGCACCAGAAACAGGAGTGTGAGACACAGCCACAGCTGTAGTGACTGACACATGAGCCCTAGACCCAGACACACCGCCAGCACCAGAAACAGGAGTGTGAGACACAGCCACAGATCTACTGACTGACACATGAGCCCTAGACCCAGACACACCGCCAGCACCAGAAACAGGAGTGTGAGACACAGCCACAGATCTACTGACTGACACATGAGCCATACACCCAGACACACTGCCAGGACATGTCCCTGTACACTGACCAACAAATACCATGCCTGCATCTGACACATGAGAGTGGCGGACACACACAGTGCCAGTACCTGCAACAGGAGAGGGCACAACTGACACAGTGCTACTACATGATGCATGACAGCGAACAATAGACACAGTGCCACTATCTGACACATGAGAGTGAACTGCAGCTGAGCCACCAGGACCACTGAAATGATGAGCCACAGGGCTGTATGGGCCAGGAGGCAGGGTGGCTCTGGGAGCTGGGGACAGCTGTACTGGAGCGAGATTGGGGTGGTCAGGTCTCACTGGTGTGTGTCTCCGTTTCTTTGTGAAACGTAGGGTCACCCCGGACATGACTGGACTGGTAAGTGGAGTGGCATCATCAGACATCAAAGGTGTATCATGTGCTTGTGGTGGTCTGCTCTCTGGGGATGTGCTGGACCCTGCCTGCCGTTTGCTGTGGGCCTGCCTTCTGCCCTCTGCATCATGTGTAATGGGGGATGCAACAACAGTGTACTCCTTCCTCTGCTTCTGCGGAGCGTGGATGGGAGTAGGGGTATGGGGGGACTCCACCGCTGACACGTGTGTTGTACGTTCCTTAAACATCATCCTCAGTGCAGCCAGGGGTAAAATATGCCTGCCCTTGATGGTGCTCGTGTCCATGGGAGAACCCTTGGCCATGGGATGTGCCTTGGACGTAGGAGGTGTCCTGTCCCTGGAATGTCCCTGATCCCTTGCCGGTGCCCTGTCCCTGGGTGCAGACTCGTCCATTGTAGTGTCCCTCTCCTTTGAAGCTACCTTGCCCTTGGGAGTGTCCCTGCTCTTGGGAGGTGCCCTTTCCTTGGAAGTGTCCTTGTCCTTGGGAGTGTCCCTGCTCTTGGGAGGTGCCCTTTCCTTGGTAGTGTCCTTGTCCTTGGGAGTGTCCCTGCTCTTGGGAGGTGCCCTTTCCTTGGTAGTGTCCTTGTCCTTGGGAGTGTCCCTGTTCTTGGGAGGTGCCCTTTCCTTGGTAGTGTCCTTGTCCTTGGGAGTGTCCCTGCTCTTGGGAGGTTCCCTTTCCTTGGTAGTGTCCTTGTCCTTGGGAGTGTCCCTGCTCTTGGGAGGTTCCCTTTCCTTGGTAGTGTCCTTGTCCTTGGGAGTGTCCCTGCTCTTGGGAGGTGGCCTTGGCTTGGGAGTCCCTTTTGTGGGGGATGCCTGCATAGCATGTGAATCCATTTCCACCAACACCCCTTGATGATCCTGTGTGTCAACTCCAGTGTTGCTCACGTCGTCTTCGGAGAAAGATATCACAGTCCTAGGGGATGGTATCTGTGCCCTCCGTGCCCTGCTGCCTGTGGCTGCTCCTAGTGTAATAACCTGAATAAGAGGCCTGGTCTGATGACTCACTCTCCCCTGTAACATCGAGTGGTGTGGATGGTGGTACAGAAGTAGCACCCTGTCTATGCGACTGTACAATGGCTGAGGACACAGTGTTTGCCAATGACTGAACTGTTCTGTGGAGACCAGCAACATCGCCATGCATCCCCTCCATGAATGCCACCACCTGCCCCAACTTCCTATCGTGGTCTTGGAATGCATTGATCACACACAGCTGTCGCAGCAGATCAACAGCCTCTGCACAAAGTGCACTTTGTGTCACAGGGGCAGGGGCAGCGGTTCCTGCACCGAAGGCAACTCTGCTCCCCTCCTCTGGCGAGCACGAGCAGTACATGTTGCAGTGGGTGGCAGTGTGGGCCCTGTGTGCTGTGTCCCGACTGAACGTGTCGATTGCCCACTCCCTGTCTGTGACAACACTGCTGACTCACCAACACTTTCTGAGGATGAGGGCGATGGTGTCTCCACATGTGAGTCCTCAGGGACGGTTCTGTCCCCCTCTCCGTGGCTACCCTCTTCAGTGTCAGTCTGCGTGTGTGTCATCTCGGATCCGGATGCATTGCTACCACTCATCTCCGTCGTCTGTGTCTCAGTGCCCTCGGCCAAAGCTGGAAGAGAGAGGGAAGAGATGTTAACCTAAGTGACATACTCACGTACTGAAGGTTTCAAAGTCACACCGTTCCTTACAGTCGATTGACATGTAGCACCCATCCTGTACACGAACCACCCCTACCACACATCCACACATCATTGATCCGTGGGTGTCTGTGAAACCTGTACATCATACAAACAGGGCAAGTGCATGCAGACCACCACACATGTCATGCCATGGGACAACAGACCTCAACGGCATGTCCTGGAACCCTCAAATACAAATCAACTGGCATGTCCACCTGGCGGACATGGGTGCTACCGCTCACTCCGCTAATGACACCAACATGCAATATATACTAAAGATACGCACCACGGATGTCACTACTGTGTCTGAGCACGGATACATGCATTCACTCACAAGTTACAGACACATACAGTCTGCTTACCGCTAGTTTGCGGTTGATCCCCTCTCAGCCGGGCGGACAGGTTAGGATGCGTCACAGCAATTATGCGGTGCATTAGAGGTGTCATGGTGCGTCGTTCAAGGCGGCCTGTTCTCGGAATGATCCCCAGTGTCATCTCCGCAACGTTCTTGCTGAGCCTGGATATGTCGTCCCAGCGCTTGTGGCAGTGTGTGTGTCGTCTATTGCACACCCCCACTGCCCGTACATCACGTGCTATGGTCTTCCACATGGCCTTGCGAAGGTGCAGCTTCACCTACCAGGATGGGAGACAAGAGGGGAACGTCAGTGGACTGTTTGACAATCATATACATTGCAGAAACATGTATCTTCATGCAGCCATGCGCAGTAAAACACATGTGAAGGTCCCACAGCACACCGCCCAGCTTGCAGAAGTAAGGAGTCAGTGACCACCTCATGCCCACCAACATGTTACCCACTTCACTTACCACCTGTCCGGGGGCACCGTAGAGCCGTTCATAGTGGCTGAGCACACCGTCCGCAAGGACATCCAGCTCCGCTGCGGTGAAGGGACGAGACCGGGTCTCTAGCACTCCCTGCATGGCAAGGTTCACGACTGTGGCAGTACAGCAGCAGTTGTTGGATATCTCAGCAGCAGCAGGTCGAGGTGATGGTCACAGGCAGCAGTTGTTGTATAGCTCAGGAGCAGCAGGTCGAGGTGACGGTCGCAGGCAGCAGTTGTTGGATAGCTCTGGAGCAGCAGGTGGAGGTGAGGGTCGCAGGCAGCAGTGGCTGGAAGCAGTGAATGTGTGCAGGAAATCTTCACACATATATAGGGCCCTGAGCTCATATCAGTGGCACACGTCTGCAGCAATTGGTTTTCCCTGGACGCTTCCTTCAAAAAGAGCCAATGACTCACATTGTTGTGGCGGAGCACGTCTTCCGCAATTTTTGAAAGCACGTACGCGCAACGCGTAACCTGTTCCCATTGGCTACCTGTGAACGGACCGTCACGTTCACACACCGGCAACCCCATGTGCGCGCTACCGCGACGGTGCATCATTTGAAAATATTCACTCACTGGCGCCGCTATGGCAGTGCACGCCTTCCGCGGTGGCGGTGCAGGCAAACCCATACATTTGATGATGCAATCTGAAATGGCAGTTGAAACAACCCCTTACAGTGTTATTGCCTCACCCACCGCCAGTCCAGGCCGGTCACCCACCGCCAGTCCAGGCCGGTCACCCACCGCCAGTCCAAGCCGGTCACCCACCGCCAGTCCTGGCACCGCCCAGTCCTGGCGGAGGGTGACCGGCCTGGACTGCCGGTGGGTGACCGGCCTGGACTGCCGGTGGGTGACCGGCCTGGACTGGCGGTGGGTGACTGGCCTGGACTGGTGGTGAGTGACCGGCCTGGACTGGCGGTGGGTGACCGGCCTGGACTGGCAGTGGGTGACCGGCCTGGACTGGCGGTGGGTGACCGGCCTGGACTGGCGGTGGGTGAGGCAATAACACTGTAAGGGGTTGTTTCAACTGCCATTTCAGATTGCATCATCAAATGTATGTGTTTGCCTGCACCGCCACCGCAGAAGGCGTGCACCGCCATAGCGGCGCCAGTGAGTGATCGATTTCAAATGATGCACCGCCGCGGTAGTGCGCACATGCATTTAGCGGGGTGCAACCAGGATGGTCATTGACCATACAGCATATGTCATGCTTAATTGCTGTGTAATCGGTCATCTCCTGTGTTGGTGGAAGGCATCCCCAGATGGCGTATGTACACACACTGCATGTCTCCGCACACATGCAATCTTCTTAGTTGTACGAGTGTGTCAGGGCATGTCCGGAATGCTGTAAGATTTTTGATGTGTAGTCTATGGACCATGGCCACGTGCGACATTCATGTCCATTTTTTGCATGTGTGCTCAGACTGTAGACCTTGCCAGTGGTTAACAAAGGCTAGTGTTGTGGGCCAAAGCAGCGTCAGATGTGCATTGCGACGTGTTGACGTTTTGGTCTTGTGGACAGACTTGTTCATTTCTACACATCTACACAATACCGCACGGGTGTGTACACACATTCATTATCTGTTGTGAGTGTGTTGTTTGTGTGTGCAAGTAACAATGATGTGTGTGTACATGCATTCTGTGTATGCGTGTCTGTTATTGTGTGCCCATGCATGTCAGCTGAGGGGGCATTGTCTGTGTGTTCATGGGTGCATGAACACAAGTAGGGTGTCTTCCAATTTCATGTAGTTTGTGCACGTACATGTGTGTCTGTGTGGACGCTTGTCCACATATGGGCCCTCAGTCATGTGTTGTTGCAAGATGTTTTCACATGTGTGCATGTTACATTGTACATGTTAGCCCACAGGATGTTCTTTGTGGCTGTACATTGTGTGTAGTCAGCTCTATTTCCTGATATATTGTTCCGGTCACACATATCATCACTGTCTGCAACATGTATTATTAGCATTGTGTTGGTCAAGATGTGATAGTGTTGCACAGATATGCGTTGTTGGTCAATTGACATCTGCTGCCATCTACTCCCACACAGGAGGGCTCCAAATGTGCATCGACCATACACTGTGCTGGAGGACATGGTTGGCAAAGAGGTGATCCGCAAATACCGGCTTGACCGACTGAGATTGCAGGAGCTTGTCACACAATTGTCACCTCATCTGCAGCCACGCAGGACATATCCTGGAGCTTTCACACCCACAGCAAAGGTGATGGCGGCACTACATATCTTTGCGACTGGCACTTTCCAGTACACCGTTGGTCATGCGGGAGGGATGTCACAATCCATGTTCAGCATGGTTCTGCGGGATGTCCTGAATGCCATGATGCTTTACAAGGATGATTACATCCATTTTCCACGTCAGGCACAGTTGGCAGCAGTGAAAGGGGACTTCTATGCCCTGGCCCAGTTACCACACGTGGTGGGTTCAATTGATGGGACACATATTGGTCTCATACCACCCCAGGCACGTGAAGCTGTATATAGGAATCGGAAGCACTACCATTCGATCAACGTGCAAGTGGTGTGCCTGGCTGACAACATCATCTTGCATGTGTGTGCCAGATTTCCCGGTTCCGCCCTGTCATCACACCACCTAGGCGACTCGGCGTACCCAAACAGTCCATGGCTGCTGAGCCCCATCAGGAATCCTACTACCCCTGGTGAATTGCGTTATAATGATGCCCATGGGAGGACACGTCGAGTGATAGAACGTACATTTGGGCTGCTGAAGTCTAGGTTTCGCTGCCTGGATAAAACCGGAGGGGCCCTGCCATACTCACCAGGCAAAGTATGCAAAATCGTGATTGCCTGCTGCATGCTCCACAACCTGGCCTTGCGCAATAACATAGAACTGATCATGGACCCTGAAGACCAACAGGTTGCTCGGCCTCCCATCCCACCCATGTCGACTGATGAGGATAGTGGTGAGGAAGAAGGTGTGGACCAGAGGCGTCAGCTCATTGATCGCTATTTCCCTTGAATGTGATTAACTACCGCTTGTACAGCCAGACAATGCGTGATGTATGTTTGGTGGTGGAGTGTGGATGTGGTGTGTCTATGCTGAATGTTCTGATATGTTCTGTTTGCAAATGTGTGTGTTAGATGGGGTACATGGTATGCTCCTTGATGTGTGTCCTGTGATCCACTTAATTGGTGATGAGTGTGGTTTGTGGGATGTTGCAGTACAGTGTGTTGTGATGGGTGTGAATCTCTTTCCTGACCTGTGTTTGTTGTTCTCTCATTATCCCTAGGTCACTCCCACAGAGGTATGATTCTCAACAACATTGATCCCTGCACCTGGTAACATTACATTCTAAGACATTCATGTGATTAAAACATGGAGGCAACACATCATTGAGTGTCTACGTGATGTTTATTTACAGGTTGAGGATTGATGTTGGTGCATATTTACAAAGAAGTGTTGGTGGGGGAGTGAGAGTTGAAGGTCATTGGAGATGAAAACACAGTGGGGACACCACAATGTGTGATGTCCAGCTAGTCCAACAGACGTGTGGCAATGGTTGGCATTGTGGGACAGGATAGTTTTCAGGGTGAATGGCAGGCTCAGACAAGGGTGAAGTCATTGGCGCCCCCTCTTAGAGCGGGTAGATGGGACAACACCACTGTTCTCACCTGCATCCAGCCTCGGACGGCCCCTCCATCTTGTAGCCGGAGCAGAGTCAGCTGTGGGGGCAGGTTGGTCAGGGGCCACCTCCCTGTCCGTGGGCTCAGGTGTGGGTGGCGGTGGTGTTGGGGAGTGGTCCCGCTGGGCACTAGGGTGAGGGGGGGTGGCGTGGTGCGGGATAGCCAGTCCCTCCACAGAGCAGTTTGCTGGCCCGTGAGGTCCACAATTTGCCCTATGCGCGTATCTACGGACCGTAACAGATTGCTGTTCTCCTGTGAGTCTTGGTGGGCCCGTTCAGACTGTTCCTGCGCCCGCTGATAGGAGGCATTGACTCTTGCGATAGCTTCCAGGGTTTCGGCGGCAGGATGGGGTGGGTGTCCTTCCCCAACTCGCCAGACAACTGCACTCCTGGTTGTGTGCTGTGCCCTCACCTGTGTCCTCTCACGTCCACTCTCCCTGCTTGCCTGGGATGTAGATGGCCCATCATCGGCTGATGGGTCAGGCAGGGTGGCACAGGCAGGAGTGGTGGTGGTGGTGGTGGCTGCACAGCTCACTATGGCAGGTGATGGTGTGGTGACACAGGCCGTGGTGGTGGAGGCAGTGATGTCCTGTGAGCCTGATGGCCCTGGAAGTCTGCTTGGTCCCGCTTCGTCCTCTGCGTCTGAGCTGGCAATGGGCTCGTCCCAAGAGAGTCCGTGCTGTGAGGGGGGGCGACTGGTGCTGGCGGTTGCTGCTTGCGCCAGTCAAGTTGCGATCACCTGAAGGACAAGATTATCATGATCAATGCTGTGGACATGACATGGTTTTGGTAACAACATTAGTAATCAATTTCCTCTCTCACCCCCCCCCACCACCACCCTCCCTGTTGACATGGGGTCCTGTTGGGAGTTGTAGTGCTGGTCTCCCACACACCCCACACACCTCTCACACTCCTCCCCACCCACCGCCACCCTCCCTGTGGACATGGGGGCCTGTTGGGAGTTGTAGTGCTGGTCTCCCACACATCCCACACACCTCTTGCACTCCTCCCCACCCACCGCCACCCTCCCTGTGGACATGGGGGCCTGTTGGGAGTTGTAGTGCTGGTCTCCCACACACCCCACACACCTCTCGCACTCCTCCCCACCCACCGCCACCCTCCCTGTGGACATGAGGGCCTGTTGGGATTTGTAGTGCTGGTCTCCCACACACCTCTCGCACTCCTCCCCCCCCACCGCCACCCTCACTGTGAACATGGGGGCCTGTTGGGAGTTGTAGTGCTGATCTCTCTCACCCCCACCCACCGCCACCCTCCCTGTGGACATGGGGGCCTGTTGGGAGTTGTAGTGCCGGTCTCTCTCACCTCCCACTCTCCGCCACCCTCCCTGTGGACATGGGGGCCTGTTGGGAGTTGTAGTGCTGGTCTCCCACACACCCCACACACCTCTCGCACTCCTCCCCACCCACCGCCACCATCCCTATGGACATGGGGGCCTGTTGGGAGTTGTAGTGCTGGTCTCTCTCGCCCCCCCACCGCCACCCTCCAAGTGGACATGGGGGCCTGTTGGGAGTTGTAGTGCTGGTCTCTCTTACACCCCACCCACCACCACCCTCCCTGTGAACATGGGGGCCTGTTGGGAGTTGTAGTGCTGGTCTTCCACACACCCCACACACCTCTCGCACTCCTCCGCACTGTCGCGTTCGCGGCACTTGCCGTTCCCGGCCGAAACACAAACAGAAAGCCGGATACTCACTTCCGGGCGGAAGTCGGGACCCGGTCCAGTCTTTTGCTGCCGACCTTCTACACCGAAGCGCTTCCGGGGGAAACGCTTAAACATCGCGTTTCCCGCCGGCTCAGCACTTCGGATTCCTTCCTGCTTCCAGATACGCTGTCCTCGGAGCCCGGAGACGTATCGTGGAAGACCCTCGCCGCGCAGGAGCGCACTCTGGTTCCTTCTTCGCCGCACTGGAGTACAACCTTATTCCCGGTGCCTTTTTTGTTTACTTTGCCATTTCTACGTGCAGGAGCGCTATCAGGGGACTTTAGAATACACCGCGCAGGAGCGCCTGTGTGTTCTCCTTGCCTTTGGTTTTTCTCTACCTTTGCTAAGCGCAGGAGCGCTAGTAGGGGACATTCGGAATACACCGCGCAGGAGCGCCTGTGTGTTCTCCTTGCCTTTGGTTTTTCTCTACCTTTGCTAAGCGCAGGAGCGCTAGTAGGGGACATTCGGAATACACCGCGCTGGAGCGCTTGTGTGTTCTCCTTGCCTTTGGTTTTTCTCTGCCTTTGCTAAGCACAGGAGCGCTAGTAGGGGACATTTGGAATACACCATGCTGGAGCACTTGTGTGTTCTCTTTGCTTTTTGTTTTCCTTGCTACGCGCAGGAGCGCTAGTAGGGATCAGCTGGTGGGTGTTCTTTGCCTTTTGATTTTCATTACCTTTCTACGCGCAGGAGCGCTGCTTATGGTTTGCTTATACATTTGGGAGTACTTCAACACACAGGAGCGCAGCCTTGGGGTCCAGTACCTCCTGAACAGGAGCGAAATCCTGGAGTGTTTCACCATCAAGGTGTACTACATCGGGGTGGTGCAGTAACATTTGATTTGTGCATCATAGCGCAGGAGCGCTTTACTTTGGATTATCTAAGTCCGGAGGTCAACAAAAGCACTGGTGAGTTCCCTACAGGCTTGTCCTTTACTGTGTGTGTTTATGGTCTGTGCTGGAAGAGGGAGGTGTTGGCTTTTTCCTAATCAGGTCTTTTCCTGTTTCCTCAGTTGACACCACAGTCTACCCCAGCTCCACACCCACACCAAGCCTCTACGTTCTTTTCTGGCTCACTTCACTGCGTCCATCTCATCCCTGCTGGGTACCTCAGTCCACAAGGGTCAGGTGGGTACCGGGGTGGTGGCTCTTGTCGTCCTCGCGAAATTGCTTCACAAGCAGAGGTAAGTCTTGTGGGGCACCTGACACCCACTCACCGCCACCCTCCCCGTGGACATGGGGGCCTGTTGGGAGTTGTAGTGCTGGTCTCCCACACACCCCACACACACTCTTGCACTCCCCCCCCCACCGCCACCCTCCCTGTGGACATGGGGGCCTGTTGGGAGTTGTAGTGCTGGTCTCTCTCACCCCCCACCCACCGCCACCCTCCCTGTGGACATGGGGGCCTGCTGGGAGTTGTAGTGCTGGTTTCTCTCACCCCCCACCCACCGCCACCCTCCCTGTGGACATGGGGGCCTGTTGGGAGTTGTAGTGCTGGTCTCCCACACACCCCACACACCTCTCGCACTCCTCCCCCCCACCGCCACCCTCCCTGTGGACATAGGGGCCTGTTGGGAGTTGTAGTGCTGGTCTCTCTCACCCCCACCCACTGCCATCCCTCACTGTGGACATGGGGGCCTGTTGGGAGTTGTGGTGTTGGTTGCTCTGACAACATGCAAGCATGGGAACGTAGGAGGCAACATTTGTGGTTGGTCATGGTGGGTGCATTTGTGCTGAGGACTTCACATTTGGGTGACTGTGTGGTCCACATGCATGGATTGGGGCCAGGGAGATGTGTCTTGTCAGTTGTGCATGGCAGACCATGGCAGTGTGATCGTGGTCATTTGTTTGTACTTACCAGCCTCTTCTCCCTCCTCGATACCTTCCAGGCTATCAGGTGGTTCTTCGCCCTGATGCCTTTCACCCTTGCCTTGAGGTCGTGCCACCGCCTTTGGATGTCGTGTTTGGTGCGTGGCACGGTCCCTGACACATTCACTCTGGTCGCTATCCTGTCCCACATGTGGTTTTTGGTTGCCAAGGTTGTCTGCTGGACTAGGTTGCCAAAGAGCTGTGGTTCGACACGGATGATTTAATCCACCATGACCTTCAACTCAGTGTCAGTGAATTTTGGATTTTTCTTGGGTGCCATGGTGTGTGATGTGCAAGGTGTTGGTGTGGTGGGGTGGGATGTGCAGGTGTGTGGTGTGTAGGGATGGTGTTGTGTTGGGTTGTGTGGTGTGTGTGTTTGTGAGCAGGTTGTATGTGTGTTTGTGTGTGTTTGCTGTTCGTGCTAATGTGGCTCTTGCTTGCAGCTATGCTGTGATGCAAAGGACTGTGGTAGTGAGAGGGATTCTTTTTATACTCTGTGTGGTGGTGGTGTCCCAATGGTTGTTGGCAATCAGGTGTTCTGTGGGTGTGGTGATTTAGGTGCATTTTTCAGAGCTTGGGGGGTGTCATTGGGGGGTGTAGTTGCTGGGGGTGGGTGTTTCAGGTGGTTGGGTGTTCTGTTTAATGTATTTTCTATTTACTTTCGTCTGCCATTTTGTAATCGGTTTGACGGCAGGATTGGTGTTTGTGTGGTCCTTCCGCAGTCATGGTCCGTTTTCGGAGGTATTGTTTCCGCGGCGGTGGAGGACGGCGGTGGCTTCCGTTGGAATGGTGGCATTATCCTAATTGCGCGGATTGACCCTCGGAAGGTATGGCGGCGGTTGGGCCTGTTCCTGCGGTCATGTCCGTCCGCGGCGGTGGATGTTCTTTTGGTTCCGTCCGCCGCGGACAGTGTTTGATGTGTTCCGTCCGTCGCGGACGGTGTTTGATGTGATCCGTCCGCCGCAGTCGGAGTTTCTTGACATGAATATCCTAATCGCATCCGCGGATTCTTCGCGGTGTGGGCGGGAGGGATTTTTCCACGCCCATGGCGGACGGAGCCCGTTTCCGTCTGCCATCCTAATCGACCCCTTAGTTGGCATAGTTTTTTCTTTTGCTTTTCTTTATTTATTACTTTATTTATTTTGGCATATGCTTGCACTACAAAGAAAACCACCACTTTTCTTAAGAAGGCAAGTGGGATTTTTTTATGCCAAGACAATGCCCTGCAGAGGGGCGTGGCTTAAGCGCCGACGAGCATGGTCGCCTGAGTCCCGAGCTCCGGGCCGACCTCGGTGTATTCTCCTGAATTATCTCTGCCCCAGCTGCGCCGCCGACCTGCTGTGGACCCTGGAGGTCTTGGGACACCTCGACGGCAGTTGGGAGCTGACCGGGCTCTGTGGTCGCCCCGAATCCGGCGGCTGACGGGAGATCGTCCCACTGAGGGGCGGCCATCTTACGGTGGGCCTGCAGCCGGCCCAGGTCCCCGGCCTCGATTTTTGAGGGGCGGACCCGCCATCACGGAGCGGAGGACGGCGCATTCGGGGGGCTGACCCGGCAGTGCGGGACACTGCGACTTCCTTGTGCGGGCTCCCGGGGACCCGCGGCAGTGCTTGGTGGGCGCGTGAGGACACCGGCCCGGATCCGGGAGGGGCGCTGCCGCCGCCGCGGCTGGCCGGAGTCACGATCCCTTCTGTGCAGTGCGCCGCGCCTGGAACGGCCGAGTCGGACCAGGTGCTGTGGGGCGCGGCGCTGGGACATCGCATCGGACGCCCTGGGGCTGTGGCCTTGGATGTTAAGGCGGTGACGGCCGGGCGCTAGGATCGGGAGTGGGTGCCGGGTCCTCGGGGGCCCCCGATTACCCGGATGGTGGCCTGAGAGCCGGAAATCCTCAGAAGCCCACTCGCTCCTGGAGAGGAACGTGCTGACCCGCTGTGGAGGCGCCTTGTAGTTTATGGCGCGGGATCTTACCGGCGGGGGGCTTTCGATTGGCCTGTGCTGTTGTGCTTGTACTCCCTGGCGTGCCCCCTTACCGTTGGACCTAGTGTTGCGCTAGAGGGGGAACGGAGCCTCGTCTGGGCTCCCCTGGTTCGGACCCTGTCTCTCGGATTCTGCGGTCCCCCACCAGGGGCCAGGTATGTTTTGGAGCGGCCTGCTTGGCTAACGGCCTTTGTTCACGACCCATCTGGAAGTAGCTGCATGACATTTCCTTGTGCTGCCCGCCTGCCCTCTCCCACTACCGCACGTGGGCCTACCACGTGGAGGTGAGCCCTGCGACCTTTGTTCCTTTCAGGGGCAGTTCCCTGGTGTTGGACGCATCTGAGCGCGCCAGGGGTGCGTCATGGGGAAACCGCGGAAGGGTGCTGGTGCGATGTCGGCGGATCAAGCTGAGGACCCCCCGGAGGCGCACGACCATCGACCGGCAGATAGCCAGGGCACAGGCCTCCCACAACAGCAGATGGACCAGATTCTCAAGGCCATTGGTGACACGAGGGAGGCGCTACATCAGGATATTGCGCAGGTCTCTACGAACTTGGGCCTCCTGAAGGCGGACCACGATAAGCTTGCGGACCGCGTCAAATCAACGGAATTGGTGCTTGAGAAACTCGAAGGGCGGCTGATGCTGAAGGGCGTAACAGACGCAACAACATTAGAGTGGTGGGCTTGCCCGAAAAAGTCGAGGGGGATGATATGGTCACTTATCTTGAACGTTGGCTGCGGGACGAGGTGGCGCCTGAGGGCCTGACGAATTTCTACACCTTGGAGAGGGCTCATTGGGTCCCGGCCCGACCTCTGGCTCCTGGCCGTCCCCCCCGACCTGTCATAGCCCGTCTGCTCCACTTCAGGGACCGAGACATTGTTCTGCGACAAGCCAGATTGAACGGCCCGTACAAAGTGGAAAATGCGTCTGTGTCTCTCTTCCCTGACTACTCTCAGGAGGTCCAGCGCGACCGCTTTTCCTTCGTGGCTGTCAAGCGAGCTCTCCGTGACGAGGGGGTTCAGTACTCCCTGTTGTTTCCTGCGCGCCTGAAGGTGCTGGTGGACGGAGTGGCGACGTTCTGTAACACGCCGAATGATGCCTGGCAATGGCTGGAACGGTACCGGGCAGGCAAGGATGGTTCGGGAGTGTGGCCGGGGGCTGCTGAGGATCGGCCGCGGCCGCGGCGGAGCAAGCGCACTCGGAGGCTTGGTCGGAGCCAGCGATCTCCACCGGCGTCGCAGACGGAACTGGAAAGGCAGGCCGCTTTACAAGCGGTGTCTCTTATTTCTGGAGTGGCGGCAGTGGGCCCTGTGATTGATTCGGGCTCCCGTGTGGGCTCTGATGAAACGGGACAAGGAGGCTCGGATGGGGGCTCGGAGAAGGAACTTGGAGATTTGCTTCGGGTTACCCCCCAGACCGCCGATGGACTGTTGGACGAGTGACTGTCTGGCAGCTGTGCAGGGAACAGTAAGGAGGGGTGTCAGGCATATGGCGATGTCTGTAACTGTGCTGCTGGGGCTCCTCTTGATGGGATGTCGGGTGGGGCTACTTTTCCTGTCCTCCTGGGGTGTTGATGGTGCTGAGGGTGCCACTTGGCGCTAAGTGCTCGATTGGGCGGTGGCGCTGTCTGGGTGGTGGGGGGAGAGGTTCCTTCTGGACTGGGGTCGGCCCACCACGGAGCAGTGGTCTTCAAGCTGGCCTGCCGGAGGTGCTGAGCTATCCCCTCTATCTCACATATTTTGTGAGTCTGGTGCTTCCCAGAGCTTCCCTCATTTGTGGGGGTGGGAGTTTGGATGGGTAGCAACTGTTTGATGCCTGTTCTGGGGGTGGGTGGGTGGGGGGGAGTTGTGGGTGTGTGTTGTTGCGGGGGGTTGTCAGTGTGCCGCTAGGGTCGCCCAGGTTCTGTTACTGCTATAGCTTTACCAATGGCGGCTAAGTTGGAACTGAAATATATTACATGGAATGTACGGGGGCTCAACTCTATAAGTAAGAGATATAAGGTACATGCATACTTGGTGCGCAGGGGGGTTCAGATAGCCTTTCTGCAGGAAACGCACTTGACTCGGGCGGAGGGGCATGCACTGCAGCGGCGCTGGAGGGGGCAGCTCTACTACACGACCTACTCCGCTCATGCTAGGGGGGCACTGATTTGGGTTCGGGCGGGTGTCCCCTTCCAGCCCCTGCAGACGGAGATTGACTCGGAGGGGAGGTTTGTGGCAGTGTTTGGGAGGTTAGATGGCCGGGACGTCACGCTTTGCAGTGTTTATGTCCCTAATTTCGATCAGGCTGCGTTCTTCTCGGCCTTCTCGAAACGGTTGGCCCCTCTGTTGATTGGTACGGTGTTTATGGGGGGGGACTATAACACGGTGGTGGATGTGGATTTAGATCGCTCGCATCCGCCTCTGGCTCAGTCGGGGGTGCACAGGGTGGCCAAAGCTCGGAGATCATGGCAAGACCACTGGGGCCTACTGGACGCTTGGCGTACGCTTCATCCCACTGATAGGGACTACTCATTCTACTCTCCTCCCCATGATCTCCACGTCCGCCTTGACACCTTTCTTTGTACTGCCGGGGCCCAGGAACTGGTGGGCAGTAGCGAGTACCTGGCGAGGACCATATCGGATCACAACCCCTGTCTCCTCGCAGTCCTGTGGTCTAGGCAGCGGCAGCCGATCCCAACGTGGCGGTTGAATCCGCTGATGTTGGAGGATCCGGTCTTCCGCTTGGAACTGCAGGAGCACCTTGAACGCTACTTTCAGGAGAACGCGGGCACCGCATCCACCAGAGCTGTTGAATGTGATGCCCTTAAGGTGGTGGTGCGAGGAGCGTGCCTTTCTTCCTCGGCCGGGGTGCGTAAGACACTGTTGGCTGACGTGAACCGGGAGGAGGACTCGCTTAGGCAGGCGGAGAAGGCTAACCATGCGGCGGGTAGCGATAGGGCGGAGGTGCTGGCGGCGAGAGAGCGTGTGGCTGCACAGGTGGAGAGGCTCCGCTGCCACGACTATCGGGAATACATGATCCGGGCCCATGCCGAGAGGGACCGGGCTGGTTCGCTGCTGGCGTGGCTCGCTAGTCCCCATTCTGGGGGCGCGCCGATTCTGTCCTTTACCACGCCTACCGGGGAGCTGGTTTACTCCCAACGGGAAGTTAATGACCAGTTCCTGGCTTATTACTCGGAGCTGTATCGATGCAAACTGCCCCTCCCTCCGCCTGGTCTGGATGCCTTCTTGGAGGGGGCCCAGCTACCACAGCTGGACTTAGATCAAGGGAACGCTCTGGGTGCCGCTGTGACGCCGGGAGAGATTAGGGCAGCGATTAAGCATATGGCTCGGAAGAAGACGCCCGGGGGCGATGGTCTCCCTGTGGAGTTCTATGCTGCATTCCTGGACCTCCTGGCACCACGGTTGTCACGGGTCTATGATGAGGCATGGGAGCTGGGCAAGCTCCGGAGTCGGCGCGGGAGGCGATCATTGTGCCGTTGTTGAAGAAGGGCGGCCAACCCGCGTTGAGGACGGCGTACCGTCCCCTATCGATGCTCACTGTGGACTATAAGGTGTTGAGCAGGATTTTAGCTACGCGACTGTCGGCCCATATGTGCTCCCTTGTCCACCCGGACCATGCGGGCTTTATTCCTACGCGGAATACTTCTACCTGTATCCGCCGCTTATTACGGGTTATGGATGTTGAGGGGGAGGGTCCTCCATCCGCGGCTGTCCTATCGGTGGATATAGAAAAGGCGTTCGACAGCGTGGAATGGCCTTATCTGTTCGGCGTGTTGCGTCGGTTCGGATTGGGGGACAGCTTTATCCGCTGGACGCAGCTCTTATACGCCTCCGCTACCGCCAGGGTTCGCACGGGCCGTACAATCTCTGCGGCATGTGCAGTGACGAGGGGTACTAGACAGGGCTGCTCTCTGTCCCCGCTCCTGTTCGCCTTGGCGATCGAACCGTTGGCGTCGTGGGCGCGTCAGGGGCAACATTATGAAGGGGTGCTGCTGCGTGGTGTTCAACACCACATCTGCCTGTATGCTGATGACCTCTTGTTGTACCTGGCTGACACGACGGCCTCAGTGCAAGGAGCGCGGGCATTGCTTCGAGAGTTTGGTGAACTGTCGGGTCTCCGTGTTAATTGGTCTAAGACTTGCCTATTCCCCCTGACCCCCCGGTGTGCGCGACCTACGGGGCTTGGAGAGTTACGCTGGGAACCGGAGTGTATATCGTACCTCGGGGTTCACATTTATCACACCCACTCGTCCCTGTATGAGGGAAATGTGGGCAGAGCGTTGAGAGGCATCAGGGGCAGTATTGGTTTCTGGCGTACCCTCCCCTTGTCTGTGGCCGGACGCATCGCTTTATTGAAGATAGTGGTCCTCCCACGCTTACTATATTTTTTCAGTACACTGCCGGTGCGGATCCCGCTATCCTTCTTTCGGACATTACGATCAGTAGTGATAGGGTTCATATGGGGCCCTGGCAGGAGGCGTGTGGCTATCTCCACTCTACTCCGGTCGCGGGAAGCAGGGGGGCTTGCTGTGCCGGATTTTGAATGGTATTACCTGGCGGCACAGCTGCAGTGGCTCACCCAGGCAGTGGCACGGGAGTTCAGGGGTCCAGACGGTCCTCAGGGCAGAATTATACAGCGTCATGTTCTGTCCTTCATATTGCTCCAACAGGGCCTTCGCCAGGACCAGTTATCTTTGGAGGAACGCACCCTCAGACACTGCTGGCTTCGTAGTCAGAAACGAGTGGGCATCCACGTCCCGTATGCACCGGAGATCCCCCTGGGCATGTGCACGGCTCTACCACATGGCGGGGACTGGTCGGGACTAGCTACATGGGAGGACTGTGGGCTCCATGTGGTGGGAGACCTCTATAGGGATGGTGTCTTGCTGTCGTTCTCTGATCTGCGGGAGGCGTTTGATTTGCCGAGAGGCGACTTCTTGCTCCATGCGGCTTTGGTCTCGGCGGTCCAGCGACATTGGAGGAAAGGTCGGGCGGAGCCGACTACATCTTTGGGATGCCAGTACGTTGTGATGGCTGCTGGCACCTTTAAGGCTGTTACTTGCCTGTACAGGAGACTGGCGCTGGAGGACCCCCCTCCATTGGAAGCACTGCGGGAACGATGGGAGGCGGATCTTGGTTGGCAGATACCGGAGACCACGTGGCCCCAGCTTGTGCGCCGTGCCTGGAAGGGCACGCGCAATGTCCGATTTCAACTGGTCCAATATTTTACACTACACAGAGCATATTGGATGCCTGCCAAGATCCAGCGGGTCTTTGGTGGTGCCCAGTCGGTGTGTCCCCGTTGCAACTCGGAGGGTGCCGACTTTGGCCACATGTTTTGGGCCTGCGCAGGGCTTGGTTCCTACTGGACTGATGTTGTGGCCTGTCTGAATGAGATCACTGACCGTCACATTGATATGGATATGGGAGTCTGCCTCCTGCTCTGGTTCCCGCACACCCCGACCACGAAGGTCACCAGTAAATTCATCGACTTGGGGCTGATCCTGGCCAAGAGGGAACTTACTCTACACTGGAAGTCTAGGGGGGGTCCCAGCTTCTTGAGATGGCGGGGGTGTTTTTTACAGTGGGCTACTAGTGAAGGGACACTCAGCTTGCAACTGGCCAATCGCGCAGCCAATGAAAAGGCGCTGGAAATGGCTAGGGCATGGTGCGCGCTAGTGGCAGGGCTACAATCGATATCAGAGGTGGAGGTGGATAGTGAGGAAGAGGCGCAGGAGTGCTAGGGGATGAAGGAAGCGATGGGGAGAGCAGGGACACGCCCGGGGACTCTACACGTTAGGCCTGCATCTCACTGGTTATTGAGGACTTAGACAGCTGCTAGGGACTGTGGGGATGGGACGGGGTCACACACGGGGGCCCGTTTGGCGTATGAGACATACCGGGGCTCAGGGACCTCCTCCCGGAAATTGAGAGACGCTACCTGTGATTCCATGTTGAGTTATGTTGCATTGAGGTTTTGACTCGGAAGGCACACTGACAGGGGGGGGTGGGGGTAGGGAGGGAGGGAATGGAGGGACAGATAGGGAATGGTTGGCGGGACGAGATACTTGACATGTTAGTATGTGCATTGCAAACTGATGACCTGCAACCGTTTGTATGTATATTGGTGTTGGAAATCAATAAAAATCTGTTTAAAAAAAAAAAAAAAAAAAGACAATGCCCTGCAAACGTACACAAAGATCAGATTCACATAGACTGCAGTGCTGGCCCAAGCATGGCTTATGGTAGATTAGATGACCTCAGTGGACACTCAGGTTTCAGTGTAGCTTACTTCAAGAGCCTTGAATTACACTACTGGACCGATGCACCAGATCCCCTAGCTGTGTCTCCTATGGCACCATCCGCTCAAACTGTGCTCCTTCCTAGTGAGCAGTGTATCTGTGTGTGAACAGTGTGCTTGTGTGCGTGGCGGAAGGCCACCAAGTTTTGTGAGTGCATTATGAGGAATGTGCCTGTGTGAATGCAATATTACCATTGTCTTTTGTGAGTTCAAGGTAAGTGGAATACTGGTTGAAGGTTGTGCCTGTGTGAGCATAGAGTGAGGCACATGCCTGTGTGAGTTCAGCATGAAGGATGAGCCAATATGAGGGCAACAGTGTGAGTGTGGGGTCCATGTATCTTATGTCTTTGTGACCTCTTTGTGTACCTGCACTTTGCATTGGCCAACCCTATTGGCTTTAGTAATTTTTAGGGCTATGGTTTTCACTTGCAGAAATGCAGTGCAGGGAGTGGAAATCTAATAGTGTTTGTACAAGAATGGTAGTGAGCTTTCATATGGCAGATGCAGACTCTGTGGAATGAGGTTGAGGAGTGTCGGGGGCAGCTGACAGACTGAGAAGTTACCCCGGTGAGCAGGCCCAGTTACTTACCTTGCACTGGGGCCCTTGGCCACCTAGCTACACCACTGATGGTATGAGCAATGGAAATGGATAGACCAATAATGAGGTTAATGCCTTATTTAGTCGATTCAGAATACACTCCAAGAATTCAATTTAGGTTGAAATCGAGGCACACAAAAGTCATATCTGCCTCAGTCATCAATAAGTATGTCTACATACATGTTTACTGGTCCTGTTTTTAATCGATTTTTCACGATTTTTCAACTCCTAGTATGCTGCAACCACATGAGGAAAGACCACGAATTCCAAATTCATTTAAGTTTTCACAAGGTGATTTATTGAATGATAATTCTTTAGGGCATCTATTTCTTGTATGCTGTGTGAAGGCTGAATAATGATGACGCAAAAATCCCCCTGTCACAAATTTGCATACATTTTGCGATCTGATGCCAACTTAGAAGGTATATTTCAGGCCTGCAGTGTGCTCCATAGCACTGCTCTATTAACACCATTTTTTTTAATTGATGAAACGTAAATGCAATAGTCAATGTGATTAGAGAAAGAGTTAAGATGGTATCTATATTGTCACACTTTGCTTGAAACCCTGAATGGGGTAGAGCGATCAAACCGCAGGTGCCTGCCCAGTATTCACCCCCTCTACCCCCACATGGATTCTTCCAAAGAAATCCCCTCCATTTATAGCAATGTGATTAAACTTTGCTGGATTATTAGATGTTTCTTTTCATGTATTAGTTGTAATATAAGTCGAGGTTAATTTTACTTTTCAACACTGATTTATACAAGAAGAGAAGCCATATTCCTGAGGTTTCATGGTTTCTTTAAACGATTTATTGGGAATTTCGTTATGAAAAACCACCAATCGGTCAACAGTAGAGAACATTGTTTAGCTGTAAAGACGTAGTAAGGAAAGGGAAGCAAAATAATAATTATCTAGTTCCTTGGAAGAAGTGACTATAATTTTAAAAGGCTCTCATTGGGCACCCTTTTTGGAGATAGACTAGTAAATACTGAGGAAGAATCATCATTTACTTCCATGAAACTTCTATATTACAAACAAAACCTTGGTTTCCAGATTGTGAGGTACTATTTCATATGCAATATGTTTTGATATGATAAAATCCGATTTTGTAATATAGGTGTGAAACTGTGTAGGTATTATTTTGAAAAATACAGTCCTCATTACAAATGGCCCAGAGTGGAATCTCTGGAGAGATATCGCTCTGGAACTTGACCGATGTCTGTAGGTCTGCAGACCTCAGATCCAATAATTCCAGGCCCAGGGACACCTGATCAGACCTATGTGCAGTGCTGCAAGGGGGTCAGGCAGCTTCTGTTTCTGGCCCCTGTGAGAAGTTGGCCTGATATATGATGTCCACAATTCTGTGGGCATCTTGTATCAGTCCAAACAATCCCTTACGGTGGTGGTTGTAAGTCAACCTTAAAAGACAAGCTATCCTATGGGTAGCATGGACTAAGCAGCCTAAAGGCTTAACTTTAGAGGTCATGTGAAGCCAGCTGTTTTACCATATGCAATCCTGTAATATCAAATGAAAGGACACCACACAAGTTATATATTATAAAAATATATGTATTTATTCTCAGAATAATCCCCTGTACTCTTTATGAGTATAGAAGCACAAGCGTTTAAACAAAAGCACAATATAACATATGAAAGTTGCACGTTTATGGATGAGGCCGGTGGCCACTCAAACCATATATCAAAAAAGTGGTATAAGTATCACTATTCGATCAGTGGTAAGGCCTAGGGCCTTGGGAATCACTGGGACTACACTGGACTAACAGCAATAGGATGGGAGTAGCCCGCGGGATTCGGGTGCAGCGCTAAAAGCACAGGCATGCACCAATGCAAAGTCAAGGGTGCGTAAAAGTTATCGAGTTACAGCTTTAAGAGTCTTCCGACTGGGCTAGAAGGACAAAACTTTAGACTTAGACACTAGAGGTGTAAACCACTACAGGAGCACCGGCGTTCAAGAGTTACCTCACCCACAGGAAGCGGGTGCACAGGTCCAAAAGCGTGTCGGGTCTCGTCGTGTAGATCTATGGAGTCTGGAGATGAAGATGCTGCAGGCGGCCAGAAGAGAAGTGTCCGGTGTGATCCAAGGGTGCATCGAAGATGTAGAGTACCTGAAAGCAGAGGGGACAGAGTCTGGGTCACTAGCCAGTGACCAGGCAGGAACCAGGAAGGAACCAGGCGATGTCGGGCGCAATCAGGTGCTTGTTGTGAAGATTGTCTCCGCTGCCACGTGGACTCGGGGGCATCGAGGATGACCAGGGTCAAATCACAAGCTGTCCCACGGAGGCTCTCGCTGTCGGCGGTGTCGGCTTCCGGATCGGAGTTAACAAGCCTTGGCAAGGGCAACCCACGCATGATTCAAAGATCGCTTCTTACTCAGACCAGCAAGGTCAGAGCGGGTGCTCCCTTTCAGGGGAGCGAGGGCCAGTCTGGAACAACCAGACTAGCAGAGCAAATTCAAAGGTTCGTCGGTACTGGGGCCACTAGCCAATGGGCAAGCGACCGGACCAATGCGTCAAGCAGGAAAATGCAAAAGGGCCCCACACAGCACTCGGTGAGTGTGGAGGGGTGAGCTTCAGTGAAAAAAACTGCTCGGGCTGGAACTTCTCAAACTCCAATGCACATCTTCGAGGGAGCCTAGGGAGCTGCACGGTCAGCGCTTCGTAGTTTATTCAAGATGGCCGGCCCCACGCTTAAGGTCGCCTCCACAAGTCTCAGCTTTGCAGGGACTGTGGATCGGCTGTTGGAAGGCAGGAAAGTTGGGTCTTGTTGATCTCTGTTGCTCGAGTTCCGGCGGGAACTGCAACAAAGCAAACGGTGAGGTGCTGGATGGTGCCTGTTTGCACAGGGTGGCCACTCCTTGACCACAAGGGAGATTCTTCAGTCTTCTACGTCGAGTAGGATGTCGAAGGGTCCAGAGTTTCATTTCATAAGTTTCAGTCAGGATAATCTGATGTGCATTGGCACTGCTCCCACCTTTATTTCAAATCTGGGGGCTGGATTACCTGCTAGGTCCCTCCTATGGGTGGGACCCAGGAAGGGGGTGGTTACACCCCTTTCCTTTTGTCCAGTTTCGCGCCAGAGCTGGGGCTGAAGTGCCCCAGAACCGGTTTGACTGGATTTTGCATGGGACACCTTGTGTGCCCCAGGCAGTGTCTAGTTTCTTTCAGCCCTCCCTGCTCCAATCCACTATCTCCTGTCTAGGGTGGTGTAGCACCTCCCTGTGACAGGAAACCCTTTGTCCAGGCCTCCTCTACCAAGTTTCGGTCAGCAGCAGGAGGTCAGACTTGTGTCGGGGCAGCAGCATCCATTTTGTGATGCTGAGGCTCTGGTTAGGATTAACCGCGTTTAAGTACAGTAACATGTCTTCTCCCTCTAGAAGGGTGGAATGCTACCCCCGTCGCCAGAACTGGTGAGGGGGTAGTATTCCAAAGTGTATGACACCAAACACAACATGTTTTGATAAAGCCAAACCAAAGTTAGCAATAACCGCGAGGATTATAATGCACTTAAGAGTATATGTTATGGCAATATCCTGGAACAGCAGTACGGAAATGGTTCCGACCTCTGCAGACAGGCTCAGCTCCTGCTAGAGCACCATCTCACATAAAACTAAGCACTCTGCCTCCAGGATTGATAAGGCCTGCCATAGGAGGGACTTACATGTATATATTTGTCCAGATATAGGTTTAGATATAGGTATACTATATCCAGGCAAGGGGTGATTACACCACCTTGCCCCAGCTGAGTGATCAGCCAGTTGTATCGATGTAAGTACCAGCCAGGGGTGGCAAAAGACATGCTGCAGCCCCTGATAGGCCTTGGATGCACCTATACCCTGAGCACCTATAGTGCATGGTACAGGGGCTGACAAGATGTCCAGTACCAAATTGGTGATGTACCTATAGTACATGTCTGTGAATTTAGAGAGAGAAAAGCAGGCTGTGGGTCTGATTAGCAGGCCCACAGCTACATTAAGTCGAAAACCAGTGAAGCAAAAAACAAAAATTGGGGTGACCATAGGATAGCAGACCCTACTCTCCTACAGCCCCCACCTGCCCTCCTTATGCAACATGGGGGGGGGGGGCTGCAAACCCCCAGCTCTCCCCTGTACACCTGTCTCTGTTGGTGCCCTTTCTCAGGTTCAAGGGGCCTGCACAAAGTTCCAACATGCATTTAAAACCTGCTCTAAGCAGATGGTAAATTGATGTGGATTTAGGCCGATTATATTCCCTGGAATTGTGTAACATACACAGAATTCAACCCAGAATTTCTGGGGCCACATGCCATTTCCATTCTGGGCAAATAATTCTCTTTTTTTGATGCAGGGATACCGGCTGGAGTGATTGATTCCGAATTCTGTCATCCCTGCACCATCGCAATGGGAACTCAGAAGACTTTTGAGAATTGTTATTATCTATTTTGATTTGAATTCTCTTAAATCTCGATTGCCTCTAATGGAGGTAAAAAGGATGAGATGTATATCCATTCAAGACAAGATATTTTCTCTCAAAAACATCAATATAAAATATGCATAACATTTTACATCTTAGCAATCAGTGGTCCCGATTCACAAAGGTAAACCTATACTTTTGTGTAAGTTTACTACTTTTCGGTATTCACATAGGTAAACTTACACCAAAAGTCTAACTTTACTACTTTTCGGTATTCACAAAGGTAAACTTACACCAAAAGTCTAACTTTACAACTTTTAGGTATCCACAAAGGTAAGTTACTACTAGTAAAGGTAGACTTTTAGCCTCAGGTCATCTTTGTGAATACTGAAAAGTAGCAAAGTTAGACTTTTGGTCTAACTTTACTTTTGTGAATACAGAAACGTAGTAAAGTTAGAATTTTGGTCCAATTTTATCTTTGTGAATATCAAAAAGCAGTGAACTTACATAAAAGTGTACGTTTACTATGTGAATCGGGCCCAGCGTGTTCAATTGCCCTCTGCTTCTTAGCAACATTCATTAACAAAGAAACACAACATGTTACCATCTTCATGTAATTCTGTACAGTCTCTCATTAACCTGTGTTGCTGGTACTAGATGGCATACTCCTCTCCTTTTTGCTCCATTTTAGAATAAAATCTGACATTGGCTGCCAATTGGAAAACTTGCCCATTAGAGAACATCAGGGCAGACGTTTTATAATTTGGAAATTCAACCTGATATCAAACTATTTGTTGGTTGGCAAATTAAATAACTGGTAGGCGATTGGGCACATTCAAGATCATTCAAAGTGGATTATTTTACTTGGTGATTTCCATTCTGGGTTTCTATTAAAAAGGGATACATGGTTTGCTCTACTCTACTCTTGGGAGCAAATACAGACACTGAGATAAAAACATTGAACTTATTTGACTTTCTGGCACAGTCAGACAGGCCTTTTAGTCCATGTTACAGAATGCTGCTAGCAAACAACCAATAAATATAACAAGTGTTGGCAGGTCTGACTTTAAAGGAATGTTGCATGGTAATGCGCAGCATTACAAGTAAATAACATTGGAATGGGTATGTATTTGTGTGCAAGCAAAGCACTGTACAATAATATTGATCTAGGTTAAAAGGTCAGGTAAGAGTTGCACTGTCAAGCCAGAACTAGAAATCCATGTAGGTTAATGACTGTCCTCATCCCATCTGTGTGGCTGCCTGAGAAAAATAACTTAAATTATCTAGTTGTCTAAGACACTTTAATCAACCAATCCACCAAGGGTTTATTAAGCACAACTACTCACCCGAGAGGGTCTCAAGGCGCTGGGAGGGGGGTGTACGCAGCTCCTTGGCACTCACAGGAAGTTGAGGGACCAAGCAGGCCCTGAGGACTTCCAGGGCTCACCAGGGTTCGTGCGGTAGCCTGAAGCTCATGGCACTTTAATAGCATTCTAATATCTTGTGTGTGCCCCTGAATGTTCAAGCTGAAGCAGTTGCATGAATAAATAAAATTATCACTGCTCCGTGGTTACCAAGCAATTTTTGGTGTAAGCACACATCTGCCCAATTAAAACATGTATTCCTGGCTCCCAACATGTGGGCTGAGCCAAAGACCCTCTCTAGTGATGCTCACATAATTGTTTTCAACAGCTGCGCTGTCAAGCCAGACCATAATAAAGACAATTCACAACATAATACATTGCTTAGCTGAGTGTAGGTCACAATTAATGTCAGCTGTACGTATGTTGAACATCTTTCTGTTAAAGTTTATTGCCCAAAATTAGCTTAGTCAATTTAAAACTTTTAGCCATTGAAGCAGTTATTTTCCTCACTTTGTCACCCGCCTCTTGTTCTGCAAAAGTCGTATTCAAATAGTTTTTGTAAGAACTTAACGAATATGGGTGTATTCTAGGTGTTATTTCTGCATAGGTTTGTCAATTTACCTCATTTAATGTAAACAGTTTTATGGATGCCATTTGTTTGATGCATATACATGTTTTTGTGTAATCTGCAGCTTAGTTAATTGGATTTGTGTCTCATTTTATTTATTGTCAGGGCTAATTATTTGAAGTTGCAGGAACTATGAAAGGGAGCTTTATGGCATGCATACAGTGTGCTCATGTTATTTATATAAACGTGCAGTTATTTTCTATCAAGCCATTGTTCAAAGCGTTTCCATTCCATGCCTCTTCCAGCTTTTAAAATGTTAGTCACTAAAAACATGGCGACAACTGCAGACATGTCTTAAATTGGACTGTAGCATGTCAACTGTTGTGCAGTTAACTACTTCACAACATCTCTCCATGGATTCAAATTAGCACATGGAGTTTAAAATTAGATATCATGAAATGATTGAATGGATTCTGCTTAAAGAGAAGCCCAGAAGCCTGTCACAGCTGTGTTCAAGATTTAGTACCGTACTAATTGCCTTCACAATTGTTTCCAATCTCTCCACTTAAGAAGTGACAGGAGTATCTATTTTTTAACACAAAGAAACAGAAACGAGTGTCAAGTCAGTTGCTTCTTCGTTCCAAAATGAACAGCAGAAGGAAAACAGTATATTTAAGAGTTTAACTTCACACAGTGAATAACATCCAGAAAACTCCTCGGAGTATGACCAATCACACGGAGGCCCATATAGACACATATTATTAAAAAGAATTCCAGGTGAGCTTCAACAATTCATCGTGTCCCAGTTCTGGCTTCTGAACTCTCATAGTAAAAGCCGGCCATTGTATAGCGCCATGGGAGGGAAGATATATGACGCCCTTGCTGGTGCTGTTGAATAAAATAAGGCGGCAGGCGACCCTTTTTGTGCTCAACTGTGATTTAAAGGATGATCACATCATAGAAGCGAGTGGCCTCTGAACACAAATATCTCCACACCGCCCCAATTCACCTGATTCACACGCAGTTTAACTTCGTAATGCCAGTGCCAAGTTGTTTCTTTGGGGAGGAGAGATAGGTTTGCTGCTGTGTGTTGTTCTGTGGCGTGGGCTGAGAGTGAGAGAAGAGTATTGAGCGTTGAAAACAGCACCTGACGTGCTAAAAACAGTGGTGTAATGCAAAATGGTGTGTCCACCATCCAGAATGTGATGAGGGGCCCCTGATTCTCCCATATCTTAAAGATATTAATTGACCACGGGCTGAATGGGGCCCTCTGAAGGGTTGGGGTGGGGCACCATGTGCCTCAGGCACTGCCAGGGGTTCATTAGGTCCTTGGTTAGTAAGGCAATAATTAGAAGCATTGCACTTCAAACTGAATCCCTGGTGCCAAGTGAGAGGAGTCCTGTTGTGTGCATGACCTTAATGCAGATAGTCTGGCCAGCTCGGCCATGCCAAAAGCTGACTTTTCATATAGTACAGGCTAGTAGAAGGGCCTGTAGAAGGGCATTTTCTAGGGGGCTGCATGGCTAAGGGGAATGCTTTTAGTACAGGATGGGATGCCATAACCACACAATTCCCCTTGGCCCCATTGTAGTCATGGATTCCTCCACTGTGTGGCTAGTTTGAATATTTTTGTCAGGGCTGATTTTGGTTTAGTGTCCAACACTGGCTTGTAGTCAAAAGTAAAATGTACACAAAATAAATAGAACGGTAGAGTTTAGAGTGTGGCTGGATGTTTTAAATCAAATGCAAATACTTTGTTTAGCTGAGTAAAAAGTAGCACTTTATTGTATGATTAGTGTAAATCTCAGGATAATTTAAAAAAGCTTCCAAACGTAACTAAATTAATAAAAAATGATATGCTTTAGTTCCTATGCAACATAAACTAAAACGTGTTGAGTTCCAGAAGCCATTGTTAGACAGAGTTTCAGTAATATAGTGAAATTTGTATCAGCGTAATTTTTTTCCTCGATTCAAAGACTTAAGTAAATGTACTTATATCTGTGGTGAGAGAAAATGAATAAACATGTCTTCATTACAGGACCTAATACCTTCATGGAGGAACTTTTGATGCAACCAAAGCTATCTCCCCTTGAATAAAGCAGGACATACGTAAGCACATGTAATATAGTTTCAAGGCCATGCTGACACAATCTGCAGGCACCTTTCAAATTCAGAGACGATTTCAGATGGCTCCACCTTTCACCTAACTCATTTATCTATAGAATTAGGATTTTTGTTATTTCAAGTCAAGATGAGAAAGTTCTTGTTCCAAGATAGTCGTCAACAAATATATTCACAAGTGGATCTTTTATATTAAACCAACCCTGCAAATTGCCACAGATAAAAAGGGAAATGTTTGTCATGCAGTTTATTGAGAGTGTTTCAAATGGGGGTGTCTAGTGGCTTGCACCCTGACCAAGTAGGGACCCTTCCGTCTATTCAGGATGAGTAATGTCCACACCTAAGTTTGCCTGTGCTCGCCCTCTGGTAGCTTGACACAGAGCTGTCAGGCTAAACTACAGAGGCAATGTGTAAAGCATTTGTATATAACCCACAGTAACACAGTGAAAACACCACAAATTGACACCACACCAGTTTAGAAAAATGAAGTTTCTTTATCTATACCAAGCAAGAACAAAATAACACAAATCCAACATACATATATAAAAATATCCCTTTTAAAAGGTTAAAACAGTTCTGTCCATAGAAAACTTTGGATGTGCCACAGCTGTTGCAGAGTACCTGTGGTGGTCAAAAAACACAAGCAAAACAGGTGTAGGGAAGGTGATGAGTCGGTTCCTTGCTCCATGGAAGGTGATGCGTTGGTTCCTTATTGCCACGCAGGGCAGGTGATGTGTTGGGTCCTTATTGGAGAAGAGGTGATGCGTCAGTTTCTTACTGTGGGAGAAGGTGATGCTTCGGTTACTTACTGCAGCCCAAGCGGGGATGTAGATTTGGGGCACAGGCGCGATCTGTGGAAATCCAGAAGTGCTGGAGGTTGATGCAGCGGTGGTCACACAGGTGCTGTGTCAATTTCTTCAGCCACGGTCCTATTATGCATCGATTGTTTGGAGTGCACAGCAGGGCCTGTGTCAGAACAGGTGCGGTGATCTTGGACTTCGGAGATCGGTGCACGAGACTCAGTGTGCAACAGTTTTTCGGGCCATTGACAGCCGCTGCATCCATTCTCATCTACATGGGTCTGGGCATTGGAATTTTCTGCCGCACAGCAGTGCAGCATCGAAATAAACAGCCACTAGCAAAGTGAAGCATCGATTTTTCTGTCTTTCACAGCTTCCAATAGTTGGAACATCCTCCAGGGGCCCAGAACTGTAATTCGCACCACCTGGCAGGTCAGAACTACCAGCAGTAGAGTTCAGAAAAGCTGATGGTGAAGTCTTTGTGTCCCTGAGACTCCAAAACAGGCGACAACCACACACAAGCCCTTGGAGATTTTTCTCAAGCAGGTTTTATAGCAAAATCCAGTCTTTGTGCTATCCTTGGCAGAAGCAGCAACTGCAAGCCAACCCAGCAAAGCAACATAGAGCAAAGGTGCGGTACTACTCCTCACAGCTCTTCAGCTCTTCTCCTTGGCAAAGGTTCCTCTTGATTCCATTAGTGATCTAAACTTCTGGGGTTTAATGTCTCCTACTTATTACCCATTTTATCTTTGTAGTCTTTGTTTCAAGTGTATCTGAATTCAGTTAAACCAGTTCTTTTCGTACTGGTCTAGCTTCACTACAGGAGGTGGAGACAGCATTGTGCAGAGCAGACACAGCCTATTCAGGTGCCAGTGAAAACTCCTCCAAACACTCTAAATTTAGAAAGGTCCATTCAGCCTGGCTACCAGTCACCCAGGAGAGGCAGAACACACCTCAACCCCCTTGTGACCGTTTAGTATGAATGCACATCCCCAGCCCCTGTCACTTCAAAACCAGACAATAAGTACACAAACAGGCAGAGGCACACAAAATGGTAAAGCAAGAAAATGCCCACTTTCTAAAAGTGGAATTTTCAAATACACAATTTAAAAATCATGTTTACTAAATGATATAGTTTTAAATTGTGAGTTCAGGAAGTCTAAACTCCATTCCTCTATCTTGTCCCAATAGAAAGTTAAACTTGTAGGATGTTATAAGGCAGCTTCCATGTTAACCTACGGGAAAGACAGCCTTTCAATAGTTGAATATTAAGTGCACAGTATTTCACTATCAGTACAAGTAAGACAAACCAGCACATGTGCTACCTTTCACATACACTGCACTCTGCCCATGGGGGTACCGTGGGCCAAACTGAGGAGTGTCCTACATGTAAGAAAAAGAAATGGCAGTTACAAACTGTGCATGCAAACACTGCAGTGGCAGGTCTGAGACTCTGTTAAATGACTACTTTTGTGGGTGGCACACTCAGTGCTGCAGGCCTTAGTAGCATTTCATTTACAGGCCCTGGGCACACACAGTGCCCTTTATAAGGGACTTACCAATACATCAAATATGTAAATCATGGAGAACCAATTAGAATGACAATTTACACAAGGAGCCCTTGCACTGTGGCACTGATTAGCAGTGACAAAGTGCCCAGAGCACCTACACCAGCAAAAACGAAGTCCAGCACACAGGCAAAAACACAGGAAGCAGGGGCAAAAAGTCTTGGGAAACCACACCAAGGTTTCCAGGTCTACCAAAGAGCATCAAACATGGTAATGTTCAAGTTTAAGCAACAAGCCATATCACGTAAGACCAAGATTGGGTCAACAATGTACAACCTTTTAGTAAAAAGGAAGAGTAATGGATAATATTAACCAAATTTGTACCTCAAGTAAATTCTTATTGACAAAGGGTGACATTCAGACGTTTGCACAGCAGGTCGGACAAAGCAAATTACACAATGTAGTTGAAGGGAACCCAACAGTAGAAAGTCCCAAAACATACCCCCTCATTGTTCTACACCACTACCATGGGTGGTTGGTGATCTTCAAAAGATAGGATCTACCCATGTTACGCCACAACAGGGGGTGATGGGCCAAGAGAATACTGAATGTTAAGCAAAGTTGATGACAAAGCATACCCAAAGTAAAGGTTTCTCATAAGGCATTCCAAAGGAAGGATCCTCTACCTATGGTGTTTATAAGCAGACAATGTACCTCATTCTGTGGCTACAGATTGCCCTAAAAGCAAAGGGAAATTACACTTGCGCAGATCCCTCTTCAAGGAACCTGCATGCAATAGGGTGACACCTCATCCTTGTGTCTATCAACATAAAAATTACAGCCTATAGCACATCAGTCAGCACAATCAATACAATTTCTGCAAAGGCAATACTCCTAGTATTGTACGAGAAACCAAAACTATCTATTGCTGCACCTATGAAGGAGGAAAGATCAGATTAGGTAAATATATTAGAACTTCCAAGACCATATGTGTTTTTCAGAACTCTGGAGCAGTCTAAAATATGAAGAAGTTGCTTGGCAATTCTCCCAAAGACCCATCAAAAGGGTGCACTCCAGAGTGTACAATATGGTGACATGTGTTTTCATCCTGAATCACATGGTGGCTGGTAACGTATTCTAAACCAATTGCTGAAGGTAAATAACACTGATGATGATAATCAATATAAAAAAGGTTGCCAGAAATCAATTCAACTAATTTTGACCACAAGGAGAAAAAAAAGGTGTGATAAGTCTCAGGGATATATCATGTAAATATATAAAATACACACGTGGTATCACACACCTAGAGCCTCAATGTCCATTTGTTCATATCAGGTACTTTTTCTTGGGACTTCCTGACAACAGGACAGAAAGCTCTCACCTACTTAGAAGGTGGCAGGCTTCATAATTGGGCTACTCGTGACACCAGTCTTTCCGATCCAGGCGAGAGCTGCAGCCCAGTATAGGTAGCTCCAGAGGTATATTTTTTTATAGTCAGGGTCGTCTTGAGTGCCCTTAAGTTAATAAAAAGCACCATTGGTGGTGAGCAGAGGGGAAAGGAGAATTATAAAAAATACCACTTGTAGACAGAATCAGTCTTTATTTTGTCACCCAAAGGGGAGAATTGAAACAAATTGGGGTAATTTGACCCATGTTGAGAAGTCAACATGTATCCATCCTATTACCACCCTCTAATGAGGTGCTGGGGCTTTCTAATAGACCAGGAAACCTCTTCTTCTCATCAATGGAGCTAGGCAAAGATGCTTTTGGGTCTGTGCTACACAGGCACATGGGTACCTGATATGAACATTTAGATAATGAGAATGAACTCAATGACCAATGATAAGATGGGTGTGGGCCAGGGTAAATTGTGTGCCAGTTAAATAGCGTAATCAAAAAGTCTGTTGGTGCAATAGTAAATATTCCAATGATATACTCAGTCTATGGCCTGGTCATTTGCTTAATGCCGTGAAGACAGGGTTAAATAACGCATAAATAGTTCAATTTCCAAGGCAGAAACACAGCAATGACAATTCTCCAAAATTCAAGTCAAGCAAGTCCAACATTAACATACATCCAATCAATCTTGATCAAGAATTATTTTTCTGATCTCCAAAGTCAGATGGTCCAAGTTCCTTCAAAGACCCTTTCACTCAAGTTTTCCTAGGCCTCTGGGAATCACAGTTCTTGGTTGAAAAGATCTGAAACAAAGCACTTGTTTCTTGCCCCGAGATGAATTCCAGTGAGAAATTTCGGAGTCATCAGGCACTGGATTTGCAGTTTGGATGGGAAAGCAGCTCCGTCAGTGGCCTAACAGTTGTATACTGGCTATTAGTGTAACAAAGCTTGACGGCACCCACCTGCAAAGTAGATAGATGGGGATTCCCACACTCTGGACCCAGTCAGGAGCTCCCAGCCTCTGCCCATTCAGAGAGCCGGAGGGGGCTCCCTGGAGATCACCTCTCCTCTGCCCCCACACTGTGGGGTCTGCGGGGGCAATTGTTATGCCACTGACACTAGCAGGATCATTAGTGCAGGCTGTAAATTACCTTTTCCTCCTCAAGTATCATTCAACAGTGTTGATGTAAGCTGAGCTGAAGGCAGAACTGAAAGGAGAACCCACATCTATATATTCTCCCTCCTCACAGATCTCCTCAAGAAGCTCCACATATCAGTCAGAGTAATTCTACTTATCTTTCCTTCATCAGAGGGATCGTCAAGTCTATCCAACGCAGAAGGAAACCTCAGCACTGAGTGCCTGCTCCATTTTCGGAGTATCCACATGAAGCCAATCTCACTACCTGGCCTAGGGAACAAATAGTGACCTAGTACCTAACCTATTTCCCTAACTGTAAGTATGAATTACCTTGACATTCTGTGCTGCTCTGCTATCATCACAATGTGTTTCTCTGTTTCAGAAAGATCCCTATATATTTAATTTTTGGCAACAGTTTCATTGATCCCTCAGGATCGGTGTTCCCACAAACTGATAAGTTGTATTCTTTATTGATACCCTTTTATGGTCCCTAGGAAGAGAGACTCCACATGGGTCCCCTCATCTTATAATCTCAAGGCGTATGTCCCTTGACTACCTCTGCACAAGCCCCTCCTAGTGCTAACATAGGCATAGTCCCGATGCTTGGATCATAAGTGCCTCTTTCTGGGTTTTTCTTTTTGTATTTTAGGAAGATTGCATATATTAGTATTATAACTTTAGCAGTAATTGATAGCAATTATTGCACCTGACCTCTCCAGAAGCTCACAACCAAACCATTTGGCTTTACCCCTCCTGTTTTCTAACCCATTTTTGTTGGCTTTAAAAATCAGTACACCTTTCCCCCTCTAACTAGTGCTAAAGTGCGTGTGTTATCTCTGTGAAACACAGTACAATTGGCTTAGGCCTGATTGTTACATTTAATTTACCTATAAAGCCCCAAGTAAAGTGGAACTAGATTGTGCATGGGCCTGTAAATTAAATACTACTAATGGGCATGCAAAAGGAACAATTGATGTACGGAATGCTGAACAATGCAAACATTCACCCCCAATCAAAAGGATCTGGTTTTAATCCATTGTTCTTTTGCTCACCATGCAACCCCAGTTTGGACCAAGCCATATGCAAATCAGTCTTGACCCTGTTCCTCATGGGAACACTCCAGCCCGAACTGCCAAGTCAGGTCCTTCCTGGACCATACCAAGCATCCTGGGACTGGTTTTCGGGCATCACCCTCATCAGTCAGGCTATCTTAAATCCAGTGGTGCAGTGAGCATGGGACCCATGTCTGGGCATATCCTTCCCACTTAAAGTGACAAAAGCAAAAGGAACAATTGATGGACAGAATGCTGAGCAATGCAAACATTCACCCCCTAGTCACAAGGATCTGGGTTTAATCCATTAATCTTTTGCTCACCACGTCACCCCAGTTTGGACCCAGCCATATGCAAATCAGTCTTGACCCTGGTCCTAATGCGAAAAGTCCATCCGGAACTGCCAACCTAGGTCCTCCCTGGACCAGAAACATTGCTTCCTGGGACCAATTTCGGGGGGCTGCAGCACTTATTTTACCACCCACTTAAGTAGCCCTTTTAAAACATGTCTCAGGTCTGCCATTGCAGCCTGTGTGCAGTTTTAAACTGTCATTTGAGCCTGGCGAAATAACCCTTTGGCCAGACGTAAACCTTCCTTTTTAATATATATAAGTCCCCCTAGGGTAAAATAACATAACATAGCATGGACTTGTAAAGCGCACAGTCATCCAGAGGTATCTTGGTGCTGAATAATAGATGTTTATTGATATCCAACTCAATGGTACTCATTTTATTGACCTCAGATGGATGAAAGGATGAGTGGACCTGCTGGGATTTGAACCTGTGTCCATGAGGTCGAACACAGGCCCCTGCAATGGACCCATTAGTCTATTGAGCCACCCGACCCATATAGGTCCTAAACATCCCATACTGCAGGATGCATTGTTTTTAAAATGTTGGGCATGCACTTTTAAGTTTTACATGTAATGGTAGTGAAAAAACTAACATTTGTTTTGCTTTACTATAAGGCTTACCACTTCCATAGGTTAACATTGAGGTGTCTTACTACATTTAATAAATGCTAACTTTTGCTTGCGAACAGTTAGAGATGTCATGTTTGGTCTCTAAAGGATTGTAATTTAAAATCCTCTTTAATGACAAAATAATTTTAAGTCACAATTTGGAAAATGCAGCTTTTAGAAAGTTGACATTTTCTTGGTGACTGTCCTGGGTCACATGAATAGGTGTAGTTGTCAGTTGTCCTTTTTGTACACCTCACAGACAGTCACAAAAGGGGACTGGGTTTTGGCAGGATGAGCCATCCTAGCACGATGGGTGGGGAAGCTTTCACCTACTACACTAGCCTTTTGTCACCCCGTGATCCTGGGACCTGACACAGGGCAGTAATGAAGGAAATTCCACAACCATCTGTGGGGAGAAACCTCCAGAGGTTTCTCCAACATCAAAGCTCTGGTAGAAACATTGGTCACTGAGACCCATTGTTCAGTACACTCATGGATACTGCACAGGAAGGACTGCCCTGCTGCCATAGAATTTTCCTGCTGATTGAAGCCTCCTCTGCTTTCTGGGTTGGACGAGTGGACCTGCTCCCTTCATCCTAGACAGAGTGACACCAACAGTCACGTTGCTGACCTCCTGACCACACCCGCTCCAGAGGCCTCCCTGCAAGTGCTCAACTGACCTGCTGCACTGCGCCTGCCTGGAGCTGCAACCAAAGATGCCTAAGCCCTGCTGGCCTCTGCTGGAGTGAGTTCCTGGTCCCCGGCAGGTGCCTCCCTGGGTCCTAGACCCTTGGCTGGCATCAGCTGTGCTCCTCCTGTAAAGAAAAGGAGAAATTCTAAAGTTCTGGGCTCTTTGTGACCGCAAACAGGCAAATTCACACCAAGATTCCACCACCCGCGACGACAACTATTGCAAAGCTCCGGTGGCTTTGACACTTTATGCTAAAGCGACAACCAAAAATGTGAGATCTGCACTCCCCCTACAGAATCAACTGCTGGTGGTGACCACCAATATTAAGATCATGCAACAACTGTCCGCTATGCCTGATACGAACTTCACGCTGCAGTGATTACTCTCTGTGATGCTCGGGCTGCTCTTTGCTCTACAGCTGCGACCTTCTGCATGTCTCTCCCTGTTTCTTGTGGCCTCCTCTAAAGCAAACTAAATTGTTTGCGCCAAACTTTGAGAAGGTAACTTTTCAGTTGTATTAACCTCTTTCCTGCATCCAGCCCGCTCTCCATTGTGGTCAACCTGAACTTGTGACTTCCCTCTGTCTAGCACAACCAGATGACTGCGAGTGGCGCTTTGTGCTTTTAAGTGTTGGATTTTCCATGTGTTGTGTTTTCACTTTATTACTATTTGTGCTTTTCACATTTGCTAAAGCCCTGTTTGTGTGCCTTAATATTTTTCCTGTATTGACATATTTAATTGATCAATGCCTATTTTTGCGAATGTGAAGAATGAGAAATTCTAAAATAAACCTTTATGGTTGCATACTACCCTCTCTGTCATTGCTGTGGATCTGAATTGGTGCCATTGAGAGGTAAAAGAATTCTGAATGCTAGCTCAACACTTCAAGTCAACTATCAAAGGTTCATGTGATCAGTGCGGGATTCTCTTTGATGACTATACCAAGTGAATGAGGATTAAAAATCCCTGTTCCATCAAACTCTTTAATATTTCTCCAAGACAACATCCTTCTTCCTATAATAGAAATTTAGACTCTGAAACTTAAGCATAGAATTATTCACCCAAACATCACTATTGTATATATGCTCTTAGAAATTAAATACAGCACATTATTGCCATTCATTATAGCCATGTTACTCTACAAGTTGGTAAACACTACCATGCCTCTCCTTGATTACAATCCTTAATTAGAGTGACTCACATCGCATTTACTATTCAACACGACAACTTCCTCCCTTACTGCCACTGGCTCATTACAAGCCTTCTTGGACAAATTAGAGAAGTGAAAGAAAAAAGCAGCTCTGGACTGTGTTACATGCTAGGATGCTGACAAATGGTTTAAAAGCATCTGTTATTCTCTTGGGTCTACAGATCAAAAATACTCCAGCAATATTTGTTGACCAATTAAAGTTTAGGTCTGGTTTTAACCACTTAGCTGCCACCCTTACCCAGCACCGGATGGTGCTGGGGATTGATACCACCCTAGAACACAGTAAAAAAGAACTTGAAGAAAGAGCAGAAAACTTATTTTTGAAAATGATTCACCAACTGCTGCTAAATAAATAACACTATTGCAACATTCAATACAATAGAAAAAAACAAAACGATTGAAAAATTACAGTGAAGAAAAAAACCTATCCTTTTTGTAACTATGAGTTTTATTACACTCCGGTCCATGGCAAACAAGTTAAAACTCTTGGGGTGTTATAAGAACAAGAAATCTGTGACATTCTCCAACAGTTCCCCAGAGGATATGGACCCTGGGGAGGGTACAAGTGCAGTTACTGATTCAGACTTGCATATGCATACAGCAAACCATATGTTTGAAAGAGGCCCTGGGAGGGGTCAGGGGAGAGGCAATTTTCCAATACATACACCGAGGCAAACAACAAACTTGCTGAAAATTATACAGATAGGATTATCCACAATAAATAATGTGTAAGAGTCACAGCATCTATTAACACTGCCCCTACTATCTGTTGCCCAGATAGAGAAACCATTCTAATTTTCAATTTATCCAGACCGACATTATCATCTAAGGAAATTAGTCATCTTAGCAGAGGACTATCATTTGTCCCCACTGCAAAGATTTACTTTTTGTACCCCATGTAAACCTTATGAAAATCTTTTAGATAGATTATACTCTACAAATGATTTGTGGACAAGCCCAGTGATACAAAGACTAGTTCCAGTCAATTCCAAAATCCACGTACCTTCTAACCACCTTCTTCAGCAATGCCAACTGAAATTTTGACTTTTGAAAAACATGCTATCACAGGAAGTAATGTAGGTAAGGAAATCTTTTGAATATGTACCGTACAACATACCATTTTCCAAAAAACAGGCTTAACTTGCTTTAAAATCTAACCATGACCTCATTATTAAACCAGCTGATAAGGGTGGGAGTATTGTGGTAATGGACCTAGATACTTATGGGAGCCAGATGATAGGGCAACTAGCCAATAATGAACATTGTTGCCAATTGCCTACTGCCCCTTTGTCGGAAATACAATCACAAATCAGAATTGCCACTAAATAAGCCCTAGACATGGACATCATCTCCAAAAAGGAATATCTATTCCTTAACAACTCCAATCCAATACCTCAGTAGTTTATGTTCTTCCAAAAATACACAAAAACATGTCTAACTCCCCAGGCCGTCCTATTGTCTCCAGAAGCTGTTCAGTTTTATTACCATTAGGCAAATATATGTATACCAGGATTAAACAAATTGTCCCTCTCACTTCTATCCTTTATCATGGACAGCATGGACCTTATGGGTCAAATAGAATACATTGATTTTGACCCTAATTTGGACATGCTAGCGAGGCTTGATATAGACTATATACAAATATCCCACAAGGTGAAGGTATAGAGGTCATCTGGCCTCTATACTGGACACAAGACCACATCCCACACGGGTCCCTACAGACTATATCATTGAACTCTTGAAATTGTACTCATGCAAAACTATTTCTTGCATTCAGATACTTTTTATTTTTTTTAAAAGGTGTTTCTGTGGGTGCCTGTTTCACACCACATTTTGCGATTCTATATGCCGATGATTTTGAGACCACTCAAAAGTGTTGACACCTAACAATCCTTTCCATAGCCATATCTATCTATGGAAAAGATATATTGATGACATTCTATTCATTTGGTGAGGTAACATTGAATTGTTGTCCCTTTTTGTGAAATGGCTTCATAATACACAGACATGCCTTACTTTCACTTTGGGTGCAAAAGCTAATAATTTACCTTCTCTGTATTTAGTAATACGGTTGCAAAATGGCAAAATAGGTACAGCTTTATGCAGGAAACCAACTGTAAGGAATACCTTATTGCTATACACTGGCAACCACCGCAGATGCCTACCTGATGGTTTGCCCTATAGTCAATTTCTACATATTCGTTGACATTGTAAATGGCGTAACGATTACTTCTGTGAAGCAGCCATTTTGGCAAAAAATGGTAATATCCTAATGCTTAATATCGATATCTGTTTAGAGCATATGGTATGGCCCCATGTTCCTATTTGCCCCCAGGGAGAAGAAACCAAAGGAATGCATCCCCTGTGTATCCTCCTTTTTCCCATTTAGCAATATGGTGAGCATAACAATCAAAAAGATTTGGAGTATTCTCTGGTTCCTTGGCATGTTTTCAGGTCCTCCACTCTTCTGATACAAAATGGGACATCATTTAGGTGACCATTTGGTTCATGCTATGACTTGGACCCCCAAAGCTTCATCCAATAATCAATCAATCAATTACTAGTAGTTGGGGTCTGCCCCCTCTAATGGGTCATTGTAGATGTCAGAATTGCTCAGTATGCCCACAGACTTTCTTTAACACCCAAGAATTTAAATGCGGCCCTAGATTGTATCCTTTGAAACAATTCAGAAACTGCAGATCCACCAATATAATATATGCCATTCCTTGTCCATGTCATCCTTATATTGGGCAAACCAAGCAAATGATCAAAACTTGCATCATTCAGCACAAAAGCAGCATTCAGTGTGGCACAGAAAATGCTGCCTTAGTATCGCACTTTCTGACACACAATCACACAGAAAATAATTTTGTTTGGCAGGTCATCAAACAAACCCCAACTGCCATTATACGGTGGCAAACTGTCACCTCTGCTTTAAGTATATTTTAATTGTCTTTTCATGATGTTTCACTCATTTGAAATATGACCCACTAATGCTATCCCTTGGAACTAATTCGCCGAATTTGGACACCATTTCAGATATTCCTTCTCAGGATCCGACTTTGTAATTGTGTTTAGCCTGGTATTTGGTTTAGCATTTCCTGATATATACGCTGGTATATTTGAGATAACTTTCTTTGTGTTGCTTCAATATATAATGGTACCTCATGTCCAACCACAACATTTTGAGTTCTGCTTATATAACTACTTGTTCCATCTTTACATGATTGTAAGTCCCAATTCCGTGAGATAGTGTGGCTTTATGTATGATCTATATAGGTATTCCATAATTGTCTCTTACTCTATGTGTTTTGTTCATTGTGGATATTATCTTTCCTCAAGGACTTTCAAGCAGAAAATATTTTGCTGCTGCCTTATATATGACTCTTTGACGGCTTCTCCATAATTATCATTTATTATATTGAATTTTCCCTGTGTACAGTATCAATTCCTTCCACGTTTGAAGTGGGATTTTTTGACAGCTTACTTTACTCTGATTCTTCATTCTTTTTTAATAATTCAGTGTACTTTTAGTTTTTTAATGCACCATGCGAGGTAAATTTTCCAGCAGAAATTATTTTACTGATGTCTCCATAGGGCCCGGATCCCCCCAGCACGTCCCTGCCCCTGCCCAGGATCCCCTAAACTCACATGAATATCAAGACAGAGATTTGCATGGGTTAAAACGGCCATGTTTAATACACATTACCACATAAACATGACAAAGAAGTTAAATTGGATAATTAGCAAACACACACTTTTAATAATTGACATTCCAAGATTGTAAACCCCCCCCCCCTAAGGGGGCGTGGAGGTACTGCGCCAGGTGCAACCCACCAGCACCCTGGAGTGGTGGGCCGACCCCTCTGATCCTTGTCCGCCATTTTGGGGTCCACCCCCGACCACCAGGCTGCCCAGGAACCCAGGAGGCCCGAAACCTGTCGGCCTAGCCTCCCCAGCCGGTGGTCACCTTTTCCCTGTGGAGAACTTACCGTCTCCCCCCTCAGTGCTGGCCTAGGGAGTACGCAGGGCGGACTCCCATCCATTCTGTGAGTAAATGTCAATGTTCGCAGGTCTCTTTACCGCAACTCGCCCCCCCCACACTACTGATCACAGGGACTGGCGGGTGGGTGTTAAATAGACTAGGGATAAGTAAGGAGGCAGAGGTCGCGGGCGAGTGCAGCAGGTCCGGTGAGGAAGAGGGGGACAAAGAGACCGGGGTCACTGACCCGAGCCCCTAAAGAGGCCCCAGTCTCCTCCCCTCTCGCCCCTCACCGGAAGTGCGTCACAAGCTGACCCGGAAGTGAATGGGCGGGTTGAGGCCTCGTGGCGATCCGCCTGCCCCTAGATCACAGGAGGAAAGGGGGCGTGAACCGGGGGGCCGGGCCATAGAAGCGCGCTCCTTTACTGTCGCGCTTGGCATAGGGCCTGGATCCCCCCAGCACGTCCCCGCCCCTGCCCAGGATCCCCTAAACCCACATGAATATCAAGACAGAGATTTGCGTGGGTTAAACGGCCATTTTTTAATACACATTACCACATAAACATGACAAAGAAGTTAAATTGCATAATTAGCAAACACACACTTTTAATAATTGACATTCCAAGATTGTAAAAACCCCCCCAGCCCTAAGGGGGGGGTGGAGGTACTGCGCCAGGTGCAACCCACCTGCGCCCTGGAGTGGTGAGCCCTCCCCTCTGATCCTTGTCCACCATTCCGGGGCCCACCCCCGACCACCAGGCTGCCCAGGAACCCAGGAGGCTCGAAACCTGTCGCCCTAGCCTCCCCAACCGGTGGTCACCTTTTCCCAGTGGAGAACTTACCGTCTCCCCCCCTCAGTGCTAGCCTAGGGAGTACGCAGGGCGGACTCCCATCCATTCTGTGAGTAAATGTCAATGTTCGCAGGTCTCTTTACCGCCACAAGGGTGACCAAGGGCCTTAGGTCTGTCACCCTCCCCACCTGCGTTCTGTACAAATGACCATAGTCCTTTTATCCAAGCATCTGTGCCCAAGTCCGACAAATGCATTCCATCTTGCTGGTACATTGCTTCACCAGAAATCATCCTGTGTGGAATCAGACACAAGCGGCCCTTCTCTGAGCACAACTTAGCCAACTCCCCGTTGAGCCACCGAACCGACACGTTCAGGGACCTCGCCCGCACTCCGGGGCCCCAGGTCCTGCGCGGGATCATGCAAGACCAAGCTATTCTTGCCAAAGGAAAGACTCGCCCCAACCATGCGAACTCCGTCAGCAGTGCTTCCTTGACCGCTAGCCGACCTCTGTCTACCATATCGTTCCCTCCCAAGTGAAGGATGATCAAGTCGGGAATCCTCTGCCCTTCCTGGTCTCTTATCTCTTCCACGAGCCGCCGTAGGTGCCGAATACGCAGGCCCCAACACCTCGCCACAGGAATTCCGTTCCGCGCAACCCCACCGGCTTCTCCACTCGCCGCTGCTGCAACCGCACCGTGGCACGCCGCACGAACGAGTGCCCCAATACCCACACCACCTTTGCGGGCATCTTACTGCATTGGATAGAAATGGAAAAGTCAACACAAGTTTTGGCAAGTTATCAACATGTAGTCACAACAGTTCAGGTCTGATGTATCTCCTGAAGCAATTGGACGACCATCGCCCTCCCCTTTTCACCGTGCAGGAAGGTAAGCCTGCCCCTGCCCTCCCCTTTTCACCGTGCAGGAAGGTAAGCCTGCCCCTGCCGCCAAAGTGGCGGCCCCAATCCTAAAGGAGTGCGAGGAATAGCCCGAGGCCCCCAATCCCATCTGCGCTAACGCCAGGCCCAGAACTGCTTTAAATTGGTATTGGGAAATACAATGGCCTTGCTCGTGTATCTACAGGGCTGGCCCCCCCTTGGCAGGGCGCAAGGCCAAATATCCCTGCAACTGGGTACCTGGACAGGTGATCACCCCGGGGACCGAGCTCAACTGAATGGTAAATCCCTACCCGCCCTGATCAGTTTTGGACCTTCTCAGGACCACTACCAAGCCTCCCGGCGATACTGAGGTGTCCCTGAACTGCAGGCCCCTCCTGTGATCTGTCCTAGAAGAACCCACCAGTTCGCTTACTCTGAAGGCCCCATAAAAGGCCAATGTGAAGGCTGAGCCAAATAAGGCGCACTCAAAATGGGAACAACACACCTTGGGAAGGGCTCCTATGATGCCCGCTAATGTTGCAATATCCAGCGGCTTCCGGCAATCCCGCCTGGGACCCTCTAGTCTGGCCCACCCTGCGAGGGCCTTTTTTACCACAAAAGATGAGCTTGGGTCCCTCTCCCCCGCTAGTCTGGCAAAGAAACCTATCGCTGACACGTGCGCCCTTGCATATGACACCGCCCTGCCCTGTTCCCTTAAGACTTGAAGGAAGCCATATATCGCTTCCTGGGAAAACAATGCCGGGATACCGGCCCCTTGAACAAACAACCAGTAGGAATTGAAATGCTGCTGATATGCTCTCCTGGTACTGTCGCTCAGTGAGGCACTTACCAGCCCCGCTAACGCGGGGCTCCAATCGTCCACAGTGATGAAGGGAACCCTGTCATCCGCTCTTCCGCCTGCGGGTGGTATCTCCGAAAGTCCTGTAACTTGGAACGAGACAGAGCATCAGCAGCGTGATTGTCAACCCCCGGTATGTGTGCCGCCTTAAATGTTAAATTTAGTTTTAGACATTCCAACACCAGGTGTTTCAACAACCTCAAAACATGCTTGCACGAGGCCCACTGCCTGTTGATGGCCTCTACCACTGCCATGTTGTCAGACCAGAAGATCACTGACTTGTTCCTGAATCGTTCAGCCCATATGGCTACTGCTACAACAATTGGGAAGAGTTCCGGGAAGGCTATGTTCCTAGTTAATCCCACCTCATGCCACTCTGATCGCCACTGTGCCCCACACCAGGACGGGCCCAAAATGGCTCCAAAGCCACAACTGCCTGCAGAGTCAGTAAACAGGCCCAGATCAGGGCTAGACACCAGAAGGGCTGGCCACACCACCTTACCATTGAAGTCTTTCAGAAAATTGCGCCAAACCAACAAATCCTCCTTGACCTTGGCCCTCAGGCGTACTCGGTGGTGCTTGTGATACAACCCCCCATCGCCCTGGCAATTGACCTGGAGAACGGGCGCCCCATGGGAATTATCCTCAGGGCGAAATTGAGATGGCCCACCAGTACCTGTAACTGATGTAAAGTGACCTTAGGTCCCACCAGAGCATCGTCAATGGCCTGAGAGAAGGCCTGTACCTTGTCCAGGGGCAACCTACACTCCCCTGCCACTGTGTCAATCTCAATGCCCAGGAAGGTCATGCATGTCTCTGGGCCCACTGTCTTCCCCGGCGCCAAGGGGACGCTGAACTCTTGAAACAAAGCTACTAGCTGCCCCAGGGCTCTAGCACAGTTTTTTGAGGCGGCCGGCCCCATGACCATGAAGTCGTCCAGGTAATGCACCACCTCCTCATAGCCAGTCCTGAAGGTAAAAACCCACTGCAGCATGGAGCTGAAGGTCTCAAAGTACTTGCACGAAACAGCATACCTCATTGGCATACACCTGTCATAGTAGAATTGGTTGTTCAGCTGAAACCCCAATAGATGATAATCATCAGGGTGTACTGGCAATAGGCGAAAGGCTGATTCGATATCTGTCTTGGCCATGATAGCCCCGGGCCCCAAGGCCCTCACCTTTTGCAAGGCAGCATCAAAGGAGGAGTAAGTCATTGTGCACAAGGCTGGGTCAATGGCGTCATTGACCGACGCCCCGCGGGGAGCTGAAAGGTTATGTATCATCCTGAACTGCCCCTGCTCCTTTTTGGGCACCACCCCTAGTGGGGAACAAACAAATCCTGCCAAAGGGAGGGAAGGGAAGGGGCCCGCAACCCGCCCCAAGGCGCGCTCCTTTTCAACTTTCTGGGTCACTACTAGGGGGTGCCTGCGCGCCGACAACAAATTGTTACAAAGGCTGACTGGAGCTACATCGTGGGCCGGGATGCGAAAGCCTTCCGAGAATCCTAAATAGAGAATTTTGGCTGCTGACCTATCAGGGTACTGATTGAGCCAAAGGATCAGTCTCCCAATGTCCACCGGGGTGGGCAGCTTAAGGCTGTGGGGGTTTGACGTCCCTGCCTCCTGCCCCTCCGCCGCTCTTTTGATTTCTTAATGCATTTAAACTCAGGGTGTGAGGGGTGACCACAGAACGAACAGGCATGTCTAAACTTGCACTGCCCAGTGGGCCAGGTGCACATCTTCTTGTTGAATGCCCAACATGTACCTTTCTTTTCCCCTGGGCCTCCCTGAGATGTCCGAAAGGGCTGTTTGGTATGCTGTTCTCTAATGTTGACACTCTCTATTCACACATTAACCTCAACTTGGTCCCACCCTATGTTCGGGTTGGCCGCCTTTGCCCACCTGAAGTCCCTATCATAGTCTAACCACTCTGTCCCACCCAGGGACGCATGGGCCTTTAGGATCTTATTCGTATAGAACACCAAGGAAATTGCCAACTCTGGCTTCATCTCCAACATCACAGTATTAAATACATGAAAGCCCTCCAACCAATTCGCAAATGACTCCTCCACTCTAGGCTTTCTGTCCCTGAAGGACCCTTCCTTCCCTTCTCTCTCTTTGTATTCCACTTCCCGCCTCTTTGGTCTAATCAGCGCGAATATGTCAACGTATTCCCCTTTCCAGATTTTTTCTCTCATCTCACTGGACACATGGGTGGCTAGCGTCCCTGGTTGAGATAACACATTACTCTGGCCCCCCCAGCCAGTACCAGTCCCTCAGCGGCCTTGCCTGGTTTGTCCCCCGTCTTACCTCCCAAGGGTGTTGATGGACCTGCCGCCATAGCGGAATCAAGTCCAGGTGCCATGGGGGTCTTGCCACGGGCTTCAACCAAGAGGGCTAATTGTTTTTGTATATTACTTAGTGCATCCTGCTTTGCCGATCTCGGGGGCACCCAGGGAGCCACTGCTGTATTAAAAGACCCGGGGCTGGCTGTGGGCGCTGCCAATTGGCTCACAAGGGTGGCCATTGTCGCTAGAATTCCTGCTGTATGATCTTGTGTCACCCCCACCGGCACACTTATTTGTTGCTGAGGTGCTGGGGAGGGGGCTACCAATACTTTAAGTGGCTCAACCGGCGTCTCCGCTGGTGCCAATACCTTTAGGGCCTCCCTAATCTCTGCCAGGGCTGCCCCTACCGGGACAGCCGGCGCGCTCGCGCCTTTATCCATCGGTTCCTTGCTCGGTGTGGGTGAAGGGGAGGGCGCTAATCCCTGCGGAGATGGGAGGGCAGAATCTACTGGACTCTCGCCCCCGCTTGCTGGCTCACTCGTGGCCTGAGCCCTGCCTTTTCTGTGCTTGCCCCCCCTTTCCCCTTGCCTTGAACTCTGGGTTTCTTATCCAAAGGGGGGAAAGCTGCCCTGGGTGGAACTCCTTCTCTGCGTGGGCGCTCCCCTATATTCACAGGTGCTGGGTCCTCAGGAACAGCTAGCTCCTCGTCGCTACTCTCATTGCCATTGTTATTGCCCAGCTTGGCTAATACCATTTTTAGCAGCTGTGCAATTTTTGGATCGGTATCCTTTCGCTTATGGCTACCCTTCCTTCCAGGCATCTTCTTACCGACCCCTTAGCTGTCTGCACACTGTGACTAGGTATGAGCGAGTTGACCAGTGATCGCTTATTGCGTGTCTATGCCTCCCAACTGCCCGATCTCTTCTATGTTTAGGTACGTGCTTCAGTTACTCGCACGCCGCTTCCAGGCAGTCTCCTTAATCTTAGGTTGGCCCCAGGGACCCCTTCACATCAACTGGGACCACCCGCAGTAATTTCCCGCCCGCCTGGTGCGTGATGTTCGCGCCCCTCCCGCAGTCTTTTCGCCAGCTCCCCACACACCTGGAAGGGGCACAGTGACACTGGAGGCCCCTGCAGGGAATCCGGGGCTCAGAGTCGAAGCGCTGTGTTTTGCCGCTGCACCCGCTCCCCACAGCTACGCCCGGGGCCCCCTTACCCGCACACACGCCCTTACCTGATGGGCCGGGTCGCCGCCAAAAGGACGCTGCAGTGTTACTCCGCCTCCAAGCTTCCTCGCCACAGCCGCCTCGAGACCGCTCACCGCCTGACCTCCACACGACACGGGGTAAACTTAAGTTAAATCGACTAGTTAAATAGACTAGGGATAAGTAAAGAGGCACAGGTCGCGGGCGAGTGCAGCCGGTCTGGTAAGGAAGAGGGGGACAAAGAGACCGGGGTCACTGACCCGAGCCCCTAAATAGGCCCCAGTCTCCTCCCCCCTCGCCCCTCACCGGAAGTGCGTCACCAGCTGACCCGGAAGTGAATGGGCGGGCGGAGGCCTCGCGGCGATCCGCCCGCCCCTAAATCACAGTAGGAAAGGGGGCGTGAACCGGGGGGCGGGCCCTAGAAGCACGCTCCTTTACTGTCGCGCTTGGCATATGTGATTCTGTTCTCACTCCCTCATGATTATTAATTCCACTAATGCCTAATTTATTGTGGACTATATTAATCCCTCCTCACGTTTTTTCGAGCAGGCTTTTTTTCCTCTGATTTTGCTGTGGAACTACAATCTTTTGAACAATCTGGTGCCCATTCTAGTTTTTCTCACGCACTGCTCACTGCATGTAACGATATCTGCCAGATTTTTTACATGTTACGGGCCCCGATGGTAAGGCAACATTCATGTGCTTCTCCTTTCAGCACCGATTACCCTAAAGCAGTGCTTTAAATAAAAAAAAAATTGCAGGTACTCACCAAAAATAAGCAGTGGAATAGGGGTGGAGTTTGAGGTGGGGCAAGGGGCAATGCTATATTTTTTACCTTTCTAAGCTTTGTATGAAAAAATATGCATGCATTGAAAGAATGTCTAACCTTTTATATAGTACTTGCCAATAAGTCCCTAATATTAACCAAAGTAGCCTTTTTTTTTGTAACCTTACAATAATAAAGTATTGAGGAAAAAAACAGCACGTTTCCTAACATTTGCCTCGTAGTTTGATGCATATCTTTGATACAGGATCATGAATCACTAAACTATATGACAAATATATTAACTTGTGACCTGCAGGTAACACAATGATCTCTGCAGCAAAAACAGTAACCAAGAAAGTTCTCTATACAAAAAATAAATCTGTGATCTGAATGTCTTGTGCTTTGCGTTACAACTGGCACTTTTATTCTCTATGCAATTTTATGTTCAGCCAAACTTTTGATTAGAAGAATGCACACAGATATTTCCAGCAAGTGCATTAACCACCAGAGTTAATAAAGTGCCATTGTACACGTGGCTAGCCTGACTATGTGATTGCTGCAGCCTAAGAGGACTCCGGCAGACACCATATCTATTCTGAAATATTTGCGCCTTCTGATCAACCGGATGTTACCAGTACGTCAGCCCTCAGTGTCTGAAGTTGTGGTGCACAACCTCTGAAAGTTTGGAGGCTCTGCAGTCAGCGGTGCACAGGCGGCAATATCCTATGCACTTTCGCCTTGGCTGAGATCTGTGACGGCCATTGTGCGGCTTGCTGAGGCCGTGTGTGTGGATCAGCGTACTGCTGCGCACTCGGCCGGAGCTGTTGTCTGGGCAGTTGTGTGGGCTGGCAATGATTGCGACGAGCGACCAGAGGCGTCTCTGCCTGAAGCTGTTGGAGAAACTGCGGATCTGCTTGCTGGGGGACTGCACAGCCAGGTGCGGGGTCCATCAGGAGGACACAAACTGCGGGGCCTGGGCCCTTGATGCGTTGACTTCCACTGAGCAACCCTATTCGTGGTAAGGACAGCTGGCAGTGAACCGCGATCGGCTCCCTGCCGCATGAGAGTGGGGGCGCCATATCAACACCCCTTTCTTATGGCCCCTGACATCGTCACATAAGCAGGAGCAGCTGATTGCTCCAGAGCGCCGGGGAGCGGGGCCTAATTGAGCTTGGCGCTGGCTACGACTTGATTACTGGAGTACCATCCTGGTCTGTGGAGGGTGAACAGGGCCAGCCTGAATCTATTGCAGCAGTTTGGATTCACGTGCTCCTGCTGACATCATTGCTGCTGTGTGCGGACCCCTGGGGTCTTCTCTGTTTGGATTGTGGGGCCTGGTGGAGCCGCAGGGTTTCACAGTGCTCCCTACCCGAGCATTGCCTCTTGCGTTAGGGCCCGGGGCCTGGGGAGCTGAGCAGGAACAGTCCATACCCCAGTAATTTAGTTGGGCATCACCCTGTTGGCACTTCTGGAGCACGCAGGTGGGCACTCTTCATCGGCTGGAGCAGCGGATTGGCGGCTAGGAGTAACCTGCACACTCGGATGAGAGCTTGATGGTTTTGCATATGAACGGATCCTCTCCCTTTTTTGCTTGCATACCCCGGGTGCACTCACAGTTGTTTTTGGGGTACGGCTAGTTGCTATACACTTAGTAGCCACTGCTGAGATGGGTAAAACTGATAAAACACAATCGAAGCTGCACTTCAAGCACCGCAAGCAGGATTCAACAGCATCCGAGCCTACAGGGGAGCCTACACCGTCAGAAGGGGACATTCGCCAAATACTGGGGGCCATGCAGCGCAGCCTTACATCCATCAACGCTAACATTGACTCGTTGGCGTACCGAATGGACAGAATGTCCGAAAGAATTTAAATGGCGGAGCGCAGGATCTCGGAAGCCGAGGACACCCTGACGGACTTGGGGAATGCGTAAAAGCAAATGGAGAAATTTATAGCGACCCTGAAGGATAAGGCGGAAGACATCGAAGCACGCTCCAGGCACAATAATGTGCACATTTTGGGCCTAGCGGAATCTACCTCCATCGACAATATGGAACAGTTTGTGGACAAACTGTTGGTGCAGTTATTAGGGCGTGAAACCTTCTCCAAAGTATTTGTTGTTGAGCGGGCTCACCGCTCATTGGGCCCCAGGCCTCCTCCTGGCACCCATCTCGACCGCTGATATCTTGCTTGCTCAATTATAGGGATAGAGATGCAGCGCTGAGGCGTGACAGGGATTTGAACTCCTAAAGTACGAAGGCTCTGAGTTATGACTATTCCCTGACTTTACGCTGCATGCTCAGGAGGCTCACAAGAAATATTGACCAGTCAAGCGCAAGATGAGGGAACTACAGATAAACTATGTGATGTTATATCCGGCCCATTTCCGGGTCATCTTTGATGGCCGTCGCAGATTCTATGCTGACCCCAATCTTCTGCAGCAGAATATCAAAAGTATTGTGCTGATCAGACGAATAAATCACCTCGATCTCCTTCGCTTAGGAACTTCGACACTGTAGAGGGCACACCCCTGGAGGGCCCAGAGGATTCTACCACCTTAGCATCATAGAGATCTGTGAAATCTAAGTACTACTCCGGGGGCTGTGAGTCTTTCCTTCCACATGACTTGTCCTAAATGTCTGTATTTGCTTTTTATAATATATGGATGCTGTCACACAACATGACAAGTATCACTATTGACCAGTCGTTCAGTTGGTAACTATAAATATAAGGTAACATATGACCACCTAATAACACTATGGGTCCGGCTGCCTCTGCGTGTATTACACCTGGGTTCACCCTGCTGGGGAGTTGTTACAGTTGTGGGTGGAGAATGTCATGGGTGAGGGGAGGGATCCAAGGGAACTTGAGGTGTGCCATGTCTACCTATTTTGATATGGTGTGGGTGGGTATTAGGGGGAAAGTCATTTTATGTTGTTACACCGTCCTTCTGTATATTTCAATGGGCACCATGTACACTGATTGTTCAGGTCACGCTAGTAGCCATCCACAAGGTAATAGTGATGAGTAACCCCTCTGATGTCTAGGCCCGTTACTGACAGATCAGATATAAGCTTCCTGTCTTGGAATGTTAGAGGTCTGAATGACCAGAGAAAAATACGTACGTAAATCCATACTTGGAATGTCACAATGTTGATGTGGCCATATTACAAGAAACGCATCTGTCAGCCACGACCGGATTGTTATCCCAAAGACGCACAAGGGACACGTGTGTTGCTGCAGGTTTTTCCTCCGATGCCAGGGGGGTGCTTATTTGGGCCCGTAGACATTCAGGTGTACATGTTCAGGCAGTCTTAATATTTTGTCTTAATTTTCAATTTTTGGTTTTGTTTCGAATTTTGTAAATTTCACCTCATTTGTTGAATTGCAATTGTGAATCTTGTTTTAAATGCAACCAACCCCTTTAAATACAGTTGGCATCAATTCAAGAATGCATCGTTTTTGACTAGTAATTCCTACATTGACCACAATGCACTGCTATCAGTCTGAACATGGGACACTGCATGCTTTTAGATTTCAGCGACTCACAAATCACTACAGTGAATGCAACATTTTGAGTGATGGTTTAAAATGGAACGTCGAGTAACTTTATAGGTTTAAGACATAGGTCTATGGGTTGAGTAAACGATGAATTACGAGCCTTTACAGAATTCAGAGTCCGTTTATGGTTGTCGGGCTTTTCGACTAAGTCCGCTTTCTATTTGCATGATCTCTGTAATCGCGTTATCGCGTTGTTACAATAACAAGGAAGTGTGCCTTTGGAATTCAATAGCGGAATCGCGGTGGTGAGAAACATCACATGAGTGCAACAACCTTAAATCCGATCCCAAGGTGCATCATTTTAAATGTTTTCCTTTTTTTCACAGACTACCCCTGACGAAGGGACCTAACGTCCCGAAATGCATTGGGTCATTGCAATTTATTGCATATAAAAGTTGTTTTGTTGTATTACAAATTTATTGTAAGATTGTTTGTTTTCGTGTAAAAAAAAGCAACATATAATTATAGGAAAATCCTATGAGTATTGTATAAAATTAAACTGAAGATAATTTTCCTTTCAAAAAATGTTGTATTGAATGTTTGGATGGTCAAATCAGTAGTGCATGTTGGAGTCCTAGTCGCCTCTCGGGATTAGGCCACTATTTGAGTTATTTACACATATGCTATGCAGGCATATTTAAAACCAACATCGCACACATATCGATATACACTGTATCATTTGATTAACTGAGTGCACTCTCTACCAACATAACTCATTGAATTGCACCCACGCACGTGAAAAGTTGCACCTCTGGAACAATGTCTTTTGAATCTATAGCAAATTTAACAGAAAACCGAGCGTCTACAAAAGCTTATACAACGGATGATGCAAATGAAATTTACAATCTGATCAAGGAAACAAAATCATTTGACGCACAAAGTGGCTCGGTAACGCAACAATTACGCCAACTGGAGTACCTCACAAGGAGGGAACTTAATGAGCGTTTACACGCATCTACACTAATACAATATCAACCTGTGAAGAGGATCTCACGCGGTCTCAGACTAGCAATTCGACCTATGCTTTCCAGACTTTATAGTAACCAACAATTTATGGAGAAGTGGTATTCCATACTTAATAAATGTTTGTTAGACCTGATACTGCTACTAATCAAAGAATTGTCAAGAACCAATCATGACTTGGAAGAGGAAATCTATACACTAAAAAATTATCTTTTCAAAAGGATGGAAAATGAGCCATGGGGGAAATTCTTGGAAGACCTCAACCAAGGACTTTATAAGTACGGTAAAGAACTGCAGGAGACAGAATTGAGAACATTTAAAAGAGACACTATTGATTACAAGCTGAACGAGGCTTACACATGGGCGTAGGTATATGCCCAACGACGATTCACGAAAAGGAACACACAAACATCTTCTGAGGAAAGTGTTTTTTCTGAACATGACACTGGGACAACAAGAGCTCCACTGAAGACCATAGAACAAGCAAAAAGCACTAGTCAACAAGTGGCAGAAGATAATTTGGAAGCAAAAACCCCTAGTGTGTCTTATTTAGAAGGGGCAAAGATCATGGTCGTCCGCCGGAACAAATCCAAGACAAAAGTCAGGACAAAACCAACAGCGCCCCAAAACAAGGAGAGGGAAAGGAAAAAGAAAAAAGCAAGAAAGGCCTCATGAGTCAGACCAAAGACTTGTAATCAACATTTCAACAGTAGAACTGACAAAATTCGAAGAAACAGTCTTAAACAAGGGAACATCTTTTGTCAGTACTTACAACACTACAGAATTGGAGACAGAAGAAGCATTCTATAAATTCATGAGAATATTGAGATTACAGCATTTTTTCACCAACATTTGTCCTCAGGAATCCAATCAGGAAATATCATCATTTACATTCAGACCTAAAGGCACATTCACTGCCCCAGTGTCACATAAAACCCTCGACACTTTTGAACTACTTGTCAAAGATCTTAAAAACATCTGATACAAAAGGAAAACAAAAAATTTGAGTGGAGCAGAATACAGTGCACTGACAACACTTGCTAAGAATCAACATGTTGTCTTTCAAAAGGCAGAAAAAGGAGGCTGTTTAGTAATGATGGACACTGAGAAAGGCGAGGACGTTTGTACGGCTGTAGAATTGTGGCAGCGGAGATTATTCTTAAGCGGTGAGCATCTTATTGAACCTTTTTCTTTGTTTAGCAAGCGCGTATGTATTGGCAACAGTGTCACATCAGGATTAACGCGGCGCATAGTTTAAGATGAAAAGGAAGCTTTGCTTCCTCATGATTCTCCCTACTTCCGTAGGTTGTTTTAGGTTATCAGGCTCATAGAAGTTGGGTGACACGGTTTCAATTGGTGATACCAGAGGAACGCTTGTGAGGTCAGTAGCATTAGAAGCCGTTTATCTTTTTCATGTAGTTGGTAGCATTTATGCTGGTGTACGGGAATTGATCTCATGGTATTGATATTTCAGTTCTTATGAAGACGTTACCCGGGCCATGTAAACACTTGATGTGTACATCTGTATCTAGAAGGTGAGCAGTGGGGACTCATTTCTGATCATGGTGTGGTTATTTGCGAAGGGCAGTTAAACTAAAGGTGTGTTTCCATCAACAGGTCTGCATTTATATCATTTTAACCAACTGTAATTTTATGCAGTGGAGTTAACTACAGAACAACAGGTATGTAGAACTATGAGACTCGGCAATATGTGCTGACATTGGATTGAGCCTACTATGAGGTTGTGATTTATTTTCACAATTTTCTTTTGTTTCCTCCTTGGGTGATTTAGTATACAGCTGAGCATAGAGTATAAGTGGAGTTGTTAATCACCCACGTTTCACATCACCGTGGTGGGGGTTGCATGATATATCAAAGCATCACATGAGTGCAATAATCTTAAAACCGATCCCAATGTGCATCATTTGAAATGTTTTCCTTTTTTCCACAGAATACCTCTGACGAAGGGACCTAACGTCCCGAAATGCATTGGGTCACTGCAATTTATTCCATAAAAAAGTTGTTTTGTTGTATTACAAATTTATTGTAAGATTGTTTATTTTTAGTTTAAAAAAGCAACATATAAATACAGGAAAATCCTATGAGTATTGTATAAAATTAAACTGAAGATAATTTTCCTTTCAAAAAATGTTGTATTGAATGTTTGGATGGTCAAATCAGTAGAGCGTGTTGGATTCCTAGTCGCCTCTCGGGACTAGGCCACTATAAGAGTCATTTATACATATGCTACGCAGGCATATTTAAACCAACATCACACACATATCAATATACACTGTATCATTTGATTAACTGAGTGCACTCTTCACCAACATAACTCATCTCAGGCAGTCGAGGTAGACACAAACGGTAGGTTTGTACTGGCTAAATGTCAAAAGGAGCATTTTACTGTCTTAGTGGTGGGGGTTTACGGATCTATCCATGATGACTCACAATTCTATCATGCCTTGCACCTAAAACTGTTGCAACACTCTCACCTGCCTATTCTATGGGGTGGTGATTTTAATTGTATTCAGAATCCAGATTTAGATAGTTCTAAGGGAACCCCTTGGCCCCCTTCCCACGTGGACAAGGCCATTGCTCAGTCCGAGGGGAAGCGGTATGTTTGGCGTTACCTGCCTCCATTAGCCAGGGAATATTCCCACTAGTCAGCTGCACATGATGTCCACACGCGGATCGATTACTGGTATGCTTCAGATGCTCTGCTTTCCTCGATACGTTCCTGCTCACACATGGCTCGCACTCTCTCTGATCACTTCCCCGTGCTCCTGAGGATTGGGCTACCTGATGTTTTTAAGCAGAAGCGAGTGTGGAGATTCCCACAATACTCGCTGTTAGATTCTGTGTCCTGCGAGGAAATATAGGCACTGCAATAGATGAGTACTTTTCAACTAACCTGGGCAGTGTCACAACAATGAGTTCTATCTGGGACACTTTTAAACTATACATTCGGGGTATTACGATCTCCAAACATGCGAGCGTTCTTAAATCTATCTGCACTCAATTACGTAATCTAGAACGCGCTTTGAAGGACCCAGAAGGCAAACTGCAGGATTCTGGTAACCCTCAGATACTGGCTCAGATCAGGATGGAAGTTAGCAAATACAGTGATCTAGCAGAGGATGAGGTCAAGCATTGCACAATCTAGTCCCGATGCTACAGGACGTCGGGTGCTTTAGTCAACACTCAGGGCTGCAAATTAACTGGCACAAGTCCCTCATTTTTTCACTCACACCTTGCAAGACCCCAGTGCAAACCACCTATCCACTAGAGTGGACGATGGATCCAGTCAGGTATATGGGCATAAAAATCCATACGGATGCTAAACTCTTGCTTTCCGAAATTTATGGCCGGGCGGTCCAGAAGCTGACTGAGGTAGTAGAATCATGGCTCAAGCTCCCCCTGTCAATAGTTGGATGGATAGCGCTAACGAAAATGGTGGTGCTCCCTCGCTTTTTGTTTCTCTTTGCAAACATACTCATTAATCTTCCCAAATCCTTCTTTCACACTCTGTGAGTTATAATGTCACAACTGGTGTGGGCAGGTAAGCAGCCGATGGTTAGATGGGATATACTAACAAAGCCATATGCGGAGGGAGGCCTTAATGCACCGGATATGGAGAGGTACTATAGAGCTGCACAAACTTTGCACGCACATGTGTGGATACACAGAACTAACAATTTACTGCATTGTCTCATTGAACACATCATGGTCTCCCCAGTCCCACTTCCAAGGATGTTGTCAGGAGCTACACGGCTGCACCCCTGAGTAATAGACCCGGTACACTGCACCGGACACCAGCTATCGAAAATAGCCAGCAAGCAGCATATTAAATTAGTTTACTCTGCTAAACTACCCCAGCGTTGGTGTAATTGGCTCCCTCTTAGGGAGGACATAGCTTTCCTGAATGCTTTGTCCAAACTAGGCATAGAGGTCATGGTGGACATTTTTCAGGCGGGCAAGGTTAAAACATGGGACCAGATGGCGAGCTAGGGTCGGACAGTCACTCCGCTCAACGCATTCCAGTATCACAGATTTCGCTGTGCCATGCGCGTACCGTTGGGTCTCAACATGCTTGAGCCAGATGGCTTACAATCACTTACGTACTTGTTGCAGGATCAGTTTTCGCAGCATGGTATAACTATACTATATACACTCTTCAGGGTCCGACGAGACACAGGCTAAACTTAAATTTCAATTGGAATGGGAGGAGGAATTAGAAGTTAAGATCACAATCGCACAGTGGGCAAAGTGCTTTAATAAAACCAAGTTGGTCTCCTTGAACATAGACTGCTTCATTTGAACTATTTACACAGAACTTACTACACCCCAGTGAGGATGTGCAAATATCGTCTACGGGAAGACAGTAAATGTATGGGATGCTCAGCAGCGAACGCACACTTCACTCACTTAGCTTGGGAGTGTCCTGGTATAAGGAAATTCTGGAGTGATGTACTTCATGCCTTATCTAAGATGCTAGATCATGCTATACCAGAGTCACCATTAGTAGCCCTGTTGGGGTTTGATAAGCAAATACCCAAGGGAGGGTGCAAGCTTGCGGCTATAGGCCTTCTTTTCGCAAAACACAGTGTTGCCATGAGGTGGATGAGGGGTCCCCTGCCCACTCTGGCGGAATGACACACTGACTTAGCGTACTGTTCTACTCAATCCGACAATTACAATGCATTGATGCCTGTGAAATGTGCAGCCAAAGACATATGGGGACCTTTTAGACAATATTTGATAGAGACAGCGGCCGCAGGGGCTCCACAGGAGCAGGAGCAAACCCGAGTGGGGTGACTGGATGTTGTTGGAGGGCAACTTATGCGTGATAACTGTACAATGCGTCAGTGGTATACTGTATCAAAAATTGCCTGTTGGTTCCCAAGAAGTACATCACCGCTGGGACAATGAAGACTACGATAATGCAGCATTGTTCCGTTATTAGCCAAGCTGTGCTTTCATTGTTATTCACTGTAGGAGTGGCACGAGGCGGAATATGCACTGAATGTAATCTGTATTACAGATTGGACTGTCAATACTGATAAGATTCAATAGTGATGTATGTTTATTATTCTTTTGATTTTCTGTTTTCTTTTCCCTCTCCTTTCCTTTTTTTTGGCTATTATGTTTTTGTTGTTTGTTCATGAAAAATAATAAAGTTCCCCTCCAAAAAAGTGCAATTGTACCCGGGAATTTGCTGGATACCAAAGGTCTCTGTACGAGGTAATATTTCAAAATGCAGCATGTTGTGATGAGTTAGGAAAGGCACAGTACATTTATTAACACATTTGTCTTGTTGTCAATTCTTTGGGGCAGAGTTTTAAAAACATAATTACCTTCAGGCTTTGCTCATTGCGATTTTTCGCTGCAAACCCTAGAGTTGGCCTCATGAGTAGCTATTTTTAAAGTACACTTGCCTAGAACTGTGTGAGCCATTTACTTACAGGTCAAGCCAGGCTTGAGCCAGATGGTGAGCTTTGGATCAACTCAAGGTTTTCTTAGAACTTCGAGCCCAAAATGAGCCGAAATTTCATGTGGCTTCTGCCTGCTGCACTCGCAGTACCCTTATGCAGAAAGTTAAAAACAAAACATTAGCATCTGGCGTAGAAAAAAGATAGATAAATGGATACTCATTTAGTGGCTGATATATACAAAGTTAAACAAGAAAACCTGTAATGAATCCCGGCATCTACACCTAAACAAGCTCTGTGATCTTAGCTAAATATTTTGTTTTACAAATCTGCCTTTTTCTTCATTATACCTCAATATTGTATAATGTGACCTATTAAGGTCAAAGCTGTACCATGTTACAAAAAATATGCTTTTTTTTAATTTGAAGAGATGTTTGTTAGATGATGTAATTTCAAACAGTTCCAGGGCTCGGCTCATGCAAGTTCTCTTAGAGCCCAACCAGCTCCTTGGCTCGGCTCTCCCTGTAAATTTGTTGGCTCCCCACCACTTAACCATTTGTCATCTGAATGTTAAACCTGCTGCATCAATTGTGCACATCGCTGGCATTTTCGTAAAAAGATAAACAAAATTTCACAAAATCATCAGAGAACATCATCAAAATCACAAAATTATCTCTAGAAAAGATGGAGATGAACTGTTAACACACATTCCCTGCATGCAGTCCCAATGCATTTGCCCCCTTTCACACACACATGGCCCCTCACGTACTTTTTTTCCCCCTCACGCACTTAAAAGCCCATTTCAGGCTCTCTGAATCACATTTAGTTTCATACAAGCACACAGTACTACTTTTCATTCTCCCAGTCATACCTATGCTTGCAAACTTACACACCTAATGCTTTTACTTCCTGGCCCTCACACCTTCTTTTTCACACGCAGTGCCGGACAGTGGATGCCTTCAAAAACTTAAACAGGTGCAGCACAAAGTCGGGGTCGCATTTTGTGCGATGTACGTATTCTTATATTGAAACCCTTCAGAGACTGCCACAGGTTTGTTTCATTGCTGCAAATCACCTAAGTTTGTACTTATATAACAAATGTTTATGAATAAATGGCACACTAAGAAATCAATTCTAGTTCTGCAGTTTTTTTAATCCCAAGATTGATCTGATTTAGGTCTGGAGGCAGGGGTTTTCTTTCCTGCAAATCCCTTATATTTAAATTGTTGATGGGCGAAGATTTGCGAGCGTTTAAAACAATGGGCATGCTAACAAGCTGTATCGCCCTGAACGATGTGTCCCACACTCGCTCGCGCCCATTACGTTTTTTGGACATTTTTGACCCCCTGAAAGAGGGTTCTCCTCCTCTCTTAACTTCCAGCGAGGCACACACACCTCTCTGTGTTCTACTGAAAAGGGAATGCGGTCTTCGTGCTTTTGAACCAGCTTAGCCCAGGCTTCTGCTCGGTTTCATAGGCGGTTGAAGGGTAAACAACCTTTACAACGAAACTTTTACAACGCACTACCATTACAACGCGGTCATTACAACGCAAACCATTACAACGCATTGCGCTGGGGGGCGCTCTAGGATAGGGAATAGGTTAATTTACTATCCAATAACCTTCCCTAGTGTCCACGGGGACTGGAGTTGGAATAGTAAATTAAACTATTCACTATCCAACACCCAAAAGCACTATGCGCTGTAATGGATTGCGATGTAAAAACCGCGTTGTAAAGGCAGGCGTTGTAATAGCCTGCGTTGTAACGTCATAAATCCCGCTTGAAGCTGTGCAGAAGGTCAGGATCGCAGCACCAACCGCCTCAAAACAGGGCAGTTATGAGTACCAGTAATTTCCTTGTCTGAGGAAAGGTCCCCGTACTCAAGGGCAGAAAATATAAAAGTTCCGGTACTCAGTACCGGTGAGTACCGGCCCATTTAAAGCACTGCCCTAAAAGGGGAATTAGATTTTATTACCGATACGCATATTTCCTTTTAAATTACTAGTTTATCTATCCTTAAAGGATTGCTTCTATCTGAGCAGTTTTTTTTAAATGTTATTGATCAGCCTCTAACAGTCCAACTGCTCCCAGCCTAGAGCAACGTACAAACATCCTTTTGCTTTTCATTTATTGTACGTACATTCATGCAGATATCTGTGAGTGTGCATATATTCCTCAATGTGGCTTAACACTTGTTAAGCGCCACTTCACTTTTTAAAAGCATCTCTCAAAATGTTTTGCAATTTGCATACTTTTATTCTATTTTTCTGTACAGTATCCCTCGAACATACACAGGCATTTTGAATATGGTCCTTTGCAGTTCTTTATATCCCCCTTTTTCTCTCTGTGATTAGAATTATTTTAATTTTTTTCTTTGTAGGCAGGAATCATATTCTTTAGGCCCAAACACTGTTGGTATTTACCCAGCTGAAAAAAGCATATTTAGTGTGTATTGATTTATTACTCAAACTGCAGACTATATCTACATCTATGCACTATATTTAATGATTGGTTTCTTTTCGCTATTGTTCTGCTTTTATGTGATTCACTGGCTTTAATTACTTAGTCTTCACGAGCACTGTTTGTTCACTTTTCACACTGAGCACGTTTTTAATTTATATGTGATTCTGCTTCAAATTACATATAAAGCTTACTGAATATATCTGTTTTGGGATTTTGTTCAACCATATCTATTTTTATCTCCTCTCTTATAATACATGGGGCCATATGTACAAGGACTGTAGTAAACGTTAGTTAGCTGGAGTTTTCTTACCGCTGTGTACCGCTGAAAACTATTGCCATGTTAGCTACGTATTTGCAAGCCGTAACTACATGGCGATAGCTTGAGGGATCGGTGGCGAAAATGGCCGCTAACATTAGCATGATGGCGATAAGAATTCCCGCGTTAGCGGGCGAAAACTAACGAAAGGCCTATTATCTGCAAAAAAACGCATGTTAGTCAGCCCAAAGTGAGTTTTATTTGCCTCTATTGGGAAAAATAGCTTATCAGTTGACCTACAATAGAAAATAGGCAATAAATCATTGAAATGCAGAATGGAGCAGTCAAGGCCAAGTGCAGCACAGCTCAACAACCCCCTCAAGCCACCCAACATCAAGGATGACCAGGAAGAGAGCCTGGTTGCTTCGCAGGACCTGCACCTGGAGCCTGGATGCCTTGCTGGACCTGCTTCTGGAGCCTGGATGCCTCACTGGACCTGTGTCTGGAGCCTGGATGCCTTGCTGGACATGTGTCTGGAGCCTGGAGTCGGATGCGGAGGAGCTGTGGAGTCGATGAGCCATGGTGGTAGACATTGAGGCGTGGTGATCACCCGTACCTGGTGATGAAATCTGGCAGGTCGCATGGAGACACGTTGCTGACCTGTGTGAGAAGACCACCTTGAGCCCCTTGGAGCTGTGAATGGTAGAGGTGCTCCTGCGCACCAATGTAGGGAGGTCTGCATCGCATACTACGATCCACCACTACACCGGAGTGCACAGAGGGGATTACCAATGGTGGGGGGCGCCTCTCTGCATCACAGGCCGGATGATGTTGCGCTGGCCGGTCGCTGTGGATGGTGAGGCCCCTGAGCTCCGCCGAACTTGTGTGGGAGGAGCGCTGCAACTTCATGCCTAAGGGGGACCAGCTGCATCAACTGCATCGGGAGGTTGACCAGCAGACTCGCTGGCGACTGTTGTACCCAGGCTTGTAAAATCCCACCTGGCTGAGGCTCCTGCTGTCTGAGTCACAGATTTGGAGAGAGTGCAGCGGATTGCTCCACGGTGTCAATGCCCAGGTAAGGAGAAGGTGGGACGTGTATCAGAGGAGGAGGCCCGGGGGCCCAGTCGCCCAGGCCTAGCACCTGTAGATGACACCCCCCCAGTGACAGCTCATCCGCTATGGCGGAAGAGCGTCGCCCACTGCTTTCAAGCAGCACAAGAAGACAAAAAATCATCACATGATGATAACTCTCTGATGTAATCATGCTATGTTTCCTTTGTGGGCGAAAGGATGGATTGCGCTGCTCCACTCACGGAGCAGGGAAGGGATGGAGTGGTATACCCACTCAAGTGCGCAATAACTGTTTGGTTGGCCTGCTTACGCCACCCAAAGCAGTCATGAGCACTTACCTGTTAGCAATGCAGGCTTCATTACAGCCTGCATGGAGAACATGCCCACCCCTCCAGCCCCTGGCTGACTGCCTTGTCACGGCGCTCAAGAACAATCCCAATGCTGCATTGCAGTTTTGTGTTTGGCTTAGGGGAGGGAGCCTGGCTGCCTACTTCCTGTTCCTGGAAGCAGACTCAGGAGAGCAGGAGCAACGAAGACATAGGACCGGGCCTCGAGGTAAGATTTAATTCATTAAAATATTTACAACACTGCTCACACACACAACCCCACGACCCCACCCAATCCAGCATCCTTTCCTGCACCTCCCAGCTGCCCAGTCCACCCGCAGCACTTCTCAATGGCGGCCGCTGTGCACCCATGTGCAGCGAGCATGCCACTGGTGTGTCAAAAGGTATATATGGAGTTAAAACGCATACCATTACATCGCATTCCATTACAATGCATACTAACTCTACGCATATTGCAACAATAGGGAAAGTGCTGGATAGCGGAGATGGAAAAAACACTATTCCCACTTCAGTGAGGGTAACCCTAAAACTAACCCTTGCCCCCAAAACACACCCTGAACCCTAAAAATCATCTTTGACCCCCAAAACACACCCTGAAATTAATCTCTGACCCCCAAAGCATACCCTAAAATTCATATTTGACCCCAAAACACCCCCCAAATTTCATATTTGACCCCAATACACCCCCAAATTGAATATTTGACCCCATAATACACCCCAAATTTTATCTCTGACCCCAGAAACCCATACCCACCATGAAACCTAAAAATCTCCATTACTAACCTGACAATAAGTTGGAATGGCATGCGATGTACAGGCACCTGCGTTGTTGAAGTTGCGTTGTACAGGCATTACGATGTAATGCCTGCATTGTAATGGACGTCTCACGTGCCAATGGTAAGCCATAGGCAAGCTCGTCTGTGTCTGTCTGCCCCGGACCTCACTCAGCACCAAATACCCTTCCTCTCAGACACTCCACCACAATGAAGCAAGCATCCTACTCACCATTAACCGTGAACGCCACATTACCTGCCAGGTCCAACATCTGCTCTGGACTGGACATCGCCATCCCCATCACTGAAGGCTACTAAATCACCCGCAAGGACCACCCCGACCGTCCAGGAGGAGGTATTGCCATCACCTACAGAAGCACACTCTGACTCACCACGCACTTTAATGACCAAACGGTGACCATGGAACATCTCAACTTCCAGATCCGGACCAACCCAAGCCCATCCTCTGCAGCACCCTCATCTGCAGGCCCCCCAGACCATGGACTCCCATTCTCCAATACGATTGTAGACCTCATTGCACCCCAGGCTCTCCCATCCACCGACGACATCCTACTCCGTGAATTCTACTTCCACCTGGAAAACCTCAGTGACCAGCAAACACTATGAAAACAACTCCCTCGTGACCTCTTTATTTTCTTACGGGATTTAACCTCTAATTATAGACACGGGCACAACCAAAATCCAATGGCAAAATCATTTTACTTTCTCATTATCTTTTTATTTAAATTCTTTTTTCATTTAGCACTTCTTTTCATATCGTTATTTTCAGCTTAAAAATTCCATCCAAAAATACATTATTGTCATCTGCAAATCATGATACAAAATTCATTATTCACATGCTAATACATTTAATACCAGGTAGAGAACTAATACATACACTCCACTCACTCACTCATACCTCATACACATTCACAACTTAGTATATCTGTGCAAGTTAACACGTTTCTTTGGTTTTCTGTCTATTGCCCAATACACAGCCACTACAATCAGTGGGATTTTACAAGGACTTGGTCAACACGTTATATCCCGTAAGAAAATTAAAGAGGTCACGAGGGAGTTGTTTTCATATTGTTTGCTGTTTTCTCCCCTCTTCTCCCTGACCTGAAAGTAATCACCTTAGAGGGGGTCCCAGAGCTTTTACTTAGTATCCACGGTTATTATAACTCTGGGATTTCATTACCCATTGAGGGGGGTCAAGTGAATTTATGACATTTGGATTTTACCTATATATGTATCTCTTGTTTGCTTGATTGTGTTATCTGTTAGGTTACACATTCTTTGCCAGGTTGGGTGAGTACAAATTTGTTTTTCTTTTTTTTTCTTTTTTTCTTGTGAAATTATTGTTCTATGCACTGTTAGTCACATGGTGTGTATATTTCCTTGCACTGGGTTGTAGAAATATCCTACTTTTGTCTCTTTTATGTTAAAGATCTCTTTTTTGTGCACCATTAACTATGGAGGGTCTAAAAACCTTTGGGTTTACTGATGATGATTTTACTGCGCTAGTAGGGAGGGCTTTGATGAGTGACAGTGTAACCCCCCTACAGCCTAGTGAAAATGACGAATGGAATAACTTACTTCATATGACGAAAAAACTGAAGCGTATGGAATCACATGCTCATTATATGCTCCAGTATTTACGATCAGGGGCCATACCATCTGGCTAAGAGTAAGAAATGTCCCGGCATTATTTGTGGAAGCCCGCAAGTTCCAGGAGCGGAGGTCACTTATTGCGAACTGCTGCTCCAGGGACTGGATCATGCTGATAATAGAAACAGCTAGGAAAATGATGGAAGTCTTGAGTAAGGAAATCATATCACTGGAAGAAAAATTAAACACCTCGACGGCCTTAGAAGAAGCAAAGACTAGGCTTGATAAAATCAATACAGATATGAAGGATTTTGAGATCTATTTAACTAATGAAAAAACAGAAACACTAAAAAAGGATATTAGGTAGTACACTCAAGAGAGGGCCTATCCATACCTTAACTCCAATTACTATCAGTAATCTAATTACAATCAGGGGCATCAAGGAAGTGACAACAGTTATCGTGGGAGAATTCTTAATTTCTCCGATACATTTTCATCAGACTCTGATAATGATGTCACTCAAGAGATCAATGAACCAAAATATGACACCCACCCTTACCGTGGTAGACCAATGGGACAACAACCTTTTTGAGGTCAATCTCCTTTTTTTATCAAGGGGACAGTTTCGAGGGAGGAACAAGAGATGGGCATGAGACAGAGGAGAGCCACAAAAGATGGCCCCTCAACATCAGCAGCCATATTTGAAAACCAGAAACCATCAATACTGGTGGTAAATGTTGTAGAGAGGGAAGATCAAGAAAGAACAGATACTTTACCAATTTTTAACTTGTCATCATCAAATTTAAACATGGGTTTGTCATTTGTCCCCAGCACCCGGCCAAACGTGTTCAAGTTACATGAAGACCTGTTTTCTTTCTTTAGAAAAGTAAGGTTAAAAAAATTCTTTCAGGACCAACCAATGGAAAGTGAGGAGGTTAATCAATCCAAATGCAAGCCACCATCTCAGTTTACACCAACCTTAGAAATAGTGGGCCCTGAAGTTCATATTTTTGAACAGAATGTTTTGAAAGAAGTTGCCAGGGTTATTAAACATCTCCTTTTGGTGCAAAATAATGGTGCACAGACATAATATCGACTCCACAATATCGAATGGACAAAATATCGAGTTTTAAATATCGTTTGGAGAAAATATCGACAGGACAGAATATCGACAGCCAAAATATCGTTTTTAAGGTAAGTGAAGTAATATCGACTGTAAATAATATCGAAAGTAAAAAATATCTTTTTTTATATAATATGTAATTATTTATAGTGTTTTTATGTTATAATATGTGTGAAAAGTGTCATTTCATGTTATAATTATTTTTAATTAATGATTTTTTTTAAATAATTGTGTAATTTTATTCTGTAGCGGGTTGTGGGTTTATAGGGGAATAGGGTGGGAAGTAATTTAATTATAATTAATTAAATATGTAAATTTATTAATTGGTAGTAATAATTAATTAATTGGTAATTAAATATTATATGTTAATTATTTAAAATTTAATTGGTAATTAATTTAATTTAATTGATTAATTGCTAATTATGTAAATTAAAATAATGTATTTCCTGTAGCGGGTTGTGGGTTTACAGGGGAATAGGGTGGGAAGTAATTTAATTATTATTTATTAAATATGTAAATGTATTAATTGGTAGTAATATTTAATTAATTGGTAATTAAATAATATTTGTTAATTAATTAAAATGTAATTGGTAATTAATTTAATTTAATTGATTAATTGCTAATTATGTTAAATTAAAGGGGTATTTTTAGGGTTCAGGGTCAGTTTTTAGTTTTTGGGTAAAGGGGTATTTTTAGGGTTCAGGGTCAGTTTTTAGTTTTTGGGTAAAGGGGTATTTTTAGGGTTCAGGGTCAGTTTTTAGTTTTTGGGTAAAGGGGTATTTTTAGGGTTCAGGGTCAGTTTTTAGTTTTTGGGTAAAGGGGTATTTTAAGGGTTCAGGGTCAGCTTTTAGTTTTTGGGTAAAGGGGTATTTTTAGGGTTCAGGGTCAGTTTTTAGTTTTTGGGTAAAGGGGTATTTTAAGGGTTCAGGGTCAGTTTTTAGTTTTTGGGTAAAGGGGTATTTTTAGGGTTCAGGGTCAGTTTTTAGTTTTTGGGTAAAGGGGTATTTTTAGGGTTCAGGGTCAGTTTTTAGTTTTTGGGTAAAGGGGTATTTTAAGGGTTCAGGGTCAGTTTTTAGTTTTTGGGTAAAGGGGTATTTTTAGGGTTCAGGGTCAGTTTTTAGTTTTTGGGTAAAGGGGTATTTTTAGGGTTCAGGGTCAGTTTTTAGTTTTTGGGTAAAGGGGTATTTTTAGGGTTCAGGGTCAGTTTTGGGTTTTTGGGTAAAGGGTTTTTTTAGGGTTCAGGGTCAGTTTTGGGGTACAGGGGTACAGGGGTACAGTGTAAAAATAAAGTAAACTTAAATTTACATTAATTTAATTTTATGAAATTAAATTAAATTAAATTATATTTAAATAATTTTAAATAATTTAAATTAAAAAAAAGTATTATATACTTACCAATACTTACGTTGTAATGGTAGTGCGTTGTAAAAGTTGCGTTGTAACGTCATATATCCACTGTTGCACTCTTTGCAGTGGGAATAGTAATTTTTACTCTTTTGTATTTGTACGTTAATAATATTGGCTATTATTTAATAAAATTGTATTACTATATTTATATATGTTTTAAGAAATATGATAAAAAAATATTATTTTTTAACTTTCATTAATTATTTAATTATTAAAAGTTATTTTAAGTATTGTTAATTATATTTTAGTAATTAATTTTTTATATTAATGTAATTAAACATTGTTTTTAGTAAAGTCGATATTTTTTACAACTATATTTTTGTTAACGATATTTTGTACTCGATATTTTTGTACTTACCTGTTTGTACATACAAACTCGATATTTTGGTTGTAGATATTTTCTCGTCGATATTTTGGGTAGTCGATATTTTGGTAGTCGATATTATTTCAGTGATCCCAAAATAATGTCACCCACAGAAAACAAAGAACTATAGAGCATCAAATCAAAGAAATATCTGATGATAAAACTCTGTGACAAGGGAGGAGGCATAGCTGTCATGAGTAAGCTCGAATATGATGACAAAATTGATAAAATGTTGGGCGTACCACATCACTACAAAAAATCCCACCCAAGAGAATTGTCTAAGCTGAGAGACCTTATTGAAGAAACAACAGTGAGAGCATTAGAGCGGGGTGACATCTGTCAGCAGGAGTACAACTTTCTTAATAAACCCTGTCCCAAAATCCCAGCATTATATGGTCTTCCTAAGACGCACAAAGATGTAGTAAATCCACCTATGCGTCCTATTATATCAACCATAGGCTCAAGAACTGAGCCACTATCAAAGTATATTGACTCATATTTGTGTCCTCTAACCCAGACATACGAATCATTTTCGCAATACCGGAGAAATCATTGGCAAACTTGAAGGAATGCAATTTAACCCTAACACTGAGATACTAATAACCCTTGACATTGAGGCGTTGTACACCAACATTCCTCAATGTCAAGCATCACAGGCAGTAGCAGCCCTCTTACAAAGGACCCCAGGAGATAGGCCAGATGGATTTGTGCTCGAATGTTTGGAAATAGTTCTTATGAATAATTTCTTTGAGTTTAATGGGTCCCTACATCAACAGATTAATGGCACCAGCATGGGGGGATTCCTATGCTCCCAGTGTCACGAATATCTACATGGAAGAGTGGAAGAGAAGAAATGTCTTCAATGAGGCGGCTTCATTTTTTGACAATGTCGTGACGTGGAGATGCTTCATAGACAATATTTTCTTCATTTGGAAGGGAGATAGCGACTACCTCGAGGAGTATGTTTTGTAGCTAAATGTAAGTGACCCAAATCTGAAATTTACAGCCAAGAGCAGTGTTCAGTATGTAGAATTTCTAGATATTCTGATTTCGGGGTCTAACTCAGTCTTGGAGGTCAGCTTATTTCATAAAGCAACTGCAAAAAATACAATCTTGCAGTACCAGAGCTATCATCCTACCATTCAGAAAGACTCAATCCCGTTTGGGGAGTTTCTACGGATAAGAAGGAATTGTACCAGTATGACTGAATTCCACAAACATGGTAATGCCCTTAAACTAAGATTACTGGCTAGAGGCTACCCAAAAAGACTAGTTCGCCATGCGTACAAGAGGGCAAAATATTATAATCGCAAAGCTCTCTTAGAGGGAACACATCGAACCCCCAAATGAACAGGTAGTTTGTGTCATCAACCAATCCCCTTTTAATTTTAAGATAAAGAACAATATTCAGAAAAATTGGAAAATTCTGAATACGGATGACGATGGAACTAAGTTGGAGCAGCCATTGGTGGCCTTCCGTAGAAATCGTAATTTACGTGACATACTTGTACATACTAGATCAAACATGTCAGAAAGGATGCGTCAGACCACCATCACAGGCCTACCAATGGTGATGGGTAACCACAGATGTGGATCCTGTCATGCTTGCGACTCTGCCCTTGTTACGGATTCCATTGAGTATCAAGGTAAAATTTTCAAGTTGAAAGACCTTACGAATTGTAGAAGTCAAAATGTTGTTTATAGTCTAACTTGCCTGTGCAATCTGTCCTACGTCGGAGAAACGTTGCGTGAGTTCAGGGTGAGATACAGCTAGCACAAATCAGCGATACGTAATGGCAGAACAGAAGCCCCACTTGTTCATCATTTTCTAGCCAAACAGCACTCTGAAAAGGACATTAAATGGTGTATCTTGGAAAAGGTGAAGGGACAGACAGGGATTCCTATGGAGATAAATCGCAAAAGAAGGGAGTGTTTTCGGATTTTTTCCTTGGATAGCGTAAGAAATGGACTGAATGAAGAAATCCAGTGGAATATTACAAAACCCTGGTAATATCTTATTTGTAGTGGAAAAAAGTAAAATCATATGGGATATAATCTATTATCTTGGAAATATAATGGACATGTGACAGAGTACAGAGGAAATAGCAGATGGATTGTGTGATTATTGTTTTAAAAAAACAAAAGGAGTGTAAGGTTACAGTATAATTATGTTGAGTGGTGTAGACGATGTCTACTCCTGTGCCTGATAATATTGAGATATGATATTAGTTGTGTAATGGTGGCAGGACATCCGTCCAGTGATCGAGATGAGTGAACCTTCCCTGATATGGTTAGAAGTGGAGAAATTGACGACTGTAGGAATTTTTGGGAACCATGAATCATGTTTGTGGAACCCACTTTGTGTTGACCTATAGTTGAGACGAATGCCCCAAAGGACTCATAAAATAATGAGGTTAACGAGTGATCATCAGACGGTGGTCTGTTTTTTACTAAAGTAAAGGGGTGATGAAAAAAATACCTACTAAGTGGCAACCAGATAAAGTGTGGAAAACTCTGCGAATGGAGAGAGGCTGAAAGGTCTTTGAGTGAGAAACAGTGACTATGGTTTACCTTTTTAAAATAATGCGACATTCATATGGGCATCGAGTCCCTATTGAATTTGGCAACACAAATCGGCACAAGTAGTAGTAGGTTTGGTAATACAGTAGTGGTTACATCGCACATTGGCAGTGACAGTAAGCATGATAGTAGTAATTGCAGACATACCACATCTATGATGACAATTGGTATCAAGGATTGTGGAGTATCTTCATTTTGGAAATAATGCACTGTGTTCTAAATAACCTAATTCTCCTCCAACATGGCGCCGATATATGGGCAGTATTCTAAGTCGTTTTTGCAGTATGATTGACATACGATTCAGTTATGTTGGAGGTTGAGCGTAATGTTGTAAATCTTCCATTCCCTTTCAAACATGGTGCCGCGGCTTTAGTATGATGCTAAGTCCGTTGTTAGTATCTATGGACTTCGACGTAGTTACGTCATAGGCACAGTGGGACAGGGGAATGAACCCGTTTTCAAAAACACAGTAATGGCTGAAATGCGGGAGAATAGTCCGTAGTTTCTTTTTAGCTACAAATACCAGGTGTTTTAGTTAATTGGAGTTCAGCGCGAAGATGTCGGGTATGGGCCTGGTATATAAGGTGACTTCTTGGGGAGTGCAGGTTACTCGTGGAAACGTGAATGACGTTGAACGATGCTGACAGACAGATATGCCAAGTGAAATAGGTGAGAGCCATGTAGTTAGGCTACAACACTGGGATATAATTTGGGATGGCTAAAATGTAGTAAGGAGTATGAAGGGGCTATATGTGAGATTACACTGTGATGCAGGCTGTAAGGCAGTGTAAAATTAAGGTTGTTGAGGTATGTTCTCACTATTGATGAAGGGGATAGCTTTTGAAGAGATAAGGGTGGGACTAAGACCTATGTGAAGTGAAATTAAACAGAGTAATGCCACTTCGATTTTGAATGGGAAGGAGAGCGAAAGGGAATGAGAGAACTTTGGGTTAGGTTGCTGTCAGAAAGAGTGGTAACATGGAAGGGACGCAGGGGTAACAATGTAGCTTGTAGGCAATGAGGTTTAAAATAGTGTGGAGAATGGATAGGAAAAAGTAACCCAGTTGCCCATATTTTGGCAGTGACTTTATGAATATAATGTGGTCGGAATGGAGATTGATGGATTTGGAGAAATTGGCATTAAAGGAGTAGCTAGCAGATACCGGGAAATACAAGGAAACGATTCCAAGGTATTTGTGGGGGAGTATAGAACAAAAATTGAGAATGTTATGCTTTGTTATTAGTTTCATGTGAGTTATATTAGTTTTCATTGTTTCCTACATGTAGGTTGTAGTATCTTACGGTGGAATCTTAGAATAACCCATGCTGGCCAAACTCAGACAGGATTGAAGACGCTCCCCTTTCAGCAAGATTCTCAAGGTAATAAGGTTGAAAGATCATGGTCAGAAAATAAAAAATGTCCTTAATGGAGAATAGGTGTTTGACCTACCCTTTCCTCTATCTTACAGTGGAATCTCAGAATAGCCCATGTTGGCTAAATCGAGACAGGATTGAAGACACTTCCCCTTTTTTTGCAAGATACTCAAGGTAATAAGGTTGAAAGATCAGGGTCAGAATATGAAAAATTTCCTTGTTAGTTGATAGAACTTCCTTTGCTTCTATCTATCTATCCAGCAGATAGCATTTTCTTGTTTGATGAACGATTAGAATTTGGAGTGATCTCCGAGAGTCTTTGGATGTTCAAAAACGTAAAACCGAAGATTAAATCAAGAGTGAGTATTGATACAGTATGATCAACTACAGCTCCAGATAGGATGAAGCCAATAGAATAAAAATAAAAATGAGAGTTGTGATAATGTTTACAATATTTTTGATATACAACGAAGGGAGCACATGAATGTTCCTTTTGCCCTGAGTGAGTGAGGGCAACAGAATTGTAAGATTTTGGCTATTTTAACTGACGGAAATCACTGGTGTTTCTTGGTAATAGGAGGCACTGTGGGGAAATGTTTTTAAGAATGCTGTTAATTGTTGATCGGTCCAAACAATGTCTCTCACATTACTATATGTCATGGGCATAAAATTTAATGTGGATTTTTCATATACATTTTTGCAGGAATTTCCAGGGTGTAGAGAACGAGTGTTGACATATCTGGCGGGTCCTGATGAAGGTGGCTTCTATTGTTGTTGTCTGACACCCAAACGCGTTGACCAAGTCCTTGTAAAATCCCACTGATTGTAGTGGCTCTGTATTGGGCAATAGACAGAAAACCAACGAAACGTGTTAACTTGCACAGATATACTAAGTTGTGAATGTGTATGAGGTATGATTGAGTGAGTGGAGTGTCTGTATTTGTTCTCTACCTGGTAATAAATGTATTAGCATGTGAATAATGAATTTTGTATTATGATTTACTGATGACAATAATGTATTTTTGATTAAATTTTTACGCTGAAAATAACGATATGAAAGAAGAGCTAAATAAAGAAAGAATTTAAATAAAAAGATAACGAGAAAGTAAAATTATTTTGTCATTGGATTTTGGTTGTGCCTGTGTCTATTTTTAGAGGTTAAATCCAGTAAGAAAATAAAGAGGTCACGAGAGAGTTGGTTTCATAGTGCTTGCTGTTTTCTCCCCTCTTCTCCCTGATCTGAAAGTAATCACATTAGTGGGGGGCCCAGAACTTTTACTCAACCTCAGTGACCAGAATACCACCCCTTCCTGTGGAAGCTCGCCAACATCAGACTCAAGCAGCTAGTCATCGCACCAAGCCACATAGCAGGACACACAGTCGAGCACGACTCCTCCGCCAGCAGGAACTTCAATTACAGCCACACCCCCGGACTCTCCTAGACCGACCATCATTGTATAAATCAATTCTTCACCATGCCCACCGTACACCACCGCCATCATCACCCCCCTCGCAGCTGGATCGAGGCCACCAAAGAACTTCTCATCTACTCCCTCAGCACCACCACTCCACCAACGCTTACAGACGATAACACAGCAGCGTGCAAGCGCCACCGATGAAACTCCAACTGCGCCGACACCCATCAATAAAAGACCAGGCAAAATCTAGCACCACGTTGCGCCGTATTTGCAAAGAGACGCCTGTAGGCATATGAGTGACCTTGTGAAACCCTGTGATACATCATACCTGCATCAGGTATGATGTAGGCAGGATGTGCGTTCCCACACAACAAAGCCTCATAAGACTGGCCCAGTGAAATCCATCAATTTTCACTGTTGTAGGATGGCACTGCGTCAGTACCTTACACCTGCCTGATGGCAAGTGTAAGGGTGACGCAGTACCACAGGGATAGTCTGGCCCCATGCATTGCTGGAGTTGCGTCATGCTCATGACACAACAGCAGCAATGCGTGACTTTAGCGCTGACAGATACATCAGGATTCCAGACGTATCTGTCATTACTTGCAACATGGAGCGCTGGCCAGTGAATGCGGCTCATCCATGGTGTTGCAGGAAGGGTGTAGTGAAAAGTGTTGCAACGCTGTCTTGTCGCAGCACTGCAACACTTTTCATGACTGATGCCCAGGAATGCACACTATCTTATTGATGGTGCATATTCCTGCCCTGTGGATTTGTCACAGGGCAGCGCAGCAACATTGCTTTCAGCGCTGTCCAGCACCAAAACCTGCTAAAATGAGGCCCCAAGTGTTATCTCCATTTCACACATTTTTGGGTCTTCCAAACTTCGAGGATTCCCTTGTAAAAATCGCAAAGTGGGGTTAGCGGCTGTTTTTCCACGAGAATGCCTCCCTTTTATGTCATTATCGCTAACAGAAGTTGCGATCTTTTCTATGAAAGTTTTCACCAGAAAACTGCTGCTAACTGAGGTTAGCAACAGCTTGTACATATGGCGATAAAGAAATTGCTCCAATATTGTCAAAAAAGTGCCACTAAAGTAGCATTAACTCCTTATACATATGCCCCTAGGTGTTACAGTATTGCCAGAACAACCTGATTAGTTTCTTTTTTAACTGATGTCCTTTGGGACATTGTTGTATGATACAATTATTATCCAGGTCCCTCTTGGGTGTGAGGCAACTCCTGTTGTGTGAACTATTACCGTAAAAACTTTGAATACAGAGAGAGCAAATGGACTCATACTCTCAAAACAATTAGCAATGGTCTGATTTAGAGTTTAACAGATGAAGTATTGTCTGCTGGGTTGGTGGAGGACATTACCTCTGCATCCTGACAGTTCTCCATTCTCCAAATTTAGCAATAATCGCAGGCCAGTGGTCACCTTTGTACATTGAAAGGAACCGTGGTCACAGTGGTTCCTTTCAATGTACTAAACTTTTGGTGGAATGTCCCCATCTGGTGGATGCCATACAGCAAACATTTTGATGTTTTAGTTTTTCAGAAACAAACTTCGAACTAACTCCCAAAGTGTGAGTTAGCTTCTGATAAGCAAAAAATCGAATTACCCCTAAACTCTGGGAGTTTTCTCCCAGGAGGTGGGGATCATTATTGTTTTTTTCCTTATCCACATCGCCAGGTTTTTTTCTTGTGGTGAAGGACAGGAAAAAAGGCATTACACCATCCATCTTAAAGAGGACAGGTGTGGTAATGTCTTCCTTTAGATGGAACTGCATCAGAGGAAGTATTGCCTCAACAGCACCAATGGGGGCACTCACGATTAAAAACCTATGGTCCACCCGTCTCTAAATGAGGTGGGATGACCAAGGGTTTGATGGACAGGGTACTCTGTGGCATTTACAACAGCATACCCTGTCGGCCAAACTCTAAATTAGGCCTAATTGTCTCAATGGATCTAGTAATTTGCATAGTATGTTTCAAAACTGCTGTCATTAACAATATATGTTTGCCAGTCTATCATTTTGAGTTATCCATCCACTTTCTGAAGCAATGGTATTTTAACCTTTAACATGTAAAGCCCATCATTGCATTTAGCTTGTCTTGATAATATAGTGTTTTTTACATCCAGCTCCTTCACACTTAGCAAGAAGTTTGCGATCTCGTAACAACAATATCCACCCTTTAAAGGTAACACTGTTTCTGTTTGAGAAAAGAAAACTTTGTTTCACATACATTGTATATGCTTTTTGTGAGACATTTCCAGCCTTTCATTTAACCATATTTGGAACACCAATTCAAGAAGAGTAGCTTGTTGCCTCATTGATTTACTGTTTTTCTCTTTAGATAGAGCTTTCTCAGCAGGTATTCATTGATGACTCCCTGTTGTGATGGAAGTTACAGAGGTGAGATGCAGTTGCTCTTAACCACATAACCTAGATATTTAGCTACCCTTTTATTGATTTGGTCTATGTCAATTCTTTTAAAGTGTTCAGAACCTATTCAGTAATGGTTGTGCCACAAAAAAATGACATTGTGTGCCATCATTTTGATTCTGTGTTTAGTTAAGTGGAACACTCACTGGTGTGAAGCAATTGTTTACTGTTCTTAAACTTGAACGGAAACCTTGCATCCCACTTTGTTTCTTTCATTTTAACTCTTTTCTGTTCGAGTGGTTGAAGAAGATCTAATTTGACCAGTTTAAGGTGCTAGCCATCTCTTGGCACAACTTCATTCCAAATTAGGTTTTTCAGTTTTAAATCATAGAATTTCATAGGTAGGTAAATTTTAACTTATCTAATTTTCTGTAAATCTTTTACTCAAATCCCACTTTTCTGTTTTGTAATCAAATGAAATATATTACTTCAATTTAAAATTTCAATGGTGTACTTCACTGACTCCTAATCTTATTCTTTCATTTATTTATGAGGCATACAATTTGACTTTAAGTTTTTGGACCAACTGTTCTTTTTTTATTTTTTGGGTCCTCATTTGCTGTATCCTCATTCCAAAAAGTATTCAACCACCTTATTGTCATTCCAGGAAAGAGCAGTAAAGACATAACCACTTCCTGTACTCAGACAGATATGCAACATTGGCGGAAGATACTTCCCGGAAGATCGTACTCCATCGAGGCCTATCACAGCCTGTTGGCCCTTGTTTCGTTGTAATACGACAGACCCATTCTGGACCATGGAGTAAAAGGGCATAATCATCGGACCCGGGGGGGAAACAAAAAAACAAAAAAAAAACAGAAGGCCCGAATAACTCAGCGTCTCCAATTGATTAAAAGATTCCAGAAGGCAAGGCTCATAAAACTACCTGACCTACCTATATCTACCTTTGATGTTTCGTAAAGGGATAACAGCCATTCTGCATGGGTTGGAGGGTTGGGATCGACCCAGTGTTTGCAAATTTGCCTTCTTGCAAGGAGAATTGCATAGAAAAGGAAGGTTCTCTCTCTCTCCTTAATACTTTCTTTTAGTCCAAATATAATTAGTGCCAGACTGATGGAGATCAGGGTTTAAGAATTGACTCTATGGTGACCCTTACCTCTTCCCAGTAGCCACTTATAGCAGGACAGTCCCAAAACACATGAATGTCGGAAGGTGCTGGGAGGAGGAACTTTTTGCAACACTTTCCTGGCTGGAATTTAGAAAGCCTTTGGGGGGAAAGATAAGCCCGGTGGTGTGTAAAGAGATGGTTGCGTCTTAACCAAGCAGGTTTAACAGCTTTGTATGAGAGACTGAAAGAATTTAACCATAGATCCTTTACTTGGGTCCCCAATTCATCCCCCCACAATGCTGACGGGAGCTGAAATTCACCATCCGCCTCGGCCATAATGGACCAGTACCAAAAGGCCACCTCCTTACGCCCCGTTTGCCTTTCTACCAGGTGTCTCTCTAAACAACTATAACCCCCGACCTGATCATTTATTTTTGACTGCTCTCGAGACCAGCTGGCTAATTGCAAATATTTGAATCTAGATAGAGTTGGACCGACCTTTTCGAAAAGCACTTCCCATTCCACCAAAGATCCTCCCACCATCAACTCTCCCCAACTTAGAATCCCAGCTTCTCGTAAGGGGTGAGAGAGACTATCTTTTAAACATTGGGGGTCCCCGGGGAATCCCAAATTGGGGCGAGATTAGAAAAATATGCCAACCCAACTCTAGACTTTATCTGAACCCATTGTCTCAGTAGTGATTGTAGAGTCTTTAATCTCACCTTCTTAAAGAATCTTTGATGACCAAACTTAAATAAAAAGCCCTCAAGCTGGAGATTAGACCCAATTAACATAGCCCTAAACATTTTACCAGTTGAGTTGTCCACAGTGGTCTTCAACATCATCCTGGAGTAGGACAGCTGAAATACCCATGCATAATATTCCAGGTCCGGTAATGCCCTCCCTTCTCCCTCCTCCTTCTTAGTTTTTTCCAAGCCAGTCTTACAGATTTATAGCTCCAAATAAATGAATTGATTTGCTGCTGGCATTTATGAAGCTGTTTGGGATCAAAAGCAAGTGGAATTGAATTAAAGATAAACGTAAATCTCTGGAGGATCGACATTTTTACTAAATTTGTTTTCCCATAGACCGTTAAAGGAAGAAAGGACCATGCTCTCATTAGTGTCTTTGCCTCGCGACAGACCCGATCTAGGTTAGTCTGAGCTAGAGTACCAATGTCGTGGGTGATTTTGACTCCCAAATACCGGATTGAGGGGGTAACTGGAAGAAGTGAGTTATCTATATTCCAGGTCATCAGCTCAGTTTTCCCTGCGTTAGTTTCATATCCAGAGACCCGTCCAAATTCCTCCGTCTTTTTATGACCACCGGAAAGGCCTGGGCTGGGTCTGTGGTGTATACGAGTATATCATCGGCATAAAGTCCGACCTTCTTCTCCCAGCCACAGAATGAAAATGGCGGGATGCTACATTCGTCCCTCACGATCTGAACGAAGGGTTCCACATAGATGTCAAATAAGAGTGGAGAGAGTGGACAACCCTGTCTGGTACCACTCATGATTTTAAAGGGTTCAGTACGGGAGCCATTCACCAAAAGGCTAGCCCTGGGAGCCCTATATAAAAGGTTAATTGCTCAGTTAAACTTCGGCCCGAATTGAAACTTCTTCATCGTTGCATCCAGATAGGGCCAATTGACCCTATCGAATGCCTTAGTGGCATCAAGGGTCATGATAGCCAGAGGCAGGGCGAAGGTTGTGGTGATATCGATCGCGCCTACCGGATCGGGAGTTAGGTCTGCCAGCTGACGTCCCCGTATAAAGCCGTTTTGGTCTTGATGTATAATCGTGCCGATCTCCCTCCCAAGCCGCGCCGACAAAATAGCGGCAAAGATCTTATAGTCGTTGTTTAGGAGCGAGATCGGCCGATAAGATACACAGTCGCCCGGGTCTTTACCAGGTTTTAAAATCAGGGCGATGTTAGCATCGGCCCAAGTCTCAGAAGGTGACGCTCCATTCAATAAGATGTCATTAAACAGGTCCGTCAAAACTGGTACAATAGCCGAACCGAGAACCCAATAAAGCTCCCCAGGGATGCCATCAGGCCCGGCGGCCTTCCCCTTCTTTGATTGTTTAATGGCGTTACTAACCTCTAACTCTGTAATCTCCTTATCCAGACGTTCACTCTGCTCCCGAGCAAGCACAGGAAGTCTGGCCTTTTCTAGCCACATATCTCTGGCCGCTGGATCATCAACAGTCTCCTCTGTATAAATAGACTGAAAGAACTCCTGAAAGGCTTTCCCTATGTCTGTATCAGAGATCTTAGGGCAAGCTTCTCCCTCAACTTTCACCTCCCTGATATGGTTTTTAGCCTGGTCAGATTTAATTTTCCAGGCTTGCCTGCAGCCTCTCCATATTCAAAGTGCGAAAGCTTACAAGCCTCCCACCTCTTAGCCACCCTTTCCTGCAAGATGTTATCGAGTTTCTCTTTTAGTTCCTTCCGTCTCTCTTGATCTATTGAAGACCAATTATCGGAGCCGAGTATTGAGTCAAGTGATGTCAGCTCCCGCTCTATACTTGCTATTGCCTCATTATACTGCTTCTTTCTGTATGCGGCTCGGTTCGTGATACACCCTCTTAAGTAGGCCTTAAAGGTTTCCCACACAATTGCAAGTGGGGCTGAGTTTAAATTACGGTCAAGGAACAAGGTAGCCTCCCCTACCAAGAAGTCCGTCTCCACTTCCTTCAGCAAAATGGTCCTATCAAAGGACCAAGAGGTGTGCTTAGTGTGCTGACCCAGGGTTAAGGAGAAAGAGATTGCTGAGTGATCCGACAGGTGGGAGGGGAGGTATGTCACACTCTTCAGAGCATCTCTTAGAGTGTAGCTAAATAGAGCATAGTCAATGCGGGATTTATGTTTATACTTTAAATTGTGGAAGGACACCCCCAACTTAGTACCAGCTCTCCCCCTCCATACGTCCACTAACCCCAGGGTTGCCATAGCTGTTGTGAGAGCTGACCTAGATTTGGTATGTGACAGTGCTCTGGAATTGGGCGATTTATCCAACTTAGGATTTAATACTATGTTAAAATCTCCTATCCATATAATGGGGTCTTGGGAAGTAATCAAGTGGCCTTGGATTACATCTAAGTATGACGGGTCATCGTGGTTAGGGCCATAATATCCCAGTAAGGTGAAGGCCCTCCCCCCAACTGTACATTGACCAATAACCATCTACCACTGGGATCCTCCTTGTAATCAATTATCTGAGCTTTGGCCTGTATCTTAAAAAGGATCAGAATCCACCGGATGTTGGCATTGTGATCAGTACAGAGAAAATTGTCTACCCATTTAAAATTTTTCACCATATCCTTGACCTCCTGTTTTAAAAGATGTGTCTCCTGGATGACGATGACCTGCGCGGGGGAGTCTCTAAGATATTATAGGATTTTATGTCTCCGCCCCCTTACACGCAGGCCATTGACATTCCAGGATAGGAAGTGTAGACCCGTCATTTGCTATCTTGGCCCCTCTCCCCACGTCTTCCCTTCCAAACCATAGGAAACCCAACGTAGCTACTCCTATCCTGGACATTATTAAATTTACGGCAGTTATGATGTATACTGATGGATATGTGGAAAAGAGGGCCGGCATTTGAGAACTTTTTAGTGCTTTCCCTCCCCTCCCCTCCCCCTGGAAAACCCCCCCTTACTTGACCTGGCGGGATGTATCGCCAGATGGCGTCTCCATCGCGATCCTGCCCTAGTCTTGTCTGTGTATACTAAAGGTTATGGCCGGCCCACGTGTGTGTGTTACACCCCCCAAAATTATGTGGGTGAGGGAGGCCCCACCCTGAAACTTGCGGCCAAGATTGTGCCCTAATAGGAGAAGAACAAAGGAACCCACACTCATAATGTTTCACACCATTTTGATTCGGGATGAAAAAGATAAACAAAACTTAATATGTTTATCTTGGCAATTAGTTATGCCGTTTTATTCAACAATTCTATCAACAATAGATATCAATCTAAGTCAAGAGAAGTATCAATGTCTTGAACTTACTGACCATAAACGTGCAACTGAACATTCAAATCAAAAAATTGCGTGATTGCACAAACATGTGACGAAACATACATATAAATTGTCAATTCAAATCAAAAATTGCGTGATTGCACAAAAATTTGGCGAAACATACATATAAATTGTCAAAAACATGTGACTAATATACAATATACAAAAACAAGTGAAAAGGGAATTTGTCAATGTATCATTTCATGACATTATCATACGATATTGAAACAATATTCACAAGAGTTTTTTGGACGAACCGATTTACCTCAAATCCCCAGAGGTACGTGTCTTTTTAACGTTGTACATATGAGAAAGGTTGAGTAGGTTGAGGGGAGCATTCTGTAACAAGTATCCACAATTTTTGTGTCTTTATTAATAGGTCAACAAATGGGGAATGGAATACATTTGGCCCTGAAGAGAGTTTGAGAAGAAACCTCCCAAACTCGAAACGCGTAGGCGGACAGGATTAAATCCTAGCTTGTTGAGAAATAGTTAAAACTGTTAGGAACATTACGCCTGTTAACATCTCTACCGAGAGGTCGTTTTGTTATATGGAAGCTCATTAATAGGCTTCATTTTGGTCAAATATTTTTCAATATCGTATGATAATGTCATGAAATGATACATTGACAAATTCCCTTTTCACTTGTTTTTGTATATTGTATATTATTCACATGTTTTTGACAATTTATATGTATGTTTCGCCAAATTTTTGTGCAATCACGCAATTTTTGATTTGAATTGACAATTTATATGTATGTTTCGTCACATGTTTGTGCAATCACGCAATTTTTTTATTTGAATGTTCAGTTGCACGTTTATGGTCAGTAAGTTCAAGACATTGATACTTCTCTTGACTTAAACTGATATCTATTGTTGATAGAATTGTTGAATAAAACGGCATAACTAATTGCCAAGATAAACATATTAAGTTTTGTTTATCTTTTTCATCCCGAATCAAAATGGTGTGAAACATTATGAGTGTGGGTTCCTTTGTTCTTTTCATAAAGTATTTGGGCCCGTACCCCACTCATGTCCGAATGGGCCACACTCCCCCTTTTTTGTAAAAACTAATAGGAGAAGAAACATGTTATTTCCTAATAAGATGCGGCCTACACAGTTTCCTATGCAAATTCCATTAAAATAGTTTTTTTAAATATATTTTTTTCCTCTATTCCCACGTGACTGTGATATATAATTTTGTATTATTTTTTTTAATTTATACCGCTTTTTTTTCATCATTTATCCCCCCTTTTTTTTTTCTTTTATCTATTATCTTCTATTCCCTTCCCTCTCCTATTTACTCCCCCAAAGCCAGAGCACTCCAATACCCTGTGGAGTCGCCCAAGTATCCAAATCCTTGCTTCTAAGGCATTGGATGATTTATTCAAGGATCAACATTAGTCTTGGAACTGGGGATATTTGTTTTTAAATCTCCTCATCCTGTCTGCCATTTCCGGTCTATTGGCTTTTACATAAGAAAGTTATTACATTGCTATGGAATATAAGAGATTATAAGAGAATAAAACAGGTATGGCTAGCGCAAAAAGTAATCTAAATGCCCCCCTGTTTATGGTTACTGATGGTGGCTAACAACTCATCTGCATCTAGGGGTGAGCGGATGTTATATATCTTGTTGTTAAACATTACCCTTAGAAAAGCAGGAACCTCATCTGCACGGTCGCCCCTAGGGCCCTAAACTTGTTCATTTTCTGACCCAGCTCCCACTATCTGTCTAGTGTAGTTTTAGACAAGTCTGACCTAACTTCAAAAGAGAAGTCTGGGGCCTTCAATGACTTAGCCTTGAGGGCGAGGTTCAAGGTCTTCTCTTTGATGGAGTAAGTCAAAAAGTTCACCAGAATTTTCCTGGGCTTCACTGTTCCTGAGTTCAGACGGAAGGGGTCAAGGTGTATCCTCTGGATGTCATTTTCTAAGTCTGCAGTAGTCTCCTCCAGGTTGAGAGCGTTCTTTAGTAGGGAGACTACATATTGCTTGATCTCCCCTCCCTCTTTTCCTTCAGGGATCTTTAAGAGTCTAAGATTGTTCCTCCTGGAGTAATTCTCCAGGGACTCGACCCTGTCCTTCACAGCATCCCCTTCTCTCTGCAAAGACTGGATCTTAACCTAATGTTGTCTCAAATATTGGGGTGCTGATAAACCACTCTGTACCATCAGAAGTGAAGTAATGAATTGCAAGAATGAACTACTTTCCCAATACAATCAATGCTCTTTCATTTGATTCCTTTTTGGTGCAAAATGTATTATTACAATTAATCTATGGTTTGTAGAACCTTGGCTATTTGTGTATGGCTGTCTATCATATATTTTGTTCTAGTAAGAGTTATTTTCCAACCTCCATCAATATCCATCATTATTATGTGCATATTGTGCTAATAATTACAACTAATGTGGTTAGACAGCCACAAGTTGTTATATATATCTATGTTTACTGAAAAAATCAAAGGTTACATGGGCGTATAGTTAGACCTACATTTCACTCTTACAAAACCAGTAAAATTCTGAAGTTATAGTTATATGTGCTATCCTACACTAGCGGAGTGACCACCGCACCTGAATTGCACGATACTCGGCATCTCAAGGCCCTGCACACCCTCGACGGAGGAATCGATACAGCACTATACGCCGGACTGGCCCATCGACAAACTGCGGCCCAGCGAGGAACGGAGCTGCAGATCACCGGACTGTAGTAAGAGTCTGGGCCGGCACGTACAGCACGCCACCCGGACTGAGGTAGCCCCGCCCACCGCTGCACAGTAGAAAGCGCGAATCATCGCGGAGCTCGGAACCGGAGAAGGACCCGAAAAGAAGGCCCCTGCTCTCTGAGTGTGTCGGACGGGGAGATCGTAGGCAACAACAAGCTGTGCCCCCCTCCCCCCCCTCGGTCCTGCCGGAGCGCAAGACCGCAAAAAGGCGAGCGGACCAGAGACGTCGAGATCCTGGACAGCCGAGGGTGACATCAGCACGCCATTACACCAACGGCCTGTCTGGACTCACCACAGAAGGCACCTAGGCGACATATCCATCCTGGAGGACTCGAACTGGCCGCTACTGCCCACCTGCACTTCCCGTCCATCACGGCCCTGAGTGGGGGTGAAATCACCGCGTAAGGCCCATGCGCCCACACCCCATCTATATGAGCAGCGTGGCTGACCCCTAGATCCTCCTGCACTGTCGCTGGCCCCCCACCCCCCTCCCTGCAAACCAAAGGCGAGTGGTCAAGGCGTGCGCAGACCCGGAGACAGTGACCCCTGAGGCGTGGGGACAGCTAGCCACTAGAGAGGAGGAGACCCCCAAGAACTCACTCGGAAGCGCCGCAGTGAAGCTTCAAGATGGGCAAGCCGGATCGGAACCAACCGAAATTAAACTTCGATCAAACAAAGAAACCTCCAGAACAAAATGGCGACAATCAGCCGTCGTCCACTCCTACAGCGCCAGCAGCAGGTGATATGGCTTCTGACACCATACAATCAATGTTCCATACAATCCAAACAGCTCTGACAAACATTGACGGCAAAATAGACAATCTCACCCACCGAGTCGATCGAATGTCTGAGAGATTAGATAGACATACGGAGCGACTAGACATGGCAGAGCGCAGAATATCGGAGGTGGAAGACACGGCTGCCCACATGTCTACGAAACAAGCGGGCGTGGATAAACAACTAGCTGCATTGTCAGCCAAAGCTGAGGATTTGGAAGCCAGGGCCAGATGGAGCAACATTCGCATAATGGGTATTGCGGAAACTACCAACACAGGCCCGATGGAGCAATATGTGGAAAAACTATTAATAACCCTGATAAGCAGAGACACTTTCTCAGAGGTATTCCTGATCGAACGGGCCCACAGGTCATTAGCCCCGAAACCACCGGTGGGTGTCAGACCACGCCCCATCATTGCAAAACTACTGAACTACCGCGACGCGGCCCTACGCAAGGCGCGCGAACTGGGCTCCCTGCAACATGAGGGCATGGACATAGCACTCTATCCTGATTTCACTCAAGCTGTCCAAGAAGAGCGGAAAAAATACGTGCAGGTAAAGCAAAAACTTAGAGATCTCCAGATCCCATATGCCATGCTATACCCGGCCAGGCTGAAAATCACCGATGACGGTACCGCGAAGATCTTCAATGATCCAAAGGCCGTGTCAAAGTACCTACAATCGCGAAGACCTAAAGGAGAACGCAGGAGATCCCCAAGAGACAGACAACAAGAGCAAGACCACATGTCGGATGTGGAATGACTTGACCAGTATGACTGAGCCAGTTTATAATCACAAATGTGACTGTACCGGCCTAATTGCTCATAGTTTGCGACACAGGTGATAGTCACATACGCCGCACCCAAGGGCGGTGCAGCGCTGAGTGTCCTGAGGCGCAGAGCTCCCCTACACTCCTGAGATCCTGGATGCGTCTACAGTCGGACCAGATAAGTGCCTTGCGGGATGCTCAGAGCTATGTGTGCCAGAGAACTGCTATTTTTACTATGCTGGCTGGGGTTCCTTGTGGTTGGGACTTGATGCATACGGACAGGGTAGGGGCCGATTTGGGGTGCATGGTCAACAGCCGCAGTGTACTCTCATGTTGTCCAGTTTGGCCTCCCCGCCTCACGTTCCTAGAGGAAGGGGATGGCCATGGCCAGGCAGCTGCCGCCCACTTGTGAGCACCACAAAGGTTTTCTTTTGTTTACAGGAGCGAAAGGGAATGGGGGGGGTGTCTTTGTCCAGGGGGTTGCAACAAAGTGGGAGGGGGAGGGTACGGGGAGTTATAGTTAAACATCACCTAGCAGAATGTGGCACCACTAGTTTCAGTTCACATGACCATGTGACGCTAAGATCAGCCCATGACACGTACACTACCTACCATAATTGGTATTCGCAAGATGGCCGGGACGAGCCAGACTAGGGAGTTGACTCTGTTGTCATGGAATGTGCGGGGCCTACAGGACCCACGTAAGATTAGGAATGTACTCGCATACTTAGACAGACACAAGATAGATGTTGCATGCCTCCAAGAAACCCACACGACACCTCGGAGGGACACTGGAATAGGGGGCAGGTGGGCTTAATACCGAGTGGCGTCCTCATACTCCAACTACGCCAGGGGTGTCCTGATACTGGTAAAACGCAACATCCCGTTCACACTACATCACGCAGCCACGGACGATCAAGGGTGGTATATCATACTCAGGGGAGACTTTGGAGGAACAGATCTCACGGTAGTTACGTCCTATGGCCCTAATATTGATGACCCGGTATTTTATGATGACATCTGGATTAAACTCAGCGAAACATACCCGATGGAAGTAGTGTGGGGTGGAGACTTCAAAATATGCTTAGACCCAAAGATGGATAGAGCCACGGGCTCTGCCAGCCACGGCAGAAAAAAAAAAATAGTTATATGTGCTAGATATAACTCACGCCCCCACAATGCCCTGCTGATGGCCTCACATATTACATCACTCATTCACTCATGACATGGTCAGTGACATCACTGGTGACATTATCCAGTGAAGTGTGTTTTCTAAACGATTATGAATGTTAAACATATATACCAAGGTACTACAAAAGTTGACATAGTATACTTTCTGTACTCCTAATGACTGATACTATTTCTGACATATATTTTGTGAATGGCTGTGTGACTGTGTGTATCTGTGTGTGAGTGGGTATCTGAGTGCCTGTATGGGTGTGTGTGGGTGGCTGTATGCGTGTATAAGTATGTGAATGAGTAGTTGTGTGGGTCAGTGAGTGACAGTGTGAGTGACTGTTTTGTTGAGTGAGCGGCTGTGTAAGTGGCTTTTTGGATGACTCAGTAGCTGTAAGATTGGCTTTTTGCGTGGCAGTTTGGGTGGGTGAGTCGTTGTGTAAGTAACTGTATGGGTGAGGGAGTAGGTGTCTAAATGGCTGTATGAGCGAGTGACTGGCTGTTTGATTAAGGGAGTTGGTGTGTGAGTGGCTGTTTCATAGAGTAAATGTCTGTGTGAATGGAGGTATAGGCGAGTAAGTAGATGTGTGAGTGCTTGTATGGATGTGTGAATGGTTATGTAAGTGTTTGTGTGGGTGTGCAAGTGACTGTGTAAGTGCTTGTATGGGTGAGTGCATGGCTGTATTAAGAGACTGTATGGGTGAGTCATTGGGTATGTGAATGGCTATAAAGGTGAATAAGTGGGTGTGTGAGTAGCTGCATGGATGAGCATGTGGCTGTGTGAGTGACTGTATCAGTAAGTGACTGGTTGAATGAGTAGCTCTATAGAGTGACTGTGTAAGTAGTTTTATGGGTCTGTGAATGGGTGTTCGAGTAGTTGTGTGGCCATTTGAGTGGGTGTATGATAGGGGTATAAGTGCTTTTGTGGATTATGTCATGAGTGATACCCTCATGATGTGATTTGAGATGTCATCAGTGATGTAACTGACCATGTCATGAGTGATGGCACTGACCATGTCATGAGTGATTTAATAAGTGAGGTCATAAGTAGTGCATTGCTGGCTGAGCTAACTATAACTGCTGAATTTCACTGGTTTTATACAAGTAAAATCTGAGCCTAAATAGAATATTCTATTTGCTGTTTCAGTTAATTCCTAAAGTTAATTTAAATTATATTTCCTAACTATAACATCCCTGTAACCTTTGTTTTTTTAAGTGAATTTCTAAGGTATTTTTAGTGCTGTTTTCTACCTATAACTTCCATGTAACTTTTCTTTTTAAAGTGAATTTCTAAGCTATTTTATTTCCTAATTGTAACCACTAACTTTTGACAGTGAGTATGTCAGTGACTGCATGAGCCTCTCAGTGAGTGGATGTGTGAGTCTCTGAGTGGGACAGTGAGTTTGTGTGAGTGTGTCTGAGTGGATCGGTGAGTGGGTGTGTGTCTGAGTGTTCTCTGTTTTTCCCTCTTCTGTTCTGTTTTGCCTTTTTCTGCCTGTTTCTCTGACCTCTGTTTTGACTTTCCTGCTCATTCTCTGCATTTGTTTTGCATTTCCAACTCATTTTTATGCCATCTCTGTTGGCTCTTTCTGCTCATTGCTAACCTTTATTTTGCCTCTTTCTGCTTGTTTCTCACCTTTATTTTGCCTCTTGCTGCTGGTTTCTGACCACTATTTTGCCTCTTTCTTCTCATTTCTGGCCTTTATTCTGCTTCTTTCTGCTTGTTTCTGACCTTTATTTTTCATCTTTCCCCTCTGTCCCAGGGACTATGGGGGAGCCTCAAGGTCCTTGTGGTCCCAGCCGGCCTCTTTCTGCTCATTTCTAACCTTTATTCTGCCTCATTTTGCTCCCTTCTGACCTTTAGTCTGCCTCTTTGTGCTCATTGCTGACCTTTATTTTGCTACTTTCTGCTTGTTTTTCTTTATTTTGGCCTTTTCAGCTTGTTTATTACCTTTTTTGTCTCTTGCTGCTCGTTTTGGACCTTTATTCTCTTTTTTGCTCATTTTGCACCTACATTTTGCCTCCTTCTGCTCATTGCTGACTTATATTCTGCCTCTTCCAGCTTCTTTCTCACATTGAGATTTTGTCTTTTGCTGCAGGTTTCTAACCATTATTTGGCCTCTTTCTTCTCATTTCTGACCTTTAGTCTGTCTCTTTCTGCTCCCTTCTGACATTTATTCTGCCGCTTTCTGCTTGTTGCTGAAATTTATTTTGCCTCGTTCTGATTGCGGCTGACCTTCATTTAGTCTCTTTCTGTTCATTTCACACCTTTATTTTGTCTTTATGCTGTTTTCTGACCTCTATTTTCTGCCCGTTTCTGACCTATATTTTGTCTCTTTCTGCTTGTTTCTGACCTTTATTTTGCCTCTTTCTGCTTGTTGCTGACTTTTATTTTGGTTCTTTCTGCTCATTTCTCTTTTTTATTCTGCCTCTTTCTATCACTTTCTCACCATTATTTTGCCTCTTTCTGCTCGTTGCAGACCTTTATTCTGCCTCTTTCTCCTCCCGTCTGACCTTTATTCTGCCTCTTTGTGCTCATTGCTGACCTTTATTTCTCTCTTTCTGCTCTTTACTGAGCTTTATTTTGCCTCTTTCTGCTAGTTTTCTCACCTTTATTTTGCCCCTTTCAGCAAATTTCTCACCTTTATTTTGACTTTTGCTGCTCGGTTCTGACCTTTATTCTACCTCTTTCTGCTCATTTATCAACATTATTTTGCCTCTTTTTGCAGGTTTACCACCTTTAGTTTGCCTCTTTCTACTAGTTTCTCACCTTTATTTTGCCTCTTTCTGCTAATTTCTGACTTTTATTTAGCTTCTTTCTGCTTATTTTTCTCTTTCTGCTCATTACTGAGCTTTATTTTGCCTCTTTCTGCTAGTTTTCTCACCTTTAATTTGCCTCTTTCAGCTAATTTCTCACCTTTTCTTTACTTTTGCTGCTCGGTTCTGACCTTTATTCTACCTCTTTCTGCTCGTTTACCAACATTATTTTGCCTCTTTTTGCAGGTTTACTACCTTTAGTTTGCCTCTTTCTACTTGTTTCTCACCTTTATTTTGCCTCTTTCTGCTAATTTCTGACTTTTATTTTGCCTCTTTCTGCTTGTTACTGACCTTTATTCTACATCTTTATGCTTGTTTCTCACCTTTATTTTGCCTCTTTCTGCTCATTTCTGACTTTTATTTAGCTTCTTTTTGCTTATTTTTCTCTTTCTGCTCTTTACTGAGCTTTATTTTGCCTCTTTCTGCTAGTTTTCTCACCTTTATTTTGCCTCTTTCAGCTAATTTCTCACCTTTTCTTTACTTTTGCTGCTCGGTTCTGACCTTTATTCTACCTCTTTCTGCTCATTTACCAACATTATTTTGCCTCTTTTTGCAGGTTTACTACCTTTAGTTTGCCTCTTTCTACTTGTTTCTCACCTTTATTTTGCCTCTTTCTGCTAATTTCTCACCTTTATTTTGCCTCTTTCTGCTTGTTGCTGACCTTTACTCTCCCTCTTTCTGCTCATTTCTGGCCTTTATTCTGCCTCTTTCTGCTTTAATCCGACCTTTATTTTCCCTCTTTCTCCTCTACCCCCGGGACTGCGGGGGGAGCCTCAAGGTCCCAGCGGTTTCAGCTAGCTCCCCACTCCTGCGGGAGCCAGCAAGCTGCTTGAAATAGTAGCTCCCTGCTTACTAGAGCAATGTTTTTGTTTGTTTCACTGCACGCATATTTCCCTCGAGGAGGACCACATGGTCCCTCCTCCAATGATGCTGGGAAGGTAGTGGCCCCTGGGGGACCATAATGGACCCCTTTGTTTATTTTATTTTAACCCTGTTGAGGTGGCGGACTCCCATACAATCTAATGATTATCCCGGGAGGTGGCGGAACCTGGGGGTGCGAGGGGCCACTTCTAATAAAGTACATTTTCCCAAGGGAGGTGGTGGTCCCCTGGGCTGTGGGGAGCTGTGCGCCCCCTGCTTTCATTTATTACCTTTCGTCCCGTCCGTTTTGGTGGTCCTCGGTGTACAGGGGGCTGTGCAGCCCCCCCACATATTTTTCTATCTTAGGGAGTTGGTGGTTCCCGGGGCTATCATAATCGCGACTAGACGGGCCTCGTGCGCCCCCATAATTTTTCTGGCCCTAGGACCTGGCCCACACTGGGGAAAAGTAAAGGAAGTGCTTGGAAAAATCTCAGATCTCAGTCAATCCATGCACTGATTTTTACGAGATTATTTAAAAATATATATATTTTCAACCATGGGCATGCGCTGGGGGAACTCTGCACCACAGATGGAGGCTCAGGGTATCTTTCTCTACCCTGGCTCCTTTTCTTTTTTTTAAAGTTTTTGGCTCAAGCCAAATCCCAAGATGGTTCCCAACAATTCCTGGTTTAAGTGTTGCCAGACAATCAGATATCAGCACGGGGACTAGCAGATCTGCGTCCCTTTATATCTATTTCAAGCAGGAGTCGGGAGCTGACAGGGACCGCAGGGACCTTGAGGTAACCCCTGCAGTCCTGGGGATAGAGGAGAAAGAGGCAGAACAAGGCCAGAAATTAGCAGAAAGAGGCAGAGTAAAGGTTAGCAATGAATAGAAAGAGGCAAAATAAAGGTGAGAAACAAGCATAAAGAGGCAGCATAAAGGTCAGAAACAGGCAGAAAGAGGCAAAATGAAGGCCAGCAACAAGCATAAAGAGGCAAAATAAAGGTCAGAAACAGTGGAGGCTCCTACGACAAGGTGGAGCGTCGCCCCGCTGCTCGCTGAGTGAGCAATAAAAAACAGAAACATAAAATGATAATAACTTAACATTATTATCATTTTGTTTAAACAACTGGCTCAGTTGGTTAGGGGCAAGGCGAGGAGGCCTGTTTAGGGGCTGGGGGACTGGTAGGTACTTCCTAACTGCACATGACATTTTGGCCGGCCATCTCCAGCCGGCCAAAATGTCCTGCGCACTTTGCATATTCTCCACCAAGGCTCCCATTCCCTGGCTGAGCGCTGAAGCACAGCGCTCAAAACAATCACAACACTGCATTGCAGTATTGTGCCTGACTCAGGGAAGCCAGGGTACTTCCTGCTTCCACAGGCGCATCCAGCCACATCCAGGTAAGTGGTTTTGTTTAAATGTATTTTTATTCCCTTGCCTTCCACCCCCCGCTACCCATGCCCATTCTGTAGCTGCCACTACTGGTCAGAAATGAGCAGTAGGAGGCAGCATAAAGATAAGATGACAGCTGGAAAAATCAGTCGAAAGGGTAGAAACGGGCAGACAGAGGCAAAATGGAGATCAGAAACCAACTGTAAGTTAAAGGTGAGAAACACATAGGAGAGGCCTAATAAAGGTCAGCAATGAGAAGCAAGGGGCAAAATAAAGAAGAGAAATAAGCAAAAAGAGGCAGAATAAAGGTCAGAACCACGTAGCCTCCTCCTGGTTCCATAGATGGCCCTGGGGAGCGCCACCTCCCAGGGCAGGCTCTTGCTATGTCCCTGTGTGCCCACCTCTGGACATTGCTGCTTGCTAATTCTTAGCACTAGCTTTACCGCTCCTGCCAAGACATTGAAATGCTCCATTTCTAGCCAGTGAAAGCATTAACAATTCTGTTGCTTTCTGGAAGCGGAGCAAAATTGCTTTCACAGAGAGGGAGCTGAATGTTCAGCAGCTCTCTCTCCGTAAAAGCAATGCTAGCTTTGGCAGGAGTTGGGGAGCTGGCAGGGACAACGGGGGCCTTAAGGCTCCCCTGCAGTCTCCATTAGGGGTGAATGGGTGCCCAGGGTGGAATAAGGGCACCCACAAGAGAGGCCGTGCCCTGGGGATGGGGTCCCATAGGCCGAAATTGGTCAGGGTGGGTGGCTGCATGTCCCCCTCCCCATAGTTATTTATTTTAGAAAAGTAAAATATGATAAAGATGATGCTGCTCCACTTCATCTTCTGCAGAGCCACAGGAAGGTGGAGGTCCCCTAGGCTGTGTGGGGGAGTTGGAGCCCCCATGCACCATAATTTGATAAAGCCCAGGGGAAGTGGTGGTCCCGGGGGCAGCGGGGCATGCCCCGCAATATAACATATTAACCCCTGGGAGGAGGTGGCAGGCCTTTGGGCTGTAGGGGGGGCGTGGCCCAGGGGTCAATTTAGTAAATCAGCCCCAGAGAGGTGGCAATCCCCGGAGCCCACGTGGACCGCTTCATTTATAAATGTTTTATTGCCCCCGGAACCTATGTCCATCCAGGTGCTAAAATTAAACCAAGCATGAGAGACCGTGCTTATTTTGAAAAAAATGTCATCCAGATTTGGGAATCCACAGCAACTCCCACCAAAATTTTAAAAAGTGCTTTTTTTGGCCGGACCCCGTGAACAGACCTAGGGGGTCAGAGTGTTTCAACCCTGCCCCTTTTTCTCTTTTTTATGTTTTTTGCTTGTGACTCAGTTCAATCAAGTCAAAAGATGGCTGCCAACACTTCCTGGTTTGATGTGTTGGCAGCCAATCAGATCTCAGGCACAAGATCGAGAGGGTTTGTGGACCTACCATGGCCACAGTTGTGTATCTGAGAAATCTTTCCATTTCCCATGAACTACTGAACAGATTTAAACCATTTAACAAAAACAGTGCTCTCTGGACCATGAGTTACCTTTTTGCCAAAGTTGGTGTAACTCCATTCAGCAGTTCAGGCTGTAGCCGTGTCTAAAGTTTCCTATGGAAATTATAATGGAGAAAACTTGTTTTTGGACCCCCTTTTTCTCGCACCACCTTTGACGGATTACACCACAATTTTCCGGACAGCAGCTGAAGTGACAGACCCATTCGTTTTGAGAATTTCACAAAGATTAGTCAAATGGCGGCAAAGTTATTGACAAGTCAAATAACACTTTTCCTATGGAAACTAGGTCCTTAGTATAACAATCTACTGGTGACTGCCAGTAGGTAATATATATCTATCTATATCTATATCTATCTATATCTATATTCACTGAAAAAACCATAGGTTATACACCATATATAGTTAGGAATTAGCATTTAAAAAACCTTATTTTACTCACACAAAACCAATGAAATTCCATATATAGTTAGTTGTACTAACTATATATCACGCACCCGCAATCCACTGCTGATGATGTCACATATTACATCATTCATGACATGGTCAGTGACATCACTGATGACATCACTGATGACAACATCCAGTGATTATGTGTTTCTGTAAAGTTTAAATATGTTTTACATATTGAAGAATGAGTGGATGTATAAGTGTCTGAATGAAGGTTTTAGTAGGTGCATGACTGAATGTATGAGTGAGTGATTAAATGTGTCTCACTGAGTGCATGGGTTAGTGACTAAACTGTCTTAATTTGTGCATCATTATGTCTGTTGTTCTGTAAACTGCTGCATGTGTTGATCAGTAGCTATATGAGTAACTATATAGGTTATTGATTGGTTGCACAAGCATTTGTATGGGAGACTGAGTGTGTGTGTGGGTGGCTGGGAAGTGTATGACTCTGTGCATAGATGTATGGATTCAAAAGTGCATGTTGGAAACAGCTGTATGGGCGGTTGACTGTGTGCATGACTGTATTGGTGAGTGAATAGATATCTCAGTGCTACATGTCAAATTAAGTACATATGTAAAATACAGTACATGTGAGAGTTGACATATATAAATAACTGTGCATAAGAGCCAGTGAATGTGTGAGTGGCTGTATGGATCATTGTGAACTTGTATCCAGGATTGTATAAGTGAGTAAATATGTTTTAGTATATGTTTGAATAAGTAAGGTGTGTTTAACTGTATAGTTAAGGAAACGGAGGTGTGATTGATTGTTTGCATGACTGTCTAGGTGTGTGTGTAACTTCATGGATGAGTGACAATCTGTGAGTCTGTGTTTACACTGAGTGTATCTAAGGTTATATTACAGTCTGAAGAGGTTCATCGTATTATCACATGAATGATTTCATCAGTGATGTCATCAGTGATGTCATTTGAGATGTCATCAGTGATGTCATCAGTGATGTCATTTGAGATGTCATCAGTGATGTCATCAGTGATGTCACTGACCATGTCATGAATGATGTAATATGTGACATCATCAGCAGTGGATTGCGGGTGCGTGATATATAGTTAGTACAACTAACTATATATGGAATTTCATTGGTTTTGTGTGAGTAAAATAAGGTTTTTTAAATGCTAATTCCTAACTATATATGGTGTATAACCTATGGTTTTTTCAGTGAATTTCATTGGTTTTTTAATAGCTAATATCAAAACCTTTACAATGTATTATTCTTTAAAAAGAAAAATATTTTTTACATGTTTTTTATACAATTTATTTTTTATTTTTTTTTGTTTCGCTCCCAGTACGCGTACCGGTTAGCTTCCCGTTAGCTCAATCCGGAGGCGCGACCCGGTACGCGAACTGGTAAACGTTCCTTTTGCGCACCTCTCGCGTTACAAAACAACATCGCGACGCTTCGCGTCAGCATGACGTTTCGCGTTCTCGCGTAATACGTCATATTACGTGCTACGTTAGCGTACCCGGAAGCGCACCCAATTATGTCTGTTGTTCTGTAAACTGCTGCATGTGTTGATCAGTAGCTATATGAGTAACTATATAGGTTATTGATTGGTTGCACAAGCATTTGTATGGGAGACTGAGTGTGTGTGTGGGTGGCTGGGAAGTGTATGACTCTGTGCATAGATGTATGGATTCAAAAGTGCATGTTGGAAACAGCTGTATGGGCGGTTGACTGTGTGCATGACTGTATTGGTGAGTGAATAGATATCTCAGTGCTACATGTCAAATTAAGTACATATGTAAAATACAGTACATGTGAGAGTTGACAATGGCTATGTAACACAAACATTGATAATTAAATTTTTCATGCACATGTAAGAGCATATTTACAAGCAATTTGCGCCACAGAGAAAGGTCTTACACTAAAATGAGAAAAATAACATCAGGAACAGTCAATTGCCTTATAAAGAACCATACACCATTATATCCTTCTCATGAATTTAAAAACAATTCCTTTTCCACAAAAACGATTTTCAAATCATAATTTCTAAACACTGCACATCAGAAAATGACTTAAAATGTCATTAAAACACATGAAATCATTTTTTGATTGGCTTTCCAGCATAGTTGTGTCACTTTTAACATGGCTATATAACACTAACATTCAGAATCAAAATTTTCCATGCACATGTGAGAGCATATTTACAAGCAATTTGCGCCACATAAATCATAATTTTCTCCTTAAAGCACACTATTCTCTATCTAAAGTAAAGAAATATTTTCTCACCTTAGCAAATACTTTGAGTTTGAAAACAGTCTAAGAAACACACCAATTTGTCTTCAGCAGAGCAAAAGGTATGCACTCCAGAGTCTGCAGCTATCAAAAGCACAGAAATGGTGTAATTCTTCACACATATTTCTCATGTCACCCAATCAAAACTCTTCCCTCACATTTTTTCAAATGAAAACCCTTCCCCCTCTGCCCTTTCTGCCTATTTTCCATAGCAACCAGCTCTTGGAGAAACTCTGGTGTTTGCAAATTCACACAACAATGTTGCAATTGAACTCTGAACTCTCAGTGCACCTGCATATCCAGTGCTTTCTTTCATTTAATGATTTTTTATTGACCACTCAAAATACATCTTTCAAACAACACATCTGTACACCCTAACTTTCTGTTTTCATCAATCAAAATCCACCAATCACTGTTACTACTTCATGAACACAGAAACTCCACAGTTTTTTTCATTTCAAACTCACATTTTTTCAACTACCATTTCATTGCCACACTTCATCTGACTGCAGGAGAACCTTCTCTCACCATGTTTTCTGTCTGGATTGTTGGTCATAGTTATATTCACTGGGCTCAAAGGTACGTTGAAAGCAGGAATTTACCTAACCTCAATTTACAAGATGTGGAAATTAAGTGGTTTGGCCACAGAGGATTAAAATGTCACCAATTGATACCATTGGTGAAAACCTTTATGCATTTGCCAAAACCTGACCTGTTAATTGTGCACTGTGGAGGTAATGACTTGGGCACTTTGACTGGTGTAGGTCTGGAAATGCTTTTAAAGGACACCTTTGAGCAATTAATGGCACTTTTTCCTCAGACTGCCTTGGTATATTCAAATATATGCCAAAGACAGAAATGGAGGTGGTCAAACCAATTTTGTCCACAAATTGAGAAGTCGAGGAAGCATGTAAACAAATCTGTTTCAGCTTACATGAGAGACCATGGAATGGGCTCCCTGTACAACAATAACTTGCGTTACTACATGCAAGATATCTACAGAGGAGATGGAGTTCACTTCTCAGATGAGGGCAACAGAATTTTAACTCTGAATTTAAGAATGTGCATTGGTACCTACTTATAAGTACCTAAATGTACCATAAACCCAAAAGCTCTTCTCAGAGCTACCCTACATCTAATCACTCACAATTATTATTTTACTCTAACTTTTTTCACTAATTTTCAACAAAGTACACTCCCTGGGGCGCTACCCGGTACGCGTACCGGGAGCTAACCTCGCGAAATTTTTAAAAAAAATGTTATTTTTTCGCACATATGGGCCTCATCAGCCACCCTCACAAAACCTAGGGGGTCAAGATAAGTCTACCGTGCCCCCTTCTACCTATTCTGAACATTATTTGCCCTCCATCTTGTATCATAATTCGACCGAAACACAAAATGGTGGACTCCCGTTACGCTTAAGGTTCGCGTACCAGGGCGCTCACCGGTTCGCGTACCGGGTCGCTTCCTGGGAAGCGCACCATCAAAAAAGGTGGGAAAGTAGTTCACACAAAAGCCACTTGAGACAATTTCACCAAATATCGATTAGCTCATACTACATACCAATCCCTACCATTTTCACAAATTTGATTGGAATTCCATTTAGCCATTTAGCCTGTAGACCTCTCTAAATACCGTGAGGTAAATTACTTCACAAAACACATCTGAAGTGTTGGAATTGACAACCAATTAAAATGTTACTTTCATTTTCTACTTTTTTTACCTCACATTTGATTGGTTATGTACCCGAATATATATAAAGGAAGAGAAGGAAACACAGCCATTTTGACTACTACTTCCTGGTGTACATTTCAATAGGATTTTCATTAATAACTTCAACTTCTTTTTAAAGGTAAGTTGTTATTTTTAAAACTGAAGTATATTGTGCACTTTAAGTTAATATGGCAAACTTTTTCTGTTAGTTATATACTATCCCTCTGTAGTACTTATAAATTTAGATACACTTTTTTATATTCCTACTTCCACTCTGATACTATACACTGCCCAAAGATAAAATCTCTGTTAAAAACTGCCTATCTAAAATTAATCCCAACAGTGCCCTACCTCTACTAATATATATTTTTTTTATGCAAATTTCAGGAAAAATGGAAAGTGAACAAAACATTTCATTTGAAATTGTCCTTCCAGAGTCCAACACAGAAATCATTGATCCAAATGAGATTGAATTTATGGATGAAACTTGGGACCAAGAACTACTGCAATGTGTACAAGCAGTAGATAACCTCCTTGCAAATGAGGACATTTTACAACCTCAGAGACTACAATCTATATTCCATGATTATGAAATTTCTGACAATGAAATGTTAGAAAGTTTAATAAATTATGAAACACAATAAAAAAAGCTTAAAAAAAAAAAAAAAATAATCAACAAAACCAACAATCAATTAACATACAGCATTTGAAAAGTCTATCATTCATTTTTCATTGTGATACGCTCCCCAGAACGCTTCCCGGTTCGCGTACCGGGCGCTAACCACGAAAAAAAACAAAAAAATAAAATATTTTTTTTTTGCTTAGCGGGGCCCCTTTAAAGCCTCCACATCAAACCTAGGGGGTCAGGGAGGATCTACTATGCCCCCTTATGGTCATTTGCCCCTTCGCTTTTGCCTCCTCTTGTCTCTCGATCCTACCGAGAGACAAGATGGCGGCCGCTCCGGACTGTTTAGAATGTTGACAGACACCGGAGAGCCAATCAACTTCGCTACGCGAAGTTCCGTTACGCGTCAAGTACGCGTACCGGGGCGCTGCCTGGTCCGCGCTTACAGATATATATCTTTTTTTGAACGTTATTTTCTCAAAATCCACTGCAGCACATATATTGAGACCTAGAAAAGGCACATCGGGCTACCAGTCCCTACAATTTTGCCAAGTTTCGTGCAAATCCATTCAGCCGTTCGGGCTAAAAGTGAGGCTAACCGCCCTATGGAAAACTCAATGTTAAAAACACGTTTTGGGACCCCCCTTTTTTCTCGGCCCCCCCTGGACGAACCCCCCCCAAATTTTCAGGGGCTCCTCAGAAACAAAATGTTCCATTTTCCAGAAAATTTGAGCCAATTCCGTCCACAAACGCCAAAGTTATTAGACATAGAATTTTCAAAAATCCCATAGGGAAAAAATCCTAACTATATATACCTACTGGCGACCGCCAGTAGGTAATCTATATCTATATCTATATCTATATTCACTGAAAAAACCATAGGTTATAGACCATATATAGTTAGGAATTAGCATTTACAAAACCTTGAAAATTCACTGAAAAAACCATAGGTTATAGACCATATATAGTTAGGAATTAGCATTTAAAAAACCTTATTTTACTCACACAAAACCATTGAAATTCCATATATAGTTAGTTGCACTAACTATATATCGCGCACCTGCAATCCACTGCTGATGATGTCACATATTACATCATTCATGACATGGTCAGTGACATCACTGATGACATCACTGATGACATCTCAAATGACATCACTGATGACATCACTGATGACATCTCATTTGACATCAATGACCACATCACTGATGATATCATTCATGTGACAATACAATGCATCTCCTCACATTTTAATATAACCTCTGTTTCACCCAGTGTTAAATACAGAATATAATTTTTGAAACCATTGACACACCAATACTAGTTACTACATACGCACTCACTGATTCCTACGTCTACACACACCTTCACTCATTCACCCATACTATCATTCATACATACAATCACTCATCTTTACAACACTATCATATGCACTCATACACCTATACAGACACTCACAGTCTGCCACTCATCCATGGAGTTACTCACACACCTAGTCAGTCCTGTAAAGAATCAATGACACTTCCATTTTCTTGTCTATACAGTTAAACATAGAGCACCTTACATTTTCAAACATATACTAACACATACTTACCTTGTTATACAATCATTGATACAAGTACACATTGATCTGCACAGAGTCACACACCTCCCAGCCAGCCACACACACACTCAGTCTCCCATACAAATACTTGGACAATCAATCAGTAACCCATATAGTTAATCATATAGCTACTGATCAAAACATGCAGCAGTTTACAGAACAACAGACATAATGATGCACAAATTAAGACACTTTAGTCACTAACCCATGCACTCAGTGAGACACATTTAATCACTCACTCATGCATTCAGTCATGCACCTACTAAATCCTTTGTCCAGACACTTATACTTCCACTCATTCTTCAATATGTAAGACACATTTTAACTTTACAGAAACATACAGTCACTGGATGTTGTCATCAGTGATGTCATCAGTGATGTCATTTGAGATGTCATCAGTGATGTCATCAGTGATGTCACTGACCATGTCATGAATGATGTAATATGTGACATCATCAGCAGTGGATTGCAGGTGCGCGATATATAGTTAGTGCAACTAACTATATATGGAATTTCAATGGTTTTGTGTGAGTAAAATAAGGTTTTTTAAATGCTAATTCCTAACTATATATGGTCTATAACCTATGGTTTTTTCAGTGAATTTTCAAGGTTTTGTAAATGCTAATTCCTAACTATATATGGTCTATAACCTATGGTTTTTTCAGTGAATTTCAATGGTTTTTTAATAGCAAATATCATAAGCTGTCGAATGTCAAGTACGTGGTAAGTGAAAACATTTTCGTGTTTATGCACACTGATCTGCTTTGAATGGTGCCCCCCCCCTCATTTCTATTAGGAGTACTCTCTCTTTGCAGATAGTGAAAGGTAGTTAACGCAGGTCTTTGCCCCCATTGTAATCCGTCGTGCCTGCTTCTCTCTCCATTTGATTCATTGTTATCCAAGTATTTACTGTTTTAGAATTAGTTCTCTTTGGTTCATTCTCTATTTACAAACAAACACAGAGTCGCAATACTCTGTTTAGTCTTTGCAGATAACGAAAAATCGTGTAAAAAAAAAGAAAAAGAATCGAGCAAAATCAGTAGGCCACTAATGGGATCTCTTTTTGACCTCGCAAAAATAGAAACATTAGGAACAACCCCTCATGACAAATACAAAACTAGTGAGATGAACTGAACTCCACACAATGATGGCTGCAAAACAGCTCGGCTCCGCCACCCACCCCGCCCAAAATAACGATAAAGAACGGCTGCCATGATTGGTTGCGGAATGACCACGACGGAGCTACGAAATGGTGCTGCTCTCATGCTAACCCCAGCTTCAGTCTGAAACATCCAGAAACACTGTAGACTACCAATTCGATCAGTTCCGGTAGCGCCCCAATGTAACCCGGTAGAGAAGAACTAGCCCTCCCCTCTTTGACTGATGGTTCTTGTTGCCTGTCCCTTCTGTTGTCATTTAACAGAACTATTTAGCCTGCTGAAAGGGGTTGTGTTCCGACCGCTGGTTGGTGGAGACATTTTGACTATATTCTGTACCTGCGTTGTCGCGTAATGCGTCATATGACGCGCCGCGTTAGCGCATCCGGAAGTCATCCGGGGCGCGCAGCGCGTAACGTAAGCATAACAAGTCATGTGACTTGTTAATAAAACTTTTCATTGGTTCATTTTACTTTTCTTATTGTAATGATGAAAGGCTTGATCATATGACCTAAAAATTACGCTTTTCATTACTTCCGAACATTATTTTTTCTTAAATATATGTTATAATGTTCCAGGCTAATGTACTTTCCCGGAAATTTTACAACTGTCCTGCAAGTAAAATATATTCTTTTTTCGAGAAAAAGAGCGTTTCTTCGTCCCATGACGGAGCCGTTGAGCAAAAGAGGGTCGCCCTGCTGTCTTAGTCGCCGATACGCCTGAATATGAGATTCTTATCGATCACTTTATGTTGCAGGAATAGAAAACACAACAGCCCTTGACCATTTATCTTTACTGCGTTCCTTCGTATTATACCTTTTACCCTTCATGTAATTGGTCTGCTTTATTTCACTTGCCTTTTAATGATTCTAAAACAGTGACTATTATTAAAAACTTTACCAATGTATATACTACTACCATGTTTTCTTTTAAAAACCTTTATTGTGAAAATTTCATTATACAAATACGAGCCTATAACCACGTGGGCCGGCCACGGAGCAAACTGTAATCGTATATGATGAATAGACATTTACACTGTAGAGGAACGTAACGGGCGGGCCATTAGGTTGCAAAAACTAAGGTGTCTAACAGTTACGGAATCGGTGGACGTACATTTTATAATTAAAATACGACAGGGCCAGTTACAATAAAATTATCTAGATATACATTTGCGGGCAAGTACCATGGGTGACGTTAATTCGAACTTTCAACAGTACAGTAATCAATAACACATCAGAACTTAATATCAATAGGGATGTCGAAATATTCAATCAATTCTCGTCCCCGCCCGCCATGTGCTTCAAAACTGCATACGTATCTCGTGATTTCAAGGTTCTGCAACCAGTACACAACAAGGAGTTACGAGTCCCATTTATTCTGGCGCCATTTTGGGCGAGGACGGGCAGGTCCAGGATATAGTCAAAATGTCTCTACCAACCATCGACTATGATGATGTTCATATGCTGTATTTATTAGAGTAACACTCAGATGTCCACATGAAATAAATTTGCCACAATCTAAACATGTCATTTTAATCTTTCCAAAGTTCTTCTAAATATTTGGGACCGTTTCCCTTGCCTCTGAAGCTCTCAGTGCCACTTCTTTGATGAATGTACTAGCAGGTCAGGGGTTCTCCTCCAAATCTCTCTTTTATGCAGCACTATAATTAATTGTTGCCACCTCTCCATATGACGATGCATGGTATAGTTACCACAACTATATTTTTTTTCGGTTCCTCTAGAGAGTTCATCGTGGCAGATGAAGCGTGTAACGTACCGGGCATTTACCTTTTTTTGCATGTACAGGAAAGGAAAAAAAAATCGAGCGTCCGAGTTCTAAGGTGTCCCAGGGCCATTTTAGTGGACCAGGCCCAAATCCAAAGAACAGGCCGCCATTTTGAGAGTCCTGTTGCAGCCGCCTGTCGCTGTAGCATCAAGAGCAGCCGAAACTCAGCTGAATGGCAACTGAAACGGTAAAGGGGCGCCCCACTACAGCAGACGAGCCAGGCCCAAATCCAAAGAACTGCTATCTCACAGGCTAATGGGGCGACCCACGCCGAGTTTCAGCATTGTAGGATGACCACACAAGTACAGCAACTTGCTAGACATCACCTCGGTGCCATCCGGATCTCGGCGCCCCACTGCAGATGAAGTGCCTCTCAACTATGAAACCACCACGGTGACATCCGGATCTTGGCGCGTTGTGCTGCCTTCGGCCTATTCGCACATCGGTCCGCTACTGACGCCATCTCACAGGCTAATGGGGTGACCCACGCCGAGTTTCAGCATTGTAGGATGACCACAGCAACTTGCTAGACATCACCTCAGTGCCATCCGAATCTTGGCATCTCAACGCCTAGTGGTATCTTCCATACAAAAAATATTGTTACGCTGCCTTTGGCCCCATTCGCACACCAGTCCGCAACTTAGACATCACCTCGGTGCCATCCGGATCTTGGCATCTCAGCGCCTTGTGGTGTCAGTCAGAAAATATTGTTGTGCTGCCTTCGGCCTATTCGCAAATCCAAAGAACTGCTATCTCACAGGCTAATGGGGCGACCCACGCCGAGTTTCAGCATTGTAGGATGACCACACAAGTACAGCAACTTGCTAGACATCACCTCGGTGCCATCCGGATCTCGGCGCCCCACTGCAGATGAAGTGCCTCTCAACTATGAAACCACCACGGTGACATCCGGATCTTGGCGCGTTGTGCTGCCTTCGGCCTATTCGCACATCGGTCCGCTACTGACGCCATCTCACAGGCTAATGGGGTGACCCACGCCGAGTTTCAGCATTGTAGGATGACCACACCAACTTGCTAGACATCACCTCAGTGCCATCCGAATCTTGGCATCTCAACGCCTAGTGGTATCTTCCATACAAAAAATATTGTTACGCTGCCTTTGGCCCCATTCGCACACCAGTCCGCAACTTAGACATCACCTCGGTGCCATCCGGATCTTGGCATCTCAGCGCCTTGTGGTGTCAGTCAGAAAATATTGTTGTGCTGCCTTCGGCCTATTCGCACATCGGTCCGCTACTGACGCCATCTCACAGGCCAACGGGGCGCCCCACGCCGACTTTCAGCATTGTAGGATGGCCACACCAGTACCACAACTTGCAAGACACCACCTCGGTGCCATCCGGATCTTGGCATCTCAGCGCCTTGTGGTCTCTTCTACACCGGAAATATAGTAGAAAATATTGTTGCGCTGCCTTTAGCCCCATTCACACATCAGTCCGCTACTGACACCATCTCACAGGCCAACGGGGCGCCCCACGCCGACTTTCAACATTGTAGGATGGCCACAGAAGTGCGACAACTTACTAGACACCACCTCGGTGCCATCCGGATCTTGGCGCGTTGTGCTGCCTTCGGCCTATTCGCACATCGGTCCGCTACTGACGCAAACTCACAGGCCAACGGGGCGCCCCACGCCGACTTTCAGCATTGTAGGATGGCCACACCAGTGCGGCAACTTCCTACACACCACCTCGGTGCCATCCGGATCTTCGCGCGTAGTGAAGCTGCAGCAGCTGCAAATAAGCTTCAGACAGTGTTACAACCGCTGCTCAGAACTCTCAACTATGACACCACCTCGATGCCATCCGGATCTTGGCGCGTTGTGTTGCCTTCGGCCTATTCGCACATCGGTCCGCTACTGACACCGCCTCACGTGCCAACGTATTTTCTCCACATTTTATACCCTATGCCGCATAACAGGTCATGTGACTTCTTTATAAAACTTTTCATTGGTTCATTTTACTTTTGGTTTCCTAATGATGGAAGGCTTGATCATATGACCTAAAAACAACACTTTTCATTGGATGAAAACTTTTTTTTCCCCCCAAACGATGAAAGCCCCACCTTGTTTCTGGATGTTTCAGACTGAAGCTGGCGTCACCATGAGAGCACCACCATCTCGTAGCTCCGTCGTGGTCATTCCGCGAGCAATCATGGCAGCCGCTCCCCACCAGAAGCCTGCAGGAGTCGGGGCCCCCAAAACTTTTGATGAATTCTCAAGGCGGAGGGGACGCTTTCGAGAATGGGGTCCAAGACCTAGCAGACAAGCGTCCGATTTCCAAGGTGTCCCAGGGCCATTTCAGTGGACCAGGCCCAAAAAGGAAACAGCCTGCCGCCATTTTGAGAGTCCTGTGGCAGCCGCCTATCGCTGCACCGCAAGAGTGGGCGCAACTCAGCTGAATGGCGGATTTTGACACAGTGGACCAAAAGCGGACGGAATGGCAACTGAAACGGTAAAGGGGCGCCCCACTACAACAGATGACACTCCACCTGGAGAGGCCCGTTCACGCCGCCTCCCCCGGGGCGCCCCACGCCGTTATTCGGAGCAGCATTGTAGGATACCAAAACCAGTGCGGCAACTTACTGGACATCACCTTGGTGCCATCGTTCTGCTGCCTTGGAACTATTCGCACAACAGTTTGCTACTGATGACCCACCCCCCGCGACGCCCCACGCCGTTATTTGCTGGGTGGCAACTTACTAGACATCACTTTTGTGTCATCTAGATTTCGGCGCGTTCTGCTGCCTTGGAACTATTCGCACAACAGTTTGCTACTGATCACCCACCCCCCGCGACGCCCCACGCCGGAAATCTGGACGTTGTGCTGCGTTGGGACTATTCGCACAGCCGACCGCTACTTCGTTGTTTTTCTCTAAAAATGTTTATATGTTATTACTATTTTTGTTTTCTTGTATATATTTATAAATTATTAAAGTTTTATAATCTTACTACTTTGTCGGAGTGCTATATATTTTTAATGTGACACATAATTGTAAAAACTTTGATGTACAAAGAGTCATCCCTGGAATCTTCCGCTTCACGCTCGGTCCCCTCCCCAATCACAATACAGGATGGTTTTCAGATAATAGCAACGCTTCTGCTGTGACGGATCTCATCGAGTGTGGGCCTTGATCTACTATAACTCCTTTGAAGACGGGTGATTCTTTACAGCTGTGGCCATAAACTACATCTGCAGGGCTAGCTGATAGCCTAGGACCGGCCTGGACAATCGGACACAGAGGAAAAGGAGTGTCAGAGGGTGCGGTAGTGAATAGGGCGAAAGGGAGGTGTCGGGCGGGCACAGGGTGTGATTCTCAGGGAAGAACAGCGCAGATGGGGGGAGGTTTATTACCCATGCATAAAACAGAGAGCGGGGGTGACCACTGCCTGGGGGAGATGCTTGCGAGGGTGGGGAGCCATGGTAAGGATCGACAGCGTTCACAGAGTGGATCTGGTCAAGGCATCTAAAATGGCTGCCGTGCACGACAAAAGTGTGGCATTTGAAAAAAGACAAGATGGCGCACACAATGTTTTTCAACAATTCCTGATTTCCTTCGAATCGAACGTTAACAGACGTTGGGGCATATTACCAAAGTTAAGCGATATTTATCCCTAACGATGCATTGCAAAGATTTTTTTACCGTCAGAAATTATCGCAGATAAACCTTGCTATTATCAAGGTTTATCGCAAATACGATAAAAAACGAGCGCAATGCATTAATGTCGCTGAAAACTCCGCGATATTCATGCATTACCGAGCTAATGCTCTTAGCCATGTTATCCACCTCCCATTGGATAACATGGCTAAGAACTGCTCAGGGCAGCTGTTACTTTTTGGAGATATTCGCGCTTATCTCGAATATTTCCAAAAGTTGATAATAGGAGATAGCGATGTTAGCGACTGTTTCCAGTCGCTAACATCTTGGCATGCCCACTTTGCATGTCATTAGTGATAAATATCACTCACATGCAAAGTGGGACCCAAGATGGTCGCTATCTCCTACTAGCCGTCGCTAACTGGTGTTAGCAACAGCTAGGTAATACACATATAATTTTATCTCCGCGAAGCGGAGCGCTGTTACAGATATATATCTTGTTTTTGAACGTTAATTTCTCAAAATGCACTGAAGCACATATATTGAGACATAGCAAAGGCACATCGGGCTACCAGTCCCTAATATTTTACCAAGTTTCGTGCAAATCCATTCAGCCGTTCGATTATTATTATTATTATTTTTTTTTGCCCCGCGGGGCCCTTTTAAAACCTCCACATCAAACCTAGGGGGTCAGCGAGGATCTACTATGCCCCCTTATGGTCATCAGCCGTTCGATTATTATTATTATTTTTTTTTTTGCCCCGCGGGGCCCTTTTAAAACCTCCACATCAAACCTAGGGGGTCAGCGAGGATCTACTATGCCCCCTTATGGTCATTTGCCCCTTCGCTTTGGCCTCCTCTTGTCTCTCGATCCTACCGAGAGACAAGATGGCGGCCGCTACGTACTGTTTGGAATGTTTACAGACACCGGAGAGCCAATCAGCTTCGCTTCGCAAAGCTCCGTAACGCGAAAAGTACGCGAAGCGGTGCGCTGTTACAGATATATATCTTTTTTTGAACGTTAATTTCTCAAAATCCACTGAAGCACATATATTGAGACCTAGCAAAGGCACATCGGGCTACCAGTCCCTACAATATTGCCAAGTTTCGTGCAAATCCATTCAGCCGTTCGATTATTATTATTATTTTTTTTTTTTGCCCCGCGGGGCCCTTTTAAAACCTCCACATCAAACCTAGGGGGTCAGCGAGGATCTACTATGCCCCCTTATAGTTATTTCCCCCTTTGTTTTGACCTCCTCTTGTCTCTCGATCCTACCGAGAGACAAGATGGCGGCCGCTACGGACTGTTTGGAATGTTGACAGACGCCGGAGAACCAATCAGCTTCGCTTCACAAAGCTCCGTTGCGCGAAAAGTACGCGTCCTGGGCCGCTGCCCAGTCCGCTGTTACAGATATATATCTTTTTTTAAACGTTAATTTCTCAAAATCCACTGGAGCACATATATTGAGACCTACAAAAGGCACATCGGGCTACCAGTCCCTACAATTTTGCCAAGTTTCGTGCAAATCCATTCAGCCGTTCGGGCTAAAAGTGAGGCCAACCGCCCTATGGAAAACTCAATGTTAAAAACACGTTTTGGGACCCCCCTTTTTTCTCGACCCCCCCTGGACGAAACCCCCCCCAATTTTCAGGGGCTGCTCAGAAACAAAATGTGCCATTTTCCTGAAAATTTCAGCCAATTCCGTCCACAAACGCCAAAGTTATTAGACATAGAATTTTCAAAAAACCCATAGAGAAAAAATCCTAACTATATATACCTACTGGCGACCGCCAGTAGGTAATCTATATCTATATATATATATATATATATATATATATATATATATATATATATATTACCTACTGGCGGTCGCCAGTAGGTAGTTATAGTTAGGACCTAGTTTCCATAGGAAATCCTCAACATTCTATTTGGATTAACTTTGGCCGTGGTGGATGAATCTTTGCGAATTTCTCAAAGAAGATGGCTCGGTCCGCTGCGCTCCTTCCCTGAAAGTTTGGGGGGGATTGGTGAAGTGGGGGCTGAGATAAAAGGGGGGTCCCAAAACGTGTTTTCTCCATGTTATTTTCCATAGGACGTTTAGACACGGCTACAGGTCGAACGGCTGAATGGATTTATAAGAAATTTGGGAAAACTGTAGAGTCCGGCTCGCAGATTACGCTTTTTTTGGAATGGTGTAAATCTGTTCAGTAGTTGCTGAGAAAATTAAACTTAAAGTCAATTATATATCTATAAGCGCGCACGGGTGCGCGCACTCAAGCGGCTGCGCGCGAGCGGAATTTTTTTTTTGCTGCGTGACGTCTGTTAACGTTCGATTCGAAGGAAATCAGGAAGTGTTGACCGCCATTTTGTCACTGCGAGTAAATATTTTGTCATTTCAAAGCGTTGGAACATGGAAAGGGGAGAAGCTAGAGATTGTTTTGCTGCGTAGGTTCTCTCAGGGTGTGCAGTAAGGGCCTTAAACGCGAAAATATATATATATATATTTTTTTTAAAGTTGCGGGGTGCACGCACCCGGGCGCGCACACCTATTTACAAGAGTGTGAAAATGGAGATAAATCAGAAGTTTGAGTGCTTTGATATAAGGTGGCTCTGAAAAGAGCCCTTGTGTTAATTGAGTTTTTTTCTGCATTTATAAGTAAGTACCGATGCAGAGTCTGATGTTGCAGAGGAAGATTCTGTTTCCCTCATCCGTGAAATGAACACCATCTGTCCTATAGATGTCTTGCATGTGGTAACGCAAGTTGTTGTGGTAAATAGAACCCATGCTATAATCTCTGAGGAAAGCAGAAACAGATTTATTAACATGTCTCCTTGCTTTCTCAATTTGTGCACAATGTTGATTGGACCATTCCATTTCTGTCTTTGGCATATATTGGAATATACCAAGGCAGTTCGAGAAAAAAGTGTCATCAATTGTCGAAAGGTGTCTTTTAGAAGCATTTCCAGACCTACCTCAGTCAATGTGCCAAGCTCGTTCCCACCACAGTGCACAATTATAAGGTATGGTTCTGGGAGATGCATAAAAGTTTTCACCAATGGTATTAATTGGTGACATCTTAATCCTCTTTGCCCAATCCACGTTATCTGCACATTTGGTAAATCAAGGTTGGAAATTCGTCTGCTTGCTGCATATTTTCCACTCCAGTGAATATAGCTGTGTCCTAAAAGCCAAACCTTCATTTTCAAGGCAGATGCACTCGTACTCCGATGGGTTCTGGAGGTGGAATGGCAGTTAGAACCTGAAAGTCAGGATAAAAAAATGGATGAAGCTTGGTGTGGTTGAAAAACGAAAAATGATTGGTTGATTCTAATACGTGAAAATTGAAGACTACGTTGCATGTTAATGTTATGTAAAAGAAAAAGTAGTATTGGGTGTGAAAAACATGACATGTAACAGAGCTGTGGATAGGCAGGTGTTTCTGGCGGGAAAACAGTGTTGTTAGTTTGCTGTAGAACGTTGAGATATGAACTTTTGACCTGTGCCTTCAGCCAGGTGCAGAATGAGGTGTTACCATGGAAACAGCCAGAGATGGCAGTGGGTGATGGGTGACTTTTATGTGACATTGAGAATATTGTGAGGGACAACCAACTGAAATGTAAATTTGAATACAAAATTTTGCGGGAAGAAATATGATTGGCTGAAGAGACATATATGAGTCTGTATTGACTGTATATCTGTGCCATTGAATTTTGGTTGCAGTGATAGCAGCATAATTGAGATTCCGTCAAACGAATATCTATTTTGTGACTGTCACTGTTGTACATTGTACAAAGCATTGGTAAAGGTAAGTCTGTAACTGTTTGTTTTGTCATGTACCGTAAAATATGGTTTACTCACAAACAATGATTGATTTTCCTCATAGTCTGAAACTAAACTCATTTTTGGCTGTCATAATGTGTTGTATATCTAAAACTATTTTTAATTTAAATGTGATATATGAAGTATAAAATATGTTTAATATAAAGAGTAATTATTTGTGTGATTTTGAAGCCTTTATATATAATGAGAGAAGTTGTTTATGAAGTGAAAAAATGATATTAGCAGAGAGACGGATAATGCAGATAGAGAGAGAAATGGTATATTACATGTGATATCGTCTTCAAAAAGTGGTAATGCTTAATGAATTCTTAAACTTTCTGACAGACGACAAAATTACATTGTAGTTTGTGGCCGCGGCTTGTACTGGTGGGGTGAGAGGGGGAGGTGGTCGAGTAAAATAAAATGGAAAGTTCTGACCATGAGGTTGTACACAGATTTGTGCAGTAAATGTGTTCGTAAATTGAGGTACCAAACGGAGTATAAAAATATCTCTCTCACTCCTGCTGTTTGACTGCATCTTTATCTCTCTTCTGTTTTCCTTCTCCGTTGCCCTGTGTTATCTTATTGTGTGTCTGTCTGTCTGTGTCTGCCTTCAGTCCGGGCTGAGGAACTTTGCTGTGGAGGCACACACAGATAGTCGCATCAAAGTAGTTGGAACGTTTTCAAAAAACTATTTATATAATTGAAATGCTTTTTTGAAGTGCTAGTGAATGTTTTCTTTCAGAATTACCGCTCGGTTGTTTCCATAGAGCAGAGGGTATGTTGTATTTCACTACTTAGTGCCTCTGCATCTGCACTCTGTTCTCTGGTGGCTGGCGGAGAAGTGTTTGTTATTGTGGAGATTAAAGCGTGATAAGGAGTGAAATACGACATAGCGTCTGGTCTGTAGAAGCGTGGGAGCAGTGATTAACACTGAGTGAAGCAGAACTGCGACGGTGCTTGAGAAGAGTAATAAATTATTTTTTTACAGAGGTACAACTGTCTGCATGGTGCGCGACCTACTAAGAAAGGGTTCACGGGCTGTTATAGGCCTGTGGGTTCTAGTATGAGTAAATCAGGTCGACAAAAGAAAATATTAAGTTAGTACAGCTGAAGTTAAGTGGAACACATGAATACTGTTTCAGTATACAATCATTTTAGTTGAGATTATGGATTAAAAGAGAGAACGTGTATATTTGAAATGTTTATTCAGAAATGCACTGTTTTCAAGGCAAGTTTCTAATCTAATACGAGTAGAGACATTGCAAAAAACAAAGTAATCGGTATAGTCAGTAGTACATAGAATACAAACGGTATAGCTGATGAAAAATGAATATGGTTTTGCAAAATTAATTATACACTCTTATGAGGAAGTATATTATATTTTAATAAATGGAAGAAGGTCTCTGGCCTTTCAGTTTAGGAACGATATATAAAAATGCTAGTGGTTAGACATTATGTGTTTATCAATCAGCTCTCTGCATGCGAAGCACTACCACGTTTCTGTTATGCTATTGTGTAAGGGAAAAAAAACGCGCCAAAACCGACAAAATGGCGAGAGGTGCATGTATGAAAGCCCTGTAAAACTAACACAGTGAAATTTAGAAGATTTCACTGAGTCAGCTTTATAGCATTGCTGAATCAAATCCTTACGCCTGTTTGAAACAGGCATAAGGAGTGATGCACCATGCAATGTGTGGCTTGCTCCTGTGCATTGCAGTAGACATGTTGCACTTGCGACGTGATTCCTGCAATGCGCCGCTTTTGCGGCACAGATGCGTGACGCATCTGTGCTGTTTTTACTCAATGGTGCTCCACATTGTAAATGCGGCACATCATGGGTGGCAGAGCAGTAGTGCACATTAACTGGTGCATCTCTGGGGATGCGCCAGTTAACATAAATCTGCCTCTTTACATTTAAGAATGAGCAGGGGACACAGAGTCGGTGAGGCTTATCCAAGGTTAAGAAGAGATGAGTCCTGTTCACTGAAAACTTGGACATAGGCCTCACCTCCTCAGCATCGCTGGACATGGCTAAATAATAGCTGCAAAATGTTACTCTTGTTAAACAATTTTACTATTATAGTCTCTGAGATTTGTCTCTTACTCTGCAACATCTCATTGTTGTTCTCTTTCTTTAAAGATAACGACAACATCAACCATGAGTGATAATGAGCAATCCGTTGATGTCGATCTTATCGTTGAACTTGTCATTGAAACGTCAGTGGAAGTAGATCCCTTAGATGATTTAAATCCTGAGGATGATGAAGAACATGATGAGGATGCCGATTTGTCAGATTTGTATGACATAGGGTGGGAAGCTGACCTGCTTGAGCCTATGGAACTATAAACATTTATTTTTAAAATTTACTGGAAATAAAAAGTAAAAATGTAAACCATTTCATTTAAAATTTTTGACAATGATGAGAGTAAAAAAAGGTTAACCTGATGTTTTAAAGTTATTCACAGGCTTCTTTAGAGGAAGTATTCTATATGATTGTAGCGTGGGTGTTTGACTTTTTTATAGGTAATAGAATGCATTTTGTATGCTGTAGCAGGAGGAGTACTACATACTTGAATATTCTTCAGTGCTTATTTTCATTTCGTAAGTGGTATTGAGACCGACACACAACTTCAATGGATCGGAGGGGCTGTTCCTGTGCATCTGGAGGACTGCCAAGCCGTTGCAGCAGTGGGAGTGAGGCCTCTCACAGGGGCGTAGCGCAGCTCCTTTTGATGTTCACAATTGTAGATAACAGGGTAGAGATGTCTGTGGAATTTATAGATGGTTAGTCACACTAGAGTGTGGGCGGCGCCCCTAGCACTTCATTACGGCACACAGGGGAGCCGCGTTGCACAGTTTGAGAATCAGAGACTTAGGAGATAAACCTTCATAATAGGAAGGCTTCTAAGTGATAAAAATCGCCGGTGCTCGGCGTTAAAAATATTTCTGCTATCGGTGGAATTTTCCATGGTGTTAGTGCTTCTACAGCAATGGGAACACATATCTGATAGAAAATCCTGTAACAATCTCAGTATTTCACATTATCGCGTGAAAAGAAAGTCTTCCGAAAGATGTTGAACGTTGTTCTCTTTTGAGAGTACAAAAGATAGTGAGGGAAGTGGGTTGAGTCCTCCGTGTGAATTGCAGAATAGAAACTACTAAGAACCAATTGGAAGTGTTGTTTTCGAGTCACATGACTTCACATGCGCGTCTTAGGACGTGTACGCGCTGACAGTATCTGGTCACGTACGCCATTTGGAAGTAGCGGTCTAATTCAGCGAAGTTTCAAAACGTGAAAAGGAGTAAATCCAAACACATCCGGATTTAATATATCTTCTGAGCTCGATTCAAGCATACAATTGTTATAGTATAAAACATTTTATATATTTTTTTAAAATAGCAAGGTGTGTACATTCGGTCACGCACGAAAGTTTAAAAAGACATTCGGCTCCATTTAATGTAAATTTTCATAATACTAAAAAAGAAGCCTAGGTTTAGTGTCTTTGACATAGTATAAGTTCTTTGATGGGTCTATGAAGAAATTTAATAAGTTGCAAAGTTTTCACGAAATATATATATGCGGGTGCGCGCACACGGTCGCACACGAACGAAAGCCAAAAAAGCGGAGATAAACCCCCTTTATAATATGCTCCTGGAGCTCTTTTTGGTAGAATGAGTTAGTTTTTTTTTTTTTTGTTTGTTTTTAAACAAGTGTTATGTTGTTTTTGATTTTTTAAACTTGCAACATTTTCATGTGTGAGACAGGATCAAAATGAAATGAAGAAATGTATCTTTTCTTGGGGCATTTATGACTCTCAATTTTTAGTTTAGTAAGAATGAGGCTCTGCTCTCCGTACAGAAGAATTTCTCCACATTTGTTGCATTTCATGTGCACCTTTGCAAGATATGGTCTCAAGTCCATCACAGCACTCGATGGAGATATAGGTCGTCCACCAGAAGATGTGCTGGCCACCTCTGATGGTAATAGCGTGGCCAGGGCTCTTGTCGATGCCTTTGCAAATTCCACAGGGTGCACCTGTTTGACATGCCGCACCATGGTATGTATGGAAAAGGAATATTTTTTTCTTGGATTTCCTCTTGAGAGAACCGAATTGCATATCCTGCAGGTAACTTTTGGCGCATTCACTTTCTTTTGTTCTTCAGGATAAGTGAAAAATTGCCAAATAAAAGATTCCTTTTTTCTTTTTAAAGGTAGTCGGTCATTTCCTTCAGATTCGGATGATGAATGCGGGGCGGTAGCCATTTCAGCAAAGTCTTCCGAAAGATGTTGAACGTTGTTCTCTTTTGAGAGTACAAAAGATAGTGAGGGAAGTGGGTGGAGTCCTCCGTGTAAATTGCAGAATAGAAACTACTAAGAACCAATTGGAAGTGTTGTTTTCGAGTCACATGACTTCACATGCGCGTCTCGGGACGTGTAGGCGGTGACAGTATCTGGTCACGTACGCCATTTGGAAGTAGCAGTCTAATTCAGCTCAGTTTCAAAACGTGTAAAGGAGTAAATCCAAACACATCCGGATTTAATATATCTTCTGAGCTCAATTCAAGCATGCAATTGTTAAAGTATAAAACCTTTTATATTTTTTTTAAAAATACCAAGGTGTGTACATTCGGTCACGCACGAAAGTTTAAAAAGACATTCGGCTCCATTTAATGTGAATTCTCATAATAATAAAAAAGAAGCCTAGGTTTTAGTGTCTTTGACGTAGTATAAGTTCTTTGATGGGTCTATGAAGAAATTCAATAGGTTCAGATTGCAAAGTTTTCACGAAATATATAGGCGGGTGCGCGCAGTTGGTCGCGCACGAAAGCCTGGAAATGCGCTATCCATTTTATTGAGAACTGTTGCCGAGAGTGCGCACACCGGGTCGTGCACGAAAGTTTAGAAAGGCAATTTTTATTTATAGGCAAATTTTAATGCATTGAAAAAAAGGCAAGGTACAGACTTTCTAATTCTGTATCGCTTTACAAGGAGTCTCTAGGCAACTTGAACAGTGAAGAAAACGGCTTGTTTCCGAAAAAAATATTGCCAGAACTTTATTGACAAAAGTATAGGTTGTATACACGAGATATTTCTGAATTAGCATTTTAAAAACCAATGAAATTCACTGAAAAAACCATAGGTTTTACACACGTTATAGTTAAGAAGTAGCATTTACAAAACCTATGAAATTCACTGAAAAAAACATAGGTTTGACACCAGTTGTAGTTAGCTGGAAATTTTAGTGATATAAAACCAATGAAATTCCACGTTATAGTTAGTTGGACTCACTATAACTTGCACGTGTAATGCACTGCTGATGACGTCACATATTACATCACTCATGACATGGTCAGTGACATCACTCATGACATCACTGATGACACCATCCAGTGAATGTGTGTCTTTCTGAAAAATAAATATTAGTGAGTAATGTTTAAATATTTAAACATATGTATTAATGTTTCACTTTGTGTATAAGTGGCTGCATGGGTTGGTGAGTAGCTACATGTGTAGGTATATGGGTTATTAGATGTTTTTTTTAATATCAATATGAGTGTCTATATGTTTGGTGGGGGTGTTACTTAGCACATAGATACATGAATGACTGACTCTCTGTTTGTATGTGTTTTGAATACAGCATATGTGCAGGACTGTATGGGTGGATGAGTGTGTATATGTGTATGTTAGTGAGTGAATCACTGTCTCACTAGTGTCTTTATCAGTAACTACATATGTTTTAATCTAGTATATGTGAATATTGATGTATATAAGTGAGTATATGTGAGAGTGAGGGATTGCAAGAGTTCCTGTTTAAATAAGTATGTGTTTCTATAAGTGATTGTTTAAGAGAGTAAGTATGTGTAAGTTTCCTTAGAAGTAAAGTGGTAGTGTGTGTATAGCTGTATATGCAAATAAATGGATGTTGAATAGTTAATTTGCATGTGTGAGTATGTGTGTGAGTAACTTTTGGATGACTGTCGGTGTGTAACAGGATGTATAGGTGTATCACTACATATGATGAGTCAGTATATGTATGAGTGACTATATTGAACTGTTGGTGAATGAGTGCATGTGTATATAGATGGTGGAATTATTGAATTGGTTGTTGTAAGTGGTATGGCTATCTCCATTTTTTTGTAAATTTTAGTTTCTATTTTTGGATATTTGTTTTAAGGGTTACATTACAGTGAAAGGAGGTCTGTCACTCTGTCACAAGGATGGTGTCATCAGTGATGTCATGAGTGATGTCACTGACCATGTCATGAGTGATGTAATATGTGACGTCATCAGCAGTGCATTACACGCGCAAGTTATAGTGAGTCCAACTAACTATAACGTGGAATTTCATTGGTTTTATATCACTAAAATTTCCAGCTAACTACAACTGGTGTCAAACCTATGGTTTTTTCAGTGAATTTCATAGGTTTTGTAAATGCTACTTCCTAACTATAACGTGTGTAAAACCTATGGTTTTTTCAGTGATATATATATATATATATATATATATATATATATATATATATATATATATATATATATAACCAACACAACAATTTCAAATATTGATGGCACTCCACTCAGAGATGATTTTTCAAGTTGTTTAATTGTAACAAATGAGATCGCCTACGCGTTTCGAACTTCAGCGTTCTTGATCACGGCATAATTTTAGATCTCATTTGTTACAATTAAACAACTTGAAAAATCATCTCTGAGTGGAGTGCCATCAATATTTGAAATTGTTGTGTTGGATATGATCGGGAGACTGCCTCGATCCCGCTGATGGCACCAGCGCAAACGAGCTCCCCCTGCGACGAGGCATAGTGCGAGGGAATATATATATATATATATATATATATATACATATATATATATATATATATATATTCGCGAAGGTTTTCCCAGTTGGATGTTCCCACGGACAACAGATGACTCGCACTCCAGGGTCCGTGTTAACAATGTTATATATATATATATATATATATATATGTAAAACCTAGTTGTGGTAGTTCTAGTCAGGACAATGTTTCAATAGGGAAAGCGATTTTTGTTTTCACTTGCCTATATCTTTTCCGTTTAACAAATCTTCATGACATTTTCCCAAAATAGTGTGCCAGTGATTAATGAGCAAAATTCATGGAAATTCCAACTTGACTTGTATATCTTCAAAAATGTCTCCTAGTGCCTGACGTCTCGGTAGTGGATTATGAATAAATCGCAATGCATACCTAACTAACAACGAAGAAAAAGGTACATATCTCTTTTGGCACGTATTGGTGACATCTTGGGAAGACTGTTTTCAGTGTATTAAACATAAAAAACTTTTATGCCTCCATGTTGCTGGAAATGAACATATTCATCACAAGACTGGAGTGAAGAAAACATTTTCATCGTACACTTAAAGGTAAAAACCATCGCAGTAGTGCACGCACATTGCTTCTTTACTCATAGTGTCACAGCAACAAATGATGGATGGAATGCAGAGTTAATCAAACATTCACCTCTAGTCAAGAGATCTGGGTCAATCCATTGTTCTTTTACTCACTACGCCACCCAAGTTTGGACCCAGCCACATGCAAATCAGTCTTGACCCTGCTCCTCAGGGGAACAGTGCAGCCCGAACTGCCAAGCCGGGTCCTCACAGGCCCAGAAACAAGTATCTTGGGACCATTTGGGGGTTTCAACACTAGGGGAGAATGTTTGATTTATTTCCATCATGTGTTGCTACAGCACATTAGTTGTAGAGTCAGCAAAATCAATGAAAATTGGTGTAATCTTAGAATGGCCAATATACTCATGTGCTTACAGGAATGCATCAGTGTGGTACATATTTTATCACCTGGCTCTATGGCTGTATGCCATGTACAAACAAGAGTATATGCGAGCACATATTAAGTATTACATGTATAAAGTAAGTAAATGCCCCCAAATCATAATACTCATGATAGCTGGGTCACTCGCTGACCATAAATTAGTGATTACTAATGATGTTGCCCTTTCAACCATCATGCGCAGTACACATAGATTAGTGCAAATTAAATGTAAACCATATACAAACATAATGATGGCATATTGCAGTTGATACTATGTACATGTGACCATCTGGACATAGTTGGCAAGTCGGAACCAATCCTCGAAAGGTCAAACTTTATTGCATGTTTTCAGTATTGCATGAGTAAGGTAATTACAATCTCTAGAAATGTAGTGCCCTAGTGGGTTAGCTCAACTTTTGGGCATTGTGCACATAATTAGTGACTTTTGCTATTGCTTGGTACACGCAGATTAGTGTAGACCGTGAGTCATATTGGGTCAGGTAAAGCAATTATAATCTCAATCTCACCCCAGTGGGCCAATTGGTACCTCACCCTGTCCTACTAAACGTTAATATATCTGCCATGACCAACCATTAAAAACATAATAGTAAATAGAAAGTTTTAAAGTCAAACCAAATCTACAAGCTGGCTCTCAAAGGGCATATTATGTGAAGAAGGTAGTGAATGTCCATAATGAATGGCGTTACACTGTCCATCTTTCACAGTGGTGCCTTCAGACTTTGTCCCTGTGAAATAAATACATGTAAAGAAATCAGGTTAACATAGTTATACTAGTGACAATCTAAAAGAAAGCAGCAATGCCTAACCTGGGAATCATTGCTGTACATATATTTCCTCATCAATGTTCAGACCAAAAGGCTCTTTACTATTCATCCCCAGAATGTATCTGGATTCCAGCCTCCTAAACTCCCTTTCTCTTTCTCCTCCCAGTTTCTTGGCCACACTGTCTACGGACATGTGCTGAAGGACTCATTTGTCTACTGGAAAGATTGTGCTACCAATGTGTCAAGAATGCGGGGCACGAGCGGTCAGCGGACTACAAAGATGGCCGACTCGCGCTCTGCACAAGCGCGGGAGTCGGCTGCAGTGTATATAGGCAAGCCACTCCCGGGAAAGACCACTTCGCGTTCTAGTTGTATGGGACTTCAATTCTCCTTCCGTGCTACCTACCTGACTTCCGGGTAATGCTCCTATGCCTAGCATGGCATTCTCCTAGTTGTTCTGCATATCCGACGAACTGATCTCCTTGTACCTTGCGAGTCCTCTGTGTATTCCTCGATTTCTGAACCTCCAAGACTCCAGATGATAATTCTCATCGGGGTAGGTTTTGTAGACTTCAGTTCCTCGTCAATCCATCCCTGAAAAGTAAAACAAGAAAGATTAAATCTGATATGGCCATACAATTAATACAATTCGGTTTTTCAATGTAAGCTTTAAGTTATTTGATTTTACTTATCTAAATTTGGGCCCCACACAGATGAAGATTAGAGTTTTTCTTGACTCCTAGTTCATTCCAAATTCCTGAAGTTAAGGATCGAATGACATACCTGCAATTAAGGAAATGTATTTTATATTGATGGTTAAATTACTTAGGGAGCTACGCACATATAATACCTGGTGGGTTTCCTTCTTACAGTCAATAATATATAACAAACAAAGAAATCACGCCTGTTCCTTATATATTTTCCTTGAATATATGTTTGTCCAGGTTTTTATACTCCAGACTCCTCTATGCTGCATACTTATTCCGATACATAGAAAACGCCAGAAGAAGGGAATTATCAGGTATATGTATATCATGTGTGCACTAGACTAGAAAACTGAAACATTCATGGCTGTACATTAGAATTATACTTTGTTACCAATGTTTCCTGTTATATTTTACAGTAACCTTATCTCTGATTGAGGCGCCACGTGGAAGCTTCGAGTGTTCTTTTCCCTGTTTTCTGCCCTTCTTCTCAGGGTTCTTATTTGCACTTTGACTACGTTGGGTGCAATTGATGACCAGGTAAAGGTGAGGAATTTCATCATTTGCATCACGTTCCTGCAGAAACTTAAGTAGTAAGACACAATGTACATCTTGGGGCATGGGTAAGACAACATACAATGCGTATTCTTTTTGCAGTTTAAAGCCTTTTTTATCTTCAAAGTCTTCTGGAAGGGTGTGTGCAATTCAATACTATTTTTGTCATTAATGCAAGTTTTGCATTTCAGGCATCTCTTGAAGCCTAGGCTAAGTTTAAGCCATTGCTTTTTTTGTAGTGGCTACCTCAGTCTTAACGAGGATGTCCCTCATAGAACATGCCTTTATGAATGTAATCTGAGGCCTTGTTGTCATGCAGTCCCCTATCACCGGATCATTTTTAATAAGGTGCTAATGTTTGGTAAGTGCCTTCCTCATGGAGAGTGTTAATCATGGTATGTAGTGATGAATCTGATGTTTTGCTCAGTGTTGGAACTATTCTTCCACTCACCTAGACTGAAGATGTCATCTCCCCTTTTGTGTTTGGATATTCTGTGTTTTGCTGTGCTGAGTGTAGCCTCTAAATACCCTTGTTGCAGTAACCTACCCATCATATCCTGTAAATTCAAACCAAATCTGCCACCCTGGCTCTCAAAGTGCATAGTATGCAAAGAAGGTATTGACTGTCCATAATTAATGGCATTACACTGTCCATCTTTCCATCTTGCATAGTGGTGCCTTCAGGTTTTGTCCCTGTGAAAAGCATACATGGAAAGAAATCAGGTTAAATAGTTGCACTACTAAAGATCTAAAAGAAAGCAGCAAGGACTACCCAGGGAGTCATAGGTGTACATACATTTCCTCGTCAAGGTTGAAACCAAAAGGTTCTTTAATATCCATCTCCAGAACGTATCTGAATTCCAACCTTTCTCTGTATCCTTCTCTAAATTTCTTGGGCACACTGTCTATGGCACTGTATGTGAGTAATCTATGCCCACACGAGGAGATGATGGACGGAGTGCTGAAACTTTTAAGACACTCAACCCCAGTCACAGATCTGGGTTCAATCCATCATCATTCTTTAGCTCACTTTGTCACCTCAGTTCAGACCCAGCCATATGCAAATCAGTCTTGACCCTGTGCCTCATGGGAACAGTCTATCTCCTTGTGTTTGCAGTAATCTATGCCCCCATGTACCTGGTGAAATTGTTGAGCTACAGCATAATTGACATCTATGCTTTTGATAGCATACAGGTGCTAAAGGACTCGTTTATGTACTAGTAAGATTGAGCTACCAATGTACATCTTGGAGAATGGGTAAGAGAAGTCATACACTGGATATTCTGTTTTGCAGCTTAAGTTTTTTTAATCTTTAAACTGTTCTGGAAGGGTGTGTGCAGTTCAGTAATATTTTTGGCATTAATGCAAGCCTAACATTACAGGAATTTCTTGAAGTCTAGGTTTGAGCCATTTTGTTTGGCAGTGGTTACCTCGCTCTTAACGAGGGAATCCCTCACAGAACGTGCCTTTCTAAATGTAATCTGAGGCCTTGTTGTAATGCACTTCCCTATCACCAGATCATTTTCGATAGGATGCCAATGTTTGGTAATTGCCTTCCTCATGGTGAAAGGTTTATCATGGTATGTTTTTACCCCCTCCCCAATTTACAATATAACTGGGCCCTGGAAAATGGGGTCCCCAGGGCACAAAATTGGCCTAGGGAGGGGTTTGATGTGTCCCCTCCCCCTAAATTAAGCTCTGGGCACTGAGAGAAGGGGTTCCCGGGGCCAAATAATGCCAAGAGAGGAGGCCTGGTTCCCCCCCCCCTTATAAATGTGTGGCAGGCCCTGGGGAACGGGGTCCCCAGGGCAAAAGAGGCCTGGGAGGGGGCTGCATGCCCCACTCCTGGTTTGGCTGCATTTGGAGCGTTGGATTGCTGCAGGGCATTGTCTCAGGGAAGCCCTTTAGCCAACCCCCCCCCCCCCGGTACTGCCTAAGTCCTTCATGCCATGTGGATACATTTGACGGCAGTTGGATTAAGTCTCAAGAAACAAATGAGAGGGTCCCCATCTACACCAAAGGAATAAGGTTCCATGTTGAACTAAATAAACTTGCTTTTCCTTTGGTTGAATATATAATACTCACTATCCTTCACATTTCTTCGTAACGCACACGTCACTACATACAAAGAAACGCAAAAAGAAAATGCTGTCTTTTGCAAATATAGTGTGCCACTGTGCGGATTTACTAACTAGACTGTATGAATGGGTTTATTTAAAACATTCAAAACTTTTTATCAATTCATTACAATAAAGACCAATTTCAAAGGGAATCAAATCCCATATATTACATACAGATACATGGCAGTGCCCCACAGGTACTACATATACGGGAATCCGTACGTAATGAAAGAAAGAAAATGTAAAAAATAGAAGAAAGAGAGCATTAGCAAGACAATACACTTTGTCATCAATAAAATTTATTAGTGACTTGGTAAAGTTAAGGCTGGAACCCGATAAGTTCAAAATATATAATCTGTTGTGCCAACCAACGTCACTGATTAGGAGTCAAAGGCGTTGGCGCGTTTCGATGGTATCGTCCTGGTTTAAACCATCTCAATCAAAGACTGTAATATTGACTCTCATAGTGCATATGTAAAACCAACCAGTATTATACACCTTTATGTAAAAAGATATAATTATCACAAGATATTAAGAAGTCTCTCAATGTTATAAGACATGTAATTGATTACCTAGACATTTAAAAAAAATCCAACACATACATAACATTTTAAAAATGTATTGACTATTGTGCATATTTCCAAGAGATTAAACTAAGATGTTATAAGCATAAAGCACCTGCTAAAAATGTTCACATCATAATTAGAATCCAACATCATACGTTGGGGCACCACTATATGGCAAGTAATCTTAAGCATCATCACACCACATATAGACATTACATACACATACATTCTAAACCTACGCACCAACCAAGTTAAACTCTTTAAAAATATCAGGTTTGTAGAATTGTTAGGCGATCAAAAATTGTATCTACAACCACAGTAGCTAGTGATTTTGACCAAAGCTCACCTTTCAGGTTGTATTGCTACTATTTCTTCAATATGTCCAGGGATATCTCCTGGGTGATACAATGATTCCTAGTTACATGGTTTTCTCAGGTGACTATCCAAGAGAATAATTTTTATCTTTAAGAAATCCACCTGCGCTACTATATAAAATATCCCTTAAATGCGCCCTGGAGTGGCACCTCATACCTAATGTCCCTGATACAAATCTAGCTGTCATAGATCATTGCCAAATTCTAAAGGAGTAAGTGGGATGAAATTATCTCAATTCTCAAATGTCGGCACTTCTGTGCATCCTGCCTGCTGTAATCGTAAAAGTAAATCACCTCCGCTATAAGACGCCGCTATTAACTCTTCTTGAGGCGCACGCCACGTTCCATGGGGCGCCTGTATGATCTCCGTTACGGACCCCCTATACAATCCCAATCTAAGGCTGGAGAGCTGATAATGGCTCATAGATCTACAAAAAGGGATCTTTAAAGGCCAAATAGAGTATTTCTTCAATTGTATTATATTAATACAATATCAAAAACAGAATCTATTAGGACTGAACCCAAGTGTATGATTCACACGTTTTTTTCCTCTTTAATGGGACCAAGCCAAAGGAACTTCAGTCATATTTATTTCTTCTCACAGACTGTGTGTAAGTAAAACCACTAAAGAGTGTACTCAAGAGTTCAATGCCATCCAATCCTCTTATGTATTGAGTCCTCTGTTAATTATACCTAATTTAGAAGTATACCACCATTCTCTAATTTGTCTCTTCCTTTCCAAATCACCATCCAGCGCATTAACTATGATTTCTTCTAAGACGAACCAACGAAATTCAGAGAAACTATGTTTAGCCTGGGTGTAATGATCTGTGAGTGGAGCATTATCCTTACAAGTTCTTAATGCTGATTTATGTTCCAGTAATCTAAGTCTCAATTCACAACTTTTTTCTCCCACATATCCCAATCCACATGGGCATATGAGGAGATTAATGTTCTTACTGTGACGGTTGTTTAACGTTTTGGCAGTAATTACAGTGCTGTTAAATTCTAATGTTCAGGCCACTATGCAATGCTCACAAGTGGAGCAATTGCCGCACTTGTGATTCCCTACAGCTTTACTGTTGTCCAATGTGGTCTGTACACTACCTTCAGTGCCCCTGTATGTAGTAACGAGGGAGTTCCATATATTTTGTTTGCGTCTAAACGCAAACAGGGGTTTTGCCAACTGAGACTCCTCTCCCTCGTTTAAAATATTCCAATTCTTATTAAAAATACTATTCTGTTAATATTATTATTCTTGGATCTGTCCATGTTCATATCCAGCATATATACTTGATTATAGATCCTTGCACGTTTGAAGGAATGGTTAATATATTTATTTGGGTGTCCTCTATCTTTAAGCTGCCTTATTAACACATCAGAGTGCCTATAGAAATCATCCATTGTGGAATCATTCCTACGAAGCATCAAGAATTTCCCAAAGAGAATATTATCCTCTGGGCTCTCGGATGGTAGCTGCCATAGTGAACTTATTAACCATTCCTGGAAACGTGCAAGGTATTATGTTTGAGAATGTATGCTAGATATGAACATCAGATTGCTGCATCTAAGCATACTAGCTGAGCTCATAGATCCTAATTCTCCTGCAATATCATAGTCAAGATAGGCAGGGGATCTGACTCCGGTTGTAGCAGACAGTGTGGCAGGGAGGGTACTTTCTATCGCATATTATACCACCATTGTGTGAGGGGTGCCTTTTAAACATATGGGAAGCTACCAACCTAACCAGCAAGGAGCAGGCCTGGGTGACCATGGGAATGATTATAGCCAAACTTAATATTGCCCGCTTGTGGAGAGGTACCGCCGCACCAACTCTACGAGACTAGGGGAAAGATATGGACTGATGTATGGTAGCTGAAAAAGTTGGATCTGAAAGCAGGGGTTGTCCAAAGACATGGTAACAAATCTTGGGCAAGTGGAATGTCTGTATGGGAAGTCTGTGTGTGCCCCATGCAAGACCAAGTTGTTCTACATGTTTGAGATATGATGCCTGCGATGAAGATGCTACTGGGGTCGGGCGAGGGAATATGGGCTATCTGTAGTAATATGCACCTGTGTGCTAGGTACACTGTTGATTCCCTTGATTGCTCTGATGTACTTGCTGCCAAATAACTTGATGTATTATAAATAAATAAAAAATAAAACATTAGAAATTCACTGTCAAGTCAAGAATTCTTTATTCGATGATTAAAAACCACCATAAAAGCACATATATATACAACTGTTTAAAATCCACTGAAAAGTCAAAAGCTTGCAGGGACATTATAGTTAGTTAATAGAATTTAAAAAAAACTTTGGTCTACCATTACTATGTAAGCACAGGGACATATTTGCGATCTCTGGGATTGGCCTAAGACCCCATTCCTGGTGTATGTAGTTAGGTGGTTTGCATCATGAGTGTAAACTTAGCTTATGCAGGACTGCATGTCAGGCACTGCTGTTGTTCCAGAACAGTCATCTCTGCTGGAATTCTCCTCTCTGGCCCCCAAGGGGAAAGTACACAGTTTATATGAAAATACTATTGTGCTGTGTTATGTCTAAATGTTAGGAACTGTTGCTGAATGATCAAATAAAACAATACACTAAATTGTTATGTATTCCAAGCAACCATGTACAAAATGTGTAGACAAAATCCAAAGATGAATCCCTGAATAACAAATAACATGTACAGCATATTCTAAGAATAATGTCACAAAAAAAATGTGTTATATGTGGCTAGGCAGAGAAAGAAGAGGCAGACTAAACCGCAGAACTAAGGGAGAACCAAAGTGGGCCCAAAAGGGAAATCATTGCAAGGGAAAGCAGACTCTGATCAGAAAGAAATCAAACAGCCAGGACTAATGCATAAGAAGAGTCCCCTCCTATTTTTAGAGCAGAAGAAACATTCTATAGTATTTCTCCTTCCAAGTGTTAGCATAATGCAATTTTCTGAACCCTTCAGTCCCATTGTTTGGTATGCTTGTAATAGTCATGTTTATGGACTCACTTTCCTTCTGTGGCAGATCACATGATCACAAGCAACATCACATACTTAGGGCCTCATTTTGAGCCTGGTGGATGCCCTGTTTCTTTGCCAAGGTGACGGAATAAACTATTCCTATTCGCCATGGCGGAGGTACCATCTGCCAGATTTTGAAATGACCTCAAAGCAGGCAGTCATTTCTAAAGCACTGTTGCGGTTTGGTGCAGGAGCAGGGCTCCTTCAACATGACAGAGGCTAGCACCACACTGTTTTTGAAGCGGGATTTTCTTTTTCATAATAGAAAAGATAATGCACCCCTCATGATAGTCCTCTCCCATGGCGAGTTGCAAATTTTGGCCGTTTGCAAATGCAAAATGGCCTTACCGAATGCATGAAAAGCATTTGCAGGCCAAACCTTGGTAATTGCCAAATAGCAATGCCTTAATTAGCTAATCAAATTACGAATTACAAATTCCAATTTGAAATGAGGTATTTAAAAAAGACATGTATGTTCAAATGTGCAATTTTCAATGTGCAAAATACCTCCAATTCAAATCAGGTGGTAACCAGGTGCAAGCTATTTAAACAGGCCCAAAGTGCCACAGAATTTTTCACAATGGTATCAGTCTATTCTAAATCATAACGAGGAGAATGAGGATTCAAGCAGCAGCACATAGAAGGAAGAGGAGACAAGAGCGCATTTTTAGAACATGTGTCACATTGTTTGGGCAGGCAGAGGATGAAATATATGATAAATATAGATTAAATTCCGTTATAATCTTAGACCTAATAGCTGAACTGCTTCCACTACTGCAGCATCCGACTCACAGAACCAATGCCATAACCACACATGTGCAGGTCCTATGTTCACTGCACCTCCTAGCACCAGGGAGTTACCAGGGGCTAATAGCAGCAGCAGGAGGGGTTTCTCAAAGTGCTCTGTCACTCTTTTTCAATGTGTTCCTGGATGCTGTGTTGCAGAGGATACACCAGTACATCAGGTTTCTCACAACACCACATGAATTGCAGCAAACTAAATACAATTTTGCCCAGATAGCTCAATTTCCACATGTAATTGGGTGAAATGGAGAAACGCATGTAGCTATATGTCTCCCCTCAGGCAATGAGTGTGTTTACAGAACAGGAAATCATATCATTCATTGAACATCCAAGTCATATGCAATGCCTTACAGTTCATCTTTAGACACAGTGATATACATACACGTCTCCTTGGGAGGGATTTTAGAGAAGGATACCTACTAGGTAAATGCATGTGACACAGTCCTGCAAACTCTCTGGATGTGGAGACACATTACAATGAGTAATCTATTGCCTTTTCCCCTGTAGGTGGCAGCCCCTATGATGCACGCACCTTTCTTCTCACCCCATACCTAAATCCAACTACTCCAAGTGAGCAGTGGTACAATTCTGCGCACAAGACTATAAGTAATGTGATAGAGAGGACCTTCGGATTACTGAAGAGTAGGTTAAGCTGCCTACATAAAAGTGGAGGTGCACATTAAACTAGGAACATACTGGATTATATCTCCCTACTCCACCAACATCAGTGATGCTTCTATTTTATTGAATAGAAACTGACCCATAAAGGTACTTCAATAGCGTAAGGATTATCCAGATAGATGGTTGGGTAATACAAAATTAAGATATATTGCACTAGCCAACAAACAGTACAGTTTATGGTTCTAACATTTACTTTCAGGAGATTAGATGAGGTAACTGCCACACTACATCTGATGACAGATGCCCTAAGTACTATGTTGGGGTTTTAATGCCTTACTATACAGAGAGAGGTGTGGCGCAGCGGCCAGAAAGGTGACTCCGGGGCATGGGGCTCACAGTTTGATCGCCAGCAGCAGCTCTGCTCAGGATCATGTGACTCTACTCAATAGCTCACTTAATCTCCCCAACGGCCCCCATTGCCTTGAAACCTTAAGGGGTGATACCTTTGTGCTTTGCAAATATGTATTATTATTATTATTTATTATTATTATTATTATTGGTATTACTATTTGGGTCCTATGATGTATCATCCATTAAAGCTAGAGAAGTCTTCAGGTATGCTATATATTTAAATCATAGCTTTATAGCTGCAAACAATTTTGTTCATCAACTTCAAAATGTTGCTTGCATTGTTCACTAAGAGATAGATCACACACCACGGGGAGTAATCATTACTATATTCATGAACCTAGATCTGATTTGCAATGTGGAATACAGGGTTAGGGCACATTCCCTTAGTGTGGTTTTAGAACACATGGATAGACTGCCAAGGGAATGTACTCTAATTAGTCTAGACCCTGTGTACAGAAACTGGGAAAGACAAATACTAAACAGGACTTCCAGAAAGTGGAGCTGGTCATGGCCATGGATGAAGCACCTGGAATGTACAGTCAATAGAATGTTACCAAAAATGTTACCCATAGATGTAGTGCCTTGTGAATTATAGAAAACAGGACTCTTTTGGTTCCTCAAGGACTTCTAAGAACAGTGATATAAGTGTGTGGGTGTGGGTAATTGAATTTATGATGTAGAATGTTCAGTTCACGATTACATACTGATGAATAAAGACATGTAATACCAAGTTCATTGTGTAGTGTGATAGTTTGCATTTACCCAGCCTGGGGTAGTACACAACAACTGGTGACAGGAAAGGGGATTACGTAAATCCTACGACCCGAAGAACTGAGAGTGCTCTTCCAGAGAGTTTTGTTGTGGTCCAGCAAACTGCTTGTGCAAGCCATGAGTGCCTCAGTCAAAGTTAGACTTGACCGTTGGCATATGTGGAGTCAAAGCGCCACTCCAGCCTGTGCTAGGTCTGTAAGAAAGTGAAGGCCTTACAGAAATTTTGTGTGTTGTTGGCTAGAAATTTGATGATAAAGTCGATACAAGAGGTACTATGCCACAATGAGGCACAGAGGAGTCATTCATACAGTACGACAATGCTAAAGGCAGCGACAGCCAGGTACGGAAAGGTAAGGTGGACAGTGACAGCTAGGTGCAACAGAACTCTGTGAGCAGAAGTAGGCAAATCCAGAGAAACATTAGAAGTGGCGACAACTGTTGCTTGACTTGTTTTTGGCTGTAGCCTTTCATCTGATTACCTCTAATTGGAAAGACTCGACAAAAATCAGTTACTTGGCTTTGTGGAATGCGATTTGTTTCCATCATAGACTTGGTACCAATTATGTTACCCCCGTTTCTCTCGCAATAAAAAGGGATTTATTATGGATTCCACTCACTACTTATCTATCCAAGCTTTCTTTCCCAATCTCCACCACTATTGTTTCTCATAAAAACTCATCTGATGATGTTCGTAAACCCCCTTGAATATTTTTCGCTTGTCTTTTTCCTATAATTTTGTTATATTCTTCTTGATTATTTGATATTTATTATCTATTTATACTTTTTATTCCATTTTTACTATTTGCATACGATGTTATGATGCACACTTCTGCCTTAGTTACCCTCCTTTGTCCCTCCCTTTCATGATTTAGGTATAGGTGTTTATTGATTCTATTTATTATTCATCCACATTATGCTTTTGGTCGATTTCATGTCACTTATGTTGATTGGATACATTATTATTGTATTTTTATTCTATGTTTTGGTTTCAATAAACTTGAACTTAAAAAAAGAAGCGGCGACAACTAAGCATAAAGAGACTACATTAATGATTACCAGAACTTGAGTAAAGAGAGTCATCATATCACAGCCTTTGGCTCAGTGGCTGTGAATATGGAGACGGTGAACCCCGAAGCAAACATCACAGACGGAGCAGGGTGAGTTCTGCACAGTTCGAAAGTCCTTCAGAAATTGAACTACTCCAATGGTAATAGGAAAAGAAACCACGCAAGTTCAGATAGCCCATTACTATCCAGAAGTCAGCATTTTGCAAGGACTTTCAAATGGTAAGAATGGTGCAAGTCCAGGTGAACAGCACATACTCTCATCAGTAAGAGCAATGACTGGTTTTAATGCCACTGTTTTCTTAAAACCACTGACCTCCTTCGATACCTCCAAACAGGTAAATATTGGTGATAGATGGACTGCCTGGATTGAAATCTTTGATGATTTCATTGATGCCCTGGAAGAAGCAAATGACAAAAAGATCATTAAATATCTAAAGATTTTAGCAGGTGACAGAGTAAAAGAAGTGACCACAAGGTAATACCATAAAGTGATGAAATGACCTATCGTCAAATCAATTAAATGTTAAACACCAAGTTTAATTCAATGTCTAATGTCGACTATGAAAGGTACATTTTCAGTCAAGAAATGCAGAGAGCTGATGAAATGATGGATGAGTTTGTAGAAAGACTTGATTCGCTCATAAAGCATTAAAAGTTCAATGAGTTCAATGATGAATAGACTATTCATCTCAAAAATATAGATGGTTGCCTCTCCGATTCCTTCAGACTACTAATGCTGAAAGAGACACTCAAATTGGAGTGAGTGCTCTTGGCTCCCATCGTAGAGGAAAGACAGAAAGGCCACTAACAAGGAGGCCATAATGGTCCAAAATGAATCAGCGCTGAGTGTGAAAAGTAAGTCAAAACACAAGGCAGAAGGACATAAAAAAAGAAGTTGTGTTTTCGATGTGGATTTTCCTTTCCACATGAGGGTAGATGCCTCGCCATTAGACAGGTATGCAAAGGCTGCGGGAAAGAGAACCATTTTGTAACGGTCTGCAAAGCAAGGCAAAGATTAACTGTGGCACTTTGAGAAAATAAATGGAGGCAAGATCAAGTGCGTGAAGGCTAGAAAACAAAATCTACATACGCCTACAAGGCCAAGCGGCAACCTAAGTTGAGGCATGTAGAAACTGCACAATTTTGATTGTTGTCAAATTCTTCGTCTAAGAGTCCACCCATCATTGTGAAGCACCAGCCAGTAATGTTGACTGTTGCATGACATGCAAATCTAGGAATAGCTTCATGAAAGAAAGAATGGCGGTCGAAGCAAGGCTGACAAGTCAAAGTGTCAAATTCATTTGGACACTGTCCCAGGATCACACTGAAAGTGAATGGGTGTTCCGTACCTTTTATAATAGACAGGGGTGCGTCTATAAACATTATTCCAGTAGAAAAGTACAATGAACTATCTCTACTGCTACTTTAAACTCTGCTGAAAAACAAAGTTTGTACGTGGGCTGCTTTGACGCCACTGCAAAGTCAAGGTTCATTCACAGCAACTTTTAAGCATAAGAATATGAAAGTACAATCGCCAATACTCAGCTTGCCAAGTACTTCATCCAGCGCATGTTTACTCAGTTTCACTACTGCTGTTGACATGCGGCTGATTTCTGTAAACTACAGAGTCAATGCCTATCATGAGATAGTGAACCAGTTTCTATCCTTGTTTCATGGGCTATGAAGACTTAAGACCTTTGTTGACCTGGCATCTTTTGCCATAGTTCCCCAGTCTTTTTACTTTCTGACCTCATGGTTTTGACTCTGTTTTTGATGGTTTAGTGTCTCTGCGCAATTTCTCACAGCTGTCCAGTGTTAAAGTGCAAGTGTTCCTATAATAAATTGGATTATAGATTGGTGCTTCCATGATTTACTGGTAAGTCCCTTGTAAAGTGCACGGAGAGTGCCAGGACCTGTAAACCAAATGCTGCTAGTTAGCCTGCAGCAATAATTGCGCCACTCACACGAGCAGCCTTTCAATGGGTTCTCAAACCTGTCACTGCAGTCTCTCTGCACAGTTTTTACTGCTATGTCGACTTGGCAAGTGCACCCACTTGCCAAGCCCTAACCTTCCCTTTTATTACATGCAAGCAACCCCTAAAGTAGACCCAAAGTAAAGTTGATTTTTATGTTCTGTGTTGGAAAATACCACTTTTAGAAAGTAGGTATTTTCTTATTTTGCCATCCTGTGTGCCTCTGCTGGGTTGTGGATTGACTGTTTGGCTTTGGAGGGACAGGGGCTGGGGGTGTGCATTCTCTTCAGACAGCTACTGGGCCGGGGGGAGTTTCAAGGTGTGTCCTGCCTTTCCTGGATGAGCCAGGGCTGGGCTGAATACCTGGGCTGCATTTAGAGTAGTGGCAGGAGATTTCCTTGCACCTGAATGGGCCTGGTCTGCCATGGATAATGCTGGCTCCACCTCCTGCCAGGAAGCTGGGCCATAGAGGACCAACTGGTTTGGACTGAGCACTGACACTCTCTGCCCAAGAGAACAAAGCAGTGGCGGTTTCTCTTCATGGGCGTCGGGGCTCCGCCCCCGCTACAAAGTGCACTGCTCAGCTCATAAACATGCAATAAAAAACCGTTATTGCAGTACTGCTTTATTGTAGTCTACAGTACTACTACTCTCATTATGTAAAAAATAACTGCTGGCTTCGTTGCTTGAAGAACACTCACCGATACCTCCACTTATGTGACTACATCACGTGACTGATTCAGACAGTCTCTCTCTTCATTTGTTTAGTCCGCGGGCGCGCCAAAGAAGCCTACGTGTTTGCCGGCGGAAAACCTCACAGCCCTGAAGGCTGTGAGGTCATCAGCTCGGCAAAGACCTAGCTGTAAGGCGCAGTATCCACCCCCTGATGGCGTGGAGGTTAAGTTAGCCCCGGGTGTTTTAAATACAAGCCCGGGGCTAACTTAACCTCCACGTCAATCAGAAAGTGGAGAGCTTGTCACCACACCCTTTCCTATCTCCTTACAGGGTGTGGGTGGGACCCCTCCCTGTGACGAGATAGGAAAGCGTGTGGCAGGCGGGAAGCTGAGGAATCCGAGTCTGCGCAGAGTCTATCTCTGACAGACTGCTTCCCGCACGTGTGAGTCTGCAGTAAGAGAGTGTTGTAAGCAGCTGCCATGTTACGGCGTCACCAGTCCACGAGAAAGAATGCATTCAGAGCCGAGGCATCGCAGGCCAGGGCGTCTGCCCTCAAGCTCTGAATCATTATTTCACTACACGTTGCTGTCCGGGGGGAGAACAGCAGTAGGACTGCACTGCACCGACTGACTGGGGCAGTTCACAAGGTAAGGCCCAGGCGGGCATTTTTTTTAAACTTATATAAGCCTGCTTATGGTGGTGTTGTCGCATTGAAGGATGTAGGGGAGGGGAGAGAGGGCAGGCACACAGCGCACAGTTTAAAAGAAATAGCTTTACTGCTGCAGTTGGTTTGTGTTCTCCCGGTGTTCCCCATTAGTGTGCATTGTTCCTTAATTTAAGGGTGTGGGGCCGAAGAATCCAGACGATGTTGTCTCGGGCTTTCAGCTGTGGTTGCTAAGGAGTGATGCTACAATGGCAATGTAACGGTAGCAGCGTACTTAAAAGGGCCTCTCCTGCCTCAATGAAAGCTGCTTTCCTTTTTCCATAAAAAGTATAGGAGGCCTGGTGTATGGCTCTGTTACTGTAGTGCATTAAATCCACAGCCATCCTGAGGAAAAAAACTAGTGGTGTGGTGTGACATTAGTGTTCTGTGCCTGCAGAGATGGCTGCACTATTGTGTCTCTCACTTCCTCTCTGATTATGCATCATTGAAACTGTGTACGGTGAAGGGGGTGTTTAGATTCCTCAATCGCTCTGCCCTTGATTTCTCTACTGAGAGTGCCAACAAGTAATGCATACACCCATTTCTTTATACAGGGCTTTCTATGAATAACTATCACCAGTTTTTTTTGTTTAGCTGAGATGTCTTGTTTCTGTTAGCTGTTGCCTTTTCAGGTAAGGTGTCATTCCTTGAGTCAGGGCCCATATTTAAAAAAACATCTACAGTTTCTAAACAATGCTTTAACATTTGATGGGTGGATGATGCTTGGTTTATATGACTGTATCTTATGCTCAAGATGTGTATTGTTCAAGCTTGCCGCAGTGCAATGCAACAATATTTTATGCCCTGCCACTTTCAAATGTCACCAGCCGCCACTGGAACAAAGAGAAACTGAGTATAAATATTGGGCCCAAACCCCAGAACTTTAGAACTTGCTTGGATCAAGGAACCTGCCAAGAAGAAGAGCTGGAAAAACTGCCAGGAGGAATACTGCCCTGTGTTGTTGCTTTGTTGGGTTGGCCTGCAGTTGCTGGTTCTGCCTTGTGCAGTGATTGGACTTAACTTTCTTCACTTATAACTGAGTATCTCCAAGGGCTTGAAATAGAGCTTGCCTCCTGTTCTCAACGTCTCAGGGACAGCAAAGACTTTACTTACCTCTGGGTACCTCCTTTTGAACTGTGGGTTTCAGTTGCCAAAGATGGGGAAAGCAGCCAACACCATTACTGACACTGCAGTGGGCTAGATGTCCTGAAGGCACCACAGGGGACACCGCCGGACTTCACATCACAACCCTGGTCTCACTGAGGATCACGACCGCCACCTCTCCCGACACCGACATCTGTGACCCAACTGGGGTTTGGGGGCACAGCTCATAAATCACACAATGCACTGGCCCGTTCCACACCACAGTCTGAGCCGACCAAAGCCAGCTCCCATCAACCGGCACTGTCGCTTGCACCGTAACCTGTCAGCCCCACCATGAGCACTGTCTCACTCTGCTCTGCAGCCCTGGTCTCACCAATGCCGCTGGATGACCGTCATCGAGCTATTGCCTGCACCGTGACTTCAAGGCACAGCATGCTGCACTGCTACGCTTCACACAGCAACCGCGATGGTTGCCATGACCAGCCCGCACCGACGTGGTTTGCCAGAACCAAAAGGTACTGTTTACAAATCTTCTGACACTGACGCCGGTCCACACTGACGCAGTTGGCTGGAACTGTTGGATTTTGCTGTTTTCAGCACCGCAGTAGCCCTGGATAGAGCTAATGGCCTTTAAGGAGCTGCATTTTAAAGTCATACTTAAAAAGTGCCTATTTTTGATTACTGTATGTTGGTCTTTTGTCATTTTGGTCTTGTTTGCACAGATGAATATTGGTTATTTTCCTAAAACTGATGTTGTGTCCATTTGTAGTGTTTTCATTGTAATACTATTGGTTATGTGCAAATGCTTTACATAGTGCCTTTGAGATTAGCCTGACTGATTGTGTCAAGCTACCAAGTGGGTGAGCAGGGGTTATTTCAGTAGTGCATCCCCCTTATCCTGAGTACAAGGAAGGGTCCCTATTTGAACAAAGGTGCAAACTGTTGCGCAGTAGAGACCCCCATTTCTAACAACCATGACAGTGCATCTTCATATAAATAAGGCATCTGTCCTGCTGCTTAGAGACAACGTCAAATTGTATTTCATTTACAAGAGGATGTTGAAATAGAACTTGAGACACTGTTGAAACACAACATGATTGAGAGATTCACTGGTTCAACGTCATGGGTATCACGAATAGTGGTAGTGCTAAAAAAGGATAGTGGAAGAGCTGTGTGCATCTGCATGGCTATGCACCAAGCAAACAAGGCAACTGAAAGAGAACAACATCCTGGTCCACAGATTGCTGACATGATTACGCAGCTCAATGAAGCCAACGTTTTTTACTGCCTTGAGTATCACCAGCTTTAACTGGAAGATAATTGCAGGTACATTACTATCTTTTTGACTCATGTTGGTTTATCTAGATATAAAAGGCTAAGTTTTGGAGTGTCAATAGCTGCAGAACTTTTTCAAGATGTGATTTATCTCCTACTACAGCCTGTTACAAATGCTTTCAATTACAGTGATAACATACTCGTTTTTGGGGCCACACAAAAGAAACACGATAAACCTCTTGCCCAAGTGTGTCATATACTTGACAATGCGGGTCTCACTTTAAATGTGGCACAATGTGAGTTTCATCAAACCAAGCTCAAGTTCTTTGGGCATATCTTTTCTGATGGGAAAAGGACTCTGAATTCAAATAAAGTACAGGCCTTGTTATCCACTCCTCCCCCACAAGATGTAACTATGCTGAGATGCTTCCTTGGTATAGCCAGCTACTGTTCAAGGTATATACATGGATTTGCCACTGTAAGTACCCCATTGGGAGACTTAACAAAACAAAGTGTCCCATTTCACAGGTCAAGTGAATGTGAACAAAGCTTCAAGAAAATCAAGCATTCAATTGAGAACGCAACTGAAATTGCATACTTTGATCTGAAATTGCAGTTGAAAGATGTTGATGCAAGCCCAGCAGAGTTGGGTGCCATCCTTGCCCAACACACTGGACATCCTAGCGCCCAAGGCCCATTGTGGTTTATGCTAGACAAAGCTTGTCAACAACAGAACGTGCTTATTCACAACCCGAAAAAGAAAGCTTAGCTGTAGTGTTGGCCTGTGAATATTTTCATGTGTTCCTGTATGGAACACATTTCACTGTTTCAGAATCAGCATAATCTTTATTCAGTTGCTAACAGCCATAAAAGCATGCAAAATAGCAATACATTACAAATAACATCATAATAATTAAAACACTCAAATAAAATACATAAAAACATCAAGTGAGATAAAATGAGGTAGACAACAATCTAGATAAAACAGGCTGGATAAATAACAATTTGGCTAAGCTGCAGCCTGTAGAAATAAGCTCACATATCTACAAGTTTCATCATTTGGCAATGCTAATAAAAAACGATAGGCCTGGAAGCAGAGCCGCAAATTTCCAAGCCCCGAAAAAGGTGCAAGAAATGTTTGGGTGCACATTCATATAATATTCACAGGATAAAAAGAAAATTTACCATGGTTTGTTTACACAGATTACTACATGGGCATACTCTGAAACCAAGCTTCAGCGTAATTTACTGTGCCAGCCGGGAAGCTGAACAGTAAAACTCTTTGCCAACTCTTGCTAGTGTTCCACAGTTAATTAGTTGAAATATCCCCAGGATTAAGATATAAATAGTGCTTAACACTAGATTTTTAACCTTTAACCTTCAACCTCTCTACTTTAGCTTGCTCCAGTAGCAGAGCTTGCATTTATTTTCTGCCAGCGGCTGGCTAAGGTGTCCTATCTAGAAAATTGTCAGCTAAACCAGTTGCTTCCAAGTATTTTTTAACATACGCAAAACCAGGGATTAAAAAGGCCCTTATCACATGCCAAGCAATCTAAAATGATCTCTCTTGTTAGTTTTGCTTCATCTGAGCTCCAGATAACTAGTCACAAAAGAACTGCCTGGCTACAGACAAAATCACTCAAATAGTCTAAGTCTAGCTCTTTGTGGTAAATAAAACTAGAAGTTGCTACAGTGGCTGACCGTACTCTCTGACAGAAACGGGTTTCTTCCCTTTGGATAATAGTCAGGTCACCCAAATCCCATATTTCTGCCCCATAAGTTGCTGTTGGTACACACTGAGTGGAATATATTTGTAAAAGAGGTGTTAGAATCTTCTTGCCTTAGGTGATGGAAGACTGAGCAGAGAACAAACAGCCCTAGAAAGCTTACTCCTATTTTGTACAATAGAAAGCGTTCGAGTTTGTTTTGTGCCACAAGTCTTTATAAAAGACTAATTAAAATTAGTAAGCAGGTCCAATTTAGTCTTGAAATTAACAAATGAGTGCACTAAATGACACACAGCTTTAAAGGGGAGTACAATTCACACTGCGTCATCCACATAAAGTAATGCAGGGAGGGGGACACGAGTCACCTTGGGTTCAACTGGGGTACTCTTACTAAGCTCCGAGCTAAGGTCAGTACTGTGCAAGATAAAAAGAAGCAGGGTTAAAACGCACCCTTGGAGAACCCCCTGCCAATGCAGAATTGATCGGTGACTTCTCCTTTATTTCCAAACCTGACTTGAGCACTAGCGCCTATGTTCAGGGAATCCAGCAAACAAACTAAAGATGGGTCCATTTTCAAATTAATGAGAGATTGCCACAGATTTACCCAATTAACCCCTTGCGTGCTCGTAACGGAAACAATTCCGTCACGCGCCACGGTGGGGCTGTGCTGGTGACGGAATGGTTCCATCACGGCCCGGCCGCCGCGCCTGCGCGGCGCTGATTCTGCGCCTGCGCGGCGCTGATTCTGCGCCTGCGCTGAGGGTTGCATGGAGCGGGCAGGGCCGTGATGGAACCATTCCGTCACAAGCACAGCGCCACCGCGGATCCTGACGGAGTGGTTCTGTCACGAGCATGGTGGCGCCGCCCCCCCCCCCGCCACCTAGCGCCGTGGTGGAATTACAGCCGCGCCCAAGGGGTTAAAACAGTCAAACGCCATAGTCAAATCCATAAAGGCTAGATGCATTGTAGACTGTTTGGCTACCGTGTATTTTCCAGTGATCAGGTTTAAATGGAGGTATTGATCAATAGTCCCTATGCCACGTCAGAAACCGTATTGACAATTGTTCAACACATAATTTCCATCGACCAATTGAACTGTTCTATTATACAGAACTCTGCCCAGAATTTTAGCTGAAATGTCTTCCAGGGAAAAAGTTGATATCATTTGGGCTCTGCCCTATTGGCCTTTTTGAAAATTAGCACAATGACTGATGTGGCCCAAGAGCAGGAAATCACTGAGTTACTTATATTGTTGTAAACATTTGTCAACAATGGGGCCCAAAGATTTATATTGCACATAATGACATAATTAAGGACACCATCGGGTCCAGCAGCTTTCCGTCCTGCACTCTCATGAATGCCAGTTTCCACTTTCTGCATGGAAATACATGGGAAGGATGGAGAATACCCTGGCCATAGATATAAGCGAGTAAGGTTACCTTCGGAGTAAAGTATTTCAAAGTATGCCATCCAATCCTCCCCATTTATATGGCAGCTGATTGAAAACCTGCCTTGGTCCAAAGAACGCATGCAAAAAACAGCCTCCCAAAATGACTTACTGTCCCTTGTATTAGTTAGGAGGGAACCCAGCCTCTATTTTAATGGGTTTAAGGAGACAGAGTCTGATCCTCTTGGAAATAGCAACAAAAGAGGTAGCAATCATTCCATTTGCACCTTTCTCTTGTAAACAATCCAAAGCCAACTACAAATTCCTAGCTACTAACTTATTAAGGGACTAGAATGGATCAGGCACTTTCCAGCATAACCTAAGATTATCAGTAGTTGCTGACAAGTTTCCAAGATCTGGCTCCCCTTGATAAATCTCCCTATACGATAGCTTCAGAGTCATTTCAATTGAGTTATAATCCCCGTAGTTGGTCATAATGATTGTGCCATCCAACAGCATTTCTTTCAAGTTATCTGAAATAAAAATATAATCGACAATTGAGGAGCTGTTCCTTCCTCTATAGGTAGACGGGCCCTGTACATCTTTACCAACCTCCTCCAGAACTTTATACAGGTCAGTAGAGGCGACAAGAGCATACAATTCTTTACCACACACATTAGATTTACTGGGCACCACGGATTTTCCCAAACCCCTGGTATGTTAGCCTAGCATTAATCCCCCCCTTTGACAGAGATACAACTACTGACCCTGCTGGGATTTACCCTTTACTAGGCTAGAGAGTTATGAAAATAAGCCAGGTAAATTTCGATTGGGCACATTCACAAAATTAATATTGGAAAAATTGGTGAGAAATAGAGTTAACGCCCCCTTATATATGACAGCTTGAAAGTCAGATAATCCACCAGAAGCTCTGCCAGAGCGAGATGGTGTACGGGAAGGCTAAAACACATATACCCATCAAAGGCTATCTGATCAATTTCCCACATCTCCTGCAATAAGACATTATCGTACAGTTTTACAAAGCTGTGCCAGTCAGGCATTCCTATCTTAGTACGGAAACCCGCAATGTTTCTGATTAGTATTCTTAGCCCAGAATTCTTAACAGACAAGATTAAAGCCACAGGGTTGGGGCAGAACACTCAGGTGGGTAGCAGGTTTCCTTTTGGGTGCCAATGTCATCAAAATAGTGAGCAGGACAGGGTAGAGTTGCCCCCATTATCACTGGCAAATCCCTGTTCCAGGAGCAACTAGTTCTAAGACTAATTGCAAGGGCAGCCAACTTTTCTTCTGAATAACAGGGGGCCAGTCAGTATACCTTGTTGCAATCCAGTACGGGTGCATATCTGTTTTGACACATCAGGCCCCATCCCGGGTGCTGGAAATAGCTATTGATAAAATGATGAGGTACTTGTGTGCTCATCTTATTAAAATACTGGGAGGGTAGTGTAACAATCTTGGATTTTTTTGAGATTTCCAGTGAATGAACATTCAGTAATTTCCCCGCACTGGTCTGGTGCCTGAAGATGTCTACAACACAATCGCCATCTACGTCTTTTCTCGAAGATCAAACCCAGCCCACTCTTCGCACGATTAGGATATCAACACTGTCTGCAGGATTAAAGTACTTGTGTGTACTGGGCCAGTTGGTGACCTTGTTTCGGAGTTCCCCCTTGGCTACACTTGATTAACTTGCAGCTGATTTACCCCTGACAATACCAAAACATATGGTAATGACTCAGCGGCAAAGTTATGTTAATGGTGCTGGGAGCTTTATTCATGTCGGTGTCACCCCTTCCCTGTGAGACTGGGGAGCCGTATCCTGGTCTTCTCTGTGTAATGCTCCCAGTGGGGCCACCCACGCCTCAAGAAGTGCTAAGTGGATCCTTGACTTTGCAATTTCTGGGTCCCAAAGCTACAGAAGGAAGTTGGGGAGGTTTTCACTGACCACCAAGCATTGCTCACCATTACCCCCTCGCATTTTGAGGTGGAGGTTACGAATGCAGGTGTATGGTTATACAATTGTGCATCATCCTGGATCAATTCTTATTGCTAAACTTCGCAGTTCTGACTCGTCTCACAAACGTCACATGAAGACCTATGCAGATAGACACCAATTTGTGCAGAACAGTGTGTTCACAAGAGGGGACCAAGTGATTGCAACACAGAAACGGATATGCAAGGCTGATGCTCCTTTTGATGCTGACCCACAGAGGGCTGTGACTAGTAAAGGACAGATGGTAACTGCTCAGCTTCCTAAGAATCTATTACGTGAGATTCTTCCCATTTCAAACACCTGCCTTGACTTTCGCCAACTCCAGATGTCAGGACTGAGACTTGTCCACCTGAGAATCCAGAGAGCTCAATGGCTGTACCGATTTCTCTGTCACCACAGCCAGTCATGGACACTTCTCCAGTATCTCTGCAGCCTCAAAGGAAGGATCTGAACAGCTGTAATGTATAAATGTATTATTGGTACTTTTTATTTAACAAAGGGGGAGATGTGGTGCCTTAGAGATGATGGGACCCTTTTGGTTCTTGACAGTCTTTATAGAACAGTGACGTGTGTTGGTGTGGGTTATAAAATTCTTGAAGTAGAATGCTCAGTTCCTGGTTACACGCTGATGGATAAAGACGTGTAATACCAAGCTCCATGTGTGGCATGATCATTTGCATGTAGAGCTGGGGTAGAATGTGTCAATAGGTACATTTGACCACCCTATTCAATAAGGCGATGGAGTTACATTATCTGCCAGAATCTATGCATAGAACACTTAGAGCAATCCTACCACACCTGGAAAGGATCTTAACAGCCATACAAATTGGGACCCGCTACCACATCAGTTGATAGAGCTTAAATTGGAAGAGGTGATCCCCAACGTTGGCTACCCTGCCCAAGCAAGGTTGTTACCAGAACAGTGCATAGAATCTTAGATGCAGCAGATGGTTATGGACCGAGTAAACAGTCCATGGTGCTGTGGTAAATATTGATGATGAAAAGCTTTTGATTGTATGAGCTTGTCCTGGCTAAATAAAGTAATTAAAGCAATGGCTCAATGAAATTATAAAACTACTAGAAAAGGCCTAGCCTCCATAGTCTTCAGAAAATGAAGGCTCTGTGTGGGCTTTCAACTTAACCTGACATCAGATGTCTTTCACCTGCACACATCACAATCAAACCAAAATCATTCTCCAAAAATCAAACATTTATTCAGAAAATTGAAAAAAAATCAGAACATTCGACTTTTCTACTTCAGTTCCTAATTGAATACCACCATAAGATAAAAGAATGAACCTCTACTAAAAGATAACTATGAAAATATTTTGTATTTTTTTTAGTGTCACTTATGCATCTTCAATCCTATACAGTCACGTGGAGAAAAATTAGTATTCTAACTCCACTGGGTACTTACCTCAGGAAAGTAACTAAACAGTGACTTGGGGCAAAATTACTATTCTAACTCTGCCAAGTACTTACCTCAGGGTAGGTGCTGGACAATGCATGGGGGCACAATTACAATTCTAACTCCTCTAAGTACTTACCTCAGGGAAGGTGCTAGACAGTCGTTTGGGGGGCATTATTTCGATTTTAACTCTGCCGGGTGCCAGGGAAGGTGCTGGACAGTGACTAGGGGTAAAATTACTATTCTGACTCCTCCGGGTACTTAGCTCAGGGAAGGTGGTGGACAATGACTGAGAGACAAATTACTGTTCAAACTCTGCCAAGTACTTACCTCAGGGAAGGTGCTGGACAGTCACTGGGGAAAAATGAATAGTCCTACTCCGCTGGGTACTTTCCTCAGGGAAGGTGCTGGACAGTGACTGGGGGCAAATTACTATTTTAACTCCACCAAGTACTTACCTCAGGGAAGGTGCTAGACAGTGACTGTGGGGCAAATTACTATTTTAACTCCACCAAGTGTTTACCTGAGGAAAGGTGCTGAACAGTGACTGTGTGGCAAAATGACTATTCTAACTCCACCGGGTAATTACCTCAGGGAAGGTGCTGGACAGTGAATATGGGGGGAAATTACTATTCTAACCCCACAGGGTACTTAACTCAGGGAAGGTACAGGACATGACTTGATGCAAAATTAGCATTCTGACTATGTCAAGCACTCACCTCAGGGAAGGTGCTGGACAGTGACTTGGGGCAAAATGACTAATGTACATATATCAACTACTTACCTTATTTACTTTCTCAAAGACCTTAAAAGAAGAAAAGAATTGGAAAAGTCACATACAACACAACCAGCGGAAAATCAGCGTCCGACTTTATATAAAATTTCTATAATGCACAGATGTGCTAATGTATAAACAGTATAAAATTCAAAGAATACAAAACCAATACAAAAATACATTGATTTTACAATTTTGGTTTACATATTAAAACAGAATAATCCTCAAAACAAAGATATAGCCAAATCGACAGACTAAAGAAAGTTCTCCAAACCATAAGAGGTGCTGGACAATTACTGTTCTAACTCTGCCGGGTACTTACTTCAGGGAAACTGCTGGACAGTGCCTGGGGGGCAAAATTACTATTCCAACCCCTCTAAGTACTTACCTCAGGAAAGGTGCTGGACAGTCACAGGGGCAAAATTAAAATTCTTATTCCGCTGGGTACTTACCTGAGGTAAGGTGCTGGACAGTGACTGGGGTGCAAAATGAATATTTCACTCTGCCAAGTACTTACCTCAGGCAAGGTGCTGGACAATGCCTATGGGGCAAAATTACTATTCTAACTCCACCGGGTACTTATCTCAGGGAAGGTGCTGGACAGTGACTGTAGTGAAATATTACTATTCTAACTCTGCCTGGTAGTTACCTCAGAGAAGGTGCTGGACAGTCCCTGGGGGGCAACATTACTATTCTAACCCCACTAAGTATTTACTTCAGGGAAGTTGCTGGACAGTCACTGGCGGGCAAAATTACTATTCTAATTCTGCCGGGTACTTACCTCAACAAAGTGGTAGACAGTGACTGGGGGTCAAAATTACTATTCTAACTATGTCAAGTACTTACCTCAGGGAAGGTGCCTGCACAGTGGCTGGGGCAACATTAAAATTCTTACTCTTCTGGGTACTTACCTGAGGGAAGGTGCTGGAAAGTGACTGGAGTGCAAAATTACTATTTTACTCTGCCAAGTACTTACCTCAGGGAAGGTGCTGGACAGTGACTATGGGGCAAAATTACTATTCTAACTCCACCGGGTACTTACCTCAGGGAAGATGCTGGACAGTGACTGTGGTGGAATATTACTATTCTTACTCTGCCAAGTACTTACCTCAGAGAAGGTACTGTACAGTGCCTGGAGGGCAACATTACTATTCTAACCCCTCTAAGTACTTACCTCAGGGTAGTGCTGGACAGTCACTGGCGGGCAAATTTAATATTTTAACTCTGCCAGGTAGTTACCTCAGGAAAATGGTAGACAGTGACTGGGGGTCAGATTTACTATTCTAACTATGCCAAGTACATACCTCAGGGAAGGTGCCTGCACAGTGACTTGGGGGGAAATTACTATTCCAGATCTGCCAAGTACTTACCTCAGGGAAGGTGCCTAACAATGACTAGGGGCAAAATTTCTATTCTAACTCTGCCGGGTGATTACCTCAGGGAAGGTGCTCGACAGTGATTAGGGGTAAAATTGCTAATCTGACTCCTCCAGGTACTTAGCTCAGGGAAGGTGCTGGACAATAACAGGGAGACAAATTACCATTCTAACTCTGCCAGGTACTTACCACAGGGAAAGTGCTAAACAGTACCTTAGTGGCAAAATTACTAATTTAACTCCTCTAAGTACTTACCTCAGGGAAGGTGCTAGACAGTGACTGTGGGGCAAATTACTATTTTAACTCCAGCAAGAATTTACCTCAGGAAAGGTGCTGGACAGTGACTGTGGGGCTAAATGACTATTCTAACTCCACCGGGTAGTTACCTCAGGGAAGGTGCTGGACAGTGACTGAGGGGGAAAATTACTATTCTAACCCCACAGGATACTTAACTCAGGGAAGGTACAGGACATGACTTGATGCAAAATTAGTATTCTAACTACGCCAAGTACTCACCTCAGGGAAGGTGCTGGGCAGTGACTTGGGGCAAAGCGACTAATGTAAATATACCAAATACTTACCTTATTTTCTTTCTCACAGAACTTAAAAGCAGAAAAGAAATGGAAAAGTCACATACAAAACAACAAGCGGCAAATCAGCGTCCAACTTTATATAAAATTTCTATGATACACAGGTGTGCTAATATATAAACAATATAAAATTCAAAAAATACAAAACCAAATACATGGATTTCACAATTTAGTTTTTTACATTAACACAGAATAATCTTCAAAACAAAGATCTAGCCACATTAACAGGCTAAAGAAAGTTCACCAAACCATAGCTGTGCGGAGGGGGAGCGACCAGGTAGGTCGCTCCCCCTCCGCACAGCACCGCGTGTGTGTCCCTGCCCCAGCTGCCGCTGCTGAGGCAGTTTGAGGCCCTCCACCACCCGCAGGCTACCACCTGCACCCCATCCCAGGTGGCCAGTGGTAGGCCGTAGGTTTGGTCATCTTCCGCTTTATTGTTTTATTGTATTACCTGTATTTTATTGTTGTGTATGTGACTGCTGTTGTTCTGTCTTCCCCCTCTGCCTGTTCGTGGTCCGTGGCCATTTTCCTCCCTAAATTTGCCTCACTGTCCCCGTGTCTCTCAGCCCAATTTTTCCTTCTGTACCCCTCGCTGCCCCCATGTCTATGCCCGGTTTTTCCTTCTGTACCCCTCGCTGCCCCTGTGTCTCTCAGGCCCGGTTTTCCCTTCTGTTCCCCTCGCTGCCCCCGTGCCTCTCTGCCCATTTTTGCCTTCTGTTTCTCAGCTGCCCCTGTATTTCTGTGCCCTTTTTGCCTTTTGTGCCACTTGTTTTTACCCTGTATTTCTGTGCCCTCCTGCCTTCTGTGACACTCGTTTTTCCTGTATTTCTGTGCCCTTTTTGCGTTCTGGCGACTCGTTTTGTCCCTGTATTTCTGGGCCCTCCTGCCTTCTGTGACACTCGTTTTTCCTGTATTTCTGTGTCCGTTTTGCCTTCTGTGACACTCGTTTTCCCTCGTTTTTTGTGCCCTTTTGCCTTCTGTTCCCTACATCATCCCTCACCCCCCCTGCCACTGCATCCCCGCTCCCCTGACTGCCCAGTCGCTGTCCCCGCCTCCCAGCTGCTCCTCCATCCCACCTCCCCATATATGCCGCTGGCGCGCCTGCGCCGCTGGCGCACCTAAGGCAGGCCCGTCTCCGCCCGTCCGTGCCTGGACTGCGCCCAGCGCCAGAACCCCTGGCCCTCGCCACGACGACTGCCTCCACTACGACACCAGCACTCTGCACGCTCTCAACTCCGCACGGACCCACACCTGCTTCAAGGCCGACCCGAAATGCACACACGGTCCCTTCACCTGCAAGAACTGCATCTACACCAGCCTCAGTGCCGACTAACCACCCGCCAAGAAAGACCCTAACCACCTCCGATGCATACTACTGAACACCCGCTCCGCACGCAAACACACCGTTGAGCTCTGGGACCTGCTAGACACAACATCCCCGGACATTGCCTTCCTGACAGAGACCTGGTTGAACCACTCCTCCGCACCCGACATCACCATAGCCATCCCAGACGGCTACAAGATTATCTGCAGAGACCGCACCAACGGAGTCGGAGGAGGAATCGCCATGGTCCACAAGAACAACATCAGGGTCTCGACTAGCATGACGACGCGCTCAGCACCGCCCAACACATGCACTTCCAGATCCACACAGACCCTCAGAGGCACCCTCGTCTACCGACCCCCCGGACCCCGTCCCCAGTTCAGCGACTCCATCGCCGACTTCATCAGCATGCACGCTCAGACCTCCACCGACTACATCCTTCTCGGAGACCTGAACTTTCACCTTGAGAACAACAACGGCAACAACTCCACAACCCTGATCGATAACCTCGCCAACCTCGGACTGAAGAAAGTCGTCACAATGCCCACCCACTCCGCCGGTCACACGCTCGACCCCGTCTTCTCCTCAAGCCCGCACATCTCCATCAGCCACACCACCGAACTCCTCTGGACCGTCCACCGCTGCATCCACTTCCCGTTCCAGAAACCCACAATGCACTACCGCACCCAACAGATCCCCCGCTACTGCTGGAGCAAAATCACTGAAGACCAACTACATGCAATCCTCGCTCTCAGCCCATCCACCGAATCCTCCAACACCGACGACGCTGCCCACAGCCTCAGATGATGGATCGAGGGCTGCGCCAACACCCTCACCCTGCTGAAGAAACCCCCCCACAGAGACACTAGAAAGAGAGCCAGCTGGTTCACCCCAGAACTCCTTGCCTCCAAGCAAGCCTGCCGCAAACTAGAGAAGGAATGGCACAGTGAACAAACTCCAGACAGCCAAGCAGCACACAAGGGCGCCATCCGCAACCACCACCAGCTCATCAGGGAGGCCAAGAGGACCTCCTTCAAAGACCACCCGACAACAATGCACACAATAGCAAGGAGCTCTTCAACATCGTGAAGGAACTCTCCAACCCCAGCTCCAACACCAACGACATCCCACCATCGCAAGCCCTGTGCGACTCCCTTGCCACCTTCTTCCACCGCAAGATAGCAGACATCCACAACAGCTTCAACACCCATACAGCCCCTACAGACAGCAACACAACAGACCCTTTGCACACCATCAACCACGACGCCCTGGTAGCCTGGGCCAGCGTGAGCATCAATGACACCATCAAGACCATGAGCACAATCCACTCCGGCTCTCCGTCAGACGCATTCCAGCACCACGTCTTCAACAAAGCAAACAGCTCCATCACACCTCACCTGCAGAACTTCATCAATCTCTCCCTCGACACCGCAACCTTCCCAGAGAGCTGGAAACACGCCGAGATCAATGTCCTACTCAAAAAACCTAAGGCAGACCCAAGAGACCTCAAGACCTTCCGGCCCATCTCTCTGCTCCCCTTCCTGGCCAAGGTCATCGAGAAAATCGTCAACAGACAGCTAACCCGATACCAAAATCCTGGACCATTCCCAGTCAGGGTTCCGCAGCAACCGCAGCAACCACAGCACCGAGACTGCCCTCATTGCCGCCACCGACGACATCAGGACCCTGCTGGACAACGGTGAGACCGCAGCACTCATCCTCCTAGACCTCTCCGCCACCTTCGACACCGTCTGCCATCGCACTCTACACACACGCCTCCAGGCCGCAGGGATCCGAGACAAGGCTCTGGAATGGACCACCTCCTTCCTCTTTGACAGAACCCAGAGCGTCCACCTCCCCCATTCTGTTCCAAAGCCTCTGAGATCATATGCGGCGTACCCCAGGGATCTTCCCTCAGCCCAACACTGTTCAACATTTACATGGCCCTGCTCGCACACGTCGCCCAACAGCACGACCTCAACATAATCTCCTACGCTGACGACACTCAACTGATCCTCTCCCTCACCAAGGACCCCATCACCGCCAAAGCCAACCTCCACAAAGGAATGAAGGCCGTCGCCGACTGGATGAAGGTCAACCGTCTGAAGCTGAACTCGGACAAGACAAAGGTCCTTATGCTCGGCTCCAACCCTTCAGCCTGGGTGACTCCTGGTGGCCGACGGCACTGGTGGCAGCCCCAACACCCACCAACCATGCATGCAACCTGGGAATCATTCTCGACTCAACGCCCTCAATGACCAAGCAAGTCAACTCTGTCTCCTCCTCCTGCTTCAAAACCCTCTGCATGCTCCGCAAGATCTACAGATGGATCCCAACAGATACAAGAAAGACAGTCACCCAGGCCCTCATCAGCAGCAAACTTGACTATGGAAACGCCCTCTACGCAGTAGCCCCGACCAAGCACATCAAACGACTACAACACATCCAAAACGCCTCGGCACGACTGATCCTCGACGTACCACGACACGCCCATATCACCCCCCCACTTGAGAAACCTGCACTGGCTCCCTGTCAACAAGAGGATATCCTTCAAGTTCCTCATCCACGCACACAAAGCACTCCACAAGACCGGCCCAGCCTACCTCAACAGACAACTCTCCTTCACATCCCCAACTGCCAGCTATGGTCTGCCGACCTCTCACTCGCCACCGTCCCGCGCATCCGAAGAACAACCACAAGCGGGAGATCATTCTCCCACCTCGCCGCCAAGCCATGGAACACCCTCCCACTGGGCCTACGACAGACCCAAGACCTGCTGACCTTCAGGAGGATACTCAAAGACCTTGCTGTTCGATCAGTAGCGTCCCCCCCTCCCCAGCACCTTGAGACCCTCATGGGTATGTAGTGTGCTTTACAAATGATTGATTGATTGATTGATTGATTAATAGAAGACCAGCTTAGGAAAAGGAAAAACTCACCAGTTAAATAATCTGCTAAAATCAGTAAATAACCAAATCTAAAAATATTTATCCTACAGGTTAGTAAGACAAATAATCAAATTTCTCTCATTTTTCACAGGAATAATAAAAACATTTTCAGCATCACATTGGTGTCTCAAATAATCATGCAAAACCTTTTTCCCTTAGCAGGTACATTGTTCATGAACAAAATAAAACTACGTGCAATTCCGGAGAGGAAATAGGTTGCTCACATATGGTCGCTATCTTTATTGGAAGGAGAGATTAACTGAGGCCAGGAGTCATTGGAGGTGTCTGCAGTATTTCTCATCCATGAGTTTGACACTGTGAAAGGACAACAGAACATACCCACTCTGCCTCTGAAATGGATATTGAAGTGAGAGAAAATGTTCTGCATATACAAAGTCTAACATCCACCTCCACAATACCCAATTTGAGTACAATGTTACAGAGGCAAAGACATGTAAGTATTCCCCAAAGAATAATACCACAAATGTACTCTGGAATTAACACCCCCCCCCAGAACTATCAGTTTCTTTCACTAATGAACCTTGCCTCCTGAATGACAATGAAAACCCTCTCAAAAGAATACTAATCTTTAGCACGACCTATAACTTAGTAACTCTTGAGAATAGTGAAATTTGGATGATGGAAATGACTTTTAAATCAACACGCCATCCATTCACCCAAATATACACTATTCGTACATTAAAAACACAACTGCCCCATTAGTGTATAACTTACTCCCTGACAAGCAATCCTCAACATACACTGAATTTCTATCAGAAATTAAATCCAAAACTGTGAATAAAACACCTTGGAGAACTAATAATTGACTTTGAATTACACATGATTAATACTATTAATAAAGTCAATACTGAAACCCAAATTTAAGGATTTTATAAAACTTTATCAGGCATATTAGTGAAAAATTTAAAAAACATCCTTAGTTGACCATTACATGTCAAGAAGTAAACTACAGTATGAGTTAAAAAAATGAACTGCTTTGCGTTTTACACCTCCTGAGCATACGTAGCAGTTCTATCCATTATTTACAGAATCAGAATATTTTACACCTGGGGGCCGATTCCGATTTTGGTTGGAAGGGCTCCGAACGATGGTCAGAGCCCTTCCGACCAAACCGGAACGTGTCATACGGATTCCTTTCCGACCAAGCCATTCTGATGGGCTCATTAGAAAGGAATTGTAGACAACAGGCTGGGAGAGCCCGTCTGCCGTCCGGAAATCCCTCAGTACTCCCCCTGCCGCCTCTTTGCGACTGAGGGAGTACGATGGCAGTTTTTCACTGCCTTTTCGTACTGTTTTTCCTGGCACGAAACTGTCTTTGGGGCCCCCAGTAGGGCCCCCATGGGTGCGAGGCTGCCGAATGGTGGCCTGGGGGCACCTATGGTGCCCCTCTGTGGATCCCTACACCCGGTGGCAGGCACCTTGGGGTGCCGGCCACAGGGTACAGGGATGAACTGCACCCCTGCTTTTCACAATGCAAGCGTGCATTCCGCTCGGAATGCATGCTTGCATTGTGAAGTATACGAGTTCGGTCGCATCATACTAGCAAGGCCGTAACCGACGACAGCAGGTCGGTCGGTTACGACTCCTGACCGATGTCAGACGGACTCAGGTCCGTCTGACATCGGAATCAGCCCCAAAATGAGGAAAAGCTGGCCCCACTTCCAAATTACTTGGAAGACACTTGAATTGGCCACATAAGCAGGTCGGATCACAAGAGGAGGCCAAGGTTTCCCATTGACTGTTACTTGACCTGCTTAGATGGAGGTGCAAATACAAACAATGTCAAAGAGGGATGGCACAAATAATTTAACAAATATTATTTACATCTCACACTTCTAACATATACTAACAACCTATCGAATTATTTCTCTGTTTTAAAAACACTTTCTAAATAAATTGAATTTTTTTGTTTTTTTATATACATTTAAGCAATATTTCGGTTTTTTTCTGTTACCAATATTTCATTTCACCTGTTACCAAGAGTCTTCAGTAATTTAATAATTTAAAGAAGAAAACCAACATCCAAACAAAATGCCAACTGTAAAAAAAAGAACTTTTAAAAAACCATCTCGAATGCTCCAAAAATTGGAAATCCAAAACCATCAAATACATAAAAGCAATCACAAAAACAAATTCTCTCCCAAAAAGGTAAAATTGTATAAAGCACATCCAACCTCTAAAATGAGGTCCAAAGAACTATTTAATAGTAATCCATCCACGAATCCTGAGTTTCTCAAGCACTGACGCTCAAAAGGGTTAAAAAACACAACGCCAAAAATGTAAAGTGTTGCTTTTATTGTAAATAGGTTTAAAAAAGCAACAACGAATTTTTTTACAACTCATTTAAACCTACTTTGAAAAAAAATCAACCGTCTCCAATTGGACATATGAACACAACCAACATGGGGATGCCAAAGTAGTAAAAGCAAGAATAAAATCTAATTCTGTACACTGTACCATCTATTTACCTTCCCCCTCTCTCTTTACAATACACCTAGACCACCAAACTCAAGGTGGTGGTCTCCCGAACACTCTATTATGACTAGACCGATCGGTCTGCCTGGAGGCCACCGCAGCCACCGCAACTTCCAGGGAACCGCCTTTCTTTGGTGGTTGCCTAGCGGTTCTGAGGCTGCAATATGCTTGGCAGGGCTGCTGCAGCCCGCCAAGCATCTTGCAAGTTTCCTTACCAACACACTTTGCATGGCGGTGCAACTGCCATGAAAAGTGCAGTGGTGAGGAAACAAAGGGGGCCCTACAGGGCCCGCAGGTGCCTCACGCCATGTGGATGCACACAGGGGCACATCATGTACTCCCCTGCGTGCATGCATGCCAGTATCTGCAAGGCATGTACTGCAGCAGTCCATGCCGTTCATGTACAGATTTTGAAATTCCCATTGTGGTGCCTATTTCATAGGCATCACCAGAGAAAATCTGTCTGGAGGTTCAGACATGGGTGTGGCGGTGCAAGCGGTTCCGCCCCTGCACTGGAAGACTCATAATTAGACCCTTAGCCACCTATGTGTTAAAAAAATGTAAGTATATTGTTCTTACCTGACCGTAGCTCTTGCTTGCATCTGATCTTTACCTCTATGCTCCACCAACTGTAGAAACAGATGCAAAACCACATATGTCAAGACTTCAACTAAAAAGAAAAAAACAACAATTTTCCCCATAAAAATCAAAGGAAAGGCATTGGAACATACTTTAACAATTATAAAAATATTTGCTATAGATTCTTTGGAAAATATATATGTCCTGCTTTATTTTATTTTTTAAAATATTTTTGCAAATGTTCTAAAATATACTAATAGATTTTTGGAATAATAAACATGATGTGTACATTTTATTTTTAATATTGACCTTTTATTAAATGTTTTGCATATTTTACAATTTATTTTTACTGCTCTAATAGTTACCTATGACAGTAAATAAATAATTCATTAATGTTAAAAAATTAATACTCCGGTATAAAAAAAAACCTGAGTGTTAAAATACTTCCCGACCCAATTTCCCTATATTCCTTGCATCCCAACCCTAAAGGTTTGTGTTACAGTCTAAAAATATTTTACATGAATATTTTATGATTACATTTCATAACTTATGTTCAAACACTAAAACTCGGGTCTTAAAATTAATGCCTGAGTATTAATACACTTCCCCATCCAATAACTCTATATCCCTTGCTTCCCATCCCTAAAGGTTTGTGTTTTTATTTTTTTAATATATATTATGATTAAATATCATAATTTATACTGTTTAAACATTAATTCTCAGGTATTAACATCACTACCTGAATTTTAATACACTTCCCCACCCATTACCCCGCTAGCCCTTTCATCTCGTTCCTAAAGATTGTCTTTAAAATATATATTTTAAATAATATTATGGTTAAATATCATAAATTATATTAATTGAACATTAATAGTCAGGTATTAAAATGAATACATGAGTATTACCACTCCCCAGCCAGTTTCCTTATACCTCTTGCATCCAGTCCCTAATTGTTTGTGTAACAGTATTATAAATATTTTAAATACATATTACTATGATTAATATTGTAATTTGTAATAATTAAACATTAATGCTGAGATATTAACAGTAATACTTGAGTATGAATACACTTCCCCTACCAGTACCCTAATATCCCTTGAATCCCAGCTTCCAAAAGGTTTTTGGTATTGTGTTAAAAATATATTTCATCATGGCATTATGTTTAAATATTAGAAATTATAATGTTTAAACATGAATCCTCTGGTATTAAAATTAATACCTCAGTATTAGTACAGATCCCCAGTGAATACCCCTATATCACTTGCACCCCATCCAGTGTTGTGTGTTACACTCCTACATGTTTTAAAATAAATATATATTTCTTTAAACATCACATAAAAATATATAACATCATGAATATCTGAGTATTAATACAATTTCCCACTCAATACCCCTATAATCCTTACATCCCGTCCCTAAAGGTTTGTGTTACAGTTTAATAATGTATACATATACAATAAGGTTTTAGCATTAACAATCATGTATGAAATATATATTATCATTCTATAATTAAATATATCGCATGCTTAGCTATATTCTTACCTAAAGATTTGCCCAATAATGCGTGGTAAAGACATGCATGGTAATGACGTGCGGTAAAGGTATATGCGTTGTAAAGGCATGTGTGGTAAAGGCTTATGCATCGTAAAGATTGTGTGGTAAATGTATTGCATGGTTAAGAGTGCGTTGTAATGGTTGTTTCCAGTTGGCACTTAACCTCATCACTGCGGCACAAATTCCGCCACAGTGCTGAACATTCCTATCGCGGGCGTCGTCATGACGGCTCCCGGCCGTCATCAGCACATGCCCACCGTGACTCATTGCGGCCGGGAGCCGTCATGAGCATGGAAGAGGTTAATCTATGCTTTCAAAAATACAGAGGAGCTCTGAGATGGACTGGCAGAGCTCATTATGCTGTTCTGCTACTGAGCCTCATAGAGGCACAATATGGCTGCCTGCCTTAACAGTTATTTCAATCTACTGGCTGAACAGAAACAATCATGGGGGTGAGATATGTGTACTCCTCTTTTCATACTGTGAATGCCAAGCAGAATTGCCAACACGCCCTCAGGGGTTCTTAAAATGTGCTGTGGCTTTACATGGACGATCTCCACCAAATACCCATTCTGATTGGGCATTAACTGGACTTCCCGTCCTGGCCGACATATTTACCCATAAGACCAAGGTCTTATCTTTTAAATATGAGAATAATCAAGGTCGATGGGGCATTCATTGGCAAAACAACCATCACACTAGAGAAACTTCGAAATAATAGAGCTATGACATCAGGTCTACTACAAAACAATTCAAAATCTTTTCAAATCAATGATTTCCACGTTCTTTCTTATATTTGATTACGCCTAGATATTCAAATAGTATAGATGTGTATAGATCATGATTCGTGATGCTATCTGTGGTATTACAGCAGAGGGCCCCACTGGAATACAAACAATAACAATAATAATAATAGTCAATAACAATAATAATAATAGTCAATGAATTATAATGTTTATTTTCTTACCAAGACAACGTGTTATAAAGCCACAGAAGACAAATATACAAAGGTACACCACACAATGTACACCACATATCACATAAAAGAGCACATTAAATAAAATGATACTTTATGTATATTTTAAATGCTAAAATTAAAATAGATTAAAAAAAGAATACAATTGCAATTACCATGTCCATTAAGGGATTTGTGAAATTAGACAAAGTGAATTCTGCCGTGAACAATGACATGCATAAATGTATATCTGTTTCCGGTCATTTCTGCAAGAGACAGAGTGGCTAAAAACGGGCACCTTGAGGTTTTCCTGGCCAGACAATTTCCATCACAATGCCTGCTATATTCTTTGGCCTGGAATTTCAATGAGTTCTTAAGCTTGCACACTGAAAGGTATCGATCCTCAACCGCCTGACCCACCCAGGATCATATTTTATTTAATGCATGTCAGCATGCAACGGGAAGATTCCCTTTTGCTGGAAAAGACGCACAGCATATAGATGGGACTGAGCAATAATATCCCTGGTAGTAATATTTACTCCCTCTATCATTGCTTGGACCTTGCATTAAGCAATAAGTGAAATGGCAGGCAGGCTTCTGCATCAATCAGACTTTGGCAACTAGTGCGAGCACGTTGGCTCCATAACGAGCCTTACCGCTTAATTTACGAGCAAAGACCTTTGCCAAAAGGACTGAAGAAAATCCGCCGTAGAGTTTAGGAAACCGACGAAGGCCATTTACTGTAGCTAAGACTTTTGTTTGCATAGTTATCAAATACAGTCCAGGCTTGCTGAAAAACAAGATATTTATAGGTCGATACGTGCTCTGAGTTCACATTTAATGTCACCTAAGTAAAACAATGAGGTTTATTTTCAAATATCAGTGTTTGTGTTCACTGGTGTTAATTATTAATTTAGTTGATCAATAATGATCCAAGACTACCAGTTTCCCTGTCAAGCCCACTGAGTAACTGTCCATCATACCGACATCATCAGTGTAGAGAAGACAAGATATATGTCTTGTACTCATCTTAGAAGAGAAGCATGGGATATCCTTTAAAGCTATAGGATAAAGAAATATTGCTGGCGACCCAATGTACCCCATTGATGTGGTCCCCAAGACATTAAAATGTGTGTGTTTTATAGTACACCACAGTAAGGATTTTTTTCCGGGGGCAATATACCAATGGCACTGACTGGCAGGAGGAAGTTGGGTGCCTTTTGGTGCACGCTACCACTGCCACACTATGCTAGAGTCCTCTGAAGTAAAGTCACCCTGCCCCAGTGAATTGGAGTTGTTATTGTCAGGTCTGATTCGATGTTCGCGTAGGGTTAATTAAAGTACAGTGCCCACTGGTTTAGGAGGTTCTGGGAGCACCTATGTCCTTTTTATTATACATTCTGGCCTAATTGCAGTGGGCAGCTAAAGGGCTGGAACAGGAAGGCAATGTTGACATTAAGGGGCAGATTTATGAAGGCCTTGCGCCGCCAGTGCGTCATTTTTAACATGGGAAAAAGTGACGCACCGGCGGCGCAAGGCTTCATAAATCTGCCCCTAAATTCTTTACAGGAAGTGGTCAGATCACCGCCACTCTCTAAGTGCAATCGGGGGTGATGGAGCTACTCAGCCATTCCCACTGCTAATACAAACAGCACAATACTTCTGGAAGCGCTCTTTGAAGAGAACATAGGCCTTAATTATAACGGCGGTCGGTCAGACCGCCGACCGTCATCACATCAGGCAGGAGACCGTCCGGCAAAAAGTTGGAGGTTCCACATGCCCTATCACCACGAGACTGCCAGCACGGCAGTTGGAAAGTGCTTTTTTATACTGTGGCTTGTGCTGCGGCCTAGGAAAAGGGCTGTAGCACAAGCCGCACTTTGTGCACATCCATGCACTGCGTGCCAGGCACCCTGGTTTCTGGTACATGGTGCATGAATGTGTGGGGGGCACTACATGTACCCCCAGGGCCATTTAGCAGAGGTCTACTGGGGGGCAGGGACCCTGCTTGGAGCTTCAAAAGTCAGTTTCCATCTGCTTTTTCAACGTGGTCCTACCGCTATGAAAAGGCAGTCAGAAAGGGACATTCTAATCCTTAAGACGGTGCCTGTGCAGGCACCACCTCCATTATAGGGGTAGTTTTCGAACCGCTGCCCCAAAGGAATCTGGGATTCTGTGGGAGGGCGCGGTCTTTCCCCAGACCTCTGTCGTCCAACCGCATGCATCAAAATGCGGTGGTCGGACCAATGCCTGTCTTTTCAGCAGACCCCACCAACGGCCAGTTGGTGGCGGTCCGCCCAACATCGTAATAATGCCCAGTGGCCTTTGATGGATGGTGGTAGTACCTTCACCATGGCAGAGTACTTTACTCCCGCCATGGTGAGGGTACTCAGCCCTCCAAATTGAGAGATGTCCATCAGCCCAGCAGACCTCTCTTGCATTTGCAGGTACCGCTATCATGGGGGTTCCTGTAAATGCATTGAAAGAGTGCTGTGTGTCTCAGTCAACATGACAGCACTGCACTGCACACTTTTATTTGATTTTTTTTATTTCCAAAAACGAAATCCCAACGTTGGATTTTTTTTTAGAGTAAAGAAAGCAATATCCCCCTTACCGTGGGAGTTGTCTCCCATAGACTGGGGTAATTGAAAAGTTTTTACTTTTAGATACTGCCACGTTTTGGGTTCTGGTTTGTAAAAGTAAATACTGGCCATGTGTGCCCCCACTCTAAATTGGGTAGGTGGACAGGTGACTAGACCTCTAATGACCCTTGCTTTATAGGCCCAAAGGAGGAGCATGAGGGCAGCAGAGATAGAGTTGTCTTCACCGTCTGCATACTGAAGGTCTGCACTTCTGTAAATCAGGCAGGCTGACCTTCAGTTTGGCGATGGAGTACCCTCTCCACCAAACTCTAAATCAAGCCCTAAGTCACAAATGGCACATGCAATGGAACTGCCTTTGTGGTACCTTTGTGGTTTTAGTGAGCTGGCATGCAGGATAAACACTGACAAATTGAACGAGGGTCAGACAGACTTGGGTGGGCAACCTTTACGTGGCAAATCTATTGCCTACCTATAAGGAGGCCCAGTAGGATTTTGTAACTCCACCGGGCCAGTGCTTAGCGTATGGAAAGTGTGGTAAGGGCAGCACCAGAACTATGGAAGCAAGGTTTATCAGAGCCAGAGATACATGGGTTGCTAAAAATGTTCTCATCACAAGGTCTGGATCATAAGGTAGTGACGCTCATCTACCATGCTCTACTTAGTTCTAGCGACATGGAGCTTGATGGCGTCAGGTTTAAGAGGGAGAAAAGCATCAGACAGGTTTAATGCAGAGGATTGGGTCAGAATGAGGGGATACTCCATGAAACTATCACTTCATCAGATGGACCGTCCCTTAGAAAACTAAATAAGATATACATGGGGCTCAGTGATGCTGCTCCAGGTGAAGGTAAGGTGACACTGGCTTCTTCCACATGGTTTGGGAATGCCAGACCGTCCAGCCATATTGGAGGGATACTGGGGCGTGTGATGAACACAATCTCCAATCTCAGAAATAGGAAGCTAGATTGCATGTTTGCATAGCCGCCTGAAGCAACTATCTAATTTGTGCTAATCGTATAAACTGAAACAGACCCCCAAAGCAACTTTATAAAAATTATAAAGGTAAATGTTATTTGGAGCACATGAATATTGGACAATGCATACACTAACCAGAGGACAATGTTGTCAGTATATGTAATGGCAGCCCTGTATATGTAATAAGAAAAGAAATAAAAACAAATGTTTTGATTAATGATGTGACAGGAGAAATTGAAAAAAAAACTAGAAGTAGAAAAATGGAAGATTTTATATCAAGTGTAATGGCCAAAAGTGTGGAATGCAACGATCCGTATTTCAATGGGATTGTAAATGAGTATTACGTTGTTGAATCTTTATTGTCTATTTTTTAAGGGTGAATTTGAGTAGTCTGGGTTTCAGGGAAGCTTATATGAATAGCAAAGGCTTAGATATTTTTGGGTTGGTAGCATCAAGGGATATTCAAGATGTTGTTAACGCCAAGTACAAGGGAACCAGTAACAAGCCATGGGGATTGTGATGTGAGAAGCCCCATGATCTGCATGGTATGCGCCATTTTTAGAACATATCTTGTTCAGCTAATATTTATGTCACTTGATTAATTCCAAACCTCGCTCTGTCTTTTCTTTTTAGGAGTAATAAATATTCAACCCCACTGGGGGACCCTTGTAATCGAGGCATTAATGATATCTGCAATTGACCCATTATGGCTCGTAGTGAATATTCTCTAAGGATTTCCCATAATTACTTCCCACAAAGTACATGGTCTGCTTGACCTACGGAGCTTAACGCAGCTATTTTCCCACCCTGTGCCATGTTTTGCTAAAATGGATTGAGGTTCTGGGTACTGTCCAGTCAAATCTCAGCTGAGGCATGCTATCTCATGACATTAATTAACCCTGATAGAGTGTTCCACTTTGGATACATACTGGCTGTTATTTCAAGCATTCTGAAAACTTGCTTAAGGATGAAGCTGATATTGTCAGATTTGAAGATAATATTTAGAATTTTAGCCGAAACACAAAAAGAACGTGTTGTTTTTCTTGGGAATCTGTTGGGGGTCTCCATTAAGAAAGAGAGATGCAAATCTGAAATGGAGTGCCTTGGATACACAGCAACTTTGGAAGAAGCAAAACGCTGCCCAAGTTTGGTGGCAGCCATTTCTGGGGCGCCTGCTCTTGCTAATAGAGAGCAACGGATGTATGATGTTACAACGCATGCTTTTACCACACATGCTGTTACAACGCAAGTATTACAACGCAAACCTTTACAACGCAAAGCGCTTTGGGGTGCTGGATAGTGAATAGTTTAATTTACTATTCCAACTCCAGTCCCCGTGGACACTAGGGAAGGTGCTGGATAGTAAATTAAATCTATTCCCTATCCTAGAGCGCCCCCCAGCGCAATGCGTTGTAATGGTTTTCGTTGTAAAACCTGCGTTGTAAAAGCACTGCGTTGTAAAAGTTTGGTTGTAAATGATGTTTCCCTATACAAAATGTCACCATAGAGACTCATTGTCATATTTAGCAAAATATCACGCAACACACAAGACATCTTGCTAGGCTGTGCTGCGTGACAGGGAGAGGGCAGGATTGCACCATATTTAACATGATATGGCGCATTCCTGTCCCCTTATTGCGCTGGCCCACTATGTGCTGCCTAGCGCCAATGCAGGTAGCCTTGCACTATGGTGCAACGGTGCCTGCGTTGCATCCATGGATTGTTTTTGTACAGGAAGAGACACCTTCCTGCACAAAAACAATCCTTGGAGGCTTTTTTTCTCTTTCTATGTGTGCTGCAGAATGCAACACACGTAGAAAGATGGAAGAATAAAGAGAATTACAGATCTTTCTCCTCCTTAAGCCTCTCCTGGGTAGGTGTAGTATTTCGATGCATTTCCAGGTCTACCACTCATGGTAAATCAGTGAATGAGGCAAAATCCATAGGTGGGAACACCCATGCTCCACCCATGGAACGTCTACCTGGGGCAGAGTAATGCAAGGCAGCAACTTACGCTGCCTTGAATTACTCAAGATGTACCAAACACCACAGGGCCAAGAAAATTGAGCTAGGGTGGCTTAATAAATCTTTTTGCGTAACCCTGGTGTTACCCTGCTTGGTCCAAGGGTGATGTAAAACTTAGATAAATATGGCCCTGGGTGTTTAAAAAGTTTATTTTATTAAAACATTGCATTTTAGAGTGGTCTAAAAAATTAGATAGAAATGTTTTAATATGATTAAGTAGGTCATTTGAAAGTACATGCTGTACAGTTTTCTGTCCCTGGAGAGATTAGGTAACATAGATAGGCACAAAGAGAAAGGTAATAACGGTTCCACAACAGAATGACGAGATGGGTTTTATTTCAAGATTTTCAAGATTTTCAGCCAGTATATTGTGGGTTCTGGTAAAACACTGCTCTGTGATTCAGCATGAATTATGCTATTCTACTCATCTAGTAAGTTCTTTGGTGCAGGACAAAGCTACTAGAAGTACATCTTCACAGATTTGATTGTAAAATTCTGCACATCCTTACCTTCTAGAAAGTAAACAAGCTATTTTGTGATCAATTTTGGTCACACATAGATTGTTTATATTGATCACAAATAGCTTGTTCATATTCTAAAAAATAAAGAGATGCAGAATTTCACAATCAAGTTCCCTTCCAGAATATATACAAACTATTTGTGATCACTTTTGATCACCAATGGCTTGTTTATATTCTATAGGGGAAGGATATGCAGAAATTCACAATTAGGTTGGTGAAGGTTTAGCTGAAGCTTCTTTGAATGTCAATTCACTTAAAATTATAATCCTGGTTGAAATAATTCTCTGATAGATTTTCTGTCCTGTTTACCAGGGGCACATGAGGAATGTGTGTGCAAGAATGAAGATCAGGACGTTTGGTTACTTCTATCAACGTTAAGTCACAAAGTTGGACTTATAAGGAAATTTGGTAAATTGTGAATGGATGGTCACATGAGTGAATAATTGAGCCGGGCGTTCAACCATTTTATAGGATCTCTGAAGAATAGTCTACAGAGAACAGAATACTCATGTGAGATGATGTATTAGTTTCTCCACCGATGTTGAGATTACTCCAATTACATTTTGGCATCATACTTACTGAGCGGGGAGTATTTGTGGCTGTCAATATTTGGTAATATCGAAGCAGGGGAGTAGCTTGGTGGCTAAGATTGGTCCCTAAGATGGGGGGGTGTAAGCCTCAGATTTCCCCACAATCGAGCTGGCATATCTTGTTAAAATACATTACGAGAAGCAGGACATGAGGGAGCTAAGGTGGCAGTGGAAAGAGCTAGGACTCCAGATTGTTTGGGGCATTTAAAACACTATTGCTTCTTAAACTAACCAAGTTTTAAGAGAGAGTGTGTGTGTATGTGTGTGTATGTAAACATCCTGGGTGAAATAGGACAGGCGCCTCACCAAACCCAAATGAAATCACCTGTGCCCAACTATTTACAACAGAATACATTTCTTAGGGGGTTGTAACAACCCAATCACTCCACCTGAAGCTACGCCCCTGTATCAAAGGTATGGTGAAAACATGTCTTATACATTGCTGTAGTGACAGTCATTTATAGACTCATCATGCCAAGAAACAGCCTATCAAAGTGCAAGGTATTCCGTGGCAGATTCTAAACTGACAGTAAAGTTCTTCATGTTTTTTCTTATCTTTCATAGACATCAAAAGTAAGGGCCTTATTACGATGGTGGGCCGACCACAATTGTTGTGGGATCAGGACCAGTGACAGGTACTCGGCGGTCCCGCCCGCCGAAATATGATCCAACCGCCATGTAGGTGGTCGGAAACATGCCTTTTTACATTGAGGCTTCAGCTGTTGCCTGGAAAAGGGCCAAACACAAACCCGAATGGCAAACGGCATGTTTGCAAACATCCCTGCATGGGTGTTTGGGCGGGCACCACGTGTGCCCCCCTGGAGCTCATAGCAGAGGCCCATGGGAAATGTAAAGATTCCTGTTGGATTGCGTTAATTGTAATCACCAAGCTTTCTTATATCATTCTCAAACCAGTGGTTTAGCTTACATTATGAAAATGGATGTAACAGATTACGTCTAGTGGAAGGTCTTCGTTCCTGCACAAAAACAATCCTGCATGCAACAGAGGCACCCTTGCACCATGGTGCAAGGTCTTCCGACGTTGGTGCTAGGCTGCCAAAACAGCGCCAGAGCAGGGAGAAAGGACAGGGATGCACCATATTACATAAATGGCATAGGGCAGCGCATCAAGGTGCCTTGATGCACTGCTCTGTGCCAAAATCCTGTATATGAGGACGTTATTTTTTAAAAGAAGCACTGGTTCATTTAAGGAAAAGACTGCTTAAAAAAAAAGAAAAATGAAGAGGGACATGAACAAAGAGAGATGTGACAAGTGAGGTGGAAGGAGAAAATGAAAGGAAAAGTTGAAAGCATCTGAGGTTGTGGAAGGAGTGAGCACATGGAGTAGAGAAAAAGAATGAAGCAAGGGAAATTTATGCAAACAGTAGAGTGGGGTGAGGGAAGTTGAAGTGGGAGTAGGGTCTCGAGAGTTTGATGAAGTACAAAGGAAAGGATATTGTGAGAGGAAGTGATAAATAGAAAAAGAAAGGGGAGGTAGGTGGAGATATTGAAGGTGAAAGGAACTTTAGTCTAACAAAGGGAAAGGAGAGATGATATGGAACAGAAGAAGAGGGCCTTGGTTTGAGAATTAGGTAATGGGAGAGAGTACTGAGAGGTGGCAGAAAAGACAGAAGTTGTGAGGTGGAGGTAATAAAGAGTTGATAGAAGAGAGGGGTGATAGGATTGCACACAGAAAGAAGGTGGTATTGTGAGTAAGAAAAGACACATAGGGAGTAGCAGGTTCAGGGGGTTGAGAAGAGAAGGTGGGAGAAATGTGATCAAATATACTATGGTAGGGAAGGTGAATGAGTGATGTGGTGATTTTGTATGGGTTTGGGCACATGGTCTATTGAAACTGAGAAGGGGTAAATAATAGAATCCTGCTAGAGAAAGTGATAAAGGGAGAAAGGACAGGGATGTGAAAGAGGCTAGAGATGAACACATAGAAAATATTTTACTGGAATGAAAGTGCAAAGACAGCAGTGGGATTCCCTTGTAGAACCATGTGTCAGTCTTGGTTGAATGTATATTTACATTTTTTGCAATATAGCATTATAGATTGTTTAGAGCCGGAAGATGGCTGCACACAAGAATGCTCTGGCTTCTCCTAAACAGAACTGTGCACAGCCACCCAGGACCTCAGTGAATTGTGGTGTACCAAAAAACTCACCTTAGTGACTAGAAACCCAACCAGCTAGCATCAGTGTCACATTAGCTCTTCATCCTATAGCAAAGGAACCAATGATTAGACAACCCAGAACATGCGGCTTAGATTATACTCAGGAATGGTGGGAAGCAAGAACACTCTTTCGTTATACTCTCATACCAGTCCACAACAGGAGTAAATAAAATACACGGGAAGGGTTAAAATATTTATTTTAACGACGTGCTCTAAGATGCAGTATCTTTGCTAACATAAGCAGACATATGATTAGAAATAATATGAGCAGCATTGTTACAATTCCATAAAACACAAAGGGAGCAATCATATTACAATGATGGTGAAAATTGTCCTATAGCGCCTAGTGAATCACCCTCCCTAGCTAGGAACTATGTTTTATAAAATATAGAAGGCCTCTTAGGCTTGTTTTGGGGACCCCATACCTCCAAGATCAGCAGGAGTGAATCACATCAGGATCTGCAAAAGCTCTCTGTCTCTCTGGAAAAACGGGCTTCTTCCAAGTGTGTGAAATCATGCCTACCGTGTGATATTAAAGGCGCCAGAATCACATTTGCTTGCAGCTGCATATATGTTATGGCTAGAACGTGAGCCAATCAGCCCGGACAACAGCTACCTTGCTATGATAACCTTGGAGGCTTTAGCACTCAGTGTGCAGACTAGAGTCACAATGTAAGTCTAGGGATGCTAAAAACAAGCCATTCTCATGTGAAGCATTTCATGCAGCCTAACTTACAACAACAGTTATATGCAGTGTCGTGTGTAAAAGCGCCAAAAATGTTAAATGGCGTTCAAACTTCTAATAGGCCTATGCTAACTCAACAATGTGCACATCAGGCCCAGCCCACACTACAGTCCCATCCACCTTCCAATCTTACATCTCTGGAGCCCATCCGACAATCCCAACCTCATTATTTTTCCCTTTTTTTAACGACATACCAAACACAAATCGATCAAATTAAACAATACATTCATGGACTTCTGGGATTATCTAAGTTTCATATTTTGAAAGAAAAAGTGGAAAGAAATAATTAGTATAAAGTAACAACTGCTGTTGATAATATGCAAAGGGGAACATTTACGAGCATCTGGCCCTGCTTTTTTTGATGCTCCGGCGGTGCAAATCACATACTTATGTCTATGAGGCCACGTAAGGCCACTACACCTGATTTGGAATGGCCTCCTAGATATGGAGTAAGGCAAGGCAGCGCAAATCACTGTGTTGTCTGAGTCTATGCTCTGGACAAAACTTTAGATTTACGAGAGCATGTAAACCCGGGAATGCGCCAAAACCTTATGCCTCCCGAGGTGAGGCTTAACTGGGAGAAATATCTTTATTTCTCCTTGTTTTTACAGCTCTGTATTGCACTCTGCAGCACACATAGAAAGAAAAAAATGCCTCTTACGATTGTTTCTGTTCAGGAATGTGCCCCTTTCTGCACAGAAACAATCTTGCTTACAACACAGGCACCCTTGCTGCATGGTGCAAGAGCCCTGTTCTGCCGCGAGGCTGCAGAAACAGCACTAGCGCAGGGGAAAAGGACATGAATACACCGTATTACATAAATACAGTACATTCCTACTCTTTCACTTTTGTGTAGGGCAAAGCAGCAAGCTTTCTCATTTTCAAAAATCTCAGTATAAAATCACAAATGTACTCCGTAAATTTTGTCCTAGATTTAGGGTAAGTTTCTCATTTTTATAAAATTCAGAGAGACTTTCTGGAGTACTACTGGGAATCAGTGGCCTTATGAGAGTCCCAGAAGTACTCTCATGAATATCCATTTGAACATTTAGAATTGAGGCACGTGTACACTTGCACCTTGCACCTTGAGGTTAGTTTGTTTTTTTGTTTCTCCATGTGGGAAATGTTTCTACTGGAAAACCACGTCTCCTACATTTAAGAGGTATTCCGTCTGAATTTTCACCACAAAGTCCCGATAAAAGTACATCTGCAAGCATCATCTGAATGGGAACCTACATGCAAAATTTGGTGAATACATCAAAATTGTTAGTTTGTGTGTGCTTCGTAACGTTTTGGGATTGATGGATCTGCCCTAGAAAGCCACAAACCAGCAAATTTCAGTACAGAAAAATTCCACGATGTTCACAGAATTTCCATTTGTGTAAATCCAGTTTCTGATGGCAAAATGCCACCACTGCAATATAATTGTTTGCCCTTGAAAAATGGCATTATTTGTGCTCATAAGTTTTACTACGATAGCTTTGAGAGTCATGTTGTATTTGCATTTGAAGTCTGAGGGCAATATGTTATATCGAAGTGGCGGAGTGTGTCGTTAGCCTCCAGGGCCTCCAGGGCTTAACGACATGCTCCGCCACTTGGGAAACGCAAGGCTGCACCATATTTACAAGAATGTGTTGCAGCCTTGCATTTCCCCCTGCAATGGCGCAAAGTTTCACAACTAAGTGCCAACGCAGGCACCCTTGCACCAGAGTGCAAGGATGTATTTGTGCAGGGGAGGATTGGTTATGTGTAAGAAGGTGTCCCTTCCTGCACATAAACAATCCTAAAATGCCATTTTGTAACTTTCATGTGTGCAGCTTCATGCAGACACATGCAAGTTGCAAAATGGCATTTTTAAAAAGGGTTGTTTATGTACAGGAAGGGACACCTTCCTGTACATAAACAAAGCACAGCATTTTGCTTTTTCCGTGTGTGCTGCACAAGGCTGCACACATGGAAAAAGCAAAAACGATGAAAAATAATGCATTTCTCCTCATTTCGCCATCTTAAAACCAGGGTTTTTCTTGTCTTAATTTGGCGCTGCCGCCAATGTACGCCACCCTTGTACATGGAGGCAGTTCAAATATAATGGGTTGAACGCCCACCACAATACCCACTGCATGACACTTTCACGCTAAACATAGTGTGAAAGGGTACCTTATGCACAAGGGAGCTTTAAGCCACGTTAAGTGGCTTAACGCTGCCTTGTACATAAGGCAAGGTGCCTATTGTCACGGGAACTTCATAAAAAGTAACGTTCCCCTGGCGATAGGGGCTTGTACATAAGCCCCTGAGTGTTTCATTCAATTGTGAGGAAATGCTCAGTAGACGAGTCAAAGCAATGGTTCTTGAAATGGCTTCAATGTAAAAGAATTTAAACTAGATGAGGAAAAGGATGAAGGACGTGTACATAATGAATCCTCAGGGTGGAACAGAAAGGAAAAACGGACGCGCCTGGTGTTTTCAAAGACAGCTAATATTAACTAATGAAAAGATAGACTTATTTGAATCAAGTCTCATAAGAGAAGATCCAATGAAAAAACATAAAAAGAATAATTTCATGTGTTAAACTGTTCTTTTCATGATGTCCGGTACATTTGTACCTAAATTATACATTTCAATTATATGTATTTGAACTCAGCATTCTTCAATGACACCTTTGTTCTCCTCTGCTGTGGAATACGTGTCCATCTCAGTGTTCCTATTTCTACTGCAATAGTAAATCGCATTAGAAGGACTAAAGATGGAGGATATACATAAAAGAAATAAAGAAGAAAGGAAGAAATATCCATGGTGCTACAAAGACAGAGATATTATATTGAGGTCCTTTTCATCCCTTCCAGTGCAAGATGTGTAAGCCTTGAAGAAAAATAGACTAACAGTGACAAACGTCTACTAAGGCAAAGGTAGGTCCCAATTGTTGTTAGCCAGCGGTAGAACTAGACTGCCATTGTCACCCAACAATTGATCTTAGTGCACTGAAGGGCTGATTAAAATGGGCGGCTGACCCCGTTTCGGAAAGAAACTTCCAATGACCAAATTCTGTAATCACGATAATTACCTGGTTCAAATGTACACACGTGATTTAAGTTATAAACAGGGCCCTCAAGGGGCATTGAACCCCATGTGCTGGGGCAAAATGAACCTAAAAATAATTTGCACCCGTTTTAACATTAGTGCTTATCAGTTGTGGAGAGCAAATTGCACTCACTCCTGTGTTTCCATGGTAAAGTATCAGCAATTCTTACTTGGTGGTACTCAGTTGTTAAAACAATAGCGTTAGTGGTACTAATCACCCACTTTTTTCACATATTAGTACATTTGCGGAAGGAAACACAATTTACACCAGCACGTTTTTGTGTTTCATATTAAAAGTCACATTTAAATGATACTAACAAACAAAAAAGAGGAAGGGGAGGTATGAAGAAGATGTTGAGTTGTGTGGGAGATATACCCTCCATCATTAGCTCTCTAACATAAAAGTACCCATCACACTATGAAGAGGTTACTGGGACCTCAATTACTAAGACATGATATCTTACAACACGAAACCCTGTTTGGAGGTCTTTCCTGAAAAGAAGCAAGGGTCTTACTAACAAAAGTGACCTGCTCATCATTGGGCCTCCCGTCGCCATGGTTACCTGCAGGTTTCACAAGGTGGGCTCCCACTGAAGCGCTATGAGAGGAGAAAAAGGGCATCTCCATAACGGTGAGGTATTTGGGAACCTCGAGACAGGATAAAAAAGCCTATTGGAAAGGAATTTATTTAGAGAATGTATTGATCCTTCCCTATCGCATAGCTAAAATCAGCGTACACAAGCAGTCGGGAGAGGATGTGGAGTAACAGGCATAGCTGCCGATTTTGGAACTGGGGAACCAAGTTCGAATCTCGGCTTCGGCTCAACATTCTGTGATTCTGAGCAAGTCACTTAGGGCCACATGTAGGTAAATGTATGTTTGTGATTCCTTAATTACGATTTTTAGGGAATCACTATTAAGGAATCGCAAAATGTCATATAGGTAGGAACAGCAATATTTTTTGCGATTCCTTAATATTCCTTCATTGTGAATCACAAATTGCGATTCGCAATAAAGGAATACCTTCCTATTCATTCCTATGGGCCAAGAGGCTATAGGAATGAATATGACTTGCTCCCGCAATTTGCGAGTCACCAAGAGGCACTCACAGATTGCGGGCGCAATTTTAAAGGTGCCAGGGTTTCAAATGGACACCCTGTTGCACCCCTGAAATGTGCATGTGTGCACATGTGGCGCACATACATGCCCTAAGGGCATGAATGAGTGCCACATGGCACTTAAAAAAAAGCAAATAAGTGTTTTTTTACAGGAAATCGCAAATTACCACCAACTTGAAGTTGGTGGTAATTAGCGATTCCTTAAGACTAAAGTGCACTTTCTTTTGTCCTACTTACATTGCATTTAAGGAATCGCAATGTGCGATTCCATAAATGCAAGAGCAAAATAAGGAATCGCAATTTTGCGATTCCTTATTTTGCTAGTAGGTTTCAACTTACCTACATTGCTCGCTGCCAAATAGCGATCGCAAATGATGAAATTCAGGGAATTTCAGAGTTAGCGCTCGCTATTTGGCCACCTACATCTGGCCCTGAAACTCCTCGTGCCTAAGAAAACAAATGTGTCATTGAGTAATGAAACTCCAAAACCTTCAAGTTGAGTTTGCTCTATATAAAACTGCCCCCCAAAAAATATATATACTGTACAATGCAGAACCTGTACAATTCAGATTCATCAGTAGCAGCAAAAAATCAGGCCACACTACTTTTTTTGCCAGGTCAGGCAAACTAATGCAGATAAAACATTGCTATTGTAACAGAAGAGGTTCCAATTTTAACTCAAAAAGGAGGCCTTCATCAATCACTGTGCTGTGGGCTGGAACTGCACATAAACTTGTCAAGTGCATGTGCAACCTAGTTTATGGTATTATTGCAGGGTCATACACTCATAACTTAAAGAAGCACGTGCCCAGTGGTGGCTCCTCTGCAATGGCGGAGGAGCGTTGCCCTACTGCTAGGCTCGAAGCCAGTAAATAAAAAATGAAACAATGTCATTGTTTTATTTTTCATTTTCTGGCTCTGAGCCAGCTTGGGCAGGGAGGGGCGTGGCATGGGGAGGAGGAGTGCTCTGTGCACTCCTTAAGTGTGCATATGTGTTTGGCGGGCAGTCTCACGCCGATCAAAACAGCCAGGTTGGAGAAACCCCCACAGACTCCCTGGTCTAAGCGGAGCATCTTTCCAGCCTGTTCAGACCAATCCCCACACTGCTCTCACGTGAGGGCAGCGCAGGGATTACAGGGAGTCCGTGGTGTGGCCCCAGTCCTTGCTGGGACCAGGAAGGACAAGGCCGAGCGTAATACGGGAGGCAGTTCCAGGTAACCCCCCTCACGGTCCCCTCCCGCACTCCCCCGTGCAGTCTCCACCTGCTTCACCACCTCTTTTTTTTTGGGGCGCCACCACTGCATGTGCCATCTCAATGTGGAGCTCAGCCTCGAACTCCCGGCTGCGTAATGGTATTATTGATAAAGCTGATGTAAATATCGCTACTGATGCATACATGTACAAGAACAAAATTGCATTTTTGTTGACAAATTCACCCGTTATGAACTCCATGTCAACCCCGAATCAGCAATACCTGGTCAGGCAGGCCCTGAATCCCAGGCCCAAGTTCAATGATTGACAGGTCACAGCTGGGATGGCACGCAGCAGACAGAAAAATGTGTGAACAGGAAATCCCAGATCTATCCCACAGAGAGATGCAGCTACACCACAATGGTCCAGGGACACTGGCCCCAATAAAGCACACAAGGCCGGAGGGATATGCGCATCCCCAAAATACCATGATGTCAGATGCCACACAAAGTTAGGTACACATAGCATCATGAAACAGCACACACAATACACACACTGATAACGTGCTCCCCATGTCAGTCATCTGGACACAATATGCACTGGCCGTATTGTGTCCTGCATGCTCGAGACCCACCTATATTCATCATCAAAACATTAATTTATGACTCCTAAGATAAAAGCTCACATTCCTTACTAAAAGAGCATAGCCGGAACTGTTTTATTGCATTCAAAAATTGTATAAAATCTATGGCCGATCAAATTTAGGTTGAGATAGTCTTCAGACCCTAGCTCTGTGACTGTGCTCCCGGCTGCTATGTTTAATTAAACACATTGTTCCTGTTTTGCCAAAGGCCTCTGGCCTCTTGTTTTTCCAAAGAATTTCATGTTCAAGCAACGTTTTGATGAGCCACTATCGGAGCTGATTGCTACCTTGAACCTGACTGCAATCAAAGGAAGGGGATCCCACCCAGATGAATTCACATCTCCACAAAAAAAGGTAAGCAGACATTGCAATTGATTCGAAGTTCTGCTGAGTCCACGGGGCAGAGGTCTGCCTTGAAGCAGCTGTCACAGTGAGTAAGAGACTACATCAGAAGCTTAATAAAGCATTTGTCATTTGGCACATTAGGGAGAAGCGTAAAAATATAATATGAGTGCCCTGCCACTGACAGATATCTGGCATATTACCTATTTTATATGTCCTAACTGAGCAGTCGCAAGGCAGCCTCAGAGGCAATCCCGTCAAAGTCACCTTTTTTCAATAGTCAGCACACTAGGAAAGGTGATTTATTTATATAGCCCTTTATGGCTCCCAGGACACTATTTTTGTGTTAGGTTATCCTGAATAGGCAGAGTTGGCACTCTTAATTTTTATGGTCTAAAAGGGTTTTCTTAGTGACACTGGTTTCTTAACACTGGTGGTATCTAAAAGAAGTGAGAGGTGTTGGTCGCTTTGACTGGTGGGCGTCATACAGATCCTACGCTTGGCCCCTGGGTGTGATACAGGGTGCGATTCGGACAGTTAGGGAAAATAATTTGGACCTGGGAGATTAGGTGTAGCTGGTGTTTGACCAAGGGGGCCTGTAGTTCTTGAGTTATTCCCTTTTTCCATTAACTATTGTAATTTTCTATGTCCTGGAGCTGATATTGACAGACTATCATGCGCACTTAGTTTCATGTACCGTGCAGAGCTTCCCCTGGTCACAGGATAGCATATGCTGGGAGCAGGCTAATGAATTTTTGGCAAAGTCATCAGTTTTTTGGTTGAGATTGATGTAATGCATATATGAAGTGGTGGTGCTGCTGATTACTACAAACTGTATTTTGTCTTAAGTGTTGTGTTTTGTGTCGATGATTTAATATTTCATATTAAGATGCTGCTATTTCTTATCAACTGTGTTTAATGAAAGAAAGTCAATATTGTACAGATACTGTTTTATATTTCACAAATCTACTTTTTCGATGATGCAACCCTTTGTATGTATTGTTATTTGTGTTCATGAAATTGTTATGTTGACACATTGATGCATCTGTAGATAAGGCTGAGCTCGTAGTAATGTACTGTATGTTCTCCCCGCGATTAGATAGACCAATAATCCCCTAAAACCAAAGAGGCTAAAAGAATATCTTGCCCTTCAAAACTATCACCCTTGTCTTGGAGTAACCATTAAAACACATGCAAACCAAGTTCATCACACAGGCTGAAAAACTCAATAAGGTTTGCCAAAAATGGCATGCACACACAAAGGCACACACATTTACCTGACCAAAGGAGGTAACTTTTGACATCAACACAATAGGACACACGAGAACACACATACAAACTAAATACACAGGTCAAAAGAAAGACAGGAGATAGGCACTATTAGAAATATGAGCCAATTTCCAAGGAGGCCCAGATCAACAGTCCTGCATCACAGAAAGCAAACAAGCCATCAGCACCTCACTCACCATATGCAGCTATGGAAATGCTATTGCCAGCTCTCTCCACTTTAGGTTACTCCAGTCCACCAGCTGAAGAAGCTGGCAGGACCCCCAATGAGTGGTTAGATCCATGCATGATAGATTAACAGGACAGTATGCCTAGGCAGTCACAGAGCAACCCCAGTCCAGTGCGAGGGCTCTCAGAAGTTCGATCCCTCATCCGTCGCATCGCGCCCGATACATACAAACACAGCGGCACAGAGACCACACTCTCACTGATTTAAGCAAACACACACGAGTGACAGGAAGGTTTATAGCTGTTCTAGACAGTGATACAGATAGTGGGAGTGAGAAAGGGGACCCTTGTCCCCAGGGAATAGATGACAAGGCACTGCTGCACCCAAGTGCATGACAGATATAGATTGACCACAAGGGACATAATAGTTTAAATGGCAACTTTCCACAACTGTTCTGTGACTTGCTAACAACCTGGACAGGGGAGAGGAACCAAATTGACCAGTTGTGGCCGGGGGGAGTCATTTGTGCCAGACAATATTGCATCAGATATGGGAAAGGAAATCTTAGCTGGAACTTCCCCCCCATGCAGCAATGCCTCGCAAGATTGAAGGAAAAACAAACCAAAGAAAGGGAGAGAGAGAGCACAGGAGGAAGATGGGACAGAACAAGGACATTACTGCAAAATCTCTGAGCTGAGAGAAGTCAACCCTGGTTAGAACAGCTGTAGCCGCAATGGCACAGAAGGCGGTAACACCGATGGGGGTACCATTGCAGAGGTTCTGGAAAGACAAAGTACATAGAAGAAGAAATCACGGAAGTCAAACTTAGAACTCCCAAAAGAGGGACCCGTCAGATTCTCTCCTCTGCTCCCAAAAGGAGACCAGCCACGGGGTCAACAAGTGTCAGTCCTGAGTCCGGTGGAGGACACACACACACTCTCATGTTCCCCATGCTGTCAGTGATTTGTCAGTCTTAGGAGGAACCAACAGTACAAATGTCATGTCTAAAAGAAGGGAACATACCCCTATCCAAAGACTATAGATGCACAAGTGTTCTCGGGCACAGTTATGAGGGTCCCCTTCACAAAAACTTTGCAGTTGGACGTGGAAGGCAGCTGTGTAATGGGACAATTGTTATACCAACCCTCATCCCTGACTAATCTCCAAGGGAGAGACTTAATGGACAAACTAAACATGAAAATTTATTTCTGAAAAGATGGGACATTGGCCTTCAGGACCCCTGGGTTTTCCCTATTCAGACTTGTGTCTTTAAACTGCCTAGATCGCACCGAAGGGCCAATGAGGGCATTGGCCAATTATCTGATGGCCTTCACTAACACAGTCCTCACAACTACTGCTAATTCACCAGAACTGTTAGACCGGAAGTTACAGTTGCTAACGAATTTGTGTTCCACTGGGAGGAAGATCATGACTTGGAACACCAAGAAGTGTTGTTCCGCTTGGAGGCCATTGAAATATGGCATGATTATGGGGTCTTGCTGCCCACTGACCAAGCTAATGTGCTGTGGGTGTGCATCATCTTTGTTACACTCGGCCTCCATGTCCTTAATGTAACGGTTGAACAGCTGTTGGGTGAATGATCACGGGCAAGAGAGAACATGTTTGCCAATTCAATCAAGGTCAAGGTAGAGCTGCAAAATGTGAACCCCTGCCCTTGGCAGTGCTAACAACATGGTAGGAACAAGATCTGTCAGCAGTAACACCACAACTATGGACAGATGGGCCATATGACGTGGGCCCCATCAATAATGCTGAACTCATAAGGATGATGTTGCATGAAAGGACCATCCTACCTCAGGTACACCAGTACCCGCTCTCCAAGGAAGCTGAGCAGGGTAAAAACACCCACAATCTAGGCACTAATCGATCAGGGTAACATCCACATGGGAGTATCCCCCTGCAATATACTGATCTTCCCAGTAAAAAAGAGCAAAGGAGGTACTTGGCACCTGGTGCAGAACCTACGTCCCTTCAATAACGTTGTGGTCCTAGAATTCCCCTTAGTGCCATACCCCTCAATTATCCTAACTACTATAGCAGCAGATACCAACCACTTTTCCATGCTAGACATTAAGAAAGCATTTTTTAGCATCATGCTGCACGCCGACAGTCAGTACCTGATGGCGCTCACATTTCGAGGGGTCCAGATGCTGTACTGTAGACTACCACAAGGGTATTGTGAGTCCGTCATTATCTCAATTAATCACGTGTTTGTTAAGCGCTACTACTCACCCCTGAGGGTCTCAAGGAGCTGGGGGAGGGGGTTTCGAAGGCTCCAGTCCATCAAGGAGGGGGTTTGAGGTTTCTTGTGAATATGGGGAGAGATGTTGTCTGTCTGAGGTCGAGAGGGCATTCCAGGCTCTGGCTGCGAGGAAGGAGAAGGAGTGGCCACCTGATCTGGTCTTTCTGGTGTGGGGGACCACGGCGTAGAATCTGAGTAAGGACCTTGCTAATTTCCAATCAAACAGCAACCTGATACAGTACACAGATTACATTTTTGTCTGCAGCCCTTCTGATGACCTATGTCATCAAGACACTGTACCTCTCCTCACTGCAATTACCAAGAGAGAGTACAAAGTAAAGAAAGGGAAGATGCAGTATGTGCAGCAGGAGGTTGACTATCTGAGCCAACTTATCTCAACGGCTGGTCAACGGTTCAAACCACAATGCGCATACTCCATCAGGTCTTTGCCCCAACCCCAAACAAAAAGGGGTCTGCAAAGGTTCTTAGGATTGTGTAATTAAGACCGTCAGGGGGACTTTGACTACAGGACACTCATTGCCCCCCTGCTGGAGGCCAAGAAAAACACAAAAATAAAAATTGATGGACAGAATGCAGAACAATGTCATACATTCATCGCAGTACAGAGATCTGGGCCTAAATCCATTGTTTTTTGCTCACCATGTCATTCCAGTTTGGACCCAGTCATATGCAAATCAGTCTTGACCATGCGCTCAATGGGAACAGTCCAGCTTGAACTGCCAGGCCAGGTCCTCCCTGGACTGGAAACAAGCATAGTCAGTGTGATAAACATTGTGATGGCATGGATAGAAACGAAGACACAGAGACTGAGATACTTCAAGAGGCTAACTTTGACGATGAGGAGTATGAGGAGTTAGTGGAAGGAGGGGACACCGACGGTGCAGATGACGCAGACAAGGATACAGAATACAAATCTGCGCAACTAAAGTCTAGCAGATCCTCTGCTTTTAAAAAAAGAGGGAAAGCAAAAAATAAAGCAAAAAAAGGGGGGAGAAATATGAACACTGCTGCTTTATTAACTACATTAATACCAACTATCAGCGGAGGGAAACTGATCACGGATCAGAGCCCGCTGAGTAAGTGGGTCCAAATCAAAAAAAGAGGGCCTAAAAATCTGCCATTAGATGTTCCTGAAAACAATCATATTGCAGGGAACAGTCTCAAAATTAACTTAAAAAATTCGCAAGTTGTTCTACCCCAGAGTTCGTTCTGATTTAATAGGACTAGACTTGGAAAACTTGCCTACCACAGCTACCCCTCCTGGTTCTCCGGCTTCACCTGCTCCTGGGAATACACTATCTACTGGGAACCTAAGGGATGGCACTACCGGATTTATCACGATGAGTCAAAACTATAAATCCCTCATCTCTACATCTCCCCCATAGTGAGGTAATGGTACCATTTAATATCTCTATTTCACCTCCACTGACCTCTACGAATGCATCAACCTCTGCTAACGCCTCATCTTTAGATTTAATTTTGAAAACATTAATGGCCCATCGTCAAGAGGTACAAGAACAGTTTTCAAAACTAAGGGAAGATAATAGTAAAATACACAGCTGCCTTCAGGAAGTTACTAGCAAACTGAGTGGAGTAACAAAAGAAATGGAGGAACTACAGCAAAGAGTAGTAGATGTGGAGGAAACCCTAGCCACTACTACGGTCACATCAGATCGACATAATGAAGAAATAGAGAGTTTGCTGAATAAAGTGGAGGATTTGGAAAACAGGCAAAGATGCCAAAATCTGAAACTCTTTGGAATACCTGAAGGATCGGAGGGAACAGATGCAAGGGCATACATTGTAAAAATACTACAAAGGGCATTCCCGGATCTGTCTGATTGGGACTGGGATTCTCAACTTCAACGGGTACATAGACTCCATATCATTCCTAGATCTCAAGAAAGTAAATATCCACGGCCTTTTTTAATCCACTTTGGCAATTATTTGCTGCGACAAGCTGTCTCTATCAAAGCCAGACCAAACACCCCAGTGACAATTGATAATCTAACTTTCTTTGTAAAATCAGACCTCAGCAAGGTTACTATGGATAAAAGGTGGGGGCTACGTAAACTGATCAATCCCTTTAAGTCTCGTGGAGCAACGTTTTTTCTTCAAGAACCCGCCCGACTCAAAGTTATAAAGTCCGGACACACTCACTTTTTTCACGATGTTAAAGAGGCGGAACAATATCTTTCAAAAATTGATTCTAAACCTAATTAAGAAAATAATCAGAAAGAAGGGAAAGGGTGGGTAAAACAAGATTCACAGGACTAACCTATCATGGATGATACAGCTATCAAGGATTGACTAAGATATTTTGTCAGTTCTCAGTTATGTTTATACTCTTAAATGGGTTATGGGCGCTTTTTCTTTTCTTTTTGTATGAGAATAATACAGAGGGATGGGGTTCCAGGAGAATCCTCTCTGACTGGCTGCCCTTCAAGCGGCAGCAGAAGATAGAGGGAGGCTTCCGGGTAGGTACAGGGGGGAGGGATCCATGGGGCCTCCAGGTAGGCTCAGGGGTAGAGTTGAGGGTAGGAGGGGTGGGTGGGATTGTTGGCAAGGGTGGGTTAAAAAATGGGGGAAAAAATTATATTGCAAGAAAGAATTTTGGTACAGACAAAAGTGAGATATGCTCTATTATTAAAGACGTTATTCAGAGGAAAATCAAACGTATAAAAATCAGAAATGTCTAAAATTAGACTACTAGTTTGGAATGTTGCTGGTCTCAATAGCAAGCAGAAAAGGAAATTAGTACAAGAGGAAGTAGACATGTATAAACCACATTTTGCGCTTATGACAGAAACACACATTAGCTATCAAGACAGAAAACTGCTATCTCAAATAGGGTATGAGTTGGTGGTATGTACAACTTTGGGTGCCTCCATTAGGGGGGTGGCCATTCTAAAACCGAAACGATTGGGGATTGATATTCTTAAAACTGCTTCGGATACACGGGGGAGGTGGGCAATTGCTCAGATTCAAACTGATCTTAAGAAAATTGGTATGTGTGTAGTATATGGGCCTAATATAGATGATCCTAAGGTGTATGAGCAGCTAAGCATTGAGTTATTAGAGTGGGAGGGAGAGGTGTTGGTCATGGGGGACTTTAATTGCGTTATTGACTATAAAATAGATTCTACGGGACATGGCACTCCTACTAGAATGCGTAAGGTTAGATCTGCAATTTTGGAACTTGGCAGACTGCTTAACCTGAAGGATGTATGGCGCTCTAAATACCCTAATATAGCGGGACATACATATTATTTGGCGCCTCATAGATCCTGTTCTAGAATTGACATGGTCTGGGCATCTGACCAAATAGCTGGCAATTGCAATATTGAATTGTGTCCGAAGATAACATCTGACCATAACCCGATATTATTCGAATTCGAAATTAGTAATCAGAGGCGGGACACACGACATTTCACATTTCCTAGATACTTATTTATAGACTCTTGTTTTGTGTCATTATTAAAAGAACACATTAAGGAATTTATTGAGCTTAATTTGAAATCAGCTACGATTAATGCAGTTTGGAATTCTTGCAAATGTAGCATAAGGGGTTTTGTTCAGCAATATATTTTTGGAAAAAACGCTGAAAACCGTAGAGCTACTAAGGTAATCACCTCTAATATACTGCAAGTTGAACAGCAATTAGTAGAAGCAACCTTACACGCTAAAACAAATATTGGTGAGTTAAGATTAGAGCTGCTAAAATTACAATCATCTGTTAAGAAGATCTTAAGAGAGAGATACAGCGCTAAAATCCATAAGTACAAATTGGCTCAATATGAAGGGGGCGACAGGATTGGTAAAGTACTTGCATATAAAGTAGCCGACAAGAAAGCAAGAACTAAGATTCATATTATTAATGGCCCAGACTTATGCAAATATGACCAGCCAGAACAGATTTTAAATCAGTTTGTCAACTATTATCGTAATTTGTATACCCCAGACAATGTCCCGACTAAGAATGTAATATTACAATACCTTAATGAACATCTACCCACACAAAGAGATATAGATATGGAAGCTATCCAACAACTTAGTTTAAAAATTACATTAACCGAAATAAACACGGCAATTCTAGCTTTACCCTCGGGGAAAGCTGCTGGAGAGGATTGTCTACCTATGGAACTATATAAAACATGTGCACAGGAATTATTGCCTCTTTTAGAATCTGTCATCGACTATATCGCTAAGTCTGGGAAGGCCTCCACTTCGTGGAAAATAGCTAAAATAGTTTTCTTTCTTAAAAAGAACAAGCCCCCAGAGGAATGTGGCTCGTACCGGCCGATTTACTTGTTAAACTCGGATGCAAAAATCTTTTCTAAAATTTTGGCAAATCGCCTAGCCCCCATCATGCCCGATTTGGTTAACATTCAGCAACATGGATTTGTGATGGGGAGAGATACTACGGCTCATGTGAACACTGCAATTACTGCTTTTGATGTAGCCTCAATTACTCTCACCCCACTGGGAATGGTCATGTTAGATGCGGAAAAAGCATTTGATCGAGTGGGGTGGGAGTACTTGTGGGAGGTGCTAAAGAAGATTGGCATCAAGGGCCAATATTTAGGCTGGGTATGCTCACTCTATGATAATCCGTTGGCTAAGATCAGCTATGGGGGAAGGGAATCAGCGAACTTTTTGATAAAGAGGGGAACTAGGCAAGGTTGCCCTCTGTCCCCTCTGCTTTTTGCCCTATCTTTGGAGCCATTTTTAAACGCACTGTCTTCCCAAGCTAATATTATCCCAACACAGCATGGCGGGGAGAGTCTAAAAATAACTGCTTTCGCAGATGATATTGCGGTGTTTACTGCAGACTTAATAAGAGCTATCCCAGAAATAGTTAAAGAAGCCGCACTGTTTGGTAATGTATCAGGATACAAACTAAATGTAAGTAAGACGCAGGTCATTACTAACTATAAACCGTCGGACACGATTCCTGGTATATGCCAAAGTGCGACGTATTTAGGTATTAAGTTAGCAGCTAGTACAGATAAGATATTAATTATGAACTATGACTCTTTGTTCAAGAAAATTGCTTTAACTTTGAAAAAATGGCACAAGATCCCGATTAGCTTAGTGGGGCGCATAAACCTAGTAAAAATGAAGATTTGCCCAAAGTACTATATTTATTCAGATCCATCCCCTTACAACCTAGTAAACTTTTCTTTAAAAAAATTGAAGGTATTTGCAGTAGCTTCTTGTGGGGCTACAAAAAAGCACGTAGGTCAATAAAACTTTTGGAGTTACCAATAGAAAAGGGGGGATTAGCATTTCCAGATTTTAGGTTATACTTTTTTGCTACCTTCTTCCGCCGCATACGTAGCTTGATGAAAAACGAAAGCTCGCTTTTCTATCATCAATACATGTTGGGACCTGACTGCAACCAATTTTTATTTCGTTTACACGATCCTAACTACTACAAAAGAGTAAAATTTAAGACAGCTAGACAAATTAAAAAAATTTGGGATGAAGTTATGATTACTGACAAAATCTCTTTCTTTAATGCTGAGCTTCGATTATGGGGCAATCCAGGTTTACCTGATATTTTTCCGGATGGGGCAGGAAATCTTTGGGCTAGACACGGTATTAGTACTTTGGGTGACTTGTACGGTCCGAATGGGCTTATGGATTTCGACACATTAAAACTCATTTATGAACTAAATAATTATATGTATTTTAAATACATTCAAATACGAGATTATTTGCACTGTAAAATGAAAATAGCTGAAGTGGCCCCGTCGGAAACATTAAGATGTTTATATTCAGATAAAACAAAATCACTTATCAGCTTGAGCTATGGACATTTAATACTAGGCAAAATTGACGATACTGCGAAAATAGCAGCTAAATGGTCTTCAAGGCTGGAAATGAATATTAACCCCACACAGATATCTTTTTCACTATGCCATATAAACTCAATAGTCTAGTCTTCTAATCTGAGGCTACAGCTGTATAGAACTATAACGCAGCTATATTATACTCCTCAAAGAATTTCTAGCTGGGCACTGGGGGCCCGATCTAACGACAGAACAAAATGCCCGAAATGTGATATGGATGCTGCAGGGATAGAACATATGCTTTTTTCGTGCCCGGTGTTATCTTCATATTGGAAGGGGATAATGGATGTTCTAGCTAGTAAACAAATTACTACTCCAGCTCTTACAGCACAATTGGTTTTACTTGATATCCAGGATGTCAACTGTCAACATAAAGACTTAATAACCATAGTATTTGCATGTGCTAGGTTAGTTATAGCAAGATCATGGATATCAAAAGAACCTCCGAATGTTATCGAATGGTGGACCGTGATAAATGAAATAAATGTAATGGAACTTTCGTTAGCCAAACTCAGAGGTCCCAAGGCTTTGAAAAAGAAGGAAAAAATTTGGTGAAACTTTTTTGACCTGTAAAATCTTTTACTTACTGAGGCCAGTAAAATTTGTGTTTATTTCTCTTGTAAATTTATACTTTCTCTTTGAATATGTAACTGTTGATCCTCTGTCTCTGATGTTCATTATTGGTTTAATTGAAATTTTTTCTTTTTGTCTGTTTATTTTATGCTACGTAAGTTGTACTAAGTTGTCTCTCTTGCAATAATAAAAATGTATTAAAAAAAAAAAAAAGGAAGCAAGCATCCTAGGACCAGTTTCGGGCTTTCAACCCTCATCAGCCAGGATAGCTTGACTCCAGTGGCATGGAGAGCACGGGACCCACGTCTGGGCATACCTATCCCACTCGGGCTGACAAATGTAAAAAGAAAAAAAAATGCAAAAAGAGCAATTGATGGACAGAATGCAGAACAATGTCATACATTTATCCCAGTACGGAGATCTGGGCCTAAATCCATCGTTTTTCTGCTCACCGTGCCATTACAGTTTGGACCCAGCCATATGCAAATCAGTCTTGACCCTCCACCCAATGGGAACAGTCCAGCCGGAACTGCCAGGCCAGGTCCTCCCTGGACTTGAAACAAGCATCCTAGGATCGGTTTTGGGATTTCAGCCCTCATCAGCCAGGATAGCTTTACTCCAGTGGCATTGAGAGCACGGGACCGACGTCTGGGCATACCCGTCCCACTCGGGGTGATGATGCAAAGAGAACAATTGATGGACAGAATGCAGAACAATGTCATACATTCACCCCAGTACAGAGATCTGGGCATAGACGTGGGTCCCTTGCTCACTCTGCCACTAGATTCAAGTTAGCCTGGTTGATGAAGGGTGTTACCCTGAAACCGGATGCTTGTTTCTGGTTCAAGGAAGACCTGGCTTGGCAGTTCGTGCTGGAATGTTCCCATGAGGCACAAGACCAAGACTGATTTGCATATAACTGGGTCTGAACTGAGGTGGCGCAGTGAGCTAAAGAATGATGATGGATTCAACCCAGATCTGTGACTGGGGTTGAGTGTCTGAAAAGTTTCAGCGCTCCGTACATCATCTCTTTGTGTTTGCTTTGTTCGCCCTAAGTTGGCAGGGTATCCCCAGACGTGGGTTCCTTGCCCACTTTGCCACTGGATTCAAGCTAGTCTGGCTGATGAAGAGTGTTAACAAGAAACCGGTCCCAAGATGCTTGTTCCCGGTTCAGGGAAGACCTGGCTTGGCATTTCGGGCTGGATTGTTCCAATGAGGCACAAGGTCAAGACTGATTTGCATATAGCTGGTTCTGAACTGATGTGGCAAAGTGAGTTAAAGAATGATGATGGATTTAACCAAGATCTGTGCCTGGGGGTGAGTGTCTGAAAAGTTACAGCGCTCCGTCCATCATCTCGTTGTGTTTGTTTTGTTCACCCTAAGTTGGCAGGGTATGCCCGGACATGGGTCCCTTGCTCCCTTTGCCACTGGATTCAAGCTAGCCTGGCTGATGAAGGGTGTAACCCAGAAACGGGTCCCAGGATGCTTGTTTCCGGTTCAGGGAAGACCTGGCTTGGCAGTTCAGACTAGACTGTTCCCGTGAGGCACAGGGTCAAGACTGATTTGCATATAGCTGGTTCTGAACTGAGGTGGCGAAGTGAGCTAAAGAATGATGATGGATTCAACCCAGATATGTGACTCAGGGTTAGTGTCTGAAACGTTTCATTGCTCCATCCATCATATCCTTGTGTTTACTTTTAGAAAGTTGGCATTTTCTTACTTAAACCATTTGTGCCTTCTGCCTGTCTCTGGAATACATGCCTGGGGTGAGTGACAGCTTGCTTCCTGTATTCCATCCAGACAGCCACACACAAAGGAAGGGTAGGTGTTACTGAGTATACATCTGCATGTTAAAGGGTCATCCTGACCAGGATGGAAGGGAGGAGCTGACACCTTACACCTGAAAGGTCTGTGTCCTGTCCCCACACAAAGGGTTGCATACCCCCCCTCTAGTGAATCTGGAGCCAGGGTAGAAAAGGTAGGGTCCTGTACACTTCAAAGCATCTCTCTGAAGTCTCAATTCTTAAAATGCCCTACTGGGTATAAGTACTGAGCCTCTGGCACCACCAGATTAGAAGACTGCTAGAACTGACGACATTCTGCCAGGAGGATAGACTGCTGGGCTAAGCACGGATTGCCACTTTGTTGAAACTGCTTTGCTTTCTTGGCCTGCTGCTTACTGCTTCTTGCCTGGGAGTGAGAAGAACTGGACTTGCATCTCTACATACCAGAACCTATGTACTCTCCAAGGGATTTTTGGCTTGCTCCAGTTTCTGAAGTCTCAGAGATATCAAAATCTTCACCTTCAACTTCAACTTAGCAACTGGACTTTACATGCTGTAGGTTTTGCTCTGCCAAGAGGTTCCAATCCAATCCAGGACCCTTGGAAGTGAGTTTAAAGTGCTGTATATGATAGAAGATGCACACTGACGCCATTGCGTTGATCAGAACCGACGCACCTCCTACTGGGAGAATGGGATCAACGCATCACCAGTGTTGCAGGGACCAAATCAGACCCATCGCTGCCACTGCGTGGAGAAGATCAACTCATCACCCCCTCCGGCATGGATTATACCAACGCATTGCACTCAGAACCACCACACTAGCTCAATGGAACTGCTGCATCGCCCCAGTTGAGTGGAGAAATCCATCGCAACAATCCAACTGCGGGGGATCATTGACGCATCTTGTATTGCGAGAAGGATTAAGGTACTTTTGCTCAGCTGGCCCTGCCTGGGTACCGTTGCCAGCCTGTGCTCCATCACGGGTGGCCAGAACTCTTGATTTTGCCCCAGTCCAGCATGACCAATTAACTCTTTGAGCGCTATTCGTTTCAAATCACAATTTTTTCATTTAATCTTTTAAAATTCATATCGCAACTTCTACTGATTGGATTTTTGTTTTTTTGGTCTTGTTTATTTATAAAAAAAATCTCGATTTGTCTAAACTGGTGTGGAGTCTTTTTGTGGTGTTTCCACTGTGTTACTATATGTTGTGTGCACAAACACTTTACACTTTGCCTCTCAAGTTAAGCCTGACATTTAGCAATACTAACCTGGAATTCTTCAACTTCCCTCAGTAAACCTTGGATGGAAATATCACACACTCCTTATAGATCCTTCAGATAATTAAGGTCCTTAACCTATCAAAAACAGATAAGTCCCGCAGCTTTTCTTAGCAATGAAGTAAGCATGAAGGAATTGCACTCAACAGTTTGGTCTAGAAACTTTACTGTCGCTAAACCTTTTTAACTATACTAATTTGGGGTAACTTGGCGGCATTCAATCTCTGCTTTACAAAGGAGAATCAAAACACAGTCATCGCTGAGGCTTTTTTGTACATTTGCACAAAAGTACAAAATATTCTTTTACAGCCTAATCACAACTCTGTTTCCCTTACCCTAAAGTGGTTCAACGCAGCCTGCTCACTAGCGAACCATACTCTGAGATATACAAAATCAGATCTTTTTTATCACACCTAACTATAATCTATAATGTTATTACCTTTGTTCTTATAGTGAATATAAATATATATATATATATATATATATATATATATATATAATCTATATATATATATATATATATATATATATATATATATATATATATATATATATATAACCTACTGGCGGTCGCCAGTAGGTATATATAGTTAGGATTTTTTCTCTATTGGATTTTTGAAAATTCTATGTCTAATAACTTTGGCGTTTGTGGACGGAATTGGCTGAAATTTTCAGGAAAATGGAACATTTTGTTTCTGAGCAGCCCCTGAAAATTTGGGGGGGGGTCGTCAAGGGGGGGCCGAGAAAAAAGGGGAGTCCCAAAACGCGTTTTTCCCATGTTAATTTCCATAGGGCGGTTGGCCTCACTTTTAGCCCGAACGGCTGAATGGATTTGCATGAAACTTGGCAAAATTGTAGGGACTGTTAGCCCGATGTGCCTTTGCTAGGTCTCAATATATGTGCTCCAGTGGATTTTGAGAAATTAACGTTCAAAAAAATATATATATCTGTAAGCGCGCTCCGGGCAGCGCCCCGGTTCGCGTACTTGACGCGTAACGGAACTTCGCGAAGCGAAGCTGATTGGCTCTCCGGTGTCTGTCAACATTCTAAACAGTCCGGAGCGGCCGCCATCTTGTCTCTCGGTAGGATCGAGAGACAAGAGGAGGCCAAAACAAAGGGGGAAATGACCATAAGGGGGCATAGTAGATCCTCCCTGACCCCCTAGGTTTGATGTGGAGGCTTTAAAAGGGCCCCGCGGGGCAAAAAAAAAATACAAATTTTTTTGTTTTTTTTGCGTGGGGAGCGCCCGGTACGCGCACCGGGAAGCGGTCCGGGGTGCGTACTATAAGGAAAAAAGAATGATAGACTATGATATTTTGAAATATTGTATGTTTATTGATTGTTCTTTTTGTTGTTGTTTTTTTTTTATTTAAGTAGCAGTATTAATGATTATTAAATATAAATGTATTTTTGGAATTGTGCACAGTATACTATAAGTCTGACTTTACATTATAATCAATTTGGTACTAGTTTATGAATTACATATAAAAATGATTAAAGACTCAAACAATTTTTTAATATTAAATATAATTTTATTTTTCTGATTCTTTTTCAAAATTTAATAGACCGTCTAACATTTGACTGTCCGATATGTCCTCTTGTTGAGTGAACATAACTTCCCACATTTGACCGTCATCATAATGAAGTAAATAATCCACAGATTCTACACATTGTAGAAGTTCATGGTCTCGTGATTCATCCATGAATTCCAAGTCAATCGGTTCAATTATTTCCTCATTATTCATGTCTAGGACAATTTCAAAGGAAACGTTCTGTTCTCCTTGCATTTTTGTGCTGAAATTTGAATAAAAAATAAATATATCAGTAGAGATAGGGCACTGTTGGGTTTAAGTTCAGACAGGTACTTTTGAGGCATGAAGTAGTACTATTAAAAAGTGCCTGTGAAAAAGCCTATGTAAATTCATAATTATACCACAGAAACCTAAATCAATCCATAATTATAATAAACAAGCCTTTCTCAATGTCTAACTCTTACAGAGGGATAGTATATAACTATCTGAAAATGTTTTCAAATTTATAAAATAATATCTTACCTTTTAAAAACAAGTTTAAGTTGTGAGTGAAAATGATCTTGCAATGTAGTTCAGGAAGTAGTAGTCAAAATGGCTGTGTTTCTCTCTCTTTTTTTATATATATTCAGGTACATAACCAATCAAATGTCAGGTAAAAAAAGTAGAAAATGAAAGTAACATTTTAATTGGTTGTCAATTCCAACACTTCATATGTGTTTTGTGAAGTAATTTACCTCAGGGTATTTTGAGAGGTCTACAGGCTAAATGGCTAAATGGAATTCCAACCAAATTTGTGAAAATGGTAGGGTTTGGTATGTAGTATGAGTTAATCTATATTTGGTGACATTGTCTCCAGGGTTTCTTCTGTAAATTACTTTCCCACCTTTTTTAATGGAGCGCTTCCCGGTGAGCGCCCCGGTACGCGAACCGGCAGCGTTACGGGAGTCCACCATTTTGTGTTTCGGTCGAATTAAAATACAAGATGGAGGGCAAATAATGTTCAGAATGGGTAGAAGGGGGCACGGTAGACTTATCTTGACCCCCTAGGTTTTCTGAGGGTGGCTAAGGAGGCCCATATGTGCAAAAAAAAACATTTTTTTTTAAAATTTCGCGCGGTTAGCTTCCGGTGCGCGTACCGGGTAGCGCTCCGGGGAGCGTACTTTTTTGAAAATTAGTGAAAAAAGTTAGAGTAAAATAATAATTGTGAGTGATCAGATGTAGGGTAGCTCTGAGAAGAGCTTTTGGGTTTATGGTACATTTAGGTACTTATAAGTAGGTACCAATGCACAGTCTTAAATTCAAAATGAAAATTCTGTTCCCTTCATCTGAGAAGTGAACTCCATCTCCTCTGTAGATATCTTGCACGTAGTAACGCAAGTTATTGTTGTACATGGAGCCCATTCCATGGTCTCTCATGTAAGCTGAAACAGATTTGTTTACATGCTTCCTCGACTTCTCAATTTGTGGACAAAATTGGATCGACCACCTCCATTTCTGTCTTTGGCATATATTTGAATATACCAAGGCAGTTTGAGGAAAAAGTGCCATCAATTGCTCAAAGGTGTCCTTTAAAAGCATTTCCAGACCTACCCCAGTCAAAGTGCCCAAGTCATTACCTCCACAGTGCAAAATTACCAGGTCAGGTTTAGGCAAATGCATAAAGGTTTTCACCAATGGTATCAATTGGTGACATTTTAATCCTCTGCTGCCTATCCACTTAATTTCCACATTTTGTAGATTGAGGTTAGGTAAATTTCTGTTATCAGCATACCTCTGAGCCCAGTAGATGTAACTATGTCCAACAATCCAGACAGAAAACATGGTGAGAGAAGGTTCTGCTGCAGTCAGATGAAGTGTGGCAATGAAATGGCAGTTGAAAAAATAAGAGTTTAAAATGAAAAAAACTGTGGAGTTTTTGTGTTAAGGAAGCAGTAGCAGTGATTGGTGGATTTTGATTGCTGAAAACAGAAAGTTAGGGTGCATGGATGAGTTCTTTGAAAGATGTAATTTGAATGGTCAAGAAAAAATCATTTTATGAAAGATTGCACTGGATATGCAGGTGCACGGAGAGTTCAGAGTTCAATTGAAACATTGCTGTGTGAACTTGCAAACATCAGAGGTCTTTCAGGAGGTGGTTGCTATGCAAAAAAGGCAGAAAGGGCAGAGGGGGGAAGGGTGTTGATTTGAAAAAAGTGAGGGAAGAGTTTTGATTTGGTGACATGAGAGATATGTGTGATGAATTACAGCTTTTCTGTGCTTTTTATGGCTGCAGACTCTGGAATGCATACCTTTTGCTCTGCTAAAGACAAATTGGTGTGTTTCTGAGACTGTTTTGAAACTCTTAAAGTATTTGCTAAGGTGAGAAAAGATTCATTTAATTTAAATAGAGAATAGTATGCTTTAGGGAGAAAATTAATAAGAAAGTTGTGTATTTAAAATGTTGCTTTGTGTCAAGTGTTTTACAAATAGATTTTGTTTCTTTGTGTTACATAGCCATGTTAAAAGTGACGCAAAAATAGTGCAAGGGTCTTACAAAAATGTTTTCATGTGTCTTAGGGTATTTTAACTCACTTCCCCATGAATGTATGATTATAATTTGTTTACAAGATGTGTTTAAAAACGTTTTTTGACATCAATTAGGTTTCTTGATATGTACTGCTAGAGTTTCATAGGTTGCTTGGGGCATATTTTCAAGGCTTTTGAGTTCCTTTGATGTAATTTTTCACATTTTAATTTAAGACCTTTCCCCGTGGTGCAAGCTCCTTGTAAATATGCTCCCATTTGTGATTGGCAAATTTAGATTTTAATTCTTTGACTAACATAGCCATGTTAAAAGTGACCCAAAAATGTTGCAAGGGCCTTAAAAAAACGCTTTCATGTGTCTTAGGCCATTTTAAGTCATTTCCCCTTGAATGTAGGTATATAATTGATTTAGATGATGTGTTTAAAAACGATTTATGAAAACAATTAGGTTTCTTGATATGTACTGCTAGAGCTTCATAGCTTGCTTGGGGCATATTTATAAGGCCTTTGAGTCTCTCTGATGTTATTTTTCCCATTTTAATTTAAGACCTTTCCCTGTAGTGCAAGGTCCTTGTAAATACGCCCCCATCTGTGCTTGGCAAATTTAGATCTTGATTATTTGACTTACATAGCCATGTTAAAAGTGATCTAAAAATGGAGCAAGGGTTTAAAAAAAACGCTTTCATGTGTCTTAGGGCATTTTAAGTCACTTCCCGATGAATGTAGGTATATAATTGATTTAGATGATGTGTTTTAAAACGTTTTTTGACATCAATTAGGTTTCTGGATATGTAGTGCTAGAGTTTCATAGGTTGCTTGGGGCATATTTATAAGGCATTTGAGTCTCTCTGATGTTATTTTTCCCATTTTAATTTAAGACCTTTCCCCGTGGTGCAAGGTCCTTGTAAATATGCCCCCATCTGTGCTTGGCAAATTTAGATTTTAATTCTTTGACTAACATAGCCATGTTAAAAGCGACCCAAAAATGGTGCAAGGGCCTTAAAAAAACGCTTTCATGTGTCTTAGGCCATTTTAAGTCATTTCCCCTTGAATGTAGGTATATAATTGATTTAGATGATGTGTTTAAAAACGATTTTTGAAATCAATTAGGTTTCTTGATATGTAGTGCTACAGTTTCATAGGTTGCTTGGGGTATATTTAAAAGGCATTTGAGTCCCTTTGATGTTATTTTTCCCATTTTAATTAAAGACATTTCCTCGTGGTGGAAGGTCCTTGTAAATACACCCCCATGTGTGCTTGGCAAATTTAGATTTTGATTATTTGACTTATATAGCCATGTTCCATACAGTTCTCACCTTCTGCGTAGTCTTTGATATGCTAGACTCCATCTGCACTATGAGATACCTAAGCAAAGGAAACACAGGTGATGTGATTGTGAAATGAGGAAAAGAAACTCCACATTTTTCAATTACATCACCTGTGTTTCCTAAGTTTACGAATGACATTGTGTAGATGAGGTTTAGGTCTGTCCACGGACACGGAAGAGGTCTGGCCTTTGTTCAAGAGTGAAGTGGATATGACTTACTTCATTGGTAGGCCTTCACATATATTATCTCCTCTGTACTCTTCAACAAGCGTAAATTTCATCTGCAACCCTGAGTAGGCCTCACCTTAAACAAACCTCTGGATAGGCCACACCTTATTGTCATCCTGAATCAATCATTTAAAATGTTAGGGACAGATTTATGATAGGTGTATGCCTCTTTTGCGTCCCTGTGCGTCATTTTTGTGACGCAGCGGCGGTGCAAAAGATTTGCTATGTGGCGACATATTTACAACTTGATGCATCTAGGCAGATGTGTCATGCTGTAAAGTCCCGTGCCGCATGAAACCGATGCAGCAGTGATGCAAAAGATGCACCATGTTGCAAGACAGGCCTCACTTCATCTCCAACAAGATAAGAAGCTGAATTTTCTGTAAATGTCAAAATTGTTGTATACACTGCTGAACTTCTGTGTACTCTTTGATATGCTAGACTCCATCTGCACTATGAGATACCTAAGCAAAGGAAACACAGGTGATGTGATTGTGAAATGAGGAAAAGAAACTCCACATTTTTCAATTACATCACCTGTGTTTCCTAAGTTTACGAATGACATTGTGCAGATGAGGTTTAGGTCTGTCCACGGACACAGAAGAGGTCTGGCCTTTGTTCAAGAGTGAAGTGGATATGACTCACTTCATTGATAGGCCTGCACATGTATTATCTCCTCTGTATTCTTCAACAACCCTAAATTTCATCTGCAACCCTGAGTAGGCCTCACCTCAAACAAACCTCTGGATAGGCTACACCTTATCGTCATCCTGAATCAATCATTTAAAATGTTAGGGACAGATTTATGATAGGTGTGTGCCTCTTTTGTGCCGCTGTGCGTCATTTTTGTGACGCAGCGGCGGTGCAAAAGATTTGCTATGTGGCGACATATTTACAACTTGATGCATCTAGGCAGATGTGTCATGCTGTAAAGTCCCGTGCCACATGAAACCGATGCAGCAGTGATGGAAAAGATGCACCATGTTGCAAGACAGGCCTCACTTCATCTCCAACAAGATAAGAAGCTGAATCTTCTGTAAATGTCAAAATTGTTGTATACACTGCTGAACTTCTGTGTACTCTTTGATATGCTAGAGTCCATCTGCACTATGAGATACCTAAGCAAAGGAAACACAGGTGATGTGATTGTGAAATGAGGAAAAGAAACTCCACATTTTTCAATTACATCACCTGTGTTTCCTAAGTTTACGAATGACATTGTGCAGATAAGGTTTAGGTCTGTCCACGGACACAGAAGAGGTCTGGCCTTTGTTCAAGAGTGAAGTGGATATGACTCACTTCATTGGTAGGCCTGCACATGTATTATCTCCTCTGTATTCTTCAACAACCCTAAATTTCATCTGCAACCCTGAGTAGGCCTCACCTCAAACAAACCTCTGGATAGGCTACACCTTATCGTCATCCTGAATCAATCATTTAAAATGTTAGGGACAGATTTATGATAGGTGTGTGCCTCTTTTGTGCCGCTGTGCGTCACTTTTGTGATGCAGCAGCGGTGCAAAACATTTGCTATGTTGTGACATATTTACAACTTGATGCATCTAGGCAGATGTGTTATGCTGTAAAGTCCTGTGCCACATGAAACCTGCGTCAGGTTTCATATAGGTGTTTTGTTGCAGGGTGGGCATTCATTTGCATGAAAGCCCTGTAAAACTAACACAGTGAAATTTAGAAGATTTCACTGAGTCAGCTTTATAGCATTGCTGAATCAAATCCTTACGCCTGTTTGAAACAGGCATAAGGAGTGATGCACCATGCAATGTGTGGCTTGCTCCTGTGCATTGCAGTAGACATGTCGCGCTTACGGCATGATTCCTGCAATGTGCTGCTTTTGCGGCACAGATGCGTGACGCATCTGTGCTGTTTTTACTCAATGGTGCTCCACATTGTAAATGCGGCACACCATGGGTGGCAGAGCAGCGGTGCACATTAACTGGTGCATCCCTGGGGATGCGCCAGTTAACATAAATCTGCCCCTTTACATTTAAGTATGAGCAGGGGACACAGAGTCGGTGAGGCTTATCCAAGGTTAAGAAGAGATGAGTCCAGTTCACTGAAAAATTGGACATAGGCCTCACCTCCTCAGCATCGCTGGACATGGCTAAATAATAGCTGCAAAATGTTACTCTTGTTAAACAATTTTACTATTATAGTCTCTGAGATTTGTGTCTTACTCTGCAACATCTCATTGTTGTTCTCTTTTTTTAAAGATAACGACAACATCAAGCATGAGTGATAATGAGCAATCAGTTGATCTCGATCTTATCGTTGAACTTGTCATTGAAACGTCAGTGGAAGTAGATCCCTTAGATGATTTAAATCCTGAGGATGATGAAGAACATGATGAGGATGCCGATTTGTCAGAATTGTATGACATAGGGTGGGAAGCTGACCTGCTTGAGCCTATGGAACTATAAACATTTATTTTTAAAATTTAACGGAAATAAAAAGTAAAAATGTAAACCGTTTCATTTAAAATTAAACACAACTTCAAAAACAGGTTATGTGTAGTGTCTTTAATAAAATAGTATAATATGCTCATAAAATTAGATCAGATTCACATATAAAACAGCAGAGGTAAAATGTAGAAGCATTCCATTTCTTTGCTACTATTTGTGAATACTAAATTTGCCTATGCACTAAAAATTATTCTAAGTGAAAATGACAAGTAGTGTGTTAAGTTTTTGACGACTGTTATTGATTTACTGTTTGGTAATAGTGGTTAATAACATTTTTTATTATATTTTACCACAGATTCAACTGCAGATCATTTCAAAAGTAGAGAATGCCGTCTAAGGATAGAATCAGAAAGGCTACAAAACGTCAAAGACAGCAGGTTCATCAATTATTGCAGCAGTCCTCTACAATAAAAAATCGTCAAGTCACCAAGAAAGCACCGGGTAAGACAACGAAATCATTCATAAGAAACATTTGTAGAAAAAAAAGTATTACTACAGAAAATGTTTCAGTCCAGAAAAAGAGAAGCAATTTAAACAGAAGGGAAAGGCCAATCAAAAATGTTACTGCTAGAGCAAGAGATAACTCTGTGCATGATAGTAGAAGGAAACAACAGTTTAGGGACATTCGTAAACGAATGTTCCGCAACAGGATAATTGGCAATTTGTTAAAAAATATTAAGAAAGGTCAACAGAAAGTGGTTTTTTATAAGAGAAAAAAAAAAGTTGAGAAAGTTATTGATCAGGCATTTGAAATTAAACGAAAGTTATTTATTTTGATAATCAATAGAATTAGGAAGCTAAACAAGGCAATTTATGATTTCAAAAGAAATAGTAGATGGAAGAGAATAGTTAATCGTAGTAATTTTTGTGAAGTTTTTTCCAGGGAATGGATGCATAGTTCAAGTTGTGAGGCATTTTTTAATGAGGAGAGTTATTTCCAGGATAATGATTTGGTGCATGCAGTTGACACCAGTGGTCGAGCTTATGAGGTGAAAGATGGTTGTCCAGTTGAAAAATAAAAACTTGTGACAACAGAGACAGAAGAGGTGTTAGGTAATGAGGTTTTAGGAAGACGTCCTAAGGGTCCTGTGTACACCTGGAAGTGTAGTAGTATTTGCAGTGTACGACAGGATTCCATCAATTTGCTTTGTGATTTTGTACAGACATTTAATAAGAAAAGTTTGAAGCAGAAAATGAAGTTGTTGCAAGAATTAGATCCTTGCAGAGTGAGAGAAGTGACAGGTTTGCATGGTCATTCACTGGCTTGTCTTTCCAGGAGAGTATGCCAGAGTGTTTTTCTTCATTTCAGGATGCTAGCAGTGCATCATAATAAAGTGAGGAAATTAGTTAGAATGTTGTATTATGCTAAGAGTCCAGCAGTTATGCTTAAACAATTATGCGCTGCTCTTTTGCATGGTTCTGAAATAGATGTGAAGAATATTTGTGAAGAAATTGAGTTTTGTTACTTTGGAAATAAAGAGGAGAATGTTGAAATTGACCCAGAAGAAGAGGGTAATGTGGAAGATAGTGTACAGGTTTCCAGTACAGATAATTTTCAGAAGGAAATTGCCACGTTTCAGGTGAAATCAAGTGAGAGGCCTAATTTCACTTGTGTGTGATGACGACGCACTTATTATAAGAATCAGACTAAGTTAGTGGATTTATATGCAAAAAGTGAAAGGGAAAATAATAGTGAATGGAAGGATTTCGCAACATACTTGATGGTAGAAAATTGTTTTGATTTGGGATTGGATCAACGTGTGTTTACTTATTGTTGTAACAAATTAAATCAAAACCAGATGCCTGCTAGAGCGGTTCATAATAATCTGGAATTGGTTGAGATTCCTTCTGAATTGAAGGATTTAAATACTTATGAATCTATTTTGATTCAAAGTATCCATCCCTTTCAGGCTATTGTAAGAATGGAGCCAAAGACAGGGAAATTGCCTCCATCAGATTTACAGAGAGGATTAAAGGGAAGAGTTGTTTATTTGCCTCTAGATTTGAAGAAAAACATTAATACAATTGGAGTAGAAAAAGTGGAAGAGGAACCTCTGGTTATCTTAGTTAATGGGGTTCCGACAAAGAGTAAGAAAATATGGCAAGATTTAGTGGATGTTAAGAAAGTCAAAAAGGCAACATTGTATTTGAAAAAAAAAATAAGTACTATAAGAATGTATATGTTGCAGAAGAGGAAGTAAGTGAAGAAGAGGATAGCAATTTGTGTGTTGGTCAAATTGAGAAAGTAGAACCCTCTAAAAGTGAAGAAATATATGAACATTATAGTGTTCATCCTTTGCATTCCAAGGAAGTCATGGGGCATGCTATTGAGTTGTTTCAAATGAAACAAGCCAAAGGGAGTCCCATTAGTGTTTGGGAGGAAAGTTTGGAAGCTCGGTGTTTCCCACAGCTATTTCCAACAGGTCAAGGAGGAAGATATGATGAGCGACCTCATCAAATTCCTGCTTCTGAATACCGGACTTTACGATTGTATGCAGAAGATGCTAGGTTTCGACAATGCATTCCCTATTTGTGTTATCTCCTGTTTGAAAGCGATCTGTCTGGACTGTCATATGCAGTGAACCACATCTTGAAAAGTGGTATACAGATGCAAAACATCTCTGCAAGTGACTTTATGGATAAAGTCAATGTGCAAGACAGTATTTTGGATTGTCACCTGATTAATCTCATGGCGTGTCAGCGTGGTACTAATGAGTACTGGTACCGTCGTCATGGTGATTTAAAATGTATGCTGAGGAACTTAGGAACTCCCACATGGTTCCTCACTCTGAGCTGTGCCGAGTATGGCTGGGAAGACTTAGTTGAATTTCTACGAGAGGCAAATGGAAACATTGAAAATATCGAATTCAAGACACCCGGAGAACTGTGCTCTTTGGATCCAGTGAATGTATGCAGGTACTTCAATCATAGATTTGAAGCTATGATGTCTTTCATCATGAATAAGAAGAATCCACCTCTTGGAGAGGTGTTGGATTTCTTCTGGAGAAAGGAGTACCTAGCAAGAGGTGCTCCTCATATACATATGCTGCTGTGGATCAAGGATGCACCTAAATTTGGAACAGATCCAGAAGACTTAGTGATGAGTTTCATACAACAGTATTCTACGTGTGCTGTTCCAAACGCAAAGGAGAAGAAAAGCCTAAGAGAACAAGTTCTACGTTTCCAAAGCCATCGTTGTGGAAAGTACTGTCGTCGTAAATTCAGAAACAAGGACAAGTTCTACACCAAATGTCGTTTCGGCTTTCCACGACCGGTGATTTCTAAAGGAAGAGTAAACAGTTTGATGTCTTCGCTGCGACATAATGTGATGAAGAAATCACCTAAAAACACATACAATTTGAAAAGGAACGAAGAGTCCAAGTACATCAACGACTACAACCCAGTGATTTAGTCCATGTGGAATGCTAACATGGATATACAGTTTGTGGCTGATAACTGTATGGCTGTGGCTCGGTATGTGACATCTTACATCACCAAAAAAGAAAAGACAGAATTGAAGGATATGTGGGGGGACATTTCCCATGAAAAGAGCCTCAGCAAGAAGTTGTACAGTTTCAGTCTGAAGAGGTTGTCACATCGAGAAATCGGAGCTTACGAATGTTCTGACCGGTTGTCTTCAGCAAGTCTCTATGCCAAATCCAGGAGTATCGTTTGGGCGAGTCTTGGTCTTGCTGCAACGCGTAATCGAGTTCTGTTCTGAAACCTGTGCGGGAAATTGAGTATTTGGCAGAAAAGGAGCCGAACAGTACCGATATTTTGAAGACCAACATGTTGGATACATATTATCCAAATCGAAGCAGTCACCTCGAGAATGTTTGTCTGTATGAGGTTCTACAAAATTACATATTCAAGAGGAACATCAAAGAAGATATTGATAAAGGAGTGTATGCTGTAATTGGAAGTGAGGGATGTCTGGTCAAGCAAAGAAAATGCCACTTGGTAAACCATCGAAAATTGAGTGGCGAATCTCCTGAAAAAAAGGAGTTTTTCAATTTAGCACTTTTGCAACTTTTTAAGCCTTGGCGTGCAGAAGAGGAACTGCTTGGAGATTTCCTCTGTTACGAAGACTCTTTCACTGCCGCCAAGGAGACCATAGAATGTCCTGTTTTTCCCAAATATCTAGAAATGTTGAATGCGGAAATCGAGCAGGAAGCAACGATTGCAGCCGAGATTGCCAGAGACAGTTCTCAGGACAGTCAGAGTTCTGTTTCATTGAGTCAGGATCCACTAGGAGGACCTGTTATCGAAAATGAAGCTGCCACTGCCATGAATGAAGTGGAAAGAGCCATGGCACATGCTCAGGAGGATGCGGTTAACTTAGAAGACTTGGAAAGACAACTCAACGTTGAGCAGAGGAAAATATATGACGAGGTTACCAACCAAATTGATCATGGATTAAGTCATGAGAAGAAAGAGTGCTCATGTACGTCGTTGAAGCCTGTCCGACTGTACGTGAGTGGAGAAGCGGGAACTGGAAAAAGTTTCTCATTAAAGCAATTTCATGTTATTTGCAGAAAAGGACTGAGTCATCGCTGTCTTGTGTTGTCACCGCTCCAACTGGACTGGCAGCACATAACATTAAAGGTATTACTTTGCATCGTCTACTGATGCTGCCAGTGGAGCATGATAACAAATTACAATACCACAAGTTATCTGGAGATGCTTGTTGTGAAGTTTCAAGAGTCTTGAGGAAAATGAAACTTCTTATCATTGACGAAGTAAGCATGGTTTCCAATGTCATGCTTGCCTTTGTGCATTTGAGAATGCAAGAAGTTCTTAAAACAGAGTATGATGTGTTATTTGGTGGCAAACACATCATTGTTTTCGGAGATCTTCTGCAGCTGACACCAGTGAAAGGACAACCTGTGTTCAAAATGCTCACGCATGAAGATACCAGGAAGTGCCTAGGGAGCATTGGCAACGTCAATATATGGTTAAACTTCAATTATGCTGAACTGCATGAAAATATGCGTCAGCCGAAGGATGAAGATTACAAGAATATTCTACAAGATGTTAGAATTGGAAAAGTGACCGAGCATGGGAAAGAAGCTTTACATGCACGATTACTGTCAAATTTATATCCAGAACAAGACGTTGTGCCTGAGAATATTTTTCAGAAAATTACTGAGAAGAAATCTGGAATATGTTTGATGCCAACTCTTGCAGAATGTGCCATCTTCAACAACAAAATGTTGCATTTAGAAAACCAAGAGATTGTGAAACTGGAAGCTATTGACAGAGTAGAGCATATGGGATCAACAATTATTTTGTCTGAGAATTTGAAAACAAAATTGGATTCATTAGAGAAGACTATATCTAAAACTGCAGGTTTTGAAAAGACTCTGAATGTGTGCTTAAATTGCCGTATAATTTTAAGAAGGAATTTACATGTTGAAAGAGGTCTGGTAAATGGATCAATGGGTAATGTTGTTGATTTTGTTAAATACAGAAATAGAGATGGAATTGAATTTTTAAAAATTAAATTTGATGGCATTGAGGAAGTACAGCTAATTGGTCGTTGTTCTGCTAGATTTTTGCTTGTAAAAGACTTATATGTTCGCCGTAAGCAGTTTCCTGTTTGCTTGGCATATGCGGTGACAATCCATAAATCGCAAGGTTTAAGTGTAGACAGTGCATTGGTGAATATTGGCAGTTCTGTGTTCAAGGAGGGTATGGCATATGTGGCATTGTCACGAGTTAGAACTTTATCGGGATTGTACTTGATTGAGTGTGATGTCACAAACATTTGTGCGGATCTAGATTGTGTTAAGGAATACAATAGGTTAAGAAGAGAGTATGCGCCACATTTGCCTCAATATCCTTTGTTTGAGAAACGTGTGGTAGGCCGGAAACGAAGAAATGTGACCAATACTAGGGAGGTTGTAGCAAAAAGATGAAAAGTCGATGAACCTGAAATTATAAGCAGAAAGAAAAAGGATTCTGTTGAAGATGTTGTTGGTTTTCAATTTGAAAACAGTTCTGGTGTCAACTGCTATGCTAATGTAGTGGTTAATGTTTTGTTTTCTCTAGAAAATGTAAAAGAAGAGATTGTGGTCAATTCGGATCAAAGATTTTGCAGTTTGTTAAATTCTGTGTTAGAGAAATGTAGCACTGATAGAACAAAAATAGAAAGTGTGTCTGAAATTCGAAATCTGTTAGACAGATGTTCAGGTCAAACACAATTCTCTCAAAATATTCAGAAAGATTGTCAGGAGTATTTAAAGTATATGCTTGATGTATTGCATGCTGAAGGTGTAGATGTAGATCACCTGTTTGGGCTTTCTTATCAATGGCAGCATGACTGCGAGAACTGTAGGGTATCAAGTACTACTAGTGTAGACTCAGAAAGATTTATATATTTAACTTTGCCAGACAGTAAATCAGTGTCCTTTAATAAGCTAGTAAAAGCAGCTGATCACAACATGGAGTGTAGCCAATGTAAATCTGAAATGATGTCAACATTATTTATACGAACATATGGCCAGTATGTCATTTTAATGTTCCAACGATGTAGGCCTGATGGAACAAAATTGACAACTTTAATTAAAAATGTTGTGGCTTCGCAGTTGTCAATATCAGGAAGGACTTTTGTAACTGCAGCAATTATATATCATGACGGTCCTTCAATAACATCAGGACATTACACAGCTTATTTAAAGTCTAGAAATGGCTGGTCATTCTGCAACGATTCTGTTTTAACTTTAAAAAAAAAATTGCCTTTTGAGCTTAAAAATTCTTACCTGGTGTTTTTAAAACCAAAATTTTAGAGAAGGAATCTCGGGATTTGCTCTGAGGAATTTCAAGAGGTTCTAATGGCTCCTACACGATTTGGCCTTGAGGATAAGTGTAGTACAGAGTCAAAAGTTATTTTGGAGTTTTAAATAGTTCCTGGAAAAAAAGAAGATTTTCTTACAGAAAGTGGTGGGCACAGATTAGTTGAAGGACAACAGAGTATTTCCCAAAGCAAACGGTGTTCTTACCATAACACTTGACGTCATGGAAAAATAACTGCACTTTGAATGAGTTCAGAAAAACTGTTTCTTTTTATAAGCTAATTCAAGCAGCCAATCAAAACATGGAGTAGAGGTAATGTAAGTCTGCAATGCTGTCTAGATTATTTGTCCAAACTTTTGATTATAATGTCATTTTAAAAATCCAACTATATAAACCTGATGAAAGTAAGTCTTCAACTTTAATTACAAATGTTGTGGCTACACAGTCGTTGATTTTAGGAAGAACATTTGTAACTGCAGCTCTTATATGGCATGATGGTCATTTGACAAGATCCGCTTATTACACAGCTTATTGAAAATGTAAAAAAAATTGCTGTTTCGGAAATTATTCCCATTTGACTACGATACAATGTTGCCTTTTTACTTAAAAATTATTCTTACTTTCTGTTTTCAGAAAAGAGAATTTAGGGTAGGTAACTGGCGTATAATGATTCTAGGGGTTGATATAATTTTATCTACTGTTTTATATTGCTTTGTGATTAAAAGTGATGTAGAGAATTAAATAATTGTAGTAGTCATAGAGGTAGTGTAAGTCTGCTTCATAGCAAGCAGTATCAGTGTCATAGGAAATGTAGAACATGAGTGAGCAAGAAGGGTAAGATATTACTAGTCCAGGATTGTGAAAGTGATCTTGAACGTTTTCTTTCTGAAAGTTGCGGAAATACAAAATGACGGGATTTGCTTACAAGAATTCCAAGAGTTATAAATGGCTCTTACATGATTTGGCCTTGTGGAAACGTGTGGTAGAGAGCGAGAAGTCATTTATTGTATGTAACATATTTTTCAAAACGATGGAGGTTTTCTTTCAGAAAGTGGCGGGCTGAAAATAAAAACAGCACAACAGAGTGTAAGCTGTTCATAGGACATCCTTCGACGTCATGGAAAGTAAGTTACTTTTGAGGAGTTCTGATTTCTGATTGGTTATGTTATATGGGTTTTTTAAACACAATCATTTTGATTGTGTTTTTTTTTCCCCGCTGTTATATGATGAATACCTTCAAGTCACTGTTTTTAGTGAAATTTGATACATTCTGTGAACAGCAAAAATAAACCATTTAACATGTATAATTAATTATGTACTTTTTGTATTTATGATGTACATTTAGAACTGTGTAGGAGGTATGGAGAATCTGAGGCTTCTGTAAGTGTCAAAGTTGTTGCATACAGTGCTCACATTCTAGGTAGTCTTTCATATGATAGACTACATTTCCACAATGAGATACCTAAGCAAAGGAAACACAGGTGATGTGATTGTGGAATGAGCAAAAAAAATTGCACGTTTTTCAATTACATTACCTGTGTTTCCTAACATTACACATCACATTGTGTAGATGAGGTTTAGGCCTGTTCCAGGAGACAGAGGAGGTCTGACATTTGTTCAAGAGTGCAGTGGACATGACTCACTTCGTTGGTAGGCCTGCACATGTATTATCTCCTCTATACTCTTCAACAAGCCTAAATTTCATCTGCAACCCTGAGTAGGACTTACCTGAAACAAATCTGTGGATAGGTTACACCTTATCAGCATCTAGAAACAATCATTTAAAATGTTATGGGCAGTTTTATGAAGGCTGTGTGCCTCTTTTGCGCCGCTGTTCCGTCACTTTTGTGTAAAAGATGCACCATGTTGCAAGATAGGCCTCAGTTCATTTCCAGCAAGATACCGTCAGTTTAAAATGTATATAATTAGGACTGTGTAGGGGGCATGGGGAAGCTGAGGCTTCAGTAAGTGTCAAAGTTGTTGCATGCAGTGCGTACTCTTTCATATGCTGGACTACATCTGCACAATGAGATACCTAACCAAAGGAAACACAAGTGATGTGATTGTGAAATGAGCAAAAGAAATTGCACGTTTTTCAAATACATTACTTGTGTTTCCTAACATTACGAATCACATTGTGCAGATGAAGTTTAGGCCTGTCCAGGGAAACAGAGGAGGTCTGAACTTTATTGGTAGGCCTGCACATGTATTATCTCCTCTGTACTCTTCAACAAGCCTAAATTTCATCTGCAACCCTGAGTAGGCCTCACCTGAAACCAACGTCTGGATAGGACACACCTTATTGCCATCCTGAAACAATCATTTAAAATGTTAGGAACAGTTTTATGATGATTGTGCACCTCTTTTGCGCTGCCATTGCGTCACTTTTGTGAGACAACAGCAGTGCAAAAGATGCACCATGTTCCAAGATAGGCCTCACTTCATCTGCATCAAGATACTGTTAGTTTAAAATGTATATCTTTAGGACTGTGTAGGGGGCCTGGAGAAGCAGAGGCTTCTGTAAGTGTCAAAGTTGTTGAAAAACTGTTTGTCCTTCAATCTTTTCCCTTGTCTTTTCTAATTTTTAAATACATGTTTTAATAGTTTTCAAATGTTTGTTCTCTCTTTCACAGATTGAAAGTATAAAAATAACAAGTGACTAAGTTAACGACAATTATAAGGTAAATGTTTTGTACTCTTTTCATTACATTTCTATCACATTTAACTACTATTAGTTCCACTGCTTCATTTCTTTAACCCTCACTTTCCTGCCTTTGCTACTTCCCTCATTCCTTTATCTATTACTTACTTACTTACTCTACTCCTTCCACTCCTTTTCTCAGTCCCTCTCTTCTCATAGTTCCTCACTCTTGTTCACTCACTCCGTCTCTATTACTCTCACTGTCTCTGACTGATCACTCTTTCACTACTTGTTCATTATGCTTTCTCTGTGTAGTTGAAGCACACTAAGGGGCATATTATGAACACAGCCAATAAAATTATTGCTGTTTTTATCGGCAGAAAACTGCTGCAAAAGCGGTTTTAGCGGCAGTTTTCTGCCGCAAAAGCGGCTTCAGCGACACATTTCTGCCGATAAAAGCTGCAAAACTTTTATTGCCTATGTTGATAATATGCCCCTATGTTATTTACATTTCTTTGTTGTTTCAATTATTCCTTTTCTGTTACTTCTTCTTTTCTGCTTTCTGTTTTTTCTCTCTGTTATTCCACATGTTTTAATCTTATTTTGAACATTCACTCATATTCTCTAAGAAACTCTTCTTTGTTATTCTTCTACTCTCCTTTTTTTCTTTCACTTCCTTATCTATTTTGTTTTTCACAATTATACCCTCTTCCATCTTTTCTTCGGTAAATAGATCTAATAAACAGTATCTCTGGTTTAGTCCCTATAGCTGTCTTTCTTTTAACATTACTCTCTGTTTACTTCCCTTATACTTACTCTTCTTTTTAAAAAAAAAAAGAAATTTTGGTTCGCTCCCGGTTCCCGTACCGGGGAGCGAACCGGGAACCGAACCAAAGGAAATAGAGGTTGCCAGAGTGCTAAACATTCTAGCAATTTTTTTATAAAGGGGAGGTAGTTCTGAAAAGAACTTTTTTTTATGGTTTTGTTGTTTTATATATTTTTTTATTTTTCTGAAAATTTTTTGTTTTTTTTTGTGTTTTTTGAACAATTTTATGTTTTTTTTGGTTTTTTGGGGGGAAACAACGAAAAACAGAAATCAGAAAGGGCTCAACAGGAGCAAACATTTTTTTTATTTTTTGGGGCGTTTTGAGCACTTGTGGTTTTCATATGCTCTGTTTATCAAATTATTACTCATATTGCCACATGAGAGTAGGCTACCACAATAGATACACACTATTTTCATGTGCACAAAATTTTCTTGAATGTTTGGCACTGTTTCCCGTGCCTCTGGCCCCGACAGTGTTACCTGTGCCGATGTCCTGGTCACAGGAGTTGGGGGGTTGTCTTGGAGGTCACGCATCTCTGCCCTGCTGTAATTTAGTGGATGCCACCTCTGCATATGACGATGCATAGTATAGTTGCCGTAACTATACTTCTTATCTGTGCCTCTAGATAAATCTTCTTTGCATATGAGGCATGTCACATAGCGAGCATTCACTTTTTTTTGTCCTTGAGGAAAAGAAAAAAACTGCCAAATAAAACTATTTTTGCGGTGAGATATCCGGGGCTCCTCACGTAAAAACTGGCTTGGCTGTACTTCCTCTTCCTCTTCTTGGTCCTCTTCCTCCTCTGTGTTGGGAAGGAACTGTGGAGGTGGTCCTCTCTTACTTGGTGGTGGTGGTGGTGGGGGTGCACCAGCTGCAGCTACTACTGAAGCCATTTTCTACTCAGCAAAATAGGTCTTCCTTTCACAAAGTTGAAAGTCAGAGTGAGAAAAAAGGTGGGGGCTTTCATCATTTTGGAAAAAAAAATAGTTCTATACCAATGAAAAGTGTTATTTTTAGGTCACATGGCCTAGCCTTACATCATTAGGAAACCAAAAGTGAAATGAACCAATGAAAAGTTTTATTAACAAGTCACATGACCTGTTACGCTTATGTTACGCGCTGCGGGCCGCGCCCCGGATCGCTTCCGGTTCACGCTCCGGAGCACTTCCGGGTGCGCTAACGCGGCGCGTCATAAGACGCATTACGCGGCAACGCGATACATCGCGCTTACGCAACGCGCCCCGGATCGCTTCCGGGGAGCTGCGCTTCGCGCCTCGGTTCGCGTACCGGAGCACTTCCGGGTGCGCTAACGCGGCGCGTCACAAGACGCATTACGCGACAACGCGATACGTCGCGCTTCCGCGACGCGTCACGATGTTGATTTCTAATGCGGCAGTTGCGCAAACGGAACGTTTACCGGTTCGCGTACCGAGTCGCGGCACCAAATTGAGCTAACGGGAAGCTACCCGGTTCGCGAACCGGGAGCGAACCAAAACATAATAATAAAAAAAAAATATTAATAAACATATAAAATATATTTTTTGATTTAAAGAAGAATACATTTTACAGCTATAGATATTAGCTTTTAAAAAACCAATGAAATTCACTGAAAAAACCATAGGTTATAGACCATATATAGTTAGGAATTAGCATTTACAAAACCTTGAAAATTCACTGAAAAAACCATGGGTTATAGACCATATATAGTTAGGAATTAGCATTTACAAAACCTTATTTTACTCACACAAAACCATTGAAATTCCATATATAGTTAGTTGCACTAACTATATATCGCGCACCCGCAATCCACTGCTGATCATGTCACATATTACATCATTCATGACATGGTCAGTGACATCACTGATGACATCACTGATGACATCTCAAATGACATCACTGATGACATCACTGATGACAACATCCAATGACTGTATGTTTCTGTAAAGTTAAAATATGTCTTACATATTGAATAATGAGTGGATGTATAAGTGTCTGGATGAAGGATTTAGTAGGTGCATGACTGACTGTATGAGTGAGTGATTAAATGTGTCTCACTGAGTGCATGGGTTAGTGACTAAACTGTCTTAATTTGTGTATCATTATGCCTGTTGTTCTGTAAACTGCTGCATGTGTTGATCAGTAGCTATATGAGTAACTATATGGGTTATTGATTGGTTGCTCAAGTATTTGAATGGGAGACTGAGTGTGTGTGTGGGTGGCTGGGAGGTGTATGACTCTGTGCATAGATGTGTGAGCAGTTGATTCACTAGATGTATGGGTTCAAAAGTGCATGTGGAAACAGCTGTATGGGCGGTTGACTGTGTGCATGAGTGTATTGGTGAGTGAATGGATATCTCAGTGCTACATGTCAAAGTAAGTACATATGTAAAACACAGTACATGTGAGAGTTGACATATATAAATAACTGTGCATAAGAGCCAGTGAATGTGTGAGTGGCTGTATGGATCATTGTGAACTTGTATCAGTGATTGTATAAGAGAGTAAAAATGTGTTAGTATATGTTTGAATAAGTAAGGTGTGTATAACTGTATAGTTGAGGAAATGGAGGTGTGATTGATTCTTTGCATGACTGACTAGGTGTGTAAGTAACTCCATGGATGAGTGACAGTCTGTGAGTGTCTGTTTACACTGAGTGTATCTAAGGTTATATTAGAGTCTGAAGAGGTTCATCGTATTATCACATGAATGATGTCATCAGTGATGTGATCAGTAATGTCAACTGAGATGTCATCAGTGATGTCATCAGTGATGTCATTTGAGATGTCATCAGTGATGTCATCAGTGATGTCATTTGAGATGTCATCAGTGATGTCATCAGTGATGTCACTGACCATGTCATGAATGATGTAATATGTGACATGATCAGCAGTGGATTGCGGGTGCGCGATATATAGTTAGTGCAACTAACTATATATGGAATTTCAATGGTTTTGTGTGAGTAAAATAGGGTTTTGTAAATGCTAATTCCTAACTATATATGGTCTATAACCCATGGTTTTTTCAGTGAATATATATATATATATATATATATATATACACACAAACACAGACACACACGGAATATATATATTCACTGAAATAAACAAAGGTTACAGGGACGTTATAGTTAGGCTCAGATTTCACTCGTACAAAACCAGTGAAAGTCAGCAGTTTTAGTTATCTGAGCTAATTATAGCTTATGCCCCGCAAGGCACTGCTTATGATCTCACAAATTACATCACTCATTACATTGGGAGTAACATCACTGATGACATCACTGATGATAGCTCAAATGACATCAATGATAAAATCATCTAGTGAGTGTTTTCTACACGTTTATGAGTATTAAATATATATAATAAGCTACTACCTAAATTAAATTAGCATATTTTGGGTACTAGCAATGATTGATACTAATTCTAATATATTATGTGAGTGTCTGTGCATATTTGTATGTGAGTAGGTGTCTGAGTAGCTGAATGAATGTGTAAGTGGCAGTATGGGTGAGTGAGTGTCCATGTGACTAGCTGTATGGGTGAGTGAGTGGCTGTATAGGTGAGTGAGTAGATGTGTGAGACACAATGGGTGAGTGAGTGGGTATGTTAGTGGCTGTATGGGTGGGTAATTGGGTGTATCAGTGGCTGTATTGGTGTCTGAGTAGCTGTGTATGTGGCTGCATGTGTGAGTGAGTGTGTATGTCAGTGGTGTACGGGTGAGTGAGTGGATATGTGAGAGGCATGTAAAGGTGTGTGTTAGGGTGTGTGAGTGTCTGTATGGGTAAGTGAGTGAATGTGAGAGTGGCTGTATGAGTGAGCATGTGCTTCTGTCAGTGTCTGTATAGTTGAGTATGTACATGTGTTAGTATCTGTATGAGTAAGTGAGTGAATGTGTAAGTAACTGAATAGGTGTGTAAGTGACTGTATGGGTGACTGAGTAGGTTTGTGAGTAGCTGTATGGGTGACAGACTCAGTGTGTGTTTGACTGTATGGGTTTATGAGTAGGTGTATAAGTGTCTGTATGTCTAAATGGCTGCATATGTGAGTGACTGTATTGGTGAGTGAGTGGGTGCATGAGTGGCTATATGGGCAATTAAGTGGTTGTGTGAGTGGCTGTATGCATGAGTGGATCTGTGAGCGGCTGTATGGATCAGTGAGTGGGTGTGTGAGTACTTGCATGGGTCTATGAATAGGTGTGTGAGTAGTTGTGTGGAAGTAGGAGTGGGTGTATGAGATGTTGCATGGGGTGTGAGTAGGTGTGTGACTGGTTCTGTGGATGATGCCATCAGTGATATCATTTAAGATGTCATGAGTGATTTAATATGTGAGGTCAGACGGCACTGCATTGTGGGGGCATTCATTATAGTTAGCTCAAGTAACTATAACATTTGAATTTCTCTGGCTTTGTATGAGTGAAATCTGAGCTAGGTGGTGGTCCCTGAGGCTTGGGGGTCCACGTGGTCCCCTGTGTATTTTTGGGTGTAATACCCCAGGGAGGTGGGAGACCCTGGGGCCCAGGTGGAGTCCTTAGGGCCCCCCATTAGATGTGGTTTAGCCCTGGGGAGGTGGAGGTTTCCGGGGCTCATGGGGTGTGTGCAGCCCCCATCAATATTTGTTCAGCCCCAGGGAGGTGGTGGTCCCCGGGGCTTATGAGACTCAGGAGGGGGGCCTGTGCACCCCCTGCTTATGTATAAACAAATCCCTGGGGACTTGGTGGTCCCTGGTCATCCACAATCCCTGGGTACCCCCCTCCTTTATTTAAACAATGCCCTCTGGGACCAGGCCCTCAAGGGGGCTTTTTTCAAAATAAGTGTGTGCTGCGCTTGTGTTTTTTTCTGAATTTTTGCCGGAGGCCCGGATCCTCTGCTAATTATGGCTAACATTTTAAAAGAAATGCTTTTCTTCCCTGGCGGGGTCCCTCTCAGCCAGAGCTAAGGGGTCTGGGTATTCCTACCAAAGAGATCGCAGCATGAGATCGGGAAGGTTTGCGGAGTCTTCCCATCCCTATATTTACAAATTGTTTTTTTCTTTAATATCTCACAAACCACTGAACAGATTTACAGCAAATAACAAAAAGGGTTATCTCTGGACCAAAAAATACCTTTCTGCCAAATTTGGTGTAAGTCCTTCCAGCAATTCGAGCTGTAGTCGTGCCTAAAATCCCTATGGAAATTAACATTGGAAAAACACTCTTTTGACCCCCCCTTTGCCTCAGCCCCCACTTAATGGAATGCCCTGAAAGTGTCCATGCACAACAAGAATCCCTCGCACAGTTTTTTGCGGAAAATGTAGTAAAGATTAGTCAAACGGCGCCAAAGATATAGGCAAGTCAAAAAAATAGTTTCCTATGGAAACATGGTCCTAAATATTACTACCTACTGGTGACCACTTGCACCTTTGCTCCCAGCGGATGAGAGCTCCCGCCAAGCAAAAGCAAAGAGCTATGTCCCAGGTGGGTCACCCCTGGCCATAGCAGGAGCTGGCCCTTGGTGAGTGGCGGTCCTCAGGGCCATTAATGGCTTCACGAGGGGGGGGCACATGGCCCCCCTCCTTTGTGGTGCACGGGCCAGACTCGGGGGAAGTGGTGATTCCCCGGGCTGTATATGGCCCAGGAGTGGGGCCTTCGCGGCCCCCTCCCACTTTTTTGTCAAAGTAATTTTTTATTTTCATTTTTTACTTATAACACATGACATTTCAATACAGGTCAGTCAGGATCATATCACAAAACCATGAGAAGGCATCTAGCAGCTACAATAATGTACAGTGTTCCCCTATTTCTCATGGAAACTCTCTACCCAGGTTTGTTAACACTTGTCACTAACACTCTGAGCCTGTATAACTCCAATTGTTCCCCTTTAACAACTCCCTCACTCCCTTTCTCTACCCAGTCCTCCCTTATAAATGAAACAAAAGAAAAAAAGATAACAAAACTTTGCATGGTACTCGGGAGTGATGTTTGTAAGTTTATACTGTATATGGGCATCTCTTTGTATTGAGGGTCATTTTTCAGAACTGAAATAGATGTATAGCTCATAATCTGGTGGGGCAGGCCACAAGAGGAATGCCCTGGAGAGATAGCTTATAAGAGGACCCCACGTATATTCAAAATTCTTAATATCATCTTTGAATATGATACTCATTCTTTCCATTGTGACTGCCTGCCACAGCCAGGCACGCCATTGTGTCAAGATGGGGGCCTCTCTCTTCTGCCATTCTGCCGCTATCGCCAGTTTCGCCACTCCTAAGGACAGCCACACTACATCTCAATCTGTTATTGTTTGATATTTTAAAGAGGAGTCTTGCAGGCCTAGCAAGTCATATTTGGGGGAGTATGGGAGCGAATATCCTAACATGTCTTTGATTTGTGCCAAAATCTCAGCCTAAAAGGGCCGTATCATTGGCCGGTCCCACCATGTGTGACGAAAATTGCCCAACATGTCACAACCCTTCCAGCATAAATCAGATGTATTTGGGAAAAGCTGGTGTAATAGGTACCAATTATAAAGTAGTTTGTAATGTGCTTTCCACAGGCCCAAAGAGCGTTTGTGGTGAGCTAGAGCTATATCCCCCCACAATGACCTCCATTGTCCCTCCTGTATTTCATGTCCCAGTGTATGCTCCCAAAATGCCATGTGTCGTGATTGTGGGGAAGGCAGTGTGTGAAGAAGTATGGAGTACAGAAAAGATATTGTGCCTTTATTTGCTTTGACCCCTTTGGTGAAGCACTATATTTGCGTGAGTTCCTGCGTTGCCACCTCCCTAACGTCTGGATACAAAGCCCAAAGACATAGATGCAAATAATGGTAGTGATCGTGTCTGATAGCCGAAAGTCTTGTTTACAATTTTCAAGGTTAAGGATGTCCCAATTATGAAATAGGTGGGATAGGATGAAACAAACCCCCTCCTTCCATGCATCAAAGGGCCTTTGTTACAGCGCTAGTGGGAAGGCTGGGTTGTAATATGTAGGAGTGAACGTGGAGGGAAACATTGTCTAGTCAGCCACTTTGACCACCTCATCCCAGACTTGCAGGGTTGTTCTTGTGGTTGTGCTTTTGTATGTGTTGGGTGGACAGTCTGCCTTCAGTTTCTACAAGCCCCAAATAACCTGCTGTGCTATCACCCTGTTCATATGAAGCCAGTGCTTGCCTGACTCTCTGGGACACTTCTGAAAAGACGCGTAATTGGGCAACTTTGTAGTAGAGATGAAAATCTGGAAGTGCTAGCCCCCCTCATCTCTCAGATGCTGCAGAAGTTTATAGGGAAGGCTGGCTCTTTTATTTTGCCAAATAAACCTCATTAGCAGAGTGTGGAGTAATTTCAGGTAATATCTCTCCATGGAAATTGGTAAACTCTAGAATAGGTGCAGGAACTTTGGCAGTATTACCATCTTGGGGGCATATTATCAAGAACGGCGTTAAAATTATCGCTGGTTTAGCGGCAGAAACCTGCTGCTAAAGCTGAGATAATGGGCTTGATAATATGCACTGGAGAATTCCAATAGAAGCCAATGTTACCACCAGGACATGGACTTCTATTGAAATTGTCAAGGGCATATTATCAAGCCTATTATCACCGCTTTAGCAGCAGTTTTCTGCCGCTACACTGATGATCATTTTTAACGCCGATCTTGATAATATGCCCCTTAATTGCATGTATCCTGCCTAGCCATGAGAGGTACATCTGGCTCAGCACTTACAATCACTCTGTACTTTGCGGAGAAGTGGAGGAAAATTGGCCACAAATAAGCTAGCAATCTTGGGAGTAAAGTTGATACCGAGATAAGAAAGCTACTTCTGTGCCCACTAAAAGAAGGTCGTGGATATCGGCCTCTACATCTCTACGTTGGATAGTGTTAAGTTAAGAAGGGAGGATTTAGATACATTTATACGAAAGCCTGCTGCTTCCTCAGAGTATGAGTTCTTCCTGCATTCCGGCAGTGTGGACAGGGAGTTTTGGGGGTCTGTTAAGGTCATTAAGATATTATCGGCGAACAGTGAGATCTTATAATCCCCCGACCCAAAGCTTATTCTTTGATCGCTTGGTATGCCCTTATCTTTGCTGCAAGAGGTTCTGTGCTCAGCGCAAAGAGGAGGGGAGAAATCAGGCATCCCTGTCTCATTCCCCTCCCCTGTTGAAATGCCTCCAAGCTCACTCCATTTACGATTACTCTAGAGCTGGGAGCCGCATAATCAGCCCGGACCATTGCAATGAAGGTCTTGCAAAAGCCAAATCACCTCAGAGTGCTCAATAAAAAAGACCAGTCTACCTGGTGAAATGACTTCTTGGCATATAGACCGAGTAGCACAGCTGGGATATTTTTTTATTAGCTTTCTCGATTAAGTGTATTACTCTCCGTACATTGTCATGGGTCTGCCAGCCCTTAATAAAGACCAATTGATCTGGGTGGATCAAATTGGACATTAAGTCATCTATGCATGTAGCTATCATCTTGGAGTAGTGCTTTGCATTGAGATTGAGGCGTGCTATGTGGCAATAGGAACCACAGCTTACCCGGTTTCATCAAGACTGTGATGACTGCCTCTCTCATCGTTGGTGTCATTCTCCCAGTTTCTGCTATATGATTAAAGAGGGAAGTTAGTTGAGGAATCAATTCTGCACTATTCAATTTATAAAAATGGGCTGTCAGGCTGTCCGGGTCCGGTGATTTATGCAGCTCTAACGCGTCAATGGCCTGTCTAGCCACTTCTTTGTTAATGGGTTCCCGCAAGAGTTCATTTTGTATGTGTGTCACTTGTGGCAGATCTATTCTTGCTGGGCCTGTGGGTCTACCTTGTCTGAGGTATGTAGGGTTGAATACAACTGCCCCAAGACTTTTGCCTTTCCCTGGTCCGATGGTTTAATTTTTCTTGAAGGGAGGAATACTTCTCCTATATATTAGTTTTCCCTGCGTATCCTCAACTGTCTTGCTAGGTGTCCCCTCACCTTATTACCCTGTGAGTAGGCTACTTGCTTAAGCCTGAGAAGCCTGAGCTCTGTTCTACTAGCATAATTGCATTAAGTCTCCCCTTTACTGCTGTCACTTTCCTCTGAAGGGCTAGTGTGCATGTCTGTTTGTGGGTCTTCTCTAAAGAGCAAAATTCCTCCTCCACGATTAATTTATCCTCCGTCCTCTGTTTACTTAGGGATGAGTTTAGTGCCATACATTGGCCTCTCAGGACAGCCTTAAAGGAATCCCAGTTATTGGAGGAGGATGTTTCCTGGGGCTTGTTCAATTGGAAAAACTCTCTAATATTTTTGCGGAGCTCATCTTGTGAAATCCTATCCCTAAGTAAGGCAAGGGGAAAAAATCAACATTTACCTTACAGCGGGGGGGGGGGGTTGGTGTATTGAAATGAAATGAAAATTGGATTTGTAGAGCGCTGCAGTTGCCCTGAGGCGTCCAGGCGCTGGAAAACAGAAAGTGCCCTCACAGGGTAGCTATTTGTTGAACAGGAGAGTTTTAAGCTGTTCCCGGAAACTGGTTAGATTGGAAGTCTTTCGCATCTGTGGAGGGAGGGTGTTCCATAGTTTGGATACATTGTACGAGAACGAACGTCCTCCTGCTTTGGCTCTAAAAATCCTAGGAGTTTTGGCCAGTGATGCCATTGAGGACCGAAGGTTCTTGATGGGCAGGTAGGGAGAGATCAGGGAGCAGTTGATTTCTGGGCCCATTTTCCAGAAAGTCCGGTGGGCGATACATAGAGCCTTGAACTTCACTCTGTCCCTGACCGGGAGCCAGTGTAAAGTTCTAAGGCCAGTTTTTATTGAGGTCCTCCGCGGGACTCCCAATAGTGCCCGGGCTGCACAGTTTTGAGTGCGCTGAAGTTTTTGGAGCGTGTAGTCTGGTGCTCCCAGATAGATAAAATCCAGCCGGGATTGAATGTGGCCCTGAATAATTATTTGTCTGGCCTCAAAGGGGAGAAGAGGAAGAATTTTCCTAATCACCCTAAGGAGGCCAAAGCAGGTAGCTGACACCTTGGTGGCCTGTGTATTAAGGCTCAGCGACTTATCGAGCCAAACCCCCAGGCTTTTGATGTTATCTCTGGGGGGTGGGGGCACTCCCATACTTGAAGGCCATATCAGCTCCAAGGAGGAGGGAGCCGCCGGGCCCAGGAGCATGAGCTCAGTTTTGTCGTCGTTTAACTTCAGACATGAGCTCATCATCCAGCTTTTTACATCCTCCAGGCAAGCCGCTAGATCTGGCGGGGACTGGAGGCCGCTCTTCTGTGCAAGGGAAACCACCAGCTGGGTGTCGTCCGCATAAGAGATGATGTTAACACCATGTGGAGGAACAATCCCAGCCAGCGGCCTCATGTATGCATTGAAGAGCGTAGGGCTTAAGGAAGAGCCCTGCGGAACTCCGCACCCCAAAGGCCTACTTGATGATTGAGATGTGCCGTCAAAGACCTGGAAGGTTCTGTCTGATAAAAAGGACTCGACCCAAGCCAGGGCATCTCCGGACACTCCTAGGTCGGCAAGGCGGTTCAACAAGATTTTATGATGTACCGTGTCAAACGCGGCACTTAGATCGAGGAGGATCACTGCCACTGACCCTCCTTGATCCAGGATCCGCCTTGCCTCCTCAGTTACGGCCAATAGGGCGGTCTCTGTCCCATGTTTTGGGCGAAAGCCCGTCTGGGAGGCCTCGAGGAGGTGGTTTTCCTCGAGGAACATCGTCAGAGTGTTATTGACGTGTTTCTCCAGGATCTTGGACGCCCATGGGAGCAGAGAGATCGGGCGATAGTTGCTCGGGTTGGCTGGGTCAAGGGAGGTTTTTTTTAATAGTGCCCGCACCATGGCGTGTTTCCAGGTTGCGGGTACTGTCCCACTCAGTATGGAGGAGTTTAACAGTTCCAGAAGAGTGGGGAGGATGGTTTTAATGGCCAGTCCCAGCGAGCTTGGGGGGGGCAGGATCGCACGGCGAGCCGGTTTTTATTTGTTGCGCTAGATTCATTAGAGTTTCCAATGCTATCAAAGGGAAAAACTCCAGCCCCTTGTCACTGTTAGGAGCTGAGTCCAGAGTTTGAGAGGGTGAATCGGGGGGTGGGCTTGGAAAGGAAAGATACATTTTATTTACTTTTTGAAAAAAGAATTCCATCAGGTCATTACATTTGGAAGGTGAACTGTTATTATCTGTGACAGGTGGGGGTGGTTTTATCAGGGAATTTACTATGCGGTATATTTCTTTCGGCTTTGATTTGGCCGTAGTTATTTTGAGATTATAATAAGCTGCTTGCGAAGATTTTATAGCCAGTTTGTAGTTCCTGATCATTTCCCTATAAATGTTTTTTTCGGCAGGGTTATAGGATGTGCACCATTTCCTCTCTTGTCTCTTGCAGAGACGTTTTTGACGCCTAAGGTCTTCTGTATACCATGGAGCTGATTTACTTTGTCTCTTAGATTTGGATTGATATGACGGAAGAACTAAGTCGAGAGAGGTGGTTATCCACTCATCATATTTAGTGTTTTTTTCGATTGGGTCATGGGAGAGAGTGGGTCTGGTGGTGCATGGTATGATATAGTGATTGAGTGAATTTCCGCCTCTTGAATTTTGTGCATGAGCGCTTGACTTAGGACACATAGTCCAACCTGGAATATGTACAAGGGATATGGGAGAAAAATGTGTAGTCCCTATCTTTAGGATGTTGCTCCCCCCATGCATCAAGGAAACCAAAAGCGTGTATGGCGTGTTTTTTAGCCTTATGTGAAGCTACCCATTTGTGTCCTATGAGGGTGTGTACTATCCATACCAGAGTGCCATGTGAGATTAAAGTCTCCCATGAGAATTATATCTCCTTCTACAAAGCCCGTTAGGAGTGTCAACAGAGTAGAGATATGGGTTACTTGATTGGAGTTAGGTGCGCAGTTCACTGCTATTGAACATTATCAACCCCAATTCTCCCCTTCACCATGATTATTCTCCCCTCTTTGTCTGTTTTGTAGCCCTCAGTTTAGAAATTTAATGAGGAATGAAATAAAAGTGCGACCCATTGTGTTTCATAGAAGTGGAAGATTTGTATATCAGAAGGTACATTTTATGTTTTAGCCTGTGATCCTCTGATCTTTTAAGGTGGGTCTCCTGTAATGCCATTATATCATAGTGTTGGTCTAATAAATATTTCCATAGTTTGTGTCTTTTGACTGGTACATTAGGCCCCCTAATATTCCATGTGAGAACTGTAAGTACCATTTTGCTAGTCTCGTGTTCACTGCCGGGAAAATAGGGTTTTCCCACCCTCCTTGCCGGGGACGGCACCCTTATCGCTTCTGCTCGAGCTGCTCATGTGTGGCCCCCGCTAGATAATCCAGCTCCCTCCCAAAAGGAGCTGTCCCCCTCTCTATGTGTGATGCACCATCATTCCAGGGGGACTCAACTAACGATGTCAGTGTGTAGATGAGTGGGAGGCAGCAGTGAACCGCCCCCACCCTGCTAAGAACAGCTCCATTCCTCAGCTGGCCACCCGGCCCCCCAAAATATTCACTCTGGAGGTCTCAGTTTGACATGATGGGGTCAGGCATCATCCGTTGGTCGCTCTTCCTCGGCTCACTATATAGAGCAAGGCTACACTGCAACTGGCAGAGATACTATCTCTGTCCATTCACTTCTCAGGCTGCACTTCAGAAGCAGTTCCCCTGCCTCACCTCACTCCTCACTTTGCTCCTCACCTCTTCATCATGCCTCCGGCCACCATATTGAGGCCAGACAGTCCACCCACCACCCCTGCTGCTATCGCCTCAGACCTGCTCAGCCTCCCAAAGTCTCAGCCACCTCAGCACTTTGCATATGTTGCAGTCTGGTTGCAGTGACCCCTCATGATCGCCCCAGCACCATTGAGGAGGGGACTGATCATCCACCCTGCTCCGTTCTGCTGCTCTTCCTCTCTCACTGGGGCGACCTCAGGGCTGCACTCCCTCTTGGTGGCCCTACCGTGAGCCACAATCACTGGCTGACCTCCACGGGGCACCACTACCACATTCAGCTGAGGACACGCAGCCCACCACATTACCTCAGCTTCACGCATGCACAGGCCCATCGTCATCCGCCCTCATCCATTTGCAATGCGGGCACTGGTCCTGTCGACAAAGATAGATTTAGGGCCTATGCGTGCTACCTCAACAATTCTCCTGTAGCGATGTGTCACTTTCAGCCAATATCCCGCCTTTCTTTCAGAGAGGTAGCAGAGCCGCTGTGGATTATGCCCACTCGGCCATCTTGGCTAGCCACACCTCATAATGTTTCTTGACCCCTCTCACATTTTAAAGCTATTTGCCCAGGGATGTTGGGGTCCTTAGGGCACATTGGTCCATGAGGCCCCCCCATTACTGTCAATTTAGCCATGAGGAATTGATGGTCCCTGGGATCTGAGGGGTCAGTGAGCCCCCTCCATTTTTTTGGATGTAGGCCTGGGGAGACTGTGGTCCCTAGAGCCTGGGGGACCTGTGCAGTCTCCCATGTATTTTTTGGAGTATTGCCCCAGGGAGGTGGTGGTCCCGGGGCTTGGGGGAGTCCTCAGTGCCCCACCTTCAGGTGTTGTTTAGCCCCGAGGAGTTGGTGGTTCCCAGGGCTTATAAAGGCTCAGGGGGAGGGCCCATGCACCACCTCCTTTTGTATAAACAAATCTCCAGGGAGGTGGTGGGCCCCCGGCCTCCAAAAGCCTGAGGGGAGGGGGCCTGTGCGCCCCTGCTTTTTTCTAAACTATACCCTGGAACCTGGCCCACCGAGGGCTTTTTCCAAAACAAGTGCGGAAACCCACACTTGTTTTTTTAATTGCCAGCCATAGCTGGCGGGTCCGGGTATTCCTACCCTACCCCTTTTCTTTATTTTTAAAGTTTGTTCTGCAACTCGGTTGAAGTTGAGTACCAAGGTGGCTGCCAACACTTCCTGGTTGAAGTATTGGCAGTCAATCAGATCTCAGCATAAGATTGGGAGGGTTTGCGGAGCCTTCATGTCCCTATATATGCACATCTGATTTTTCTTTAATAGCTCAAAAACTACTGAACGGATATACATCAAATAACAAAAAGAGTTCTTTCTGGGCCAAAAGCTAGCTTTCCACCAAATTTTGTGTAATTCCATCCAGTGATACATGCTGTAATTCTGTCTACAATCTCTATGGAAATTAACATTGGGAAAAACACTTTCTTTGACCACCCCTTTTTCTTGCCCCGCGCTTGACAGATCACCCTGAAACTTTGCATGTATAACAGGAATCACTAGCACAAATTGTTTTGGAACATTTTGTGAAGATTAGTCAACTGGCGCCAAATATATAGGTGTGTCAAAAAATGCTTTTCGTATGGAAACGTGGTCCTACCTATAGCTACCTACTGGTGACTGCCAGTTGGTTTAATATACATATACACATAGAGCTCTTCTGCAAATCCTGGACCTTTTGGGGGAGGAGCGTTGTGACTGGAAGAGCAGCCAGCCCAGAAACATATAAAAGTAAAGAAAGGGGTTGAAGCGCTCACACATGGGAAGGTGAAAAATCAATATGTATTTGGTGGATTTTTTCATCTTCCCCTCTGTGAGCATGTTGTAAAAAAAAATGGAAGTCCTGACTTCTGGTGTAGATTGGTTAGGTTCTTTTATTTAAGTTGTTACAAGAAGGAATAAGGGAAACCCCACCAGGGGCAGCTGCCCTGATGCTCAGCCCATACCCAACTGACACTCCAGACATCCAACATTCCATCCATCCAACATTACACGCCACACTCATTCTGGCTGAGCAGCAGGTAAACATAAGTTACAACATATCTCCCTTCTTTACTGGGAACAAATGCATTGTAAAATAGATTAGATGAAACAAATAAAAAAATGACAATATGGCAAATAACATAAAGTCAAGAAATGTAATACAATGCACTAATAATAAAAAATGCAATTCAATAATAAACATCTCACATCACAACCTGTATGGTTTGCACTAATAATAAAAAATGCAATACAATATTAAACATCTCACATCACAACCTGTCACACCATACCACATCTCATCAAACTCACATAAAAGAAACATCCTATCACACCATTCTACATCTCATCTCGCACACAGTGAATAATTAAAAGAACATTCTTTCACACCGTACTACATCACAACTCGCACGAAACTGTACTAGAGATTTCACACCACATTACATTCTGAACAAAGCATCACATCACTTCCTGAATTAAACCACCATCCTACAACATACACCAAAACCCATGTGCCACAGATCACACCAGTTGGCCAGACCGGTACAATGAGCAACACACAGGGAACAAACCTTAAAACAATATATTTTTCAGGAAGCAACGTGCGCACCACAGACCAATAAACAAACACCCTCATAACACTGCTACACTCACTTACCCAAAACTCAGACACAAAGACAATGTGTGTCTTATTCACGCACCATTATATAATAAACTATACTTAGTAATGAGTGACTAAACAGAACACAGCCATCTCATACACGACTAAAACCGATGAGTGGCTTAACAGTTAACAACCACCTCATACACCACATTAACAGTGTTTCAAAATTCTGGTACCTGTGTCCCTTCCCAATTCCAATTATGGGACATGGCTCCCCGTCGTGGTTCAAATTCAAACACTAAGTCAATGGTTGACTTATTCACATGCTATCAATCAACAACCAAATACTTAGTAATGAGTGACTTAACCAAAATACAGCCATCTCATATACAATTCGAACCAATGAGTGGCCTAACAACTCAACACCCACTCAAACACAACAATCTTTTGCTTCTGGGATCCTTTTCCCTGTTGTGAATCAAGTTCTGGGACCTTTGTCCCCAACATGGGCTTTATCCCCGTTTTTAAGCTCTTCGTTGTGTTTCAAATTCGAGGACATTGTCCCCAACATGGGCTCTCAGACCCGCTTCCAATACTGGGACCTTTGTCCTGTTACAGCTTCTTCTGGGCTCTATGCCCCTTCTTTTACTTTTTTTTTTCATGTTCACTGTTGCCATACTGGTTTCTTGGGCTCTCATCTCACTGCCAACTTTCACGCAGCGATATTCAATGCAATCATCAGTTCTTAATCAACACTGTTGCCATAAGAGTAATGTGATTGGCAGGTGTCAGTAAGAAGAAACTGCACTGAAAATATCTACACATTTTTCAATCCCCTTATAATGACATTCATGGTAATATAGAGCTTTCTGTTAGTTTCATTGACAGTACCTGGTATTGCCGTTTATCCATTACATTCTGCGTAACTGATGGATGCCACAAGATAGTACCGAGAAAGTACCACAGAGATATGGATACACCATGTCTCTAACAAGTCAGCTTTTGAAGTGGTGCAGTGCTGCTAAATAACCCCTAGATGACACTGTTGTATTTCTTTAAAATCCATTTGAAGAGGGTACAAAAATACGATCCCACACACAACACTCCATCAGCACTGGAAAGCAATACACCGTGAGAATGGGGATCACGCACCTAAAAAGGAAACTCTCACACGGAGAAGGAAGACCAGTGTACTCTGGAAATGGAACAGAGGCCTAGGGGTGAGGGTCAATTTTTTTGCAATATGCAGTAGAAAAATAGTTGGGCTTACATAGAACTTGCAATTCAGTCTTTTGGATAGGAAAGTGCCTGAAGACAAGTTCAGACCTTCCTTTTGGTTATTTCACCATGATTAAGACAATTAAACTAGCCATTGATTGCCATGCTGCAGTGAGGCAAGATGGCCACAAGCTAATAAACCTCCGACGTACTGAGGAGATTTATAACATCGGAGGAACACTTTATCAGCACACATTTCTCTTTCAACAATAGGAAATGATGTCAGAAGCATCAGAGAGCCGCGCAATGAGTTTGCAGACTTAATTGTAGTCTGTACATCCTTTTCTCTAGTATAACCTACTGCTCCCATTTTTGCTCTGTTTCAGCCGCCATTTTAGGTACCCATGACATTTTTTTCTATCTTCTCCTCAACACTGTAGTATGTTTATTATTGGGTCCTTCACTACTAAATGCTTATATTTGGAAAAACTATGGCCTCTGTGGCTTCTGCTTCAAATACTAATTGCTGCAAGGAATTAGGTGGTAGCACCAGCAAGAGAGTTAAAAAGGACCCATGCTCTCCTACTACATCACCTCTTCCTTTAATGCTGGAGCATGTTATGGATGAACTTAAACTTATGAAACCATTTGTGATTGAAACAATGTGGCTTTGCAAACAATGGAAGAGTAATGGTCTCACCTTGATTCCAGACTCACTGAGGTGGAACAGTGTGTTAGTGATGCCCATGGCATCATGGCCAAGCTGAAAACCTTAACCAAAGAAGTGATTGTGCTAAAAAAACAGTCTGAGGATTTAAAAAAATCGAAACAGGCAGAATAACCACCGCATTTATGGTATTCAAGAAGGTTCTGAAGGGCAAGATATGATTACGTCAGGGTGTTTCTCGAGCTACTGCCACTAGAAGGAAATAATTTTGGCACTTGAGACCAGCGTTAAGATCTATGAACGCCTGATACAGTCTTATCCATCCTTGCTTTCTTAAGGTCACCTATAAAGATAAAACAACTACATTTGACAATTCATCGGACCTGAAGCAGTTCATATACCCACAAAGAAGAAGCTATGGAACTCAGTAAGACTTGTCTGGATTTGGCCCTTGGATTGGTTTCTTCTTTTTTGCAGGTTTCACAAGCTCCTCATACTGTAATCTGGTGTTGTGTGTTCCAGTGTCTTCATGTTTTTGTGGTCGACTTTTGTTAACATTCCAATCTTAAATTTTTTCTTGCTGGTAAGTGCACATACTAGTTGTTAGTTGTTGCTTGTTTATATCTATTCCTCACTGTGTTTCCTCCCTGATTTAATGTACCACTTTTTCATCCTTAGTGGATTTTGTCGCTGGCTGTCTTCTATTTCTCTCTTCACCCCATCTTCTCCAGGACTTATTTTTTTTTTTTAATTAATATGACTAAAGGTATTTGGCTTTCTGTCATCTTTTTTAATCTATCTATCAAAGGGACGACCTCTTATCTCCCCACTTGCTTTCCTTTCCTCTCATTTTTCATCTTTTTTATCCCTTTCCTCATTTTCTTTATTATTTCCCTTACTTTATTGTGGGCTAGCTTTCACACAGCAACCTTCCACTGTAATATTTCAATCCAATCTCGTTCTATTACTCCCTGCAAACACTATAAAGTCCATATTATAGATCTTTCTGTCTTTCTGTTTTCTATCTGCTCCCTATGCCTTCTCAATGAATAGTGTACGTACTGCCTCTTGGAATGTGAAAGGACTACATAATCCTGTTAAAAAGCAGAGGGTGCTTACTCATATTTCAAAATTAAACTGTCAAATTGCCCTTCTGCAGGAAACACACCTTAAAGATCAAGATATTGACTGTTTACGTCGTCTATGAGTGGGACATGTTTTTGGTTCTTCGACAGTCGATAACAAAAATGGTGTAGTAATACTGTTTCATAAGTATTTACATAGGCAGATGTTAAGCAAAGTTAGTGATGAATTGGGTAGGTGGATTATACTGACCATAAAGGTTAATGATACTCAGCTCTCCTCTATGTGTAATGTTAATGTTTATGGTCCTACAGGTGTTGACCCACAATTCTGGGAACGTTTTTCTTCTAACTGATCATTTTATCCACTGGATAACCTTATAGTTGGAGGTAATTGTAATCAACTAATGGAGCCTTTGTTAGATCATCCTTCCATGACCAGATATATCCCCAATAATATGCAGAAATCCTTACAGAAGTTGACATCATATAGGAGATTAATCGATGCCTGGAGAGTTTCCCACCCTGATGTTATAGAATTCACTGTGTATTCTCCTGTGCATCATTCACATTCTAGAATAAACTATTTATTCCTCATGCAGCATGTCCTCCAGTTTATGTTGCATGCAGAGATAGGATCTATCATTATATCAGAGCATGCTCCTGTTATAGTGGATTTAGATATTCCAACTAACACACCATCTCCTAATAGATGGATATTTAACAATGCCTTGCTACAAGAGAAGTTATTTATTGACCAATTTATAATTTTTTTCAATTATTTATTTTCTATTAATCCATCTTCAGACTCACAAATTAATTTTATATGGGATGCGTTCAAGGCTGCAGCTAGAGGTTTCATCATCGACTATGTACCAAATAAGAAGAAAAAATCCTTGAAGGAATCCTCAGATTAAAAGCCTTGACCATGAATATTATTCCTCCAACACACCACATACCTTTTCCAGCTAAATTACAATATAATAAACAGTCCTGGGACAGTGCATGTCATGCCCTTCTCAAAATCAAGGCAAATATTTATGGAGGTAGAAATAAGTCTTGCAAGTTAATTGCAAATTATCTCAAAGTAAAGAAGCAGAAATCTAGGATAACTGACATCACTGACAATGGTGGGGTTAGTCACACGAACAACTATTAAACGTTGCAGTATTTTACAGAATACTACACTAAATTATATACCCCTGAGACCTCTCCCCACTAAAGAAGATATCGATAGTTTATTTCATTCTAGTCCTAAACCACCTGATCAAAAAGTGAATCTTCCCCTTTAGAAATTGCAATTTCTGAAACAGAGATCAAAAAAGCTATTGCCACACTCCCATAGGCTAAAGCTCCAGGACCTGACAGATTTTCAATTGAATTTTATTCCACATTTTCACATCTTTTAATTCTTAAATTGTCACTTCTTATTAAGTTTTTCTTGACCGAAGACGGAGCAATAGGCACCTATACTGAAGCTATAATATGTATACTCCCAAACTAAAGGCAAGGATTATATGTGGCAGTTATAGACCTATTTTTATGATAAACAGAGATTACAAGGTTTTTTCAAAGTGCTTGCTTTTTGCCTTAATAGCTTTATACCAGCCATAATTCATATTCAACTGTCAGTGTTTGTAAAGGGGTGGCACAATTCTGACAATTCTAGAACTTTCCTCAATATCATGCATATGGCCTCTAAGCTCGAAAACCCTATAGCAGCTGTAACTCTGGATTCAGAAAGAGCATTTGATCGTGTCAAATGGGACTTCATGTTTGGTGCATTGAAATGGCATGGTTTTAGACCCCATATACCTAATTATATTTTTGTTTATTATATTCAGGCCCTTCCACCTCTATAGTAGTTAATGTCAAGCAGTCCCTGTATTTTACCATACATAGAGGCACTAGGCAAGGTTTCCCATTATCCCCTCTATTATTTATATTATCCTTAGAACCTTTTTTTTTTTTTTATTGTGTAGATCCCTACTTTTTTCTGGTTTTATATATAACAACATAGAGATTAAATGTAAAGTGGATGTGGATAATATTCTGCTTTTTGGTTCTAACCCTCAAACTACAAGTACAGAATTCCTCTGCTTATTAAATGAATATTCATCTACATCGGGTTATAAACTTAATATAGACAAATCAGAAGTTCTGCCCCTGAATAAGTACTGCTTTCCTGAGTTATTTAAAGGAGTTGATTTTACTTGGCATCCTAACAGCATTAAATGTTTAGGGCTTTTTTTACTGTAATTCCATTAAAGATACCATTAAAAAGAATTTTAACAAGGTTAAATCTGAACTTTTCAATATATCCGAAAGGTGGTCTCCCTTACATTTATCTTGGCGGGAAAGGCTAGCCACAATTAAGATGATTATGTCCCATATCATACATTTTTGTTTATCTATGTTACCACTTACACTACCTCTTAGTTTCTTTAAATCTACCAATAGCCTGCTTCTACAGTTTTTATGGAACAAGTGAAAATCGAGTATTTCTTTAGCCAAATTACAGCAATCCAAAGAGAATGGAGGGATTAAGTTTCCTAACTTTCAGAAGTATCACTCTGCCTTTACACTCAAACAAATCTGGACTTCTCTCTCTTCCTCCAATCCTAATCAACCTACTCTATGCGGTCAATTGGAACACTTACAAATTTCAACCTTTTCACTTCATAAAGCTGTTTATATTACACAACCTCCAAAATCCTTCCTTTCACCAATACGTATTCATTCTAACTCCGTTGCTACACCTTTACTCTCTCAATCTATATCTCCTGCGGAACTTCTTGACAGCACTCCTATTTGGTACAATAAAAACATAAAATTGAACAATAGAGTTTTTTCTTGGAGAGAATTGATTTATAAAGGGATAATCACAGTTGATCATATATCCTTTAATGGCAATCCTCATGAATTTCAGGATATTCAATAAAAATTCAGCATCTCCCTCAAATATGCCGCACAATATCAACACATTAAAACTATTATTCCTCAATTATTTTCTCAACCTTCACTTTTGCATTCCATCACACATTCTTCCTCTACATCTTATGACTTCTCCTCATAAGTAACAGCATCCCATATCTACAAAAATCTCAGTAGGTCCCCAACTGATAGACCCAAATCTCAGGTTGAATTACAGTGGGAAATTGACTTACATCAAGTTTTTTCTTTACAAACCTGGATTTGGTCTAAGGTTCACACTGCATCCCGATCAGCTAGTACCACTCAAACATGATTTTACTTCTATAACAGACTCTGTTTTATTCCTAAGTTTCTCTATCTGTTTAAACTGTCTCAAGACACCAAATGTTGGTCTTGTTCTCAAGAAAATAGTGATCTCATACATTAGTTTTTTGAATGTCCTCAAGTTTAAAAAATGTGGGTTAAATTTGAATACAATAAATACAATTTTATCTACTCACATATTACACAAATTTTTTAGGAGGCTGCTCTGTTTTATGTCAGTCTCAAGCTATGGTTGTCAAATTTGTTGACGTGTTACTCTCAATAGCATTACAAATTATTACTTCCAAATGGAAAGATACCACTAACATTTTGTACATTGGCTGGTGGAACATACTTTGTCATAATCGTAGGCTGGAAAGAGCTAACTCCAGCATGACTTCTTTGTTGATCAAAAGTGATCTTTTATGGTTGCCACTTACATCTTATCTATGTAAACAAAAGGATACCTCTTTAACTACTGATATCACTTTTGAACCTCATGAAGCCTTTACTATTATTTGGTTGCTATAGTCTTAAAAATTGCAGTTGTACAGTTCCTCACATATAACATTTAATCCCCCCTTCTCCTCTCCTCTCCTCTTCTTTTTCAGTTTTTGTTTTATTTCTTCCCCTCACACTTTACTTTCCTTAAAATGCTATGAATTTATAGTACATTGTTTCAGGTTTAGTTATTGTGTACTGTTTTCTGCATTATATTATGTATAATTTTTGCATGATTACTAAAATTATATCTCTTTCCAGTTATTGTATGTATTTCAAGTATTTAGGGTTGCATTTTTCATATTATTGCTATAGATATCAAATTATATTTCAATAAAGCATATTACACTCAAACGCTAGCCATTGCTCATTATGCTTGAAATCAATGCAGGAGGTCAGTTATTATGATTACTGTCAGACATAAATAACCAAGACTTAATCACTCATTCAGACTCAACTGGGCCAAGCTCCTATGTCATAAATTTTACATAGATGCTGTACTTGCAATAAGTGGAAATAAATTAGATTCCAGTTCCAGCAGCTATACAGGAAGTGGTGCCAGAGAATCACCACTTGTGGCGTAGTGTGCCAATACCAGGAAACACACAGCAGTGATGGCGCACATTCAGTATATCCTTCTGGAGCAGCAATCAGGAGGGGTCTATGGAGACTTTTGTTCTTTTCCAGCAGACCATGACACACATGACTCATTTAATGTACTGTCAATCATTCCTTTGTCTGAGTTGTGACCTGGCTGGGAGATGTTGGTTGTGCCCTGGACATTCACATCTGGCAACCAGATGCGGTGGCCTATCAGGGGAACACTCAGCATGTCACATCAGAGATAATGTCAGATTTAAAAGCATTTTTGACTTTCTCAGGGTCTGTATCTCTGTTAGTGATGTATGTCCATGTATGCTCTGTAGCAGGGATGGGTGTGTCCGCTTTCTTTTCTGCAACTAATAATAATCTTTTACATACCATACAATGCAGACTCAATGTGATGATGCTTAATACATTTTTTATAAATGCCCAATAGAAACCATTTATCAACACCAAAATATTGAAAACTTAAGTTAAAACATTCATGATTCAAATACATGCCATGCCAGTCACATGCGACTGCAGACAGGTCCCATAACTCAATGGATTCCAATTTGAGACAAGCAGGTTGCCCAAGAATCTCTACACTAAAGACATTAACACACTGAGGAGCATATTTACAAGGAGTTAACATCACCAAAACGTCACTTTTTCAAACATTCTGGTGGCCTAATTCCTTTACCTTATTTACAATGCGGTGTTAACATTGCCTTGTAAGTAATGGCCTTTTTCACACAGCAGTTAGCATGAAAGGGGTGTGCAATGGGTGTGGCAGTGGGCGTTCTGCTGCAAATCTCACTGCTTTATGATGCTGCCTTATCAGTCAGTCAGTCAAAAATCTTTATTACGCTAAATAATAGCCATAAAAGAACAAATAAAACAATATTTTGACAGTAATACACATGATAAGATTTACCCGACTCAAATATTACCTAGGAGTTCATTTTCCAACAACATTACGAAGTCGAACTGTTGCAGAAATATACTTATAGACCATAAGACAAGTGAATTCATTGTTTAAAAGAAGTAAATGACATAATGCAGGTTGACACTTTCTAATATTAAAAAATCTTAATAATGGTTTTAAAAAGATGCGTCTAGGATTGAAATAAAGTTTACAAAAAAACATAAAGTGCAAAGTGTTTTGTGCGGAAATAGAGTTACATGGGCACAGGTCTAATTTGGCTTCACAATATACATCACGTGAGTATGAGACCAATAAATGAGCAATACCCATCCTGAACCTGGCCAAATAAAACATCTTTGCTTGGTTAAAATAGAAAGAAAGATAGGATTAAATTTGTGGGGAGCTAATTAACAATGAATGCTCTACAACCTGTTCTGTTACCAACTCTAGGCTATCTCTTTCATGCTTCAAAAGTAAAAAAAAGTCACTTTTAAGCTTAGCCTTTGGAATTGCCGATATGTTGCCTGGACATTTAAAACAATCCTGCAATCCCAGCTTCTCCTGTTGATCTTGCAGATTAGAGAGCCATGGGATTTTTTTTACATGATCCAATTTCAAGCAGTCTAAAATTATGTCACGATTCAGGACTGGTTCTTCTTTTACCCAAATACTGCGCCAAAGCATCAATGGTGCTAATTGTATACGAAAAGATAATGGAGTGAAACCTAGTTCATTATGGCACATAGTGGCAGGGGTGCTTTTGGGTAATGTCAACATGCGTTGTAATGTTAAATTCTCTGCTTTTTGGAGGCCCGATATGTTTGAGCACCCCAAAAACCCAGCGCCATAAAGTGTAATGGCGCAGGTTCGTGATTTATAAATATCAACAATTACTTTTATGGGGCGAGAGCCTAATTCTTTTGTGAATCTAAAAATGGCCTCCATATTTTTCTTAAAGCCCCCAATCCTGGCATTGACTAGGTGAGACCAGGAGTTTTTTTCATTAAAAAGAATACCCAAATAAGAAAAAGTTTGCACCTGACATAATATTTCATTCTTTATATAAAAAGTTTTCCTCCTAAAGGGAACTTTTCCTGCTACCAAAACATATGACTTGGCAACATTTGTTTTTAACCCAAGATCACTCATGAATTCATTAAAACTGGTTAAAAGCCTTTGCAAACCCACCCCAGTTCTCGACATTAGCTCACAATCATCCACATATAACAAGGCTGGTAAAGTCCCGTGGTCTATTGTGGGGGCATCAACATTTCCAATTCTGATATGGCTTTCTAAATCATTTATATATAAACAGAATAGGAAGGGGGGCAAGTACACATCTCTGTCAGACCCCACAATCCATCTTTATGGGTCCGGTGAGCTTGCCAGTTGCTCCGTAGCGTACTCTTCCTGTGACACCCTGATGCATTGCAGCTAAAAAGTGGACAATTGAAGGATTAAAGCCCAAAAGGAGCATTTTTTCCCACAGTTTTCCCCTCTGCACCCGATCAAAGGCAGATGTCAGGTCCATAAATCCCAGGTATAGGGACCCTGACTTAGCCATGGTGTATTTACCCATGGCCAGGTGCAGGTTGAGGCACTGTTCTACAGTGCCCAGGCCTTTCCTGAAGACATACTCGACAGCGGAGAACTTCCCATTTTCTGTTACCCAAGTCTCCAGTCTCTCCAGTATTACTCGTCCCATAATCTTGCAAGTGCTGTCAATTAAAGAAATTGGTCGATAGCATTTCGGATCTGATCTATCACCCTTTTTGAATATGGGAACTATTGTAACTGATCTCCATGACTCTGGTGGGCCCTGAGCTGCATAACATCGTAATATATTTGTTAATAGCGGGAGCCACAAGGGGTTATTTGCTAAAAATAAGTCGGCGGGTATGGCGTCCTGCCCATGGGCCTTATTGTTTACAGTCTGGGAGAGCGCCCTATTTACCTCATCTAGATTTGGCGGTTCCAAAGGGCATGCCGCATGTTGGAAGTGGGCGGCACAATGTTTCTCAGTGTTGTTACTATAGAGGCCGGAAAAATGTTTTACCCACAATTCAGGCATAATTGTTGTATCAATATGGGCATTTTTTGTGTCACCAAAGTATTCATCATTAACAGTTTTCCAAAAAAGTTTGGAATCTTTACTCTGGGATGCCACATATAATTTGCCCCATGCCTCTTGCCTGATTTCCTTCTTACGTTTCTCCAGTGCACATTTGTAATCCATTCGTGCATGTCTCACTCCTAGCCTGTCTCTGGGTTTGGTTTTTAAAGTCTTGATTAGTTTATTATGTAATTGGGAACATTCCCTGTCAAACCAACTTTTATTTTTCTGTGAGCTATTGCATTATACGATCTGATCATGGATGTAGCACGTACATTTTCATCCAGACAGTCCAGTACTTGCACGAGATTGCTCTTTATATTCTCTTCCAGAATGATAACAGGTTTGACAGTAGACAACTTCCGAGTTAACCCCTTATTTTTAATATAGGATAAGGGGGCTGCCTTAACTGGTGTGATGGGAGGATCTAGAGGGATGTTAGTGGGTAATGGTCGCTAAAATGATTTTAGGTATGTTAAAAACCATAGTTTCAGAGTTCAAATAATCAGACAAGATAATAAAATCAATCAGCGTTCCCTGACCTCTTCCAACATATGTTACCACATCAGAGTTTAAAAGCTCAATGGAGTCTAAGGTTAGGAAAAGTGAAAATTTCCCACAAGGAGTGTGCTCAAAGTGGTCCACCCACCATATCCCCCAGTAGATGATTGCATGCCTCGCGTTTAGACAATGAGCACAATTTACAGTTAAAATCACCCCCCCCCCCAAAGTATTACATAGCCCATTTTTACCTCCTCAAGATGTTTCGTAAGTGCAATTTCGAATTCCTGGGCGATGATAATATTTTCGCTGTTAAAATTATTATGATCAAAATGAATAACCAATGTATTACCCGTTGGGTGACAGTCATAGCGCTATACAAGTATGCCAATACATACATACATACATATTTATAATCTGAAAATGTGGGGAATCCAGCTGCAGTTCCCTAACTCTGCCATTTAATGTTGCAGAATTCAGAGTTAGTAGGCCGTCTTTATCATAACCACTTGCAGATGGTCTAGTCGATGTATGGATAGAGTAAAAACCATTTACATAAGCTGATTCACGCATCCAAGTTTCCTGTAAACAAATTATGCTAAATTTGTTAACAAACTCTACCCATTCATTAATGCCTAATTTGTTTGTCAAACCCGCTACATTCCAGAAGAGGCTACCATGAGTAGATGTACTGATATGCGGGGTATCTTTGTTCTCTACACAGCCGATATCTATAGTACAACCTTCTGCTGTCATCATATTTATTGTTACGATAGGATTCACAGCACCAACTAGCTCAACAACAGGACATGCTGGCTCAAGGTCTAATGTTCCGTCATTAAATGGATTGGGGGCATTGGGTCCTGAGTAATATGTTGGGTTTAATAAACCATCCTGATCGGGATGATACAGATTATTTAAGATTTTAATATTAGAAAAGGACGGGGGGCTACTTAAAGATGTAGGATGACTATCTCTCTCCATGTCGGTTAGGGCATGCGAAAAGGTTAGATTTAAATCTTGATCATCAGACTCCCTAAACAACTGACCATTCAGTCAGTCCACTTGTTCTAAAGGAGAAAATGGGTTAAAGGTTGGAATCTTAAATGAGGGAAATACTTTACATTGGGAACATGCCTGGCCAATGCCCACATTTAACAACAACCTATAGAAATAGCCTAGTGGTACAGCTTCAATAGTTCCCCCATGTTATTGCCAAGAAAGTTTGTCCGTGAGCCAATGCATAACATTTTTATCCCTGAAACTTACAACAATGCAATCACCCATTTCCATTTTCGCCTGAGAGCCCACCCATGACACACGTCTACATTATTAATTTTGCCATTTAAAACATCGCAGCCTGGCCAGTCCAAAGTCTTCGCCAACCAGTGGACTGGTTTGTTTTTAAGCTGTTTCCAGTCTTCTGTCTTATTGTGAGACAGTTATGGGACATTTTAAGAACAAAGACATAAGGGTTAGCTTCCGGAGGTAAGTGGAGTGTTCTCGGGCTAATATTAACACAAGCTGAGAGGGTGTTATAATTTCTGCCAGTGGGATTATTGTCACTTCGTTCCACATTTGCTGATGAGGGTCCCGGCCGTACTTTGTCAGGTTGTTTAGATGAATGCCTTGTACTCTGTGTTAATTGCCACACCGACCCTGGGGCCCGATGTCTGAGAGAGTGGAATTACCTGAGAAAAGTTCAAATTTGTGTTCGAGATGGGATTTGTTAGAGTCTCTGAGCCTGTGGTGAACTTTGAGATGCTAGAACCGATTAATATTTTTAGCGAGACATCAATGCTGTTTAATGCCCCTACCAGGGGGTTTAAAATTGATTTGATAATAGCCTCCATCAAGCTTGTATAATGGTTGAATAATACTTTGTCCCTCATATACTCAGTGTTTGTAGGGTCCTTAATAGCACCTGTTGCTCGTGTTGCTGGCTTGCGTGTTGGGGCCAGGATTCTCTTTCGTATCACTATAGGATCTCAGACTTTCTTGGATTTCCCACATGCCTTAGATTTTTTAGATGGCGATGGGCAGAGAGTGTACACAAATGCCCCCTCCTGAACAGGGCCAATATTAACTTTGTCACCACTAGCTTCCAAACTGATGGATGATATTCTATCTTCTAATGGTTTATCATGCTCACCTACTATTTCCATTGTGGTGCCATTTTGCAGAGCCTGCTGCGTGTCTGTCAAGCTGTCCTCTACGGACTCTATTTCACTTGTTATAGCCCCCAACGCCGTTGTTAAAAAATTCGTAATTGATGAGATTAATGGCCTGGCCTTTGTGGTCATAACGGTCTTACGTTTCCCCCTCTCTACGAATTGGGCACCATGGGCCCTGGCCCAGCTTGACCATGTCTGGTCGCGGACAGGCGCAGGTGGGCCGGCCTCTGGCCCGGGCCTTGCTCTGGCTGGTGCACAGAAAGCGTGCTGGCGCAAAGGCTGCTGGGGTTTGTGGTCCTGTCCCCCCGCAGCGAGAAAGTGCGCTGCGCTGTGCTTTTCTTCTAAGGGGTAACGACCCCTGTAGACCTCCTGCCCTATAAAGTGCACTGTGCAGAAAGTCTGTAAACCCGCTGGTAGAGGCTCCCGCCATGCGGGAGACCGCGGCCGCTTAAATGCGCTGGCTGGCGCACAGAATGCGCGCTGGCACCTCCTGGCGCAAAGGCTGCTGGGGTTTGTGGTCTGGTCCCCCCGCGGCGAGAAAATGCGCTGTGCTGTGCTTTTCTTGTAAGGGATAACGACCCCCGTAGAGCTCCTGCCCTATAAAGTGCGCTGTGCGGAAAATCTGTAAACCCGCTGGTAGAGGCTCCCTATATTTACAATGTATGAAAGCAGGCGATATGAGAAGTGTATAATTTCTTCTCGTACTTTGCTCTTTCCATGTGTTCTGCATTCTGCAATACACATAGAAACAGCAAGTCACCTGTAAAGATTGTTTATGTGCAGGAAGGTGTCCCTTTCCTGGACATAAATGATCACCCCTGCAGCACAGACACCCTTGCAACATGGCGAAAGTGTGTCTGCGGTGGCGCTAGGCCGCTTCTTTAGCACCAGTGCTAGGGGAAACGCAGGGGTGCACTGCATTCTTGTACATAAAGCGCATCCCTGCATTGTGAAACTGATGGAACGCAGTGTTACCTATTTTGGCATAACATCGAGCTCCACCAGTTTCTAGTAAATATGCCCCTGAGTATTCTGCCTACATAGACTCCCAATCTATGTCCTATAAGTTGCATCCAATGCTTTGCAACAGGAATATCAACCCTCTGAGGAATTCTATAAAGAGCCAAACCTGTGACCAGAGATTACACACAGATTTCTCCAGCAAGTGCTTCAACCAGCTGAGTTCTACAACCAACATTATACCCAAAAAACTGTTGGTTACGCATAGTTTTATGACGCAGGCACCCTAATGTATCTTAATGTATCTTAATGTGTTTGTGGCCAACTAAGAAAGCCATGCAGCTTCTTTATAAAAATGTTCTTACTACCAAATTCTATGGGGACACGGTGTGGCATGCGCGCCGGACCATGATGGCTGACTCGGGCTAACCTCCGCACCAACGCGGGACCTTGCTTCACTAGAGTGCCTCGCTGGAGCAAGTTTCCATCATCAAAACGACAGCCATGGCATTCGGAGGTTGCGGTGAGTCTTCATGCCGCTTTTGAAGTCACCAGCAGCAGTCTCAACCCCATAAACAGTGCCGGCGATTTCTCCACAGTGTGACGCGAGCACCCGTCATTTTCTACTGCGGCGCTTGCATTCTGTTTTGTTGCCCGCTTCAACTCATAGCTGTTAAGGAGACACGCATTTGAGCTTTTGACATGCTCAATTTACATAATGCCTGTTCCGGTTCAATATTTAACTCCTTATTGGCGGCGATATTTTCTTTAGCCATACAGCAGCAATAGAGATACACATTTGCCAGTTAATACCTCAATTATATGGAGCAAATGGCAAGATTATAACATAAAAAAGTATGGGCACTAATGATAATTGTTTGAAGTAGTGTTACACATCAGAAGGAGCCTGAATACAAGGATATCCTTACAGGAAATACTCACTACTTCTGCTTTTTTCTTCATTGTTTTGCTCCTACTCTTCTTTTTCTGCCTACTTAACATATGGCTGAGCTTTTATAATGCTTTCTTCATTTTTTCTCCTCTTGAAATAGCATTTGGGCATCAATGATCTCACAAATATGCTCTCTTTTTTGTGACTCTGGAATAATTAATGCAGCATTTTTGAGGTGCCTGTACTACAATTGCTTAATAGTTATATTTTAATATATGACACATGCTGTGCTCTTTTATATAATTTTCTCATCAATTATAAGACCAGTTTTTTTAAATATATTCATCCAACGTTATATTCTACACGTAGATTTGCTTAGTTGTTCAGCATTCAAAATGGCTAGCGACCTTCATACTGTTAGATCTTCCTCCTCTGGTGCTAAACAGAAAAGGCATAATAATGACCCCCCCTTTCCTATTGTCTCTTCACAAAATCCAGTTTTCGACTCTATACTAGATGAAGCATGTGGCCTTCAACCTTTCATGTCCACTACTAATGAAAAATTAAAACAAATTGAGGAGAGATGGATCGTAATGGAGGGAAAGGTTTTAGAACTTGAACAACGGGTCAGTGACTTACAAGATACTTCTTCAAAGATTCCAATGCTAGAACAAGAGATTCACAAGTTAAAAATTCATACGGAAGATCTTGAAAATCGCAATCGTAGAAATGATCTGCACCTTTACGGCCTTCCAGAAAATATTGATGGTTCGGCTATGCTCTCATTTCTACAGAAGCTTCTTCCTGAATTTTTAGATCTTCAGCTATCTTCATCTCCCCTTAACATACAAAGAGCACATCATCTTGGTCGCCTACAGCCTACTTCTAACAAACCACGTGAAATCATAATGCTCTTCTTGGAATTCACTGAACTCATGCTTGATCTGAAGGCAGTAAAGCTTAAACGTCGTCTCATTTGGTCAGGCCATAATATCTTCATATCCCAAGATGTCTTCAATGCAATGAATGCTCGACGCAAAGAAGGTCTTGCTCTTCGTCCCCAGATGAGACAACTCAACATTCAATATGGAATTCTTCATCCGTGCCTATGTAAAATTACGCATGAAGGTCGGTCACGTTCATTTGATGATCCTGCCAAACTTAAACTCTTTCTGCATACTCTTTCCTCTCGTGGAATGGATACCAGTATTTGACTGTTATTATACCACAAGATTGTTGATATGGTTCTGAAAGTTTTGATTTGCTAAAATTCTATGAGTAATCGATGTTGTATTTTTACTTATGAAGCTCTCATTTTATCTGCTTTATATCACCGGTGTCCGTGTCCTTCGGCGTCACTATGTCCCTCTTTACTCGGTCATTCTTCACTCCACAAATCTGGATTTTCTTCCTTGATCTGTTCACTTGTTTCTTGCTCTGTCTTCTTCTGTTTTCTTTCTTCCACTGATTTTTCCTCTCCTTTCTTTCTTATCCTTCTTTACCTATCATCTTTTCTCCTTTTTTGATTTGTTGTATGTTCATTTTTTTATGGTATATGTTTTACTTTTGACAACGTGTTTTGCTCATCACATTATAAACAATGTCTTCTCTTCTTTTTCTTTGTTAAACATGCAGTTTCGTGTTCCTGTTCCCTTATGTATCACCTAACCCTACATCATGGTTAATGTGGTCTCGTGGAATGTGCGTGGTCTAGGTCATCCTATCAAACGTCAAAAGGTATTGTCTCATTTAGCTAAACTTAACACCCAAGTTGCTTTTTTAAAGGAAACCCATTGCAATGATCTAGAATCTCTTAAACTTAAACGCAATTGGGTTTATCAAATTGCTTTTCCTCCTGCTACGGATCGTCATGGTGGTGTTGCTATATTAGTTCATAAATCTGTTAATGCCCAAATATTATCATCCGAATGTGATCCTTATGGTCGTTGGGTGCTGTTTAATACTATCATCAACAAAATGCAAATTACTTTTTTCAATATTTATGGACCTGTTAAACCTGAGCGGAATTTTGGCAATCTATAGAAATGAAACTATTAACTATATCTAACTCTAACATAGTGGTTGGTGGTAACTTAGTAATTAGTTGGATCCTTTTCCAGATAGAAAATCCAAATGTAAATTTAAACCTGACAAAACCCCACAAATCATTCCAATTTGCCATTTCCTCTCAGCGTTTATTTGACTCATGAAAAACGTGTAATCCTGATACCTCAGAATTGACTTTCTTTTCCCCTGTACACCATACAAGGTCTCGTATTGATTACATTCTAATTTCTAAATCATTACTGCCTTGTCTCCACTCGTCAGAAATTGGTTCTATTTCTATTTCTGACCACATGCAAACAAGGCTGCTGGCGATTTAACAGTCACCGTTTATCAGATCATACTTTTATTTCAGAAGCGGCCTCCTTTATTAATGAATTTTTTGCAATTAACAACTCTTTAGATGCCTCAATCCGTAATAATTGGGATGCATTTAAAGCATCCTTTAGAGCTTTTACGATTGCTTATTCTTCAAAGAAAAGAAAGTTAATGAATGCCAAATAACAAAAAACCCTAACACTAATGAAAACTCTGGAACACAAATATTTTTCATCCAAATCCCCCTCATCACTACAAGAGTTAATTACAGCTAAATCCACCCTGAATAAAATCGAGACTGTGGACGCATGAAACATCCTTCTCAAGGTTAAATCAAAATTTCACGGAGGTCAAAACAAAGCAGGAAAAATGCTAGCAAATTATTCAAAAATCAAATCAGAACGTAAAACCATTGGTCCTATCCATGCAGAAATGAACGATGCACTCCTCTCATCGGATTCTGATATTATTAGTACATTTCAATCATATTGCAATCTCTTATATACAGAAACTACTAATCCCTCTAAAGAAGATTTTATATAGTTTTTCCAATATATTCCTAAACCTACATCTCTCCCAGATATCTTTTTGCCACTAGAGGAGGATATTTCTCTTTAAGAAATATCTGATGCCCCCAAATCCATGAAGAAATCGAAAGCTCCCGGCCCTGATGGCTTTTCACTTGAATTATTTTGAACCTTTTCCTCAATTGTTACACCTAAATTATTAGAACTTTTTAATTCATTCATATCCAATTCTAAGGCCTGTGTTTCTTTTTCAGAAGCACTTATTATTGTTATCCAGAAACCAGATAAAGACCCTTCCTTCTGCAAAAAAGTTCGCCCTATATCACTAATGAATTATGATTGTAAAATGTTTGCAAAGATGTTGGCTTCCCGTCTGGAGAAAATTATTCCTCTTCTCATTAACCCAGATCAAGCTGGCTTAGTCAAAGGACGTTTAGCCTCTAATAATGCCAGAATGTTTTCTAATATTCTCACTCTTAGTAAAAAAAATACCCCTCTCCCCTAGCTGCATTATCTTTGGATGCAGAAAAAGCTTTTGATCGAATTCATTGGGAATTTATGTTACACACCTTACAATGGTTTGGATTTTGCCCAAAGTTTATTTCATATATCAAATTATTATATACAGATCCAAAAGCATGTCTTTTTATTATGGTCTTTTTTCTCCATATTTTTCTCTGCTAAGAGGCACACGTCAAGGATGCCCTCTTTCACCATTACTTTTCTTGTTATGTTTGGAACTCTTCCTTGAACAAATTGAAATAACTCTCTTATTACTTTACTTTGAAATCCCACCAAATTAAACTTTCTGCTTATGCAGATGAAGTTCTTATTTATATGTCCAACCCTGTTACTTATCTCCCCCCCCCCCTTTTTTACATGAAGTCATCATTCTCTACTGTTTCAGGCTATAAACTAACTTTCTCCAAGACTTAGATTTTACCTTTAAACTCCTCATGCTACAGACATATGTTTGATTCTACCAACTTTACATGGTGTCCTCAAAAAATTAAATACTTAGGCACATGGTTTTCCTCTAATATTCGTGATACACTATCTATAACTTTACTGCTCTAAAACGTAAGATTACCAATTTGTTGACCTTTTGGTCCCCTTTATTTTTATCTTGGTGGGGCAGACTTGATACAAGTAAAATGATGATTGTTGCCCAGATACATTTCTCATTATCAATGTTACCATTTTAAATACCTGATTATTATTTTACACAGATTAATTCTATATGTACTTAATTTCTTTGAAATAATAAACATGCACGCGTTGCCTATCCAAGTTACGTTGTCCCAAAGATTGAGGGGATGTCAGATTTCCTGACTTCAAATTATATCACAATGCTTTTTTGATCTGTCAATTTTATGCTATGTCTAAAGATTATCAAGATTTACCTACACCTTCTTGGGTTACTGTTGAATGTTCATTACTAAATGATTTTTCATTACAGGATATTGTTTTTATGACTAATTGTACTTTTATTTCCAAGTATCCAATTTTGAAATATTCTCAATACCTTCTACATACACTTTTCTTTAAGAATTTTGATAAATATCAAATTTTCCTCGCCTCCTCACTATGGTATAATAAGCACATCCAATTTCGTCACAAATCATTTTATTACAAGCATTGGAAAGAAAAGGGTCTTTTTTTATGTCAATCAAATAATTGTTAATAATATGATCTTATCTTTCCATCAATTGCAAGAGACTTTTAATTTATCTGATTCATGTATTCAGCAATATAATATTTTAGCTCCAGTACTCCAGACCTATTTACAGAATTTCACTTCTCAGTCCGTTCCAACTTCATTGACACCTGATACACCCTTGTACCAAGTTTCTTTAGACATTATTCCCAGTGCCTTGTTTATATATAGAACTTTATCTACAACTAATTGCACTCAGAATAAATCAATTATTGAGCTAGAATGGGAACAGGTCTTATCCCAAACATTGTCTGTGTCTCAATGGGACAAGTTTTAGCAAAAACTCTTCAAGACATCCAAAGCTGCAAATATCACTCAATCCTTATATTATATTTACAATAGAGTTGTTATTACTCCCATACTGTTATAGAAGTTTAACCAATCAATCTCAACATCCTGATGGTCATGTCGTACTGCTGAAGGTTCTTTAATCCATTTACTTTACTACTGTCCTAGAGTTTATGCTTTCAGGAAAGCTGTTTGGTCAAAATGTATATTGAGTTTTTCTTATAATATTCAATTTAACATCCACAATGTATTTTTAGGTACTATGTCACCTGATTTTGATTAAATCACCTCCAAATCAATTCTATTTGATCTATTTATTGCTGTAGCTTTTAGGGTTATATTAACTTGTTGTAAAGCCAATTCTAAAATATCCTTTTTACTCTGGTGGAACTTAATATTTGATGAGCATAGAATTGCCTCGGTCCCTCATGCTTCAATTCCTGTACAAATTAAATCTGATTTATTATGGCTACCATTTACTACTTAACTGTCATCGATTTCACCTTCTACATAACTTCTTTCTTTATATCTAATGTTGTCTTTTTCTTTTCCTTTTCTTTCCTTTCCCTATCTCTATCTTCTTCTTTTCGTATCTCTTGCTGTCTCTTTTATTTTTCCTTATCTCTTTCTTTCTTTTTTCTTGTAAAAAACATTTTCTAATATTGTATTCCTTCTCATATTTTCACAGGTTCTTAGTTAAACAGTGCAAAGTTCAGTTTATTTTTACTCTGTGCTATTTATCAGTCAACTTTTAGGCGTACCAATACAAGTGTTATATAATCTATTGATCTTATATTTTTAATTCACGTAATTGTAGATGATATGAATGTATAACTGTATACTTATATCTTCATCTGAATAAAATATTATAATTGACTCACGGAGCACTCACATTCTTCCACTGACATGTCCGATCAGTATGGCTGCAATAGTTATGTGTGAAGCTTCTGCAAGGAATCACAGGGATGGATATTGCCCCTTTCTTTTCAGATTTATTGAATTATTTTTCCTAGTTTTGGAGGAATCGTCCAAGTGAGGAACCACCGCCTGTTAAAAATCACACAGTAGTATCTTAAATGTGCTTACATATGTTGCAATATGGCCAACTACTTTTCAGGTACAGAACATGTCATGAAGCACAGACTGACAGATTCTTTGGATAATAATACATTTTGTTTTGTTTACCGTAGATGTCAGTGATGAAGACAGAAAACCCCTAATAATGTGTAAAGATTGTAATCGCAGCTTTATCCTTCTTTCTTCTGATGTCTTTGTATCCGACAGACCTGGAAGAGACTCCCAATAGTTTTGTCTCTCTTTTCTATGACAACAAAACTCCACAGCACATGACAATAGCCCATTCAACAAGCAAAAACCCAATCAGGTTTTCACGTTTCAAGGACTTATTGAATGTGTCTACTGCCAGGCATTCTGGAAAGATACAAGACACTGATTGCAATGTGGAAAATAAAATGCACATTAATATTAATAGAAGTGGGTACTGTGAATGTCAAAGGGGTTATTTAAACTATGCCCAATAATTAAACTGCTTCTTGCAACTGTATTTCACAACTTGTTTCTTTCAGCAAAGGTCGCATGTCACCTCGAAAATCTACTATGAATTTATTTATTTATGTATTTATTTATAAAGTTTTATATGTTCTCAGAATCTAGGCGCCCTTTTCTGCAGAATGCGGACACATCCAAACAAATATACCATGCCTTGAGAAATGCAATCAGATAGTGATGATGAATAGTTAGTGCTTTCAATATGATGATGCTAAAAATAAACATACAGCCCAGTCTACAGTGAATAAAAATCCAATTTTGCATTGACGCTGCCATGAACTGAAATACTGATGCCCATTTTTCAGCCCTATAACGCACATTTGTATGCAAAGTGCAGCATATTTTTAAAATAAGAGTCATGATCGTCATACAATGTTACATTAGTGTTTAGAGCAAAGAGAAACCAGTTAACTGTTAGCAAAGTGCAGCGTCCCCCCCTCAGCCTGCTAGCATGTAATGAATTCTGCCACACATGGAGCTTGGTATTACACGTCTATATTCTCTAGAGTGTAGCTATTAACTGACACGTACTGCATTGTGAATCAGACCCAATCACTTATGTCATTACACAACGGAAATATTTACAACAAGTGGTGGTGAGGGACAGAGTCTCTGAATTAAGCAGAATACTCTCACCCAGTCAAAAAGATCAGGGCTAGATCCAACACCGTTTTTTAGCTCATTGCACCATCCCAGTTTCAGAACCTGGCTGTATGCAAATTAGTCTGTTCCTGTCCCAGTGCATGATGGGAACAGGGCAAACCATACTACAAAAGCCAATTCTTACACCGGGAAGGAAACAAGCTTCCGGGGACCGGTTTCTGGCATTACAGCCGTCTTCGGCCCGGCTTGCTTGAATCCTGATGGTGCAATGAGCAAGGGACTCATGTCTGAGTATACCCTTCCACGCTTAGGGTGGACAAAAATATTTACAACAAGTGGTGGTGAGGGACAGAGTCTCTGAATTAAGCAGAATACTCTCACCCAGTCAAAAAGATCAGGGCTAGATCCAACACCGTTTTTTAGCTCATTGCACCATCCCAGTTTCAGAACCTGGCTGTATGCAAATTAGTCTGTTCCTGTCCCAGTGCATGATGGGAACAGGGCAAACCATACTACAAAAGCCAATTCTTACACCGGGAAGGAAACAAGCTTCCGGGGACCGGTTTCTGGCATTACAGCCGTCTTCGGCCCGGCTTGCTTGAATCCTGATGGTGCAATGAGCAAGGGACTCATGTCTGAGTATACCCTTCCACGCTTAGGGTGGACAAAAATATTTACAACAAGTGGTGGTGAGGGACAGAGTCTCTGAATTAAGCAGAATACTCTCACCCAGTCAAAAAGATCAGGGCTAGATCCAACACCGTTTTTTAGCTCATTGCACCATCCCAGTTTCAGAACCTGGCTGTATGCAAATTAGTCTGTTCCTGTCCCAGTGCATGATGGGAACAGGGCAAACCATACTACAAAAGCCAATTCTTACACCGGGAAGGAAACAAGCTTCCGGGGACCGGTTTCTGGCATTACAGCCGTCTTCGGCCCGGCTTGCTTGAATCCTGATGGTGCAATGAGCAAGGGACTCATGTCTGAGTATACCCTTCCACGCTTAGGGTGGACAAAAATATTTACAACAAGTGGTGGTGAGGGACAGAGTCTCTGAATTAAGCAGAATACTCTCACCCAGTCAAAAAGATCAGGGCTAGATCCAACACCGTTTTTTAGCTCATTGCACCATCCCAGTTTCAGAACCTGGCTGTATGCAAATTAGTCTGTTCCTGTCCCAGTGCATGATGGGAACAGGGCAAACCATACTACAAAAGCCAATTCTTACACCGGGAAGGAAACAAGCTTCCGGGGACCGGTTTCTGGCATTACAGCCGTCTTCGGCCCGGCTTGCTTGAATCCTGATGGTGCAATGAGCAAGGGACTCATGTCTGAGTATACCCTTCCACGCTTAGGGTGGACAAAAATATTTACAACAAGTGGTGGTGAGGGACAGAGTCTCTGAATTAAGCAGAATACTCTCACCCAGTCAAAAAGATCAGGGCTAGATCCAACACCGTTTTTTAGCTCATTGCACCATCCCAGTTTCAGAACCTGGCTGTATGCAAATTAGTCTGTTCCTGTCCCAGTGCATGATGGGAACAGGGCAAACCATACTACAAAAGCCAATTCTTACACCGGGAAGGAAACAAGCTTCCGGGGACCGGTTTCTGGCATTACAGCCGTCTTCGGCCCGGCTTGCTTAAATCCTGATGGTGCAATGAGCAAGGGACTCATGTCTGAGTATACCCTTCCACGCTTAGGGTGGACAAAAATATTTACAACAAGTGGTGGTGAGGGACAGAGTCTCTGAATTAAGCAGAATACTCTCACCCAGTCAAAAAGATCAGGGCTAGATCCAACACCGTTTTTTAGCTCATTGCACCATCCCAGTTTCAGAACCTGGCTGTATGCAAATTAGTCTGTTCCTGTCCCAGTGCATGATGGGAACAGGGCAAACCATACTACAAAAGCCAATTCTTACACCGGGAAGGAAACAAGCTTCCGGGGACCGGTTTCTGGCATTACAGCCGTCTTCGGCCCGGCTTGCTTGAATCCTGATGGTGCAATGAGCAAGGGACTCATGTCTGAGTATACCCTTCCACGCTTAGGGTGGACAAAAATATTTACAACAAGTGGTGGTGAGGGACAGAGTCTCTGAATTAAGCAGAATACTCTCACCCAGTCAAAAAGATCAGGGCTAGATCCAACACCGTTTTTTAGCTCATTGCACCATCCCAGTTTCAGAACCTGGCTGTATGCAAATTAGTCTGTTCCTGTCCCAGTGCATGATGGGAACAGGGCAAACCATACTACAAAAGCCAATTCTTACACCGGGAAGGAAACAAGCTTCCGGGGACCGGTTTCTGGCATTACAGCCGTCTTCGGCCCGGCTTGCTTGAATCCTGATGGTGCAATGAGCAAGGGACTCATGTCTGAGTATACCCTTCCACGCTTAGGGTGGACAAAAATATTTACAACAAGTGGTGGTGAGGGACAGAGTCTCTGAATTAAGCAGAATACTCTCACCCAGTCAAAAAGATCAGGGCTAGATCCAACACCGTTTTTTAGCTCATTGCACCATCCCAGTTTCAGAACCTGGCTGTATGCAAATTAGTCTGTTCCTGTCCCAGTGCATGATGGGAACAGGGCAAACCATACTACAAAAGCCAATTCTTACACCGGGAAGGAAACAAGCTTCCGGGGACCGGTTTCTGGCATTACAGCCGTCTTCGGCCCGGCTTGCTTGAATCCTGATGGTGCAATGAGCAAGGGACTCATGTCTGAGTATACCCTTCCACGCTTAGGGTGGACAAAAATATTTACAACAAGTGGTGGTGAGGGACAGAGTCTCTGAATTAAGCAGAATACTCTCACCCAGTCAAAAAGATCAGGGCTAGATCCAACACCGTTTTTTAGCTCATTGCACCATCCCAGTTTCAGAACCTGGCTGTATGCAAATTAGTCTGTTCCTGTCCCAGTGCATGATGGGAACAGGGCAAACCATACTACAAAAGCCAATTCTTACACCGGGAAGGAAACAAGCTTCCGGGGACCGGTTTCTGGCATTACAGCCGTCTTCGGCCCGGCTTGCTTGAATCCTGATGGTGCAATGAGCAAGGGACTCATGTCTGAGTATACCCTTCCACGCTTAGGGTGGACAAAAATATTTACAACAAGTGGTGGTGAGGGACAGAGTCTCTGAATTAAGCAGAATACTCTCACCCAGTCAAAAAGATCAGGGCTAGATCCAACACCGTTTTTTAGCTCATTGCACCATCCCAGTTTCAGAACCTGGCTGTATGCAAATTAGTCTGTTCCTGTCCCAGTGCATGATGGGAACAGGGCAAACCATACTACAAAAGCCAATTCTTACACCGGGAAGGAAACAAGCTTCCGGGGACCGGTTTCTGGCATTACAGCCGTCTTCGGCCCGGCTTGCTTGAATCCTGATGGTGCAATGAGCAAGGGACTCATGTCTGAGTATACCCTTCCACGCTTAGGGTGGACAAAAATATTTACAACAAGTGGTGGTGAGGGACAGAGTCTCTGAATTAAGCAGAATACTCTCACCCAGTCAAAAAGATCAGGGCTAGATCCAACACCGTTTTTTAGCTCATTGCACCATCCCAGTTTCAGAACCTGGCTGTATGCAAATTAGTCTGTTCCTGTCCCAGTGCATGATGGGAACAGGGCAAACCATACTACAAAAGCCAATTCTTACACCGGGAAGGAAACAAGCTTCCGGGGACCGGTTTCTGGCATTACAGCCGTCTTCGGCCCGGCTTGCTTGAATCCTGATGGTGCAATGAGCAAGGGACTCATGTCTGAGTATACCCTTCCACGCTTAGGGTGGACAAAAATATTTACAACAAGTGGTGGTGAGGGACAGAGTCTCTGAATTAGGCAGAATACTCTCACCCAGTCAAAAAGATCAGGGCTAGATCCAACACCGTTTTTTAGCTCATTGCACCATCCCAGTTTCAGAACCTGGCTGTATGCAAATTAGTCTGTTCCTGTCCCAGTGCATGATGGGAACAGGGCAAACCATACTACAAAAGCCAATTCTTACACCGGGAAGGAAACAAGCTTCCGGGGACCGGTTTCTGGCAGCTTGTTTCCTTCCCAGTGTAAGAATTGGCTTTTGTAGTCTGGTCTGCCCTGTCCATCACCACCCCTTGTTGTAAATAATTTTGTCCACCCTAAGCGTGGAAGGGTATACTCAGATGTGAGTCCCTTGCTCATTGCACCATCAGGATTCAAGCAAGCCGGGCCGAAGACGGCTGTAATGCCAGAAACCGGTCCCCGGAAGCTTGTTTCCTTCCCAGTGTAAGAATTGGCTTTTGTAGTCTGGTCTGCCCTGTTCCCATGATGCACTGGGCCAGGGACAGACTAATTTGCATACAGCCAGGTTCTGAAACTGGGATGGTGCAATGAGCTAAAAAACGGTGTTGAATCTAGCCCTGATCTCTTGACTGGGTGAGAGTACTCTGCTTAATTCAGAGACTCTGTCCATCACCACCCCTTGTTGTAAATAATTTTGTCCACCCTAAGCGTGGAAGGGTATACTCAGATGTGAGTCCCTTGCTCATTGCACCATCAGGATTCAAGCAAGCCGGGCCGAAGACGGCTGTAATGCCAGAAACCGGTCCCCGGAAGCTTGTTTCCTTCCCAGTGTAAGAATTGGCTTTTGTAGTCTGGTCTGCCCTGTTCCCATGATGCACTGGGCCAGGGACAGACTAATTTGCATACAGCCAGGTTCTGAAACTGGGATGGTGCAATGAGCTAAAAAACGGTGTTGAATCTAGCCCTGATCTCTTGACTGGGTGAGAGTACTCTGCTTAATTCAGAGACTCTGTCCATCACCACCCCTTGTTGTAAATAATTTTGTCCACCCTAAGCGTGGAAGGGTATACTCAGATGTGAGTCCCTTGCTCATTGCACCATCAGGATTCAAGCAAGCCGGGCCGAAGACGGCTGTAATGCCAGAAACCGGTCCCCGGAAGCTTGTTTCCTTCCCAGTGTAAGAATTGGCTTTTGTAGTCTGGTCTGCCCTGTTCCCATGATGCACTGGGCCAGGGACAGACTAATTTGCATACAGCCAGGTTCTGAAACTGGGATGGTGCAATGAGCTAAAAAACGGTGTTGAATCTAGCCCTGATCTCTTGACTGGGTGAGAGTACTCTGCTTAATTCAGAGACTCTGTCCATCACCACCCCTTGTTGTAAATAATTTTGTCCACCCTAAGCGTGGAAGGGTATACTCAGATGTGAGTCCCTTGCTCATTGCACCATCAGGATTCAAGCAAGCCGGGCCGAAGACGGCTGTAATGCCAGAAACCGGTCCCCGGAAGCTTGTTTCCTTCCCAGTGTAAGAATTGGCTTTTGTAGTCTGGTCTGCCCTGTTCCCATGATGCACTGGGCCAGGGACAGACTAATTTGCATACAGCCAGGTTCTGAAACTGGGATGGTGCAATGAGCTAAAAAACGGTGTTGAATCTAGCCCTGATCTCTTGACTGGGTGAGAGTACTCTGCTTAATTCAGAGACTCTGTCCATCACCACCCCTTGTTGTAAATAATTTTGTCCACCCTAAGCGTGGAAGGGTATACTCAGATGTGAGTCCCTTGCTCATTGCACCATCAGGATTCAAGCAAGCCGGGCCGAAGACGGCTGTAATGCCAGAAACCGGTCCCCGGAAGCTTGTTTCCTTCCCAGTGTAAGAATTGGCTTTTGTAGTCTGGTCTGCCCTGTTCCCATGATGCACTGGGCCAGGGACAGACTAATTTGCATACAGCCAGGTTCTGAAACTGGGATGGTGCAATGAGCTAAAAAACGGTGTTGAATCTAGCCCTGATCTCTTGACTGGGTGAGAGTACTCTGCTTAATTCAGAGACTCTGTCCATCACCACCCCTTGTTGTAAATAATTACACAACGGAGTCAGTTAGGGACCATAGGGGTCCCACGCCCGATAATACACATTACACTATATCTCCACCTCTGCTAAGTAAAAAAGTGCAAATAAACAAAAACATATATATATGCATCGGAGTTAATGAATGAGTCGTCAAGGTACTCGAACCGCTGTTTTAGATCTCGTGGTGTGAAGCTGAGGAAATACAGGCAAAACAACTGCAGCAGGTACTGGTGATCTAGACACTGATGTAGTTCTGGATCTCACCTGGTCCCCTGATGACAAAGTCTCACTTCAGATGTCTGGAGTTGAAAGACTCCAAGGCAGGTGCTTGAAATGTGTGGAGTGCCTGGTCATGGACTTTCCAGGATGGTGAGCAATCACCATGTATCCCTAACTATTCACAACTTGCAATGGATTGACATCAAATGGAGCATCAGATTTGAATTTCCGCCTCTGCTTGACAAGGGCACAGTCTCTTTTCTGAAACATAATGTCCCGAGCACATTTACACTTTTTTGCCTAAATGTTCATTCTGGACTTGGAGATGAAACAGTGAATCTAACTTTCTGAACATCAATTGTTCTTTCAGTGGTCCACTTTGGCACCTGGGTACTCATTGTTCTCTCGAACATCAGGGTGGCTGGGCTGTAGTCGGTTGTAGAATGGGGGGTAGATCTGTAGGCAAACAGAGTAGGATGAAGAACATACTTGAGCACAAGTCTCTCTAGTGCAGCACACTGAGCAGCTTTCCTAAGAGTGCTCATAAAACGTTCAACAATGCCAATAGGCTGGGGCCATAAAGGTGTGCTTTTCTGATGCTTGATAATCAAATGATTAAGAAAGTCTATGAATTCCTGGCCATTGAATGGTGGGTCATTGTCAGATCTTAGAATGGATGGTAGAGTCATGAGCATATGCTCCAGACTCTACGCTTCTTTTAGCATTCAGCGTCTGAAGGAATCGGGCATTGTTTTTATGACTAATTGTACTTTTATTTTCAAGTATCCAATTTTAAAATATTCTCAATACCTTCTACATACACTTTTCTTTAAGAATTTTGATAAATATACATTTTTCCTCGCCTCTTCACTATGGTATAATAAACACATCAAATTTCGTCACAAAATATTTTATTACAAACATTGGAAAGAAAAGGGTATTTTTTTTTGTCAATCAAATAATTTTTAATAATATGATCTTATCTTTCCATCAATTGCAAGAGGCTTTTAATTTATTTGATTCATGTATTCAGTAATATAATATTTTAGCTCCAGTACTCCAGACCTATTTACAGAATTTCACTTCTCAGTCAGTTCCAACTTCTTTGACACCTAATACACCCTTGTACAAAGTTCCTTTAGACATTATTCCCAGTGCCTCGTTTATCTATAGAACTTTATCTACAACTAATTGCACTCGGAATATATCAATTATTGAGCTAGAATGGGAACAGGTCTTATCCCAAACATTGTCTGTGTCTCAATGGGACAAGTTTTAGCAAAAACTCTTCAAGACATCCAAAGCTGCAAATATCACTCAATCCTTATATTTTATTTACAACAGAGTTGTTATTACTCTCATACTTTTACATAAGTTTAACCAATCAATCTCAACATCCTGATGGTCATGTTGTACAGCCGAAGGTTCTTTAACACATTTACTTTACTACTGTCCTTGAGTTTATGCTTTCTAGAAAGCTGTTTGGTCAAAATGTATATTGATTTTTTCTTATAATATTCAATTTAACATCCACAATGTATTTTTAGGTACTATGTCGCCTGATTTTGATTCCATCACCTTTAAATCAATTCTATTTGATCTATTTATTGCTGTAGCTTTTAAGGTTATATTACCTTGTTGCAAAGACAATTCTAAAATATCCTATTTACTCTGGTGGAACTTAATATGTGGTGAGCATAGAATTGCCTCGGTGCCTCATGCTTCAATTCCTGTACAAATTAAATCTGATTTATTATGGCTACCATTTACTACGTATCTTGTCATCGATTTTACCTTCTACATAACTTCTTTCTTTATATCTAATGTTGTCTTTTTCTTTTCCTTTTCTTTCCTTTCCCTATCTCTATCTTCTTCTTTTCGTATCTCTTGCTGTCTCTATTATTTTTCCTCATCTCTTTCTTTCTTTTTTCTTGTAAAAAACTTTTTCTACTATTGTATTCCTTTTCATATTTTCACAGGTTCTTAGTTAACCAGTACAAGTTCAGTATTATTTTTACTATGTGCTATTTATCAGTCAACTTTTAGGAGTACCAATACAAGTGTTACATATTCTATTGATCTTATATTTTTAATTCACGTAATTGTAGATGATATGAATGTATAACTGTATACTTATTTCTTCATCTGAACAAAATATTATATGTGTATTCCTGTGTTATTTATCTTTAATGAAAATCATTAAAAAAAAAAATTATATGGGGACAGTTTCCCAAAAAATGCATAAGCTGATAGCCACTGACTCTGATCCCCAGTGTTATCTCACAACAATATAAAATTTGGAAAGGGTGAATCAGCCCATTGAGTTTAATATTTATTTTACAACTTTTGAAGTATGTTTTAAATGTGTGCTCCTTTCGTCCGCATATAAAAAATGCCAACATTTGAAATGGCCACATCTGACAGATTTCCAGCTTACTAAAGTGTAAACAGGGTTTGCTGCTTTCCTATAACAACAACATTGCAGCTGAAAAAAACGGTATAGTAATGCCATGCAATGTTTTTTGCCTAATCCTGCGTCCAGTTCTGCTTCATTTAAACCCGTTTATTTTAGGCATGCTGACATAGGCAGCAGTAAATTATTTTAATCGTGAAGAAATGTTTGTTAGGGACAGAAATAATATTGATTGAATTAAACATGGAGAGCAAAATTCCTTTTTAGGTAAGTTTATATACTGCAGTCTGGAAAGGGGTAAAGTTCATGCTAATACATCACTTTTACGTAGTACTGTCCAAGTGAGTAAACAGTGTTTTTTAAATATATCACCCTTCCTTGAGATTCATAAACCCTGACAAACATAATTTTATCTGGGCATATTAAGAGGCCAAGAATTATTGTCATACAAAATGTGCCTCTACCACTGCTCAATCAATCAATCAGCACATTTGTAAAGCGCACTACTCACCCGTGAGGGTCTCAAGGCGCTGTACACCATAATGTATTTACATTAAAGGCATGCCTGGCTGCTGAATATCCAAATTGTATATGGATTTCGCAAAAGGTTTTTTTGTATTCTGTAAATTAAACAGATTATGATCGCAGTACAGGAGTGAGCCAGTGGCGTCACTAGAAGTGAATTTTAAGAGGGACACACATTGGGTTACAAATATATGACAGCTGGTGAGAACCATCCGAGGTGGGAGGTGAGGGGTTGACATGCAAGTGTGTCTAATTCACTATTTCCGATGCCTTGAAGCCCTGGAGTTATAGCCAAGTCCCATTTGTAGATAATCAATCCGCAAATACAAATAGAAGTGTGTGTGATTGTGTGTGTGTGTGTGCATTTATATACGTGTGTGTCATATTTATGCATGTTTATTTCAATGTTTACATCTGACTGTATATATGTATGCGTGTGCATATATCTGCGTATTGATATGTATATAAAGATATATACACAGATACATTAACGTCAGATAAGCAAACAACACTGCTTTGCATTGGAAGGTAGTTAGCAAGGTTCAGTGTCCGTTTGTTCTTCTAGCTCATTCAGCAGTTGTGATGGTGTGGCCCACGGGGAGACCCAGAGCAAATAAAGCTGGGTAATGGGCCCATCTGCCCCCCCGCGCTTTCTAGAGACGTCAGTGGAATAAGCGCTGTTCTGCTCATTGCAGTAAAAATCGCAGATACAGAGGGTACTAACCAAGGTGTGCTATTGCCAGAGAAATCAGAGAGAAAAAAAATTGACATCAACTCAGCTCATCGGTTAGAAAAATCCAGACTAATACGCCAATTTAGAGACATCAGGGTTACCTCCATCAGTGCAAGGGCCCAAAAAAGCCGGCACTCAAATCTTTCCTTACCTGGAAATCAAGCTAATTTGTGCTCCATTTTAAAGGAGCAGGAGGACACTTTGGCGGTTTGCCATATGCTGCAGCATTTGGTTTTCTCTGCAAAAACTTGAAGAAGTTTCATATCTACCCAGACCCGGATCATCTGTTTGTAGGTGGCAGGTTCCATAAAGTTCTGGGCAGATTTTCCTTCTTTTTGGTTGACTGCCAGCACTTCAGTTTCATCTGTTTGCTTCCTTAGCTGTGGATTGCTTATCTACAACTGGGACTTGGCTATAACTCCAGGGCTTCAAGGCATCGGAAATAATGAATTTGACACACTTGCATCTCAACCCCTCGCCTCCCAGCTCGGATGGTTCTCACCAGCTGTCATCTGAATGCACTGGTGTGAACAATGTCTCTTCACGTCTGGGGGGGTCTCGCTTGGTTACTGACGGACTAAATCGTTCTTGAAGATACCTCTAAAGAACGCTTTTTACAAGCCATCTAGAAGCCACATGCTTAGATGCCCTACTTCCAAAATGGTCCCAATGATGGTGGTGCGCGTGGGGATGAGGTGACTTGAAGGACACTATGACCCAGGACTGGAGTAGCCCAAGGAGGCTACCGATCATTTAAAATAGATAGAGCTGTTTGGTGCCCTTCAGGCATTTGCTTCCTGGTCACGCTGCTGCAGTCTGTACAGAAAATTAAGTGACTTCTTCATACATCATTCTATCGGGGTGAGGTCCCCGAGTGTGGCTGGTGTAACTCACTCTGTAGGGATGTGGGAAGATACCTATCAGCTGTTATTTATAACTTATCTGGCCAGGTCCAAGAACGCTCAGAGACATAATTTGAATCTGGCGGAACCATCATCTCTGGATTATCATCTACAGCCTCTTTTCTACCATGGTTTTGCTTGTGGATATGGTGTTGGAAGGCTTCTTCAAAACACACAAGCATACGTTGAAATTCTCAATCAGCATACACTGGTTTGCTTACCTGCTTTTTTCTTGACAGGAAACAATTAAATTAATTAATTGACGTTGATTTCAAACAGCACTGAAATAGCTTTAGTCTTTGAAATTGGCCATGTAAAGTGTTGTGTGCCTTTCAAGAAAAATCATTAGTAGGCAACCATGCTGGAATATGCATTTTTATAAACATTTGGAGCCAGATTTATCATTCTTTCATGCAGCGAGGGACACCTTCCTGCACAAAAACAATCCTGAGAGGCATTTTCCTCTTTCAATGTGTGCTTCAGAATGCAGCACCTCTAAAAAAAAGGGAAAAAACAAGGAGAAATAAAGATACTTCTCCTTGTTACCCCTCACCTGAGGAAGCATAACATTTTGATGCATTCCTAGGTCTACCACTAAAGGTAAATCTGGGAATGTGCCAAAATAAGTGGGTGAATGCATGGAAACTTCCATGCTCCACCCATCAAACACCTACCTATCACAAGGCTGCCATGTGTCACTCTAGATTTATCAAGTCACGCTAGGTAGCTTTGATAAATTTCACTTAGGTTTTGCATCGCCCTTGCATGGTGCAAGGGTGACGCAAATGCTTGATAAATCTGGCCTTTGATTTATAAACCATGGGCTCCCCCTAAGCTTTTACTGTACCTGACTTCTCAAAATGTCATTGTGTGTCGAAGCCACAAATGTCCCTATTGGCCCCTTCACTTGACCAGTCGTTATGGCCGCCAGACCCATGACTCACGGAGCACTGACATTCTTCCAATGACATGTCCGATCAGTATGGCTGCAATAGTTACGTGTGAAGCTTCTGCAAGGAATCACAGGGTTGAATATTGCCCATTTCTTATCAGATTTATTGAATTATTTTTCCTAGTTTTGGAGTAATCATCCAAGTGAGGCACCACCGCCTGTTAAAAATCACACAGTAGCATCTTAAATGCGCTTACATATGTTGCAATATGGCCAACTACTTTTCAGGTACAGAACATGTAATCAAGCACAGACTGACAGATTATTTGGATAATAATACATTTTGTTTTGTTTACCGTAGATGTCAGTGATGAAGACAGAAAACCCCTAATAATGTGTAAAGATTGTAATCCCAGCTTTATCCTTCTTTCTTCTGATGTCTTTGTATCCGACAGACCTGGAAGAGACTCCCAATAGTTGTGTCTCTCTTTTCTATGACAACAAAACTCCACAGCACATGACAACAGCCCATTCAACAAGCAAAAACCCAATCAGGTTTTCAAGTTTCAAGGACTTATTGAATGTGTCTACTGCCAGGCATTCTGGAAAGATACAAGACACTGATTGCAATGTGGAAAATAATATGCACATTAATATTAATAGAAGTGGGTACTGTGAATGTCAAAGGGGTTATTTAAACTATTCCCAATAAAGAAACTGCTTCTTGCAACTGTATTTCACAACTTGTTTCTTACAGCAAAGGTCGCATGTCACCTCGAAAATCTAACAATATACTATGAATTTATTTATTTATGTATTTATTTATAAAGTTTTATATGTTCTCAGAATCTAGAGGCCCTTTTCTGCAGAATGCGGACACATCCAAACAATATATAAGATGCCTTGAGAAAGGCAATCAGATAGTGATGATGAATAATTAGTGCTTTCAATATGGTGATGCTAAAAATAAACATACAGCCCAGTCTACAGGCTGTGTGAGTAAAAATCCAATTTTGCATTGACGCTGCCATGAACTGAAATACTGATGCCCACTTTTCAGCCCTATAACGCACATTTGTATGCAAAGTGCAGACATTTTTTAAAATAAGAGTCATGATCGTCATAGAAAGTTACATTAGTGTTTAGAGCAAAGAGAAACCAGTTAACTGTTAGCAAAGTGCAGCGTCCCGCCCTCAGCCTGCTAGCATGTAAATGAATTCTGCCACACACGGAGCTTGGTATTGCACGTCTTTATTCTCTAGAGTGTAGCTATTAACTGACAGGTACTGTGTTGTGAATTTCAATAAACAGATCCAATCACTTATGTCATTACAAAACGGAGTCAGTTAGGGACCATAGGGGTCCCACGCCCGATAATACACATGACACTATATCTCCACCTCTGCTAAGTAAAAAAGTGCAAACAAAGAAAAACATATATATGCATTGGAGTCCCTGAATGAGTCGTCAAGGTACTCGAACCACTGTTCTAGATCTTGTGATGTGAAGCTAAGGAAATACAGGCAAAACAATTGCAGCAGGTACTGGACACTGATGTAGTTCTGGAGGGAAACATCCTTTACAACGCAACTTTTACCACGCAGTGCCTTTACGACGCAACTTTTACAACGCAAACCATTACAACGCATTGCGCTGGGGGGCGCTCTAGGATAGGGAATAAGTTTAATTTACTATCCAACACCTTCCCTACTATCCAGGGGGACTGGAGTTGGAATAGTAAATTAAACTATTCACTATCCAGCGCCCCAAAGCACTATGCGTTATAAAGGTATTCGTTGTAAATACCGCATTGTAAAGGCATGCGATGTAAAAGCCTGCGTTGTGATGTCATACTTCCAGTTCTGGAGCTCACCTGGCCCCCTGATGACAAAGTCTCACTTCAGATGTCTGGAGTTGAAAGACTCCGAGGCAGGTGCTTTAAATATGTGGAACTCCTGGTAATGGAGTTTCCAGGCTGGTGAGCAATCACCATGTGTGCCTAACTTTTCACACCTTGCAATGGATTGGCATCATCAAATGGCGCATCAGATTTGAATTTCTGCCTCTGCTTGACAAGGGCACGGTCTCTTTTCTGAAACATAATGTCCCGAGCACATTGACGCTTTTCTGCCTAAATGTTCATTCTGGACTTGTAGATGAAACAGTGAGCCTAACTTTCTGAACATCAATTGTTCTTTCAGTGGTCCACTTTGGCACCTGGGTACTCATTGTTCTCTCGAACATCAGGGTGGCCGGGCTGTCGTCAGTTGTAGAATGGGAGGTAGATCTGAAGGCAAACAGAGTAGGATGAAGAACGGACTTGAGCTCAAGTCTCTTTAGTGCAGCACACTGGGAAGCTTTCTTAAGAGCGCTCATAAAACGTTCAACACTGCCATTAGGCTGGGGCCATAAAGATGTGTGTTTCTGATGCTTGATATTCAAATGAGTAAGAAAGTGTTTGAATTCCTGACCATTGAATGGTGGGTCATTGTCAGATCTTAGAATGGATGGAACACCCCAGGTTGCAAATATGCCTTCTAGACTCTCAATTCCTCAATCCTGAGTGATTGACAAGAGGTCTTTCACAAGACGAAACTGGGACTACACATCTACAAATACCATGAGGTAATGGTGATTTTCAAGGGGCCAAAATAAGTCAATTGCAATTATCTCTCGGACGTGTCTTGGAAGATTTAACTTTCCAAAGGATGTTGTGCTGTTTTGGGAGATAAACAGTTACACAAATAGCAATCCTGGAGCTCTCTCAACTCGCTCATCAAGATGTGAGAACCAAACACTGTCTCTGGGGGCTCGCTTTGTGGCGAAAATGCCTCAATGTCCTTCATGTGCCACTGCAAAGACTTGCTGTCATAGACTTTCAGGAATAACAATTCTTGACCCTTGCAAGATAATTTTTTGTTGTGTAATTGACAGTTTATCACGTACATTCTGGTATTTACTGTTGTTATCAAGAGGTCGAGCATGTGTTCTCCAGGATTGATGCATATTAATGTCTTTGAGGATAAACATGTCCCTGTCTGCATTGGTATTAGCACTTATTTGCTTCACTGACATAGCCTCAGGAGTGCTAGATCTAACAAAAAAGATAACACAGGCCTGGGACAATTTGGAAAAGGTACCCTGGTTCTACAAGGGGCACTTGAGAAAAGTAGCCAGCAGGGTTGTGATCTTTTCCCGTCCGGTGCACAATGGTGTAATCATACTCTTGAAGTTTCAGCCCCCACCTCTCAATGTGACCGGGCACCTTGGCCTTTGGATTTCCAAAGATAGGATGCAATGCTTGGTGATCAGTAACAAGTGTAAAATGTTTCCCATACAGAAACACATACAAGTCTTTGCAAGCCCACACAACAGCTTGGCTTTCTTTCTCAGCTTGCAAGCAAGCTCATTCAGTCTATGACAAACTTCAGTCTGCATAAGCCACAATACACCTTCATACATTTGCATGTTTACTATGTTGGGGAAGAATCATGCCCAAACCCACTTGGCTAGCATCCACAGTAATCTCTGTATTCAATTTCTGATCAAAGTAAGCCATCTCAGTAGCATTCTCAATTGCATGCCTAATCATCTTGAAACTTTGATCGCACTCCTGTGATCACTGAAATGAAACATTCTGTTGGATCAACTCTCTCACTGGGGATCTCAGATCAGTAAAGTCGTAAATGTACCCGGAACAGTGGCTGGCCATATCAAGATGAGAACACAGCATGGTTACATCTTGTGGAGGGGAGGTAGATGACAAAGCCTGAACTTTAGCTGGATATGGATTACTTCCCCCTTCTGAGAAAATGTGCCCAAAGAACTTTAGGTTTGTTTTATGGAATTCACACTTTTCAGCATTCAACGTAAGATCTGCGTCAGCAATTTGACAGATCACCTGTGTAAGAGCTCTATCAGGTTCCTTTAGTGTTGCCCCAAATACTAGCATATCATCACTGTAATTGAAAGCATGCGCGACAGTGCTGTATAATGTAATGAATGGCATCTTGGAAAAGTTCAGCAGCTGAAGGCACTCTGAAACTAAATCTTTTCTATCATGAACAAACCAACATGAGTTGAAAAGGTAGTAATATTCCTGCAATTTTCTTCCAATTCGAGCTGATGACATCCTTTGTTCTGATCAAGGTGAAAAGACCTTGTCACCATTCAACTGGGTAATCATATCGGCAATGTGCAGACCTGGGTGTCGTTCTCTTCGATTGCCTTGTTTGCTTGACGCATGTTAACAAAGATTTGTACAGACCCTCCACTGTCCTTTTTTGGCACCACCGTTAACGGCACCACTTATGGCATTTGACCAGTAGAGTGATCAATGATATAATATTTTGCAAAGTCTGAATTTCTGTTTCAACTGCCTCTTGTAGATGAAATGCAATTCAGCAATGTTGTTGAGCAACAGAACAAATGTCCTAATTAATGTGGAGCTGCACTTTCATTGTCTTCAGCTTTCCTAAACCATAAAACAATGGCAGAAACGAATTCACTATGTCATGATAAGCATAGATGTTGGAATTCACAGACATTAGTCTCATGTCAGCTTTAGTTCTGAAGCTGAGCAAACATGAACTCGGTGAAGTGCCCTGAAGGATATTGATTGGGGATTGTAACTTCGCCTTTTTATGTTTCACAGTTGCCATAAATGAACCTTGACTTTGAGGTGGTGTTAAGGCTGCCCATGTGTAGAATTTGGTTTTTGATGATGTGAGATGGGGCACCAGAGACAATTCAGTTTTGGTTTGCATGATATATATCAACGCACCACTGTCTATGATAAATTATATATAGCAACCATTAACCTTCAATTTTATTTTGGGAAAATGTCCAAATGAATGTCGATTCTTTTCCGACTTGTAGTCTTTTATGCAAGAAATCAGACCTACATGCGCACAACTTTCAGTAGTCAGGGTCAACATAACACACTCATCTTCTAATGTCAAAGAACCTTTCGATGAGGAATTTAATGACAATCGTCCTCTTTCATTTTTTACTTGTCTCCACTGATGTTGCTTTTTACTTTGGTGGGCGTAACTGGAATGCTACTGGAACTTTCTGGCAGTCATCTTGTCTTCACAATGTGACACACTCACTTTTGCTCTCACTTTGCAAACTGATACAAAATGGTTCTCTTTACCACAGCCTTCAGATATCTGCCCAATGGCGTGATATTTACCTTCATGTGGGAAAGAAAATCCACATTGAAAACACAGCTTCTTCTTCAGAGACATCACTTTGCAACCTTTTCCCTTGTGTTTTCCTTGCTTTTCATGCTCAATATTGGTTCACTCTGGGCTCCTCTGGCCTCCATTTCAGCAGCGTGTTTGTCAGAAGGTTCTTCAGTGCTGGCCGTCATGAGCATATGCTCCAGACTCTATGCTTCTTTTAGCATTCAACGTCTGAAGGAATAGGGCAGGCAACCATCTACAACTCGGAGACGAATGACTTCTGCATCATTGAATTTGTGGAACTTACAGTGATTGGTGAGCATTTCAAGTCTATCTACAAATTCATCCATCGTTTCACCATCCCTCCATCTCTCTTGACTGAAGATGTACCTTTCATAGTCAAACGTTCTGCATCGGATTGAACGTAACTTTTCAATGCCACCTTGATATCTTGGTAAGATTGCCTGTCCACTTGTGGTATCTTCTTTAGCACTTCTATTACTCCTTCCACTGCTAGGTTCTTAAGATATTCAATCTTTTTGTCATTGGTTATTTCTTGTGCATCAATAAAATCATCAAAGATTTTGATCCAAATAGTCGATTGTGTGCAAAGACTCTGCGTTATGGCGGTATCAAATGAAGACAGAGATTTTAAGAAAACAGCTGCATCAAACTTTGTGCTGTTTTCTGCAGTTGCTGCCAGGATTATTTACTGTTCAAGCTGCCCTTGACCTACAGTGTCTTCTGACCTGGTGTCACCACTGCTAGCATCCTACCATTGACTAATGCTTGTACCGTCATGCCCAAGCGGAGGTGGTGAGGCATCATCTTCTTCTATGATGATGAGTAGTGGTTTTATGTCTTGCTATTGTTCTTCACCACTCTCAAATTTCTGCATTGTACCTGGTTTTCTCCACCTTTAAGCTTCCCTTCATTTTATACAAAACGATGTGGGCAGTGGACCACTTTAACACCCTCAAAGCACCAACTCAAATGTCACCAATATTTGTATAAACTTAATCTTTCGAATAGCGTGCAATTTTCAAATACTCCCTGCCCTGAGAGTATGTCCCAAATCCTTGGGAGAAATCAATGTTATACCAAACTTTGAAATGCACCGCCAACAAATTTAGATCTCCACCATATGTGGTTGATAAAGTCTATAGGCAAGGATGTTTCAAAATGAAAGACGCTGTATCCGTAAATACCAAAAAGTTCAAAATTCCTTTAATAATCCATTAAGGTACCAGCCAACGCGTTTCGTTCCGTCAAGCGGAACTTCTTCAGGGCTGTGAAACAGAAAATAAAGCATACAAAAAAACCCTTGTGAATTACTTCAAATTAAACCACACGTGAAATGATATACAAACAACATTGGACATTACATATACCAAGAAAAACCCAAGTTAAAAACCTCATTTGCGCATAAAATTGCAGCTTTCCTAACATACATTGTTTTAAACATTTCTTAGAGTTCTTATGCTGCATAATCAATATAGTGAAAATTTCATTATATATTCGCAAATATTCCACAGGAAAGATAAAACGGGGGAAAAAACCTATTCATTAGGTCATATATTAAAAAGCAAGTCCACACGGATTTCTACATTTTGTTTTCAATTATTAGAAACAGCGTCATTGTTATTCTGATCATTCACAACTGGTCATATAACTAACTTTTCTCCACCTTTAAGCTTCCCTTCATTTTATGTGCTTTGCGTCACAGTGTTCTCATGCATCAGGCTGTTGCCACTTATTGCGCTTTCTGTACCTGGGGGTTAGTACCTCTAGTGTAACCATACTGTATGAATGATGGCTCTGTGTTACATTGTGACATTGCACTTCTGTGGTAAATAAATAAATAATACCTCTATTTTTGAATGGATAAATGAATAACAGATAGCTCAATAAATAAGAGTCAAGATTCGAGGTAGTAGGAGTTTGCAGGTTTAATACAGCATAAAGGACAGGAACAGGACAACCTGCACAGGAATAGGATGACAGGGCCCGGCAGGGGGGCCCGACAGCTGCCGGGGCTGGATCTGGGATGAGCGCGCTAACTTTAATAACAGTACACAAGCATATATACTAAAACAGTTGCATTACAGTGAATACAATAGGCGGAGCAGTGGGTGTGGTCAATAGCAGTCGCGAAAGATAAGGGTGAAAGTAGGTGTAACAGGAGGCGTATACATAGACATGTGATGTAAACGTAACAGAGTATGTCATAAATGGGGCGGAAACATGGAGGGGGCTACCTAAGGAGCCGGGACCTCTAACCTAATGGTGCGCGCAAACTGACAATGACGTGTTACTAGGAGAAGCTGGGGGCTATGAACTCTGTGCTAGGAGCAGAGACTGAAGTCTGGAGAGTCAGGGCGACATGTGCCTAAACCCTATCTAGTATCTAATGTTTAGAGAACATGTTGATATAAACTAAGAGTCAGGAGGGGAAAGGCTAACAGACTCTAAGACTGATGCATGCATTATTCTACATGTAGTGTGTTGAAGAATATTAAATGACCATTAAATGCAGTATTTCTCTTACATGGAGACGTAAAGGCTAGACGATGACGGAAACTATTGATGCGATTCAGTAGCTTAGGAATGCAGAGAAGGAGGGCTGAACTGATAACTAGAATCATAACATACTCTTGGCAGACTCGTAGGCAGAGCCAGGCCGAGCCGGGCACTGCGAGGCAGGAAGTAAGTGAAGGGTCGAGGATACAGGTGGGGGCTGTATCGCTCCTCAGCGAGGGTTCAGGAGACAGAAGCTGAATCTGGTGTCCGGGCCCATTTGAGGCCTAGAAAACGGGGACTTTACAATGAAATAACGTGCACACTGAGAAACGTGGCAACGTAACTTTACATAGGTCTAATACTCGTAGCTTTCACGAGAACTGGAAACTGGCATACTAGAGATGGACACAACTGTAATTGCGTCTTTAATCGAACATGGGGGATACATATGCATATTAATCATGCACACATAACATAAGATGGAGGACACGTAGGGACACAGAACATGGCAAAATTTACTTTTCCACATTCCCTCCTTGTCACTACGTTTCCATCAGGAAACATCAATATTCATGATACCATCTATCATTTCATACAATATCATTTGCTCGTCTCGAATTTTCTTGGAACGGGATTTAGAACGGGACTTGGGACTAGGAATACAGGATGTAGCACAAATGCCGCAAATCGCAGGGCCACATTGTAAACAGAGGCAGCAACTGAATATGATCGCTACTGCAATACCCAGAAATGACAATACTTTCCATCCCCAGGCGGAAATTATATTCCAGAACCAACCGGACCATGTCCAGGTGCCTGGATTTTGGTGTAACATATGGGCAATTTTATGGAGTCTGGTTATAGCTGAATAAACAGACGGCGCGTTATTAGGAATGAAAATGCAGCAACTAGATCCGATGACTCTACATGCCCCGCCCCTATCGGCCAGTATGACGTCAAGGACGAGACGATTCTGGAGCACGACAATTCTCATAAAGGATTGTTCTTCGGTTAAGTTACCTAGAGCAGAGGTAGTCTCAATCACTACTGCTTCAAGGGTTCTGGTTAATCTACGTATCAGTTTACTATTCACGACAGTTCCCAAGTAGGGGAAGACACCTTTATTGATATCTATGTATTGCTCTAGAGCAGTTTCAGTATAATCGACAATCGGGAGGTCTCTCTTGTGTCTAGTATGTACTAAGTGGGAATTCCTATGATAGTCAGGTGGGGCTAGAAAAACTGGTGGCAGTAGGAAGGCAATGTAACAGGTTCCCTCCCAATCGAGGGGCAGACGAACATATGCGGTCTGACCACAAACAAAATAAGAATGACGTGAAGCTTTGAAATTAGATTTCCTACTGTCACTATACTTGACAATAGTCGTACAATCACTATGGCCTACATGTATGGAACCATTATTTCGGACACATAATTCGCCTTTGACTGGTAATACTGACATAGCAGGTAAGTCTGGAGTAGAATCAGACTGAACATTCAGGACCATAAAATTCGAAGAATAATTACCTAAATTATAAACTTCATTTTCTAGATCTAACCCTGTTCTGTGGGGCAGACCTTGCTTGCCTGGGAAACATGCACTGTTAAGAAAAGACATATCTGTTGAGGATGACGTTAACGTGGACCATGCTCCACACGAACCATTATGTGAAAATGGATAGGGAAGGAGTGGCAGAACTCCCTTCGGTGTCTGGAAAGGGGGGAGTCGACCACACACCCAACAATTAGTGGCATTGCTGGTCTGGTGTGAATAATGTAACATGCGGATAAAAGAATTATTACGCATAGCAAGACGATATGAAAGTTCATGAGGAGGCAGATCACTAAACGTATGCTCTACTGTAGCATTAGCAGACTTATTTACATGAGAAACTGGAAAACACAAGTAAAATGCATAACATGTGCAGGTAAACATAAGGCTGAAATATAGCAGAAAACATAAAATAATAGTGCAACTTTTAGAGTTCTCACTAACTCTCTCACTATGGGGGTCTATTATATACATGTCAGAAACCGGTCTAACCGTTTCACCTAGGGGAGGACAATCAAACTGGCTGACTTATTTTACTAGACCTTAATTTTTTCTTATACTCCTGCTGCGGAGTTTTCTCTAACAGGGAGGGATTCGTATCATAGTCTTTTGCGGGACAGTCCTTAAGAATAGTACTTTGGCAGTCTTTCAAATCCTCGGAAATGTTCTTGGTAACAGACTTCAATCCAAAAAATCTTTTCACATGTGACAAATGGACCCAGCCCTTCCTGCCTTCCAGCTTGACGGCAGTACGGGTGGCCAGGAGGACCTGTTTGGGTTCTTTCCAGCGAGGCTCCAGCGGACTTGAACGATCAAAGTTCCTCACAAGAACCATGCATCCGGGAACGATTTCATGCGGTGCCACCTCGGTATTGTCTGGAAATGCGGCGGCAACCTGTGAACGACAAGAGTGTAGGGCAGACATCAAGGAAGCTAGGTAATCTGTCAGCATATTACTTGAAACATCGGTAATACTTCGGGGTCTAGGTGTACCCCACATATTAGGTGGGCGGCCGAATACGACCTCATACGGAGACAAACCTGATCTGGAATGTGCGACCATGCGCATATAAAACAAAGCAACTGGCAGAGCTACTAGCCAGTCTACACCTTTCTCTTTACATACTTTTGCAATTCGAATTTTCACGGTCTGATTATGTCTCTCTACGAGACCGGCTGCTTCAGGATGGCGTACACAATGGAACTTCCACTGGTACCCTAATAACAGGGAAACATGTTTCATAAGCTCGGATGAGAATGGTTGGCCGTTATCAGAATATACGACCCTTGGGAGTCCATAACGGGGGAAGAATTCACGAACCAACTGCTTGGCAGTGGTCGCGGCTGTGTAATCTGGGACTGGATATGCCTCTGTCCACCTGGACAAAGCGCATACAACTACAAGGACATACTTGAAACCTCGACATCGCTCCATCTGAATATAATCCATTTGGAGGACTTCAAAAGGGTGGTCAGAGGGCTGGAATCCACCTTGTTCCACCGGGACACTTTTACCTGGGTTAAACTGGCAACATATCATACAGGTACGGACCTTCTGCTTGGCTGCAGCTCGTAAATGCTTGTTGGACCAAATGTTCTGGATACTGTCTAACATAGCTTTTTCTCCTAAATGTGCTGGACTATGTGCGGTATTGATAATGACTTGAACCATAGAATCGGGGAGAAACCATGTGGCTCTACCCTTCGTTACCCATCCCTGATCTGTCTGGACCCCTCCTTGTTCGGACCATTTCTTGATTTCATCGGGAGTAGCATGTAACTGGATATCTATGACATCTTGAGTAGGGTCCTTAACTGTCATACAGGTAGTCAGATCTGAAGTGTGTGTCTGTGTCTTATTAACTGGAATGTCTGGTGTCTGTGCTGTAAGCTTGGCTGTGCGATCTGCTAGATCATTACCTTGGGAAATAGTGTCAGTAACTTTCGTATGTGCTTTGCATTTCATAATAGCAATAGATGTCGGTAAGTGTATGGCATCTAACAGAGCTTGAATAAGGAGACCATGCTGAATCTTGGTTCCATGAGAAGTCATGAAACCTCTCTCCTGCCAGAGCACTCCAAAGTCGTGTACGACTCCAAATGCGTAACGTGAATCTGTGTAAACATTAACTTTCAGGTTTTTAGCGTGTATGCAGGCTTGGGTCAGAGCAGTTAGCTCTGTTGCTTGAGCGGACAGGGTGTCAATACGGTGTGTCTCTATAACTTCAGTGTCTGTAGTCACTGCATACGCGGCTACTAGTTCTCCTGTACTTGTTCTCATACATGAACCATCCACATAAAGTGTCAGGTCGGGATCTGGTAATGGAATATCTGTCAGATCTTGTCTTGGCTTAGTCATAATGTTAACTATTTCCACACAGTCATGTGTGGCAGGATTTAAAGTAACTGATGGTAACAGTGTAGCAGGATTTAGAACGTTGCAGCGTCTGATTTCTATGTGTGGCTGGAACAGTGTCAATTCATAACCTGTTAAACGTGCAATTGTCAAGTGCTGAGTCTGTGTTCGGTTTAAAAGAACTTCCACGGAGTGTGGAACTTGTACTGTCAAAGAATGTCCTAACACTATGGAATCACTCTGTCTGATAGCTAGTGCTGTGGCTGCAACTGACTTGAGGCACGCAGGCAGCGCCTGGGCTACAGGATCTAGTGTGCTCGAAAAATAAGCACAGGGCTTGTATTGTCCTGCTTGATCTTGTGTAAGAACAGATAATGCTGTACCTTCGCGTTAAGTGACGAAAAGTGTAAAAGGCTTACTGTAGTTCGGTGTAACGAGAACTGGAGCTTGGCATAAGGCTTTCTTTAATTCATTGAAACTAAGTGTATGTTCAGATGTCCAAGGGAGGACAGTCGATACGGCTGCCTCCTGTGTCGTTAACTGTATCAGTGGCTTGGCTAGAAATGCATACTGAGGAATCCACTGTCTGCAATAAGAAGTGAGGCCGATAAAAGCACGTACCTCCTTCTGGGTCTTGGGCTGAGGAAGACTCGCTATTAACTGGATACGGTCAGGTGTCAACTGCCTACCCCTCTTGGACAGTAAGTGGCCTAAATAGATCACTTGCTGGACACAGAATTGAAGCTTCGAAGGGGACACCTTGTGCCCCATCTCGGCAAGGAAATACAAGACTGTAAGGGATGCTCGCTCGCAAGCACGTTCAGAACGGGCTGTGATCAGTAGATCATCGACATACTGGAGCAGGGCAGTGTCAGTTGGCATGTGAATATTGTCTAGTTGTCTCTTAAGTGCTTGACTGTAAATACTAGGACTTTCTGTGAAACCTTGAGGAGCTCGTGTAAACATATAGCTCCTTCCATTTAAACAAAAACCGAAAAGGAACTGGCTGTCTGGATGAATGGGGACACTGAAAAATGCGTTCTTGAGGTCTATGACTGAAAAAAATGAGGCTTCAGAATCAATGGCTGTCAATAGGGAAGAGATATCTGGGACAACTGGGTACTGGGGAATAATACATTTGTTGAGTTCTCGAAGGTCAATCACTAATCGATATACTGGGGGTGCATTTGGATCAGTACGTTTCATGACTGGAATGATCGGAGAATTACATACATTGGAGTCAGTTTCTACAACTACTCCTTGAGCGATGAGCTCGTCAATAATTTTGGATAAGGCTGCTACAGCCTCAGGTGGCAATCTGTACTGTCTGATTCGTGGTAACACTACACCTGGTTTGAGAGTCACACGATGGGGTGTGATTTGCATGTAACCAACATCAGTTGGACCTTGTGCCCATAGATGCTGCGGAACATTAGACAATCTCGGATCAAAATCTCGTAATACATAGTGACCCTTGAAGTCACGTAAGAACAATCGTATTCCCTCTGGGGAGCAGCAAATAACTGCACCTAATTCTTTCAGTGTTTTAATACCTAACAGATTTTCTGGACATGACTTCGTAAGTAACAGATCGGTAGTGCGGGACAATGGACCTACTTCTAGAATAACTGGCTTTGATATCTCGTTTACAATAGGCTTTCCTGAAAATCCAAGGGAAACATTTCTAGAGCCTGAGAGCGGAGCCCCTGGAACTTCGGCGTGACTGATGGTCGTCCTACTTGCCCCTGTATCAATCAGAAACTTTCTGTCTTTCCCTAATACTTGACTATGAACATAGGGACCTTCTTGATCTACAGGTATCTCGATGAGAGGCAAGCCTACCTCCCTCTCTAGGCTGTTTCATGAATATGGCTGATACTCTGGATACTCGGACTGTGCATACTGGTACATCTGCTGTGTAACATGCTGTATTGCAGCAATAGGCTGCGGTGCTGGAACTGTCTGTTGTGCATTCTGTGACTGAGAAGTCTGTGGAACTTGTTCTTGTCTAGGCGGACGTGGTCTTTCTTTAGTTTTACCAGTAGCTATATTATGTTTCAGAACTGCACACTCGTTTATATAGTGACCTGGCTGTTTACAATAATTGCAGGTCCTTTTAACGGGAACTGCAGGATGACTGGCTTGATTCGTACCCCTCTTCTGACTGTCTTGAGGAACAGATTGTGCAACTAGTACTTTCATTTTCGTATCTTTCATACGTTTTCTCTCATGATCTTGCTCTTCTCTGATTCTATTCTGGTGATATTGAAGCATCTGCAACATTTGGGACGGGGTATTAGCTTGCCAGGTACTTTCAACTTTCAAAACTCGGTTCTTAACTTGTGGACTTGAATTCTCGACTAATTTAGTAACAAAGAGATGAGGGTATGACTCGCTACTTGTCTTGAGGCCACTGTTAATACTAAAGCATTTCTCGAATCTAGAATAAAAATCACTAGTGTCTTCGTCTTGTTTCTGTTTACAGGCTGAGATTGCATCCCAGTCTTCCTTTTTAGTGGCTAATAACCTTGGCAAAACTTGTATTAACAGTTCAGGTAATTCTTTACATTTCTCTCCTAGACCGGTACCTGGTACTCGTATCTTATCTTCAGCTTCGAGAACTGCCCAATCGATCTTTTTCTCTCCCACCTCCCATTCTTTTTCCTTGAGTTTTTCATATACCCCTGCGGGCAACAGGACTTTTAACATTTTAATAATATCTGGATACGTGTATTCTCCCATACGGAGCATGTCTTTTAATTCTCGGTGGAACCCTGCTGGATCTTTGTCATGACAGGGAATTAATTTCTTCATCTCTAAGAGTTCCATCTTTGTAATCGGGGTGTAAACAAACACTCGTTGCATTTCACCATCTGCTATCCTGACTGGGTGTACTTCTCGTAACGGATTCTGTCTATCTATGTAAAAGGGTTTACTTTCTGGGGGTGAGACATGAACAAAATGCGGGTTCAAGAACGTTCTATATTTGTGGCGCTGTTCTAGAATAACACTAATTAAATCGGTACCTAGACCTTTCCATCTATACTGGAGTAACTCGTTCAGGACATCGTGTAACGGACCTGGATCAGAATGTTGACCCTCATACAGAGTAATGAGGTGCTGGATCATATACATACCCACCAGTCGTTGCTCGGCTGGAGGCAGTTTCAGAAACATTTGTGCCACTATTTCGTCTGGAAAAGTGGTAGAATCAGTAGTCCATCGGACTGCTGATCGGGCTAGTTCTTGTTCATGCATAGTACTTAACTCACTGTAACCGATTCGTGATTTCAGAATGTGATCGGTAGCTTGAAATACTTGTTCTAGAGAACCTTGTTCTGGTGCTGGATGAGGAACAGTTTTCTTGTGCTCTAGGCGTGAATGTCGGTCGGAAAGTCTAGTTCTACCTACATACGCTATTCTCGTGGGATTCTCGTCGTCTACCTCTTCAGTAGAAGAGTCATTTTCTTTCTCGTTTACTAGTGCTTCTTTGCGTTTCTCGTGTAACCTTATTATTTCTTTACGAATTTTCTTGTACATACTCTCTATACTACTGAGTGTCCTGTGTTTACCCTCGGCTATGTTATCACTCCACCTTGTCAGGATTCTCATTTCGGCCGGATCTTTAGTCGGATAATCTTGTTCTCTTATTAGACAATTAATCAGAAACTTTAATAACATGAGCTGGATCTCAGCTTTCCTTTGAGACATAGCTTCGCCAATACTTTCTGGATCATCCCCTGTACGGATGAAACGATATATTCTGTCTAGATCTCCTTTCATATCCGGTAGGGTGTCCAAATACCCGGTCACCCGTCTTACACGGATGGAATATATTACTGTACTATCATCACCTGCAACTGGATCATAGCGGCATTCAGTGAGAGCTCGTCGGATATCTGCAACGGACTTATATTTGGGCGTACGCTGTAACGCACATTCATGTAACTCGGCCAACGTTCTACGTTGGTGTGGTGGCGGGGTACCAGGAGGACCTCCTCCTGCGGCCCCTAAACTGGAATCGTCGACTGATACTCTTCGTGCTGGCAGAGTGGGAAATTGTAATGTAGGCTGGACCGGGGGTACCGTAACAGGTGCCCCGGTGGCTGGAGGAGCAGGATTTACATTATTTACAGGAGCTGGCGGAACAGAATTTGCATATTCCGGGACTGTGTCGTCCAAATAGGACGAGATGAAAATATCAGCTGCGGTCGGTTTGTGACGTAGCTTGATCGGAACTAATGGTGGCGGAAAATTACTGGATGCCTCCGGGGTCGCTTTTGGCAAGCCCTCGGCAAGAAGAGGATACATACCCTTAATAAGGGCATGCCTCTGTCTGTCTGACTGTTCGGTTTTGACTCGTTCACCTATCTCGATTAATTCCCTTTCTTGGGCTCGTTCTAAAGATTCTCTACTTAATTCTGACTTTCTGATTTCCTTTTCGGTTCTTCTATGAGATTCTTTTCGCCATAACTCGATGGCATCTTTCTGTGACTGTCTGGCTTTCTTTTTCCATAATGCTTCTTCTACTCGCATGATGCACTCGGCATCCCACGTACCTGATACGGGCCATCTATACTTTTCCTCTAACTGTTTGGTATACTCTACCCATAAATCTAGATATAATATGGCACTTATGCCATGCTTTTGATACATAAAATGACCTGGACTGTCCCTAGGCGGGACAGGAACTGCTGCTTCTAGCAGACTTTTTCTGGTTTTTAACTGACGTAGTTTAGAAAATAAGGGCATGACTGAACTGTAACCTAGACACAATACGCAATTACAATACACCATGAACACGATAATTACTCCACATTCATACCACGACATTACAATACATGAAAAACATTTAAAATAACAGTTCGAACAGAATACTACCTGGAATACTGAAAACAGAATACATGAATTTTCTCGAGAAACAGAACTGACTAGAACAGAAACTAGATGTACTGCTAAAACAGTACGAAACTCACCGGTCTCATAAAGAGACACGTTAGGACCCGCATCCACCAAAGTGGACACTTCGTTTGGGGTCTGTGTACCACCAACCCACGGACCAGAGTCAATTAGATTGACCCTGTCTAGATACTACCCCAGCAATGGTACTCACCGGGCAGCAAGAACGGAAGGCCTCGGACTGGACTGGACTGCTTCGACGCCGGACGGACGAACTTCGGACTTCCGTTACGGGTGGGCCTCCGGATACCTCGGACCTTGGACTCTCGGCTTGGGCTCTGGTCGGGACTCGCCGCGTTCCTCCACCGCCTCGTCTGGATGCTGGACCGCCACCTCCGTCTCCTCCGTGGGCCTGAGGGATACTTGAAGCAGAAATATCTGCCGGTGCGCAGAAGAGTTCCGTCACGGCTGCAGAGGGTCAGGGGGCCGGCGTGGCTTCACCGGCGCATGGGGAAAGGGCAAGTCCCTATTCGGGCGCCATTATGTGGTAAATAAATAAATAATACCTCTATTTTTGAATGGATAAATGAATAACAGATAGCTCAATAAATAAGAGTCAAGATTCGAGGTAGTAGGAGTTTGCAGGTTTAATACAGCATAAAGGACAGGAACAGGACAACCTGCACAGGAATAGGATGACAGGGCCCGGCAGGGGGGCCCGACAGCTGCCGGGGCTGGATCTGGGATGAGCGCGCTAACTTTAATAACAGTACACAAGCATATATACTAAAACAGTTGCATTACAGTGAATACAATAGGCGGAGCAGTGGGTGTGGTCAATAGCAGTCGCGAAAGATAAGGGTGAAAGTAGGTGTAACAAGAGGCGTATACATAGACATGTGATGTAAACGTAACAGAGTATGTCATAAATGGGGCGGAAACATGGAGGGGGCTACCTAAGGAGCCGGGACCTCTAACCTAATGGTGCGCGCAAACTGACAATGACGTGTTACTAGGAGAAGCTGGGGGCTATGAACTCTGTGCTAGGAGCAGAGACTGAAGTCTGGAGAGTCAGGGCGACATGTGCCTAAACCCTATCTAGTATCTAATGTTTAGAGAACATGTTGATATAAACTAAGAGTCAGGAGGGGAAAGGCTAACAGACTCTAAGACTGATGCATGCATTATTCTACATGTAGTGCGTTGAAGAATATTAAATGACCATTAAATGCAGTATTTCTCTTACATGGAGACGTAAAGGCTAGACGATGACGGAAACTATTGATGCGATTCAGTAGCTTAGGAATGCAGAGAAGGAGGGCTGAACTGATAACTAGAATCATAACATACTCTTGGCAGACTCGTAGGCAGAGCCAGGCCGAGCCGGGCACTGCGAGGCAGGAAGTAAGTGAAGGGTCGAGGATACAGGTGGGGGCTGTATCGCTCCTCAGCGAGGGTTCAGGAGACAGAAGCTGAATCTGGTGTCCGGGCCCATTTGAGGCCTAGAAAACGGGGACTTTACAATGAAATAACGTGCACACTGAGAAACGTGGCAACGTAACTTTACATAGGTCTAATACTCGTAGCTTTCACGAGAACTGGAAACTGGCATACTAGAGATGGACACAACTGTAATTGCGTCTTTAATCGAACATGGGGGATACATATGCATATTAATCATGCACACATAACATAAGATGGAGGACACGTAGGGACACAGAACATGGCAAAATTTACTTTTCCACACTTCTTATCTCGGTTGTATCAGCAATTTCTGACTGACAACAAATTAAACTTTCTGTAGGGCTTTCTCTTTCCCTCAAAGTTCTTGTACTGGCTGCAGTTGCACTTTGACTCCACATACGAAAGCCATAAATTCTTCACTTCGACTGAGGCACACATGGCATGCAAGAGCAGTTTGAGGGATCTCAGCAAACTCTCTCGGAGAGCACTCTCAACTCTTCAGGTTGCGGTGTTTATGTATCCCCTATTTCCTCACCAGTTGTAGCATCCCCCATAGCCAGGTAGCACGTAAACTAATTACAACACACACTGAGCTCAGTATCACACGTCCTTATTCTCTAGAGTGTAACCGTTAACTGACACGTACTGTATCATGAATTTTATTAACTGCACTCAATCACTTATGTGACTAGACTATGAAGTCCATCAGGGACCATAGGGGTCCTGCGCCCTATAAATCACAAGATTCTACACAAACTACAGAAAATAAATGAAAATTGACCATAAATAAATCACAAAACTGTAAAAAAAGAAAGCAATGAAGTATAGAAAGTTAATTATCCTTTGATATAAAGCCATTAGTAGGCACTTAGGTGAAGAGGAAGGTTGAGGAAAAGAAATCGAGATAACTGAGCAATAAAAAGGGTTCAGAGTGGGCCTTGCATCATATGATGAATGTAATTGCAAATTGCATTTATTTAGCCCTTGCTACCCCTGGTGAGGTGCTGAAGTGCTTTGAAGCAAATCGCATGCTATCAGGAGCCCACGACATGAGGTTACTAGTTAGTAGGTTAATACGTTTTATTTATGTATTTTTCTCCTACATGCATAAGATGTGTTAGGTTTGTGATCTTGACTTCTTGTGTGTTTAGTACAGTTTAGAGTAGGTACTGAATTATTGGAGAGGGTTTGAAAGGGGAAGTATTAGGTTGCTTTTTGCAGGTAGAGCTGGTATGTGTCTGTTAATTATGGGTGACATGGGTAAAACGCAAGGGAGAGTCTCAGAAGGATCTTTGGGAGTTCATAGTAGATGAAAAGGTTCAGGATGAGTCAAAAAGAGGAGGGATAAGACAAAGGTTTAAAAGAGTTTTTTTATCAATTACTGAAATCATCTTAGACACAGATATACACATGAAACTTGGTACGGTTGTATTGGCTGGAGAAAACTGCTCTGAAGCAGTAATATCTAACATGGTAAAAAAAAATGTAAATGCCAGCATTTGTAGACCACACAGCTACCTCCAACGGAAGTGTCCCGGCGCTGTCTGAATACCACTATGGAACCCTTCCTGGCTTTTCCCTGTGAAATGTCCGCTCCTGGGCGCCCCCAAGGTGAAGCCAGGCATCCAGCACTGTTTGGGCCGTTGTGGAGATTAAGCAAGCTATTGCCCAGAGTTGCAGAGTGGGACCCATGATTAGAATAGGCACTGAGGCAAGAATTATCAGGTTCGAGGAAATTGAGCCCAAGACCCGCCGAGGCGGGTATTGAACCCTGGTCCCGGGCGGGCCCTTTGCATCAGGGTCTGCCGCTCTAACCATTGAGCCACACTTCTCCTCTTGTTCTGAGGTGCACAGTTATCTTGTGGATACATATTCACATTATTTCATAACAGTCTTAGCGCAGAGTCAAGCCCTAATGTTACGACCTTGAAGTGTGTAAAGTGACTTCATTTAATGCTCTTTCTCCAAATTTGGGTCTGATTTTCAGACAGAACAGCTTGGATGCTCAGAAACAGTTAGCCTCTTTCTGTGTCCAGGATGTACTGTCTAAACATAAAGCATAGGTTCGAGCAAACAGACTTCTTTTTCATAGATGTATTTGTCACAAAAGCAGGCTTATCCTTCTTTTGTATTATATTGGTGATGAGGCAGGTAATGTCAGCCACAGATAGGTGATGCCATATCCAGGAGCTGCCACTAAATGCATACAAGGAAAATGTTTTTATTTTCAAAGCGGTGCTCCTTCTATCAGGAAACCAGAGAGGGGCTTCAAAAGACATTTATGACCTGGGCCCCAAAAACCTCTAATGGGTCTGCCCCAATATATTGTTGTGAAAGTCAGTTGCATAAGATAATGTAATCTTATACTTTTCATTGCAGGAGAGAGAAAAACATCTTTGCCATGAGGCAGATATATGGCTATTCCCTGATTACACAATAGACAAACTAGAGAAATGCTAAGCTATTGGAAAGCAAACCAGTTATTCATACTCTACATTTCCACATGGGAAACTAAACATAATCAATTAGAAAAAAAGAGAATTCTATTGAATCCAAACGTGCAGGTGATTTTTCTAAGGAAGTAATCTAAAGAACCAAATCACCTTGCTCCTAAGCATGATAGAATAGACCATGATGTGTAAAAACGTTTTTTGATTTTCAAAGTACTTTTTGTTCTCATTAATTTAGTTATGCTGTGTATCCTATTGCAGTAACGTTATCTAATGTATGATATTATTGATACAATTTAGGAACCAGTCTCTTTCTCATTGTTTATATTGAACATAGACTTTGTCAGCTGCCCTATGTGGCATATAATGGTCTTGATAGTCAGGTTGTCTCTCTAAAGCACCTGCAGCCCTTTGTTGAGGTCTACCTGATGTCATACAATGTAGCACATAGGGCAGCTTTTAAAATTGTTGACCATGAGGTACTCTTGTCAATTAATGTCAGATACATAATTATTGTCAGATACATGGATTTGGGCAGGAAGGCCTTTGGATACTTTTTAGTCCCCTTTCAGTGGAGTCACATGGTGTACACAGCCAAGTTCCTCTACATGTTCTCCCTTTCCTGCATAGTGTGAAGTGCTGCAGAGGTCTGTTTTGTCATCGATTATACTTAATCTTTATATTGAACCACTGAGAAATTTTGTGGAGGGGTGCTGTGACACCTCTATCCATGGGTTTGCCGATGACACTCATTCATAAATTCAAGTGTCATGTCAGAGACAAGACCATCATTTAAAGAGCATCCTCTCATTTACTGAAGCTAATATGAAATTGGCATGACTGACATTTAGCACTTCTTATCAAAGAGGAGTGTAAGGCCAGTTGACCCATAGCATTGGTACGACAGTTCTTGGTTGTCTTCAATGAGAAGATTGGTCCTGCGACCCAGTCTTCATCATCTACGTTACAACAGATAGCATTATGCCCATTCCTGTCAGCCGTTTCACATTTCTCTGAAAGAATGAACACTTGAGACCACAAAAGCATGCTGGGAGCCTGTTTTGTTGCCATGGTAATGCTCAATTCTGAGGGCACGCTTTGCTGCTTATTGTCATACAACCCAACCTTTATTGTAGCTTAATGAGTAAAATTCTTCATTTCAGTGGGGGACTCTCGATTATTTCTAAGCCATGTATGATCGTTTACCATTCAGATAGATATTTGAGCCCCTTTGCCTACAAAAGCTCCCTAGATATAGTTTGATTTAAATGCATGGTATATTTAATGTAGTAATGAGTAGTGAAGTAGGTCCATGCAGGAAGGATGTAATTCAGGATGTTTTATTCATAATGATAACATGTAGTAAGGTACAGGACATCAAGTAGATATGTAGTAGATCAGAGCCCTACCAGGGGCTGCCTGTCAGCTGCTCAGCCCATGACCAACTGTCGCTCTGCCTCTCTCAGTCCCAACATTCCGAGGCATCATCAGACTCCAACATTCCAATGAGTCAGAGCACAGGCAATGGCCTAGCAGGGCTTTGTAAAACACCTTACAGAATAAAATGCAGGATACTACATATCCCCTTTCGCTCTAACAGAGCATAAAACCAATATGTGAATAACAAATAGCGAGAGAGAACCAAGGAAGAGAAAACAAGAAAGAATAGCAGAGTAAAGGAAAGGAGTAAGCAAAGCAGCGCAAAGAGACAGGTGGAAGGAAACGAGGAGGAAGAAGAAGAAGAGGAAGTGAAGCGTTAAACGGACACCAGTAGAGATAACCCAAACTCACAGACATAGAAAAGTTGAGAGGAAAAAAACAAGTAACCAGAGGATGGAAACAACAAGGGGAAGAAGGACACTGACGCACCAAAGACTAACCCCCAAACGCACCCACTGGCCAAGCAGGCAGGAAGGGAAGGAAGATTCAGAACACTTTGCTGCTGATACCTTGCACAACCACACTGCCTTGCACATTGCTGGAGATTAGCTCCTTTTTAATTGTATTTTAATCGTATTTTTGCGAGCTAGGAATTTTTTGAATTACTGTTCTTAAATTATATATGTGCTCTTAATTTTGATTGTGTGACCCCTCGCCCCCCCCAGCCTTGCACTATTTGCACTTTCGGACTGTAAGGAAGCATTTCTCACCACTTTGGTGATCCCCTCGCCGCCCGGCCGCCATTTTGGGTGGAGACGCTGACACCACGCTCTGTGGGTTAGCGGTCTAGTCTTTGCTGGTGCCCTCAGGCAAAGACTATTTAGGTAGCCTCTCGGCCAACTCGCCGGTTAGATTCAGAACACTTTGCTGCTGATACCTTGCACAACCACACTGCCTTGGACATTGCTGGAGATTAGCTCCTTTTTAATTGTATTTTAATCGTATTTTTGCCAGCTAGGAATTTTGTGAATTACTGTTCTAAAATTATATATGTGCTCTTAATTTTGATTGTGTGACCCCTCGCCCCCCCCCAGCCTCGCACTATTTGCACTTTCGGACTGTAAGGAAGCATTTCTCACCACTTTGGTGATCCCCTCGCCGCCCGGCCGCCATTTTCGGTGGAGACGCTGACACCATGCTCTGTGGGTTAGCGGTCTAGTCTTTGCAAGTGCCCGCAGCCACATACTACTTAAGTTCATCACTATGCAAGTGCGCAGCGATCGCGCGCAGCGACGCGCTGGAGGCGCGCCAGAGGAAAGCCCGTCTGTACCCGTCCGGGCCAGGACGGGCCTAGGGGCCAGACATTCTGCCCAAATACACACATATTCGCATGAAACCCTCCGGGCATTACAAACTGACATCATTCGTCTTGATGAGGTAACGCGGGCTGTTTTACTGTCTAATGCTCTGTTGCGAAATAAAATTGCTAGCTCCCGGTCTAACCCCTCCTCCTATTCCTGTCAGGCACATGGTCTGAATATCGCCACTTTAAACACACGCTCATTGCAAAAACATTACCTAGATGTCTTTTCCTTATTAGTGGATGGTGAAATTGACATTCTCGCCCTCTCAGAGACTTGGCTTGGCACAGCATCTATGCCAGACATTCTAGCTGCCCTACCTCGTGAGTACGATGCGGTATGGCATAATCGCCCAAATGACTGTAGGGGTGGGGGTGTGGCATTGCTATTTAAAAAGAGCCTGACAGTGAAACAGATCATAGCGGAAAACTGCGCCGGAGCAGAGTTGTTGGGGATTAAAATCTCACTTAAATCCTCCTGCTTTGTAATACTGGTAGCTTACCGTCCACCGCAGAGCTCACCGGATTTCAATGACAGTTTCTTTGAACTGCTGACGGATTTGGCCTCGCGTTACAAATCCCTGCTGGTGGTAGGGGATTTTAACTACCACTGGGACAAGCTACCTAGAGACCCCACCGAGTTGGAGTTTGAAGCTAATCTTTCAGCGCTAAACCTCCAACAGCTCGTGGTGGGCCACACCCATGTGAGGGGCCACACGCTAGACCTGGTATGGTCTTCTATGCCTAATACTGCAATTACCGAGGTCAGCCCCTGCATCTGGTCGGACCATTCTATGATCAGATGCTGGGTTCCGGGTGACCCCGTTTGGGCTGCATTTAATCAGGCACGGAGGAAAGTCCGGCTCTGGAATAAGGTTGAGGCTGACTCTTTAATAGCCGCCCTGTCCTCAGCCGCCCCTCCCACACTGAGTGGCATAAATTTAGATAAATATGCCACCCCGCTCATGTCCTGGCTGCTCGCCGCTCTTGATCAACTGGCTCCTGAGCAGATAGAGAGGACCAGATCCAAAGAGAAGGGAGCACCATAGTTCGACGCCTCACTGAAAGAGAAAAAGCAAGCTCTCCGGAAGGCTGAAAGAAGGTGGAGACTTAATTACGGTCAAACGGAGGCAGAAACTTTTAAAACTCTGCTGGCAAAATATAAGGCAGACGTTCTGGAGAGAAAGTCAGCTTTCTACGAGGGAAGACTTAGAGAAGCAACCAATTTACAGCGAGAAACCTTTGTGATCCTAAGAGAGCTCACGCAACAGAAAGGGATAATCTCTGTGAATGATCAGCCAGACTGTGACTCATTCCAAACTTTTTTCCTCCAGAAAGTACAGGATATCATCACTGATATCAACGCACGCTCAGTCACTCCCACTTTGTCCACGCTAGGGACTCAGGTGCCGTGCATCTTTCCTCCTATTGACGACACACGCCTTGAGGAACTTGTTGGACAGACTAAATCTGGTTCCACTATAGACCCATGCCCTCCAAGAATTTTTAAAATGGCATTGCCAGGCATCCAGCCCCAGGTGTTGAGTTTACTTAATAACTCACTGGAAACAGGGTATCTTCCTGTCCAGTTGAAGGAAGCTAGGGTCTCCCCACTATTAAAAAAAGTTGGCACTGACCCGAAGGCCTTGAAAAATTATAGGCCCATCTCGCAGCTTCCTTTCCTGAGTAAGCTCTTGGAGAAGCACGTCCTAGGCACTTTGGCCGGCTATCTGGAGGAACACCATCTCCTTCATGCCAGGCAAGCAGGGTTCCGATCCCAACACAGTACGGAACTAGTAATGGCCGCGGTCACCGACGAACTGAGAGTCAGGGCAGACAATAAACAGCTGTGCGCCCTGATTCTCCTAGATCTGTCGGCGGCTTTCGACACGGTCAGCCACACCATCCTGCTGGACCGTATCGGGAACCTGGGGATCACAGGCCAAGTGCTAAAGTGGCTGGAGTCTTTTCTATCAGGTCGTACTCAAAGGGTACAGCTGGGTGATCAGCTATCGGGGATTAGTGATGTAACATGGGGTGTGCCCCAGGGGTCAGCGTTATCCCCCCTGCTTTTCAATATCTACCTGCAGCCGCTGGTTGAGGAGCTTATGAGCCGGAACTGCAAAGTTTTTAACTAAGCAGATGATACCCAGCTACTGGTTCAGCTGGAAGACACCATTGAAGCCCAGGAATCAGTGAGGAATCTGCTTAGCTTCACGGTCAACTGGATGACCAACAATCTGTTGAAAGTGAATGCCGAAAAAACAGAGGTGCTGGTCCTCAGTAACCTAGGGAACCCCTGGAGTGACCTATACTGGCCCCCAGAGCTAGGTTCCACTCCCCCTCCTGGTAGGGTGGTAAAAAGTCTGGGTCTGAGGATTGATGCAGACCTCTTGATGGCTCCCCAAGTCGCAGCCGTGGTTGGTTCTTGCACGGGTGTACTGAGGCAATTGCGGAAATTGGTACCCATCTTATCAGCCTCTACCCTGCAATCGATTGTATCTGCCACAGTCATTTCAAGACTTGATTATGGCAATGCACTATACCTCGGCTTGCCACAGAAGCTATTGAGGAAGCTGCAGGTAGTACAGAACGATGCCGCAAGGCTGATCCACTCCCTGCCTAGAAACTCTCACGCCACCCCCCTGCTCCAAAAGTTGCACTGGCTACCGGTCATGTATAGAGTACAATTCAAATGTCTCTGTGTGGCCCACAAGGCTCTCTTTGGTAAAGCACCAGAGTACATAAAACAACGTCTCATGAGATACGTTCCCGGTAGACCTCTGCGCTCAGGGAAGACCTCTAATCTGATTCAACCCAGATTCAAGCTAAAAACCAGAGGAGGCAGAGCCCTGTCTGTTCTTCTCCCACAGTTGTGGAATGCACTTCCGACTACTTTGAAGGAAGAATCTCAGTTACTGCCCTTCAGAAAGAAATTAAAAACCCATCTATTTAAAAGGGCGATGACTCCAGCATAGTCGATGGGTAGCCTGAGGGACTTGGGTTAACAGTGTGTTGTGTTTTTCTGTTTCTAAGCGCTTAGAGACCGGCGGTGATAGGCGCTATACAAATAAGCAATAACATAACATAACATAACAGAACAAGGCACGACGCACAACGAACACCAGTCTACACACAGACACAGGAAAGAGGGAGTAACAGATTTCCTCCTGAACAGGGAAGGAAAAGAATGAAAAATGCAAATGAGGGAAGGCTGGAGACAAAAGACAACAAGCAGAGTAGATCCAGAAACCAAGGATGACAATAAAATTGACACCACGGGGAAAAGGAAAACAGAGACGAGGCAAAGTAAATACATACAGTATAACTAATACTTCCCTCCTATTTTCAATAATCAATAACAATACAATGTAAGTGTAACATTGCGTTATAAAAAACAGCAAAATTTAAAGAATGTAAATAGACAATATCAGCCAAAGGGACAAACTCATGAGCATCCTCTACTCTTATGCAAGAATGTGAGGAGCACTTTAAATTCGACTGTAACCCATAAGACGCCGTGTGTAGGGAGACTGAGTAAATGTAAATGGGTGTAAGGCCCATGAAATTGTGCCCTGTGTAAGAGTACTATGTAATGTAAAATGGGACTGTGACCCATTAGACGCCCTGTGTGAGGGTGAAAATGTAAATGGGACTGTGACCCATTAGAAACCCTGTGTGATGGTGACAATGTCAAAGAAAATGGGACAGTAACCCATAAGACGGAGCAATGTGTGAGGGACTATGTAATTGCAAAATGGGAATGAAACATACGGCAGGAAATAACGGGTAAGGAGCACTGAAAGGAAGCTTGACTGCCTGCTCACGCCAATTATGTTCAACAAGAAGAGGGACTGGGGGCCAGTTTAACGAGGTCCAGTGTACATAGCCCAGGAAGCTGTACTTGCAAAAGGTGGTGCACAGTTCCTCTGTGATAAGTTAAAAGAAGTAGTGGGGACCCTATGGTAAGGTCAAGGATGAACCACCAATGTATGCAAGAAGGAGCGGGAATTCTCCTTTTGGAACTAGGGCTCACACCCAGCAAGCTAGATGTCATGCTTCATCATTTGAGCCTGCCCCTCATCAGGTCGGCGCTGCAATACCTGACGGGCACCCGGAACCGGGGCTCTTTATCGGGGATCTTTTGTTCCTGCCGGTGGGTGCAGTGGGGGTGAGAGGCCAAGTGTGTGTAGATGTAGTGAAAAGGTGAGTTTAAAATAGGTCGGTCAGTCCTATTCAAACTTTATTCTGTAGGTAAACTGCCTAGTTAAAAGATGGAGAGGGGCCTAACCTAGTCGTGAGGTGTCTAGTTGTATGGGCCCTGCTCTCAAAGGATCGACACGTTTTGTGTCTCTGGAGTCATTAAAGTACAGGACACTTCTTCAGGATCATTGTCGTACTATCTACATCAGAAGGTAAGTGAAAAACTACATACCCCAAGTATTCATAGTAGACCTGGATTAGGGTAAAAACAAACAATAAAGTGTGTTACAATCTCGTAAAACCACCTGTGGGATGATTGACTAGTCATATCTGATGGAGCTTTACTGTTATCATTTTAAATTTAAAAAAATCCAATAAATTCCCTTAATGCATAAACCAAGGATCGTGGTGGGTTCCAAGAACAATGTGCAGTAAATAATCCATAAATATAACACAATCATGGGTAGAAACATATAGATTGTGTAGAACCAAAATAAGATTTTTTATTCAGGACAGATGCAAACAAGGTAGGACTCACCTGAGTTGAATGCTCATTGGCATGCAACAGTGGTCGGCGGTTGAGACAGCCCTAGGGGGATGTATGACATTACAACGCCTGCTTTTACCACGCATGCCTTTACATCGCAGTTATTAAAACGCATGCTGTTACAACACATAGCGCTAAGGGGTGCTGGATAGTGAACAGTTTAATTTACTATTCCAACTCCAGTCTCCGTGGATAGTAGGGAAGGTGTTGGATAGTAAATTAAATCTATTCCCTATCCTAGAGCGCCCCCCAGCGCAATGTGTTGTAATGACATGAGTTGTAATAGTTGCGTCGTAAAGGCACTGCGTGGTAAAAGTTGCGTTGTAAAGGATGTTCCCCGCCCTAGGGGCACGAGATTGGCTTTCACCCACCCCCATTTCATTCATAGTGGCATGCGCTACCCTGGCTCTGACTGAGAACTTCTTAGAATTCAAACAACAGCTGTTCCACCAAAGCCAGGGTACCTCCATGGGAAGCACATTTGCTCCTAGTCTAGCCTGCATCTACATGTCAGCATTTGAACAAACCAATATCTTCAGTGATACCAATCCCTATCACAATAACTTGAAACTGTGGAAATGGTTCATTGATGATATTCTGATTTTTTGGCATGGAACAAAGAACAAATGTAAAGAGTTTGCGAGGTGGATTAACGGACTCAATGAATATCTCGGGTTCACCCACACTATTTCTGCCACTTGAATCCCGTTCCTTGACATAAATATAACCTTAATGTCAGGGAACCTTACAACCTCTTTATACAAGAAACCGACCCACCGGAATAGCTTACTTCTATACACAAGCCATCACCCCAAAACCTTGAGGGACAATCTTCCGGTCGGTCAATTCCTACGCATTAGACGTAATTGTACTACAATCGACGACTACCAAACAGAGGCAAAAGTCTTAGCACCTAGCCTTAGGGTCAGAGGATACCCTGACCGACAAGTCAGTGAGTCTATGTAGAGGCCAAGGAACAACCCTAGGGAGGTGCTGTTAGAAACACGCACAAACCGCCCTACTGATAATCTCACATGTGTGACATCCTTCACCCCAGATTCTGCTAGGATCAAGAAGATAATCCTCAAACACTGGGAGATTCTCAATACTGGAGATCTACAACTCCAAAAACCCAGATTTGCATACAAGAGGACATGCAACCTTAAGGATTCTCTGGTACACACCCGACCACGCAAAAATACTACTGACAGCCAGAGAACATTGTGGGGTTTGCCACCAGTCACTGGTCACTACCCTTGCGGGACATGCGTCATATGCCCCCTTACCACAGCAACCAAAGAACTGTCACTTCAACCTAATTTCAAATGGACACTCAAAAGACACACAAATTGCAATACTAAGCAATGCATCTACATGCTTAGGTGTCCATGCGGCCTGAAGTATGTAGGCACGACAATGCGCCCTGTGAAAGTGCGAATCATTGAACACAGAAGCAACATCCGTGTAACAAAGTTACAACAAAAATGTACACCCATTACAAAGACAGACCACATACTTCGGGTGATCTAACATGGGCTATACTGGAAGCTCTTCCAGCTATTACCAAAACTGCTCTGTTCAAGATTGAACAGAGATGGATACACAGATTATCCACCCATGTTAGGGGCCTGAATGACGACATCCCCTGGGGATCATTAAATTGAATGAGACAGTTCCGCTGTGTTGGTATCCTCCCCTCACTCTAGACCTTACCATCTGAGGTCTCACTAGTACCACACTATAGATGTCACTACTTCTGCCTTACAACCATAAGTGAAGTATTCCTACATTGTGCAGTAACCCTATGCTTGACACCTACTTTTGGGCTCTTATACCACCACCACTACTGACTCCATCAGCCTTAGGAGCTACATCAATACCACCCAACCATACAATCCCCAGTAGGGGCGCACTATGGACTGCACCTGATCCGAGTGCTACTGGATGAGATATCGTATATATTCTTCACACACTTGGCCTCTCAACCCACTGCACCCACCGGCAGGAACAAAAGATCCCAGATAAAGAGCCCGATTCCTGGTGCCCGTCAGGTATTGCAGCGCCGACCTGATGAGGGGCAGGCTCAAATGATGAAGCATGACACCTAGCTTGCTGGGTGTGAGAGAGTCCTAGTTCCAAACGGAGAATTCCCCCTCCTTCTTGCATACATTGGTGGTTCATCCGTGACCTTACCATAGGGTCCCCACCCGGGTGGCTCACAGTGCGCCCATGCACCAACAGAACAGAATAAATCCAGCAGTGTCGAAAGCTTTGAGAACGTGAGGGAGAGACGTAGGCAAAGACACACGAAGGTGAGTGTGCACACACGCATATTTTCAAAATATCCAGTTCTGGTTGAACTGCTGTTGTTGCCACCAAGTTCAATCACCAAGAAAATCACGTTCCTGTAAATGTAGTAACATGGTAAAAACAAAATCATCCCACGACTCAAAAATGTGATGTGCAAAGGTTGCACAAGCGTGAGTGTGTTGAGTGTGAACTGCGATTGCATGTCACACAAAACTAGACATAAAATTACAGCTGTGCCCCACAAAAAAAAAACATAGACTCACCTCTTAGAAAATGAAGGTGATTAAGGGGTCGATGTGTGCAAACAGTGTACACAGTTGTGACAAGATAAAACTGTCCCAAAAAGTTCCCTTTTTTGAAGATGCTTAAAATTGAAAAGAATGTAGATCGATGTTGTAAACCTCTGTGCTGAAACAAGAATTCAGGCAGTCTCTAATTACCTCGGTTGAGGAAACCACATAAGCACAGGCTGTAGCTCTGTAGATACAGCAGGAACTCGTTTGTGCTGCATGCGAAACAGACGCTGTAGCTGCATGAGAAACAGACACTGTAGGGATAAAAACAGCAGGCAGAGACTAGAACATCGTAGAGACTGAACAGTATAAGAAACCGGCACTTTGGCATAGAGGGCTCTGATCTACTACATATCTACTTGATGTCCTGTACTTTACTACCTGTTATCATTATGAATAAAACATCCTGAATTACATCTTTCCTGCGTGGACCTTCCTCACTACATATTTTGGCGACGAGGATGGGATGAAGGATGGTTGAAGTGGCGCTCTACTGCGCGCTTTGATTTGAGGTGAGATGAGCGCACATGTAAACTGCCACAGTTTGTCAGTTAAACAGTAAAAGACTCCATGACTGAGGTGATTTTCCATTGTCGAAGCAGCTGCTATTCACTAGAGCCAATTACTGCCTTACACTTAATCTCTTTAGCACACACACAGCTCTTTGAAATACAAATGAAGTTTGACTTCAATGTCATTTACTGCCTCGCGCTAGTTTGAATATATACGCAGGACTGAGTTGATCAACATGGAATTGATTTAACATGAGTACGGCAAAGTATGCTCAATAACAAACAGCTTCTCTGTGCCAAAATGTCAACTTTCTCTGTAATAAAATGTTCCACAATCTTTCCTGGTAAAGGAAAAATGCAGCAGAGAAAATCCTGGTCTAGACAAGATTCAGCTTTCTCTTCAAAAGGCACATCAAAGGAAAATATACAAGCCTGTTTCTCCTTCCGATGGAAATGTCATCTTGACAAGGATGTCTTTCAATCTGTTCGTTTTTTTTTATGAAAGCAGTGCTTCTTACTGCGTGGATTCTAGGTTGTGGCTAGATTGTTTAAATTAGATTCTCACGAACCACTCTTTGAACACCATAAAAAACAGTAGTAGGCATTCCTTTATAGTGAAACACATATGAAAAGTGTTTAATAAGTCAGTTGCCTCCAACGTTGTCCCTCGCAGATTTAAAGGAGAAAAGCCTCTCGACTATATCAGGAACACTGTAGATGAAGGCACAATGTATGTGGCAAAGGCTGTAGCCTTTACGCAGTAGTTGTGTGCTTGCAAAGGAAAAACATTTGTCTTATATTTCTATACTGTAATGTTGAGACTGATTTTCATCAATTTAGGAATTTACAGCCTGCCACCATTGAAAATGTGCAGATACTTGGGCATTTCAAGTGCATGCAGTTAATACCTCTGAGAAGTAGAGAATATTGACTCGGTCTACTCAGTCTTGAGTGTGAGGCTCATTGTGACTGGTCTTTCAGCTGAAGTTGCTTTAGACGTAACTTCTTTATTGAGAAATCATAGTGTTTTTTCATCATATGCCAAGTAATGTTCCTGTATTGTTTCTTTGCCTTCCCAGTGAGTCTGATATACAATATTTTAGTTTCATACATTGCCTTCTAATCTCATTTTTAGTAAGTCTCTGGAATCGGTTTCTAAATTGTTTGGATTACAAATGAAAAGCTAACCTGCCTTCTACCATCACAAACCAATCCCTATGCCAGAGGTCTTCAAACTTTTGTAGGTTGAGCCCCCCCAGCTGAAATGTTTTAGATGCTGGCCCCCCCCATCACCGGACGGAAATTTCTGGAATCTGGTACACTACATAATCGACCGCCACAGGCATATCACAGGCCATATCCGGCAAATAATGTTCAACACTATAAGAGTGTTAAGTAAATTGCAGGTTTGTGAGTGGGTGTGGTGAAATGACAGTGGTTTATTACACAGCTCAAAACACAATTTTCCATGATAAATTGTGTGCAAATTGTTTTTACTAGGATGCTTTGTTTTACACATGACATAGATTAATAATAACACCACTGAAATAAATGTGACAGGTGTGCCGTTTTTTAGCCACATAGACTATCAATCTGTTGATGGATTTTTGCTACTGCCATCCTCAGGTTGCGCTCCACATCCAGTCTTGAACAACACTTAGGGCTAGATGTAGGTAATAGCAAATTACCGAATGGTAAATATCGAATTTTACCGATTCGGTTTTTTCTAATCGATAATTGCTATGTAGGAAAAAAAAATCGGTAAAAATACCGAATCGGTAAGATTCGGTAATTACCGATTCGGTAATTACTGAATCAGTATTTGCCATTGATTCCTATGGGCCTTGAAGCCCATAGGATTCAATAGCAAATACCGAAAATTACCGATTTTACAAGGGGGACAGGATGTCACTTTGACACCCTGTTGCACCCCTGTTTCTGGCTTGTGTGCCTTGTGACACACATACATGCCCTTAGGGCATGTATGTGTGCCACATGGCACAGGTGTACATGCACAGATGTGCATGTACACAGAAATTCATAATTTACCACCCAATAGCATTGGGTGGTAAATAACGAATTTCTAAGGGCCTGTGGCACTGTAAACTGTGCCACCTACATATTGAATTACAGAATCGGTAAATTTACCGATTCGGTAAATATACCGATTCTGTAATTTTCTAGCCCCTCTACAATACAATACCGAAATACCGGTCGGTAACGGCCGAAATCGGCCGTTACTGACCGGTATTTGGGCTCCTACATCTGGCCCTTAGTCTTTAGTACCGCAAATGCTGAAAACCCAATCTCACACAAATAGGACAAACTGAAAGGCAAGAGAGTTTTGAAAGCAGTTTCTCTTAAAGCTCAATATTCTGCAGACATTTTCAGCCAAAACATTGACTGTAAGGGAGACAGTGTTATCAGATTTTTCGAGCACTCCCTAGCTCAGAGTTGGTTCACAAAAAACAATTATTCTCTAGAAACCATTAACAAACGTTTAAGGCAGCATTATAATGGGATAATTGCTCACCAACCAGTTATGGATCCGAAGACAAAAGTGAAAGTCCACAGAGAGGGCGCTGAACGAACACCTAATTGAGAATTCCTTAGTGGTACTATAAGTTGCTTGCCTGAAGCAGTGGGGGTTTAGGACACATTGGGCTTATGTTTAAAAAAATAGAACTGATAATAGTTGAATGATGTTGCCTATTTTACTTCAGAGCAATGTTGTCTGACAGACTTTGTGGTGGCAGGGACATGTTAAGGATTTTGGGTACCCTGGGCAAATACTATTTTGGGGGCCCCTGTTCAGAAGAGCTTTGAGATTAAATGATTCACTTTCAGCTCTGCCCTACCCTCTTTAGCCAGGCTACTAACGGTGCACAGGCGCTATGGTCGAAATTCTAAAAGTGTTCACATCTAATATTCAGAGATAGTGATGTGTGTTTTCACTGTTGTAACAAAGCAGCAGCCCACAAATTTTACAGCGAATAATATCTGTGATATACTCCAATTTCTCATATGTGAGGACCCGTTTTGATTTAAAATAAACTTTTTTATGGTTGTTGCATAAAACAAAAACATTTCTCTGTACATAGTAATAGAACTCTCTCATAAATCACATTAAAAAGAAATTAAACAAAACGGTATTTACAAGAATCTGTTTAGGAATTATTCCAAGCCATCAGGGCAAAAACAGAGCTGCCTCTCTCAAGAAGCCCCGGAAAGGCTGCATTGCAGTGCATGTAAATGTGTCCTTTTGTAATTTAGGAAGAAAACCTTGATGGGCACGACATGCCCATACATGTGTACAGGGGCGAAACTAGACCCAAACTTCGGGTGGGGGCGAACACTCCTAACCAGGGATGGCCCTAGCACTGGTCGCACACAGTGGGACGGTCTGTTTTGGCGCCCCCTCCCCCATTTCCTCCTCCCTCATGAATTTCCTCACTACCACTCACCAACAATGCACCTCATCTCTCTACAGCACCTTTCTGGCAAACATTTCTTTTTTTATAGCACTACTCATTGTTTACTTACACTCAGTTCTTTGATCTGCATGGTACACATTCTTTGTAGCAGGCACATTAACCCTCTGCGCTGTGTGGGTGGTGGCAGGAGTACCATGTGAGTGCGTGGTGAGCCATGCAACAGTGTGAGAGTAGGGTAAGAGGAGTGCCTGCAGGGTGAGTGAGGTGACATATGAATTTGGGTGCAGATGTAAGTGCAGAGTGGGACGAATGAATGTATGGTTAGTGATGGTCTTATTTGAGTGAGATTGCAGATTGGGCAGTGGGAGGGACAGGTGAGTGAAGTGTCACATGAGTGCAGGGTGAGTAGTGTGCTTGTGTGACTGCAGGGTGAGGTACAGGGTGAACAGCGCAAGTGCATTGTGAGTGCAGAGTGATCACTGTGAGTACAGGGTAAGCGGGTGAATGGTGTGAGTGCGTCGGGATGAGTGTGAAGGAATTGCAATCGATGTGAGTTCAGGGTGATCATGAAAGTGAAGGGCGAGAATGAGGAGCAAGTTGTCTGAATGCATGGTGCATTCCCAGACACTTGCAGTAACTCAGCGTGCTTTTGTGAGCAGTGCAGGGTTTCAGATATGTTAAACTATTTCTATTATGGCATTAACCAGGGATCAGGGTGGAGGAAATAAATGTGCTGATCTTACAACAAACTTCCAGTTTTATGATTAGCGTTGCCAGGTCCTTATTTTGAGGTCCCAGGAAGCACAAAAATAAACTAATAAACAGTCGCTCTACTGTCAGGACTTGTGTGTGCATACCTTGAACAGCAAATATAAATAGAAGCACTGTTAAGAGTGTTCTAGGGCTGTTTGAATGATCCATGACTAATAATAAAATGGAACAAAGACAGAAAAGTCACATTACTAATGAATACATACTTGTTTATAAGCATATTTAGTGTCAGGACAATGAAGTTGCAGGCTGTTTAAACAACACATGGCTGACTGGCATTTTTCTTTTGCAACTTGAAGCCCTGTGTGAATTTAAAAGAAACTTTGTCTCCTTTTGCTAAGATTTAACCCTCCCAGGACAGGGTTAAACTTGTAGAGTTGAAATGCTTCCACTGCAGTGGGAGGCAGGATGTGTGTTTTCTCTTCTAAAACTGAAAGCCAGAAACAGATAGACGGTAATTTCAGCTGCACTGGGAGGCAAGGACTCTCCTGTGCTATGAAATTAAATGTGAAGGAACAGGAATGTCTGTTTCCTTGCTTTCATTTTTAGCAGGAGACTCCCTGCCTCCTACTGCAGCTGAAGCACTCCAGCTCTAAGAATTAACCCTCTCCTGGGGCAGTTAACTCAGCTCTTTACATCACAAAAGCACGGGCACCTCGTGCCTTTTCTATTTCCCTCCCCCCTCCTTCCCCTCTCCAATCCTCTATTACCGGAGCTCTGGGTAAAGGCTTGGACGCCAGACAGTTAAGAATCAAAGGGAAGATCTTGGTGTGAAATGCTCGCCCCCCCCCTGAGATGGTGTCGCGCCCCCAGGGGGTCGCGCCCCACAGATTGAAGAACTCTGCCCTATGCCCTTGTAGTAGCATATATAATTGTCTTTTTAAAGGGTTACCTGTGTGCTAGCAGACCAGTTCGGTCCGTACTGTGTTTTGGGCTCTTTGGTGCCGGATATGAATTAACTGAGTTCCCTAAATGTCAAATGGTTTTCCTGAGGATTCCAATCTGAGAAATGTTGATGCATCTATTGCCGCCTTAAGGTTCAATCCAGAGCTCACTGCAGGGAAGCTAAATATCTCCCACATGATTCTTCTGAAAACTTTACCTGAATTGATACTCTACACACATTTGAGTTCACTGAAAGAAGTCTCCATCTGAGTAGTTGTGCGTCCTTTTCTTTGCATTGCAGCATTCATGTTTTTTTGGTGGATGTTTACAAATTGGAACACTGAACCAGAAGAACTGGTGCATTTCAAGTGAATAACTTGCTCTACTTATCCACTTGATTCTCGAGTGGAAACAAAGTTTAACAATCACATCTTACTTTATTAAGGTGGATGTGGGTTAAACATTCATATACAACATTACTATTGTATATGAATATGCACAAATACAAGCCAGTACCCCAGCACAATCCAGGGCCAGGGATACAAACCTTACATTTTGTATAGTGTTCATGTGCATCATGCTTGTGTGTTTATTTATTTTTAGAATCTGATGTCTTATTTTTGACCTTATCATATGATGAAACACTTCAGGTGTTCTTGGGGAGCCTTCACAAGCCGTGAGATTTTTCCCCATACCTAGTCTTTCAGTCACTGACACCGGGGTGGCAGTCAGAATGCAACATCATATTCATTTGGCTATGATACATGCTCTTAAACTTAGTTAATTGGTAGTCTTGTGCACAAGGTGTGAAAAATCATGTTTGAATCAGAGTGACTGAGATGTCTACCCAAAAATGTAGTAAATCTAAAAGCTCACGTACTAAACTATGGCAGGAGTCACATCCAGCCCTAAGATTAGTTTAAATACCAAAAAAGCAAGTTCATACTGTTGTCTGTATCCAGTTTAACAAGGCTCCATGGGTGTCTGTCTGCTGGTTGGGAATTATGGCGTACTAGAAAATTAGTTGAGGACAGAAGTGGTTCAAAGTTATTTTAGCTGTGAGTGCAAGTTGCATTACATACTCAACATCGGGGGCCTTTATCTCCGAACTGTCAAGTTGCAATAACTCCAACAGGACCCCGATTTACCCACTTTGACCCACAGACTTGACCTGTGAGTCTGGGAATTGGAACAGTTGGCATTTATAACTTTATAAATTGACGTTTCCAGAACACTTAAGACTTGGTGAACCATTCAAACTGTTCTGGAATAATGGCAAGTTTACTGTGAGCTAACTGAATGCTACATTGTGGTCATTGTGGGGCTGGATCTTGGCAAATATAGGCTCTTTTGGATGTACAGGACAGATTGCAGAAATTGAATTTTTTGTTTTTGCACAACCTCTGGGTCTCGGTTACTTCTCAGTAGTTTTGGCTAAGCTCAGTTGAAAGGTCCTTTTGCCTCTTGGGTGGCTGACGTCCTTGATATAGTTTCCACACAGGCTTTAGTTAGCATGGGTTTGCCCTTAGTTAGGAACCTAGAGCCACATTGCCTTCGTCTAGAGTTGAAGCCTGGTCTTAGGACTGCAAGGAAGAATATGCCACCAGCACGTTTATGCTAAAAGCAAAAAAAATTATTCAGGCTTGTGTGCATAGTATTTTCTAAAGTTGAACATTTTGCAATTCGCTTTCTTGAAAGCCCCAGTGTTTATCCTACGTTGAAACATTGGTGATTCACACATTTAGACAAAGTAGTAGCATTCTTAAAAAAAAAAAAACTTTTCTCACGACATTAAAGAATTCAGTCCCTGAGTTATTATTATCTCTTGGGCTTTTGGGTTTGGAAATGGTGGATAGGGTGAGTCTTTAGGTTGATCGTGTATGCAGAAACAATTCCCAACAGGTATCACGTAGAGACAGTTTTAGTTTTGTATGCCGTAGGCATTACAGAGAAACAGAAAAACAAGGAGTCAATTAAGTTTGAAAAAGTGGTATTATTCACCAAGTAGCAGCAGGGGAAAAGTTTTTCTTATGAAAATACAGTTTAAACAGCACTGTAGAGATCAGATCTTATGACAACCCAGTGGCACTTGGTGCAAGGTGCTATATACAATTGGTGAAGTGCAGGTGCAAGTGCTTTTAAAAACAGCATTGGTGACGCATTACTGACAATATATACATCAATTCCAGGCTCCGGAAAACAAGTTACAATCACTTGGAAAAACAATTATTCCTATGGGAGCTTGAAAAGTGGTAAGCGACAATTGATTCAGGCTGTAAGGTCGACGGCGTTTCGATCCCCTTTAGTCGGGATCGTCATCAGGACGGAGTTGTCGATGAGTACAGTGGTAGCTGCCAGGCAGCGAAGCGCAGCTGGCTATGTACCGAGACAGCGTGGGTAGGTCGAGTGCTGGTTGTAGTGTTTCAATCCGGTGGCACGCAGGGATTAGGCAGCGTCTGAGTAAATCAGAGTGTCAGAAGGCGAAGGCTCATCTGGCGTTGTGGTGTTGAAAATTAGTACGTTCTGGTGAACATTATCTGCGCCATCTTGCCTCTTCCCCTGATGCCACACTTTTGTCGTGCGCGCCCGCCATTTTAAGATGCCCCGATCAGAACGAACCCTTTTGCATGCCGCTGGCCCCTGACATAGCCCTTTGCCTTCGCTAAGCCTGCACGCTGACCACCCCCTGCTTGCACCTGCCTTGAGTCATAAACCCCTCTTCGGCGCTGCTCTGCCCCAGGCCCTCATCCTGTTCCCAGCGCGACACCTCCCTGCTTTCCTTTCATGATCTCCGGCCCTTAGATGCAAACCCCCTTTTTCCCCGTGTGCCCGTTTTGTCTTCCCCGTTCCCAGGCCGACACCCAGCTCTGCCGATACCATCTTTGCCCCTCCCCGTACAATAGAAAGCTTCCCCCATCAAAGAATCCCCGGGTTGATCAAAGCCCCCCACCCCATGAGACCCGATCAAACCCCCCACATTCCGTGAATCGGCGGATTATCCAGCTGCGCGATGCTCATCACCTGTTGTGACTAGGGTGGGGACTTCAACTGTAAATGTGTGTGGGAACGGGCCCAAAGGGGAGTTCCGAGAATGTCTTTTCCGTACATCAAAGCTTTAACATGTATGTGTAATCTACAATAAAGTCATAAATGTGTGTATAAGAGGCCAGGCCTCAGGAATACAGTTAGAGCACCTCAGAACGATACCTTCTGTCCGTTTCGTTGTGTTCTCCTCCGGAGAGAATAAAAAAACCTTGTTTCCTGCTTTCCAGTCTCCAGCGCCTGCCTCTTCATTGATTTAAATAACTAGAGGGTCACAGAGGCAATACCGCCGGGCAAATATCGATTGTCCCCGACCCGATTGAACTTTTTACAATTGGCGTCCCAAGCGTGGGGCCCATCAGCGACTCGTGGATCCAGTGGGAGAGGTCCCGACGACAGAGTGAACGACTGCAACGATCGGGAGAGCTCTTGCCCAATAGACCCTCGTCTGGCAGCCGATCATCCGAACTTCACTAGTTCCGAACAGACCTCTCTCGAGTGATCTACGGTCCTGACTGGGAACCATCAGGAGTGCCGTGAGAAATACGAGAAAAAGAGGACGATCGGGCGCTGGATTCGGAAGACAAGAAACTGTCCACATGGTCCGGGTAAGGTCGTGTTGCCACGACAAGTTGCGAAAAAATTTGTTTGATTGCTTGATTGTCCAAAAATACTAGTATTGCTCGTTTTATTTTTATTTTTTTTATTTGGAGATTCACTGTCTGCAAACAGAGAAACAACAGGCTCTCTCTCTTTGCAAGCAGTGGAGGATAGGTAGGGTAGCAGCCGTGCTTGTTTTCTTTCTCCCCCACTCAATAATTGCTTGAAACTGAACTGTTGTTCGCAAAAATATTGTTTCCTGGAGATTCCCTGTCTGCAAACAGGGAAGTGACCACCCTTTTTGCAGATAGTGAAAAGGGTAGGTAACGCAGATCTTTGCGGTCCTACTCATTCTCCCCATTGTTATTTATTGGTCTTTTGGTTTTTTGATCCATGAGGTATTCACTACCTGCAAACAACGTAGAATAGAAATATTCTGTCTAGTCTTTGCACCTAGTGATAAGATAGGCAGTGCTGACTTTTTTAGTCCCTCGTTACGAGCCGTCATGTCTGTCTTCTCCCCACTGATAAATAGCCTGTTTAGCCCGGACCGGGTGTTAGAGGTGGACCATATAGCTCCACTAGAAGGCACCCCTAATAAGGACATGTTCATAAACTATGGGTTAGTCACCATAGCTTATAATAAATTATGGCACAGGTATACCGAAGAGAGTCAAGACAAACAGTGGCCACTGGCAGGATCCTTTGACCTTGATAAAATAGAAACGTTAGAAATAGCCCTTCGAAATAATAAGACAACGCCAATTATGCTCAACAGTCTCGGTATGTGGCGCAGAGAGGCTACGAAACGACAGAGAAAAGACGAGGACAAACCAAGTAGAGAAATATACCGACAGGACAACCCCAGGACACCGCTACCCACAACTTATCCCCCGACACTATGCAAAGGACGACCAGACTTAGGGTCAAACCAATGCGCTTTTTGTAGGTATGTCGGACACTGGAAAGCCCAATGCCCGACTCTACTGAGCGTGAGTAAAGGCAAAGGGCCGACAGGAACGACAAACCGGCAGTACGAGAAAAAGCGCGAGACAAAGAAGAACCCGACTTACATAGACAGACCAGACAGAACTACCACGTTTGATTATGCCCGATGGCACAGATTTCGCCAGGAAAATCTCAGCGGCATGCTCAAGTTCTCCTAGGTCGGGCAATGTCAAGACGGGAACCCAGCCTCGTTTAAAATTCACAGACGGAAAGAGATAATTATGACCAATAACTGTTTTTATATTTGTCTTGGGTCTTTGTATGTCGTACTTGTACTGTCCCCCGTCTGAGTTTGTGTGTATGTAATGTACAAATCTGCGTCATCCCTCTACACGTGTTTCCGTGTTACTCGACCTCTGTTAGCAGAAACTTAGCATAAAAGTAACCTGGAAAGAAAGAAATGGTAAAACAAAATCCGTAGACCATTAATGAACTTGAACTTTTAATTTAACACAACAAACAAGGAATAATAACGATAAACTGTAGAAAATGAAAGTCAAACAGAACATTCGCCCCCCCCCCCATTCTGGAACCTTCCAAAGTAGGGCAGGGTTACGGCTACGCCCAACCAACGGCAACCCATATAAGGCGAGCCCGGTCGCCAACTCTTGGTCAGGAAATCTTAACGTATGGGGGAGCCGGAGGAGAGGCAGGAGCCCGCAGCCTGGGCATTTGCAGGTAGTCCCGCCACATGTCTCCTTGGCCGGCCGCAACGGGCCTGGAAAGACTAAGGTAGTCCCGCCACATGTCAAGAGGAGAACGAGGCACCTCTTCCTTTTCTCTTCCGTCACAGCCGCAGCAGTCCTGGACGGCGGGATGTCCTGCACGTACCTCCACAACAATTTGTCCAAGTTGGGCTGGGAGGGAGAGGCGACGCGGACGAGCCTCTCCCACCTCCACCGATAGGAGGTTTCCCAGCCCCCGGCCCGACGCCGAACACCCCCAGTCAGGCGATGGTGCCAATACTTCCACAGCACCGAACGTACAATGGTGGCACCCCAGTACTTGCGCAGCACCGAACGTACAATGGTGGCACCCCAGTACTTGCGCAGCACCGAACGTACAATGGTGGCACTTGGGGAACACCGGATGTGGAGAGACCTTCATGCGGGGCGATGAAAAGGAGCGGCATGGAGTGCACCGGGAGAAGGAGACGATGTGAACGAGTCTCCCTCGCCCCCCCAGGTGGGGGCATCACAGCTGCACCCCAGCTGAACATCCCGCTTACACAAAACAGGGACCTCTTCCTTTCACTCCGAAGGATCTCTTCCACTCTTGCAAACTCGACGAGAGTGGCCCCTGTAGGGCCTCAAAATGGCGTCTGGATCCGCTGGAAGGCGGGCCCCGGCCACTAGAGTAACTTTGGCCAGCCATATAACTCGAACATTTGTCCCATGGAGCACGAGCCCCCATCTCCGACAGCATCTCCGCAGCCTTGAAGATCATACAAAGGTCCCCGGCGGAACCTTCGGCCTTTGCAGGTTTCCGGTAAGGGACGGCTGCCTTGATCGCCAACGAAACAAACATGACATTGCCACTCCTTCTGTTAGCATGAATTCTAGAACTGCCGAAAAGGACTCTGGTCCAAACTGCCAGTAATGAGAAACATTTCCCCTGACGCTGCTTCCGGACTGAGCCGGCCCCGCCCAAAATGGCGCCGGTATCAATCGGAACTTACGAACGCCTCGTGGTGTTCCTTCGCACTAATATAAACTTGATGTTCTGAGATTTTTTGTGATCCTTTGTACACTTGGCTAGAAAAGACAAGGAGAACTCACTCGACGAACAGTATGAAAGAATCCCCATTACAAATGTTGATTACAAATGTACACTGTATTATATTTTTATAACCGATGTAAACCTCATTTACGACGCACACGTACGGTATGCATATAGGAAATCTGATTACAACTATTGTGATTATGCTTCTGAATTATGAAATGAAATGCCCCCGAACCCCCAGCCAATTAATAGACGTTTTAGTTACTTACAAATGAACGAGTAAAACTTTCCGATGTTTTTATTGCTGCAAGCGAAACCCCCCACTGTATGCACTTTAGCCATTGCCACGACCGGCCAAATACGACCGCACCCTCATAATCCATATGCTGAAATGATTTTGCAAAATAAAGTCTTTGAAACTATGGACGGGTATTGCATGCTTTATTTTTAAAAAAATGTGGGATCGGTGGGAAAGTTTTTTTCTGTGCACCCTACTCTGCTCTCTCTTTAAGGTCAAAGGAAGATGGTTACCCAGCCCTGGAGGACGGATCGGATCAACAACACGACACTCCGCCTTCAAAGTACGCAACTGACCCATGAACTCTCGCGTAGAGGAAGACCTTGACTTCCAAGGATGGGTAAAACGAACGGTGTAAATGAGGGAATGTAAAAGGAGGGAGAAATAAAATAATGTAAATATTATAAAGTACCACGTTCCAAAGTATCAGGGGCCCAAGAACCGAAGAACCTTAGAACGCCACAGCGTTGAAAGAGGTTTAAGGACCCCGATAGTGAGATACATCCTTTTGACTAGATACCTCGCACTAGGCACCTCTGGTTCCCTTTTTACGTTTCCCCCGCACACGACCTATATGAACACACTACCCCCCCCTCGACTCCAGAAACCATATCCCCAGGGACCCTGCCCCGAGGAGGAAAGACGAGTAAGAGGTAAGTAAAGGACTTATGAATCCATGTATTTGAATGTGCGCGAATGCTGTCTCCCACCCCCCCCTTTTTTCCCTCCCTCTGCAGGTTACATCAGAGATTACAGCCGAGGTGTGGCGAAGATCCGAAACCTTGCCATGTCTAATGCACGAAACGGACTAGCGCCGCAAGGTGGCGTCTAAGCATGCCTGCAGACTACTCACGTACCGAACAAACCCAAAAAAAATTAGCACAACCCTGATAAAAAGTGATCACCCTTAAACCAGACCGGACGAATGAACCCATGTCACGTATGATGCGAAACTATGAGGGAATGTGTGTGTGTGACTGAGGCGTCGACCCAACTGGTCGAAGGACCGAGAATGCGAGAAGTGCGACAAAATGGTACCTCCTTTCTTCTTTCCTTCTTCTCAAGGCGCGTCCCCTCTACCCTGTCTAATGCTCAAACTGCATGATTACAAGATCCTAACGCAGACCCGTGAATGCCCTTTACTGTGTAATGCACTAAATAGCCTTTCTTGAATACACTGCCACCCTCTCTGTTGCACATGTACTATTTAGCCTGCCGTTGCACTCTCTTTCTCTCTCTCTCTCTCTCTCTCTCTCTCTCTATTTCTGCACTCCCACTCGTCCGAGTGGTTAGCCCCGAAATTGGCAGACTGCCACCCCTAGCACCCCACCTAATTGGCTTCAAATACCGTCAGTATTTGCACAAAAACTTGTCCTTAATACAATCACCCTGAGACCGCGTCGTTACCTCTCCTTTTCCGCTAGAAGTCAATGAACCCAGGTGGGGCCGTAAGGGAAAGGACAGGTAAGACGACAGAGGTTCCCTAATCTGACCCGAAATAAGGGAACTACATGTCAACGGCTCCTATAGTATAAAACAAGGACCTCAGAATACGCGACCCTCCCCTCCCCGAATGGTCGCAATACCCAAACCGAAAAAAAAATGATCACCCCTGTTACCTCCCCCGTATCAGCCGCCCGAAAACTGGAATTATGAAACTGCCCCTCGTTTCCAGTCGTGAGAGATGGGTCGATTTATGCCCTTACCACAAGTTTCCTATGTCCCTGGTTGTTTCCCATAAAACCCCTGTCCTTCCTAATTAAGTAATCGGGCTGTAAAAGGTTACTTAGGACCCAGAATGATGTTTTACAAGGTTAACAGACTAGTCCAAGGTAAAGAAATCATCAAAATGAACCCCGCAGTAGTTGCAAAGCAGGATGCACCGATAGAAAGGAAATGTTTAGCCATGTTCGTCTCTCAACAAATTGCCTGTGTAGTACCATGTTGACGACTCACTGCACCCTTTTGTAAATGTAAAACTCTAGAGAACGGCATATCTTTGCCAGATTTGTCTCCCGGAGGTGGGTTACCATCAGATGAACTGTCATGCCTGTAATAATAATTATGAAGGAAAGTCATAGTAAATCCAACAGGCCCGTCACCGGTCATTCATATGCCAGTTGTGAATGCTAATATAAACGGGCATTTTCATTCCTTGCCTGGAGCTGGGAGAGAAATAGACTTTTTGATTATCTTCATCTGCAAATTTTTCTAAAGACTGTCTTTTCAAACTTGTTTAAGGGTACTGCTGTTGGAGGAGAGAAGGACCGGATGTGGGAGCACGAGGCCTGACTGCAGACTAAGGAACACCTGCGACATTAGCCAAGGCGAGACCACGACAGAAAAGAGCTGCTGGACGAGGCACTGTTTTCGACAACATGAGAAGAAAGGGTCGACCTGATGCCCCTGCTTGGTGTCCAGTGCCTGTCGACAAGTCCCCGCTCGCTGAATTCGGTCACATGCTCGCCTATTTGAAGTCTCTCGTTCCCCTAGTTTGTTCCTAATTTGGCCTTGCTCCATCCCCCTTTTCCTCTGACCTACCCTATGGACTGTTTTGTACGCTCTTCTTCCATCTGAACTTTCTGACTATCACCTCAAAGGACACGGGGCGAAAAGGACCTTCCCGGCCAGAAAACGCGAGGAAAGGGTCGTGCCCTGCAACGCAGAACTTAGAACAGAGCCGGACTTGTAGCTCCACCGCCGGTGCTCAACAGCGCCAACGAAAGACCACAAAGAACAATGAAACTTCGAACATTTGACATCCTCAATCACCGTTTTTTCTATGCCTCATTTCTCTCCCAGCCGCCATTGTATTGATCCTGCTCCAAGCCGAATCTGAAATATGTATTAACCTGCCAGTTCACGTTATGATATGTACTTGCTGCTCACTACAGAACCATTTTTTGTATTACATTCCTATGACTTTCCTGCTGAACAAGTGTATCAAAGTTTATCAAATAGGCCCACCTCCTAAAAACTAGAGATGTTAAAATGTATTGTTTACAACTTTTTTCATCTAGGGTTCCTACCGTTTTCTTTCTCCCATGCCCACCACAGTAGAACCAAGTAGAAAATGAACCAGCAAGATGTCTTGAATATGTTAAAGGGAGGACTGTTGAAAATTAGTACGTTCTGGTGAACATTATCTGCGCCATCTTGCCTCTTCCCCTGATGCCACACTTTTGTCGTGCGCGCCCGCCATTTTAAGATGCCCCGATCAGAACGAACCCTTTTGCATGCCGCTGGCCCCTGACATAGCCCTTTGCCTTCGCTAAGCCTGCACGCTGACCACCCCCTGCTTGCACCTGCCTTGAGTCATAAACCCCTCTTCGGCGCTGCTCTGCCCCAGGCCCTCATCCTGTTCCCAGCGCGACACCTCCCTGCTTTCCTTTCATGATCTCCGGCCCTTAGATGCAAACCCCCTTTTTCCCCGTGTGCCCGTTTTGTCTTCCCCGTTCCCAGGCCGACACCCAGCTCTGCCGATACCATCTTTGCCCCTCCCCGTACAATAGAAAGCTTCCCCCATCAAAGAATCCCCGGGTTGATCAAAGCCCCCCACCCCATGAGACCCGATCAAACCCCCCACATTCCGTGAATCGGCGGATTATCCAGCTGCGCGATGCTCATCACCTGTTGTGACTAGGGTGGGGACTTCAACTGTAAATGTGTGTGGGAACGGGCCCAAAGGGGAGTTCCGAGAATGTCTTTTCCGTACATCAAAGCTTTAACATGTATGTGTAATCTACAATAAAGTCATAAATGTGTGTATAAGAGGCCAGGCCTCAGGAATACAGTTAGAGCACCTCAGAACGATACCTTCTGTCCGTTTCGTTGTGTTCTCCTCCGGAGAGAATAAAAAAACCTTGTTTCCTGCTTTCCAGTCTCCAGCGCCTGCCTCTTCATTGATTTAAATAACTAGAGGGTCACAGAGGCAATACCGCCGGGCAAATATCGATTGTCCCCGACCCGATTGAACTTTTTACAGTGGCTCAGGGCACCGAATGCGGGAGCTCAGCCATTCGGTGCCCTGAGCCACAACGCCTCCTGTTATTTTTGCATAATTTAGGTTGATCGAGCACCTTTGTGTAATACATAATATTTGAGGAGTGAAGGGTTCGAGATATGGAAAGAAGTTGTGAGTAATTGTGGCCTTTATTTAGTGGTATGTTAAACCCTGAGTCACAATTGGATAAAAGGAATGCCACCATTGTTTAGGGGTGTGAAGAGTTTTTCAAATATTTGGATTTGGTGTGTGGGCAATTTTGAAACAATTTGGTACAACTTCAATGAATTATAGGACCAGATTGAAAGGGAAAATGTCTTGTTTTTTCTCTTTACATGGTCTGTAATGTATTATTTTAAATGTTGTCTTGTTGGTTCCCTTACTACTGTACACTTCGTTTTTTGGCCAAGAGAGGGAGTAAAGTTTATTCAAACAGTATGGTTAAAATACAGGTTTGTTAGGCCTTTACCTGCAGAAGTCCAAAGTGTGGACTGAGCTTGTCTGTCTCCTAGCTTGTCTGTCTCCTTTCTGAATAGAGCATCTTCCCAGTCCCAGCCCCACCCCCAAGCCAGCAGACCTAGGACTGCTGAATGTTTTTCCCAGCTCCAAGCAAATCTGAGCCCTCCTCTCGCACCTGCCCAGGCCCCTTAAGCCTTTGCTGGGTGCACACCAAGGGCAAAATGCGATGGAGGGTGCGCTATGAAATTCGTTTTATTAATTTAATTGTTTACTTACCTGCAATCATCAGGTTTCCGGTGTTTATCACCTCCCACCCTGCCCCTCCCCCGCCCCGCCTGCCTGCCCTACCGCAACTCCCTCCACGGGCCGCGGCTGGGTAGATGGCTGTGAGAATCCCAGGGTTGGTGTGACCCACCTAAGGGGAATGAGTTTAAGAGGTTCTTGCAGGTTTTGTTCCCAGTTGCCATGGCTGAAGGATTGTTTGTTTTTGTCGACATTTGACTTAAATAGATCAGCCTAACAACGATAAATGTGCCTTGTCATGGTGTCCTGAGGATTTTCAAGTAGGTTTACTAAGTGAATTGCACTGGAGAATCTGTTGCATGTTATGTTTTCTTTTGCAGGAAGCATCTGGATTATCTTACTTGACAACTTACAGGAAGGTATCAGGTTACAATATTAATCATCATCTTTGTGTGTTGCTTTGATGTTGAGTCTTCATAAATATTTTTGTGTTTAACACCAGCTCAGCTATTGTAGAAACCAAATATCTGTCATTTTCATTATATTGAACTTTGCTGCTTGTAGTGTCTATGTGCTTTTGTATTGCTGTGAATTCCTGTCTCGACTGTGGACAAACTAGTCTGGGAAATGGGTTCATTTGTAGAAAGTTTTGCATTTTAGTAAGAATTCTTTTGTGCATTTTATATTTTTGTGCATCATTAACAATGTGCAGAATGTAGTTTTACTCTCAATTGTACAAATATACATTGATAAATAGCTATTGTCTTTGAAACCAAATTCAAATGGCTTGTAGGAGTAGGGTTTCTTAATTCTTGTTGATAAGTCCTCAAATAGGCCCAGTCATCATCTTTTTAAAAATGATTATCTCACGCAGAGTCATATTTGTTTATTTCTATTAAAGTTGTTCTTGCTGTTCTCCTTGAAACCTTTTCAGTTTGGTCACAATAATGTAAGGTTGAAAATTCACAGCAGACTCCAAATGTACCACACTTAAGGGCAGCAACAGGCGATTTAGGTTTTAGAAAGATGTGTGCATAGGTTTTGTGCAGGAAGGGTATCCTTCCTGTACAAAATACTATGCTAGGCACAATGCAAAGCTTTTTCCACTTTGCATACGTGGTGCACAGTTCAGCACACATGCAAAGTCAGAAAAGGAAGGAGAAATGAAAGCATTTCTACTTCCTGGCGTCTAGTTGAAAAAGGCGCAGTTTTCTCAGGCTAAACACAATCTACTGGTTTCAGTTAATTGGATTTAGCATGAGAAACCATGGGTGGTTGCATGGGAACACCCATGCACCACCCTTGGGATGCCCCCATGGCTCAAAGTAATGCAAAGCAGCACAATGCGCTACTTCATATTACGTTTACGTTATTTCCAGCGCTAAACAAGTTAAGCGCTTGAATGTTAAACACGAAAAAAAGATTTTCCATTTTTGTGACGCAAACACAGCGCAAACTCTTAGTAAACCCCCCCCCCTAAGACCACAAATATCTGAACCTGTAGCATTTGGTAAGGCTATACATAGTAACACAAAGAGGGTACAAAGTTCCCCGGGAAGAGTGACGGAGTAGAGGTGTGTGTGCTAGAAAGAGGGGGGAATCCCCTTGTTGGAACTAAAACGCTCACACACCCAGCAAGCTAGGTGTCATGCTTCATCATATGGGTTCTGCTCCTCGTCAGACTGGCGCTGCAATGTCTGACGCACTCCCGAAACTGGGGCTCTTTATCGGAGATCTTTTGTTCCGGCCATATGGTGCATGCGTGTGAGAGGGCGGGGGAGTGTGGTCGTGACGTGAAAAGGTGAAGTTAAAAAAGGTGGGTCAGTCCGCAAACTAATTTATTCTCGTGGTAGACTCCCTTGGTTAAAAAAGGTGGGAGGGGAGATGAATGCCCTGGAACTATCCAAGCATGTTAACTACTACCCTCTAGTTCGGTCGACATGTTTCTTGCCTTAAAGCCAATTCCTCAGGACCTCAGTAGATAGTACCACACAGTGAAAGAATTATAATAGTGATAAACAAAACTTGCAATATGGTATACAACCTTCTATGATCGGTAATACCGGAGCGCAGGCCGATTGGTCCTGCTGAAGTATTGTGACCTGTAAAAATGAAACAAAGACAGTTCACGGGATAGCAGCTTGAGTGCAATATTCCTATGTGAAGGGTTTGCACAAGTTCAGTCCATACACACACACACAAACCGAAGTGAAGGATTAAAACCCAGCAGATAGCATAGTGAGTTGATAAATGTATCAAACAACCAACTGGCTTATGCAAAAACATACAACGGTAATGTCGAAGAAAGCAAAAGTACTGCAAGAGTGGAAAAGACCGGGTTGGAAATGCTTACCCCAGAAGATTCCCTGAGGTACCTCGCAGTCTGCTCCCGGGGGACCGGCTGATAAAGGTATGGTACCTAATGGGGGAATTATGAATGATAATCTGTGGTAACATTATCACAGATGGGGCACGGGCGGGGGAACCCCACCCGGGGCAAACACTTGGAGGTGGACAGACTACCTCGCATCCTGAGTATCGGTGTGTCCTGGTAGGACCACTGTTCCGTGGCCTAATAAGGCCTGGCGGCTGGTGAAATGCCTGGGGTGTGCACGACGGAACCAGGTGCCCGCAACGCCCGTGCCGCGTCCCCGCCGAAAAGACAGCAGAGAACGCAGCCCGACGAAGCATAGCGGCCCGGCACCACGCGGACACTCAGGCAGCCAACCAGTCCCGCAGACGGTACCACGGCACGGCAACAAATGGATACCTCGAAACCCAAACGTAGACGAGAGTTCGGGCCGTCCAACTCGCCGGTGTCGGGGTGTCAACCGAAGGTTGGAGCAGATTAAGAGCCTTACCTTCGGCGGCGTACGGTCCTGGCCGATGCACCTACCCCACGGACAGCGTCTGATCAAGGCGCAGAGCAGCTGGTAACGGAACCCTCGGGAGCACCATCGTTTAAGTAACCAGCTTCGATGCGCCCAGTCAACTCTGCCGCAAGAGTAACGCCCCCGTCGTCAGCCACGCATGTGCGGTAGCTGCTAGGGCCCGAATCATCGGGCTGTGCGGTAAAGGTGGCGGCCATCTTGGAAGGGAGGAAGTGGCAGGGTTAGCGCATGCAGGTGCAAGGCATTGGTAGAGAACCCACTCAATGAATAAATTTTCATCAAGACCTGGCCGGCAGGTTGGCAATCACCCTGTGTTTAGGAGTGGAATGTACAGGGGAACAGGGGGCTAAAGGTGGCATGTAATCCTACGGGTTGCTTAGTAGAGTAATGTGATGGATGGAAGGCACACAATCGGCTGATTTACGAGACAGTGAGTTTAACTACCCAAGGATGCCCAAGGGACAGAATTGTTTAACCCCAGCGAGTCCAGTTGAAGACGATGGACCCATCTCTGCTCAATCCTAAACAGTGCTTGTTTGGAAATTGCTGGGTGGAATTCCAGGACCAGCCATGTGAGACTGTCTGCAGAATGATTGTTTTGGGAGTAATGTTCGTACAGTTTGGTGTGTGTTTTGGACGGCCTGAACTCTCGTCTACCTTAGAGTTTGGGTTTCGAGGTATCCATTTGTTGCCGTGCCGTGGTACCATCTGCGGGACTGGTTGGCTGCCTGGGTGTCCGCGTGGTGCCGGGCCGCTATGCTTCGTCGGGCTGCGGTTCTCTGCTGTCTTTTCGGCGGGGATGCGGCACGGGCATTGCGGGCACCTGGTTCCGTCGTGCACACCCCAGGCATTTCACCAGTGGCCAGCCCTTATTAAGCCACGGAACAGTGGTCCTACCAGGACACACCGTGATCGGGATGCGAGGTAGTCTGTCCATCTCCAAGTGTTTGCCCCGGGTGGGGTTTCCCCGCCCGTGCCCCTACTGTGATAATGTTACCACATATTATCATTCATAATTCCCCCATTAGGTACCATACCTTTATCAGCCGGTCCCACAGGAGCAGACTGCAAAGTACCTCAGGGAATCTTCTGGGGTAAGCAGTTCCAACCCGATCTTTTCCACTCTTGCAGTACTTTTGCTTTCTTCGACATTACCGTTGTATGTTTTTGCATAAGCCAGTTGGTTGTTTGATACATTTATCAACTCACTATGCTATCTGCTCAGTTTTAATCCTTCACTTCGGTTTGTGTGTGTGTGTGTATGGACTGAACTTGTGCAAACCCTTCACATAGGAATATTGCACTGAAGCTGCTATCCCGTGAACTGTCTTTGTTTCATTTTTACAGGTCACAATACTTCAGCAGGACCAATCGGCCTGCGCTCCGGTATTACCGACCATAGAAGGTTGTATACCATATTGCAAGTTTTGTTTATCACTATTATAATTCTTTCACTGTGTGGTACTATCTACTGAGGTCCTGAGGAATTGCCATTAAGGCAAGAAACATGTCGACCGAACTAGAGGGTAGTAGTTAACATGCTTGGATAGTTCCAGGGCATTCATCTCCCCTCCCACCTTTTTTAACCAAGGGAGTCTACCACGAGAATAAATTAGTTTGCGGACTGACCCACCTTTTTTAACTTCACCTTTTCACGTCACGACCACACTCCCCCGCCCTCTCACACGCATGCACCATATGGCCGGAACAAAAGATCTCCGATAAAGAGCCCCGGTTTCGGGAGCCCGTCAGACATTGCAGCGCCAGTCTGTCGAGGAGCAGAACCCATATGATGAAGCATTACACCTAGCTTGCTGGGTGTGTGAGGGTTTTAGTTCCAACAAGGGGATTCCCCCCTCTTTCTAGCACACACACCTCTACTCCGTCACTCTTCCCGGGGAACTTTGTACCCTCTTTGTGTTACTAGTTTGTGGACTTGTACACTGGACCCCGCTAAATATTGTCCTTCTCTAGTCCCTCCTTTGTTCAAACAAAAAAAAGGCTATACATAGCACAAGTCTAACTTTGGACTAATAGAAAAACATGAAAAGTGTTGCCTTTATCCTCCCCAGCACTTGGGGTTAGAAAAAAGCCCATAAAACCCACACCTTACTCACAGGTACTGAAAGTAGTTTCAAGGCAGAGAGGGCCCGATTCACAGAACTAACTTAAGGCAATATCCTAAACTTACTACTTTTGGTATTCACAGAAGGCATTTAGTAGTAGTAAAGTTAGGGTTTTATCTTAAGTCTGTCTCAAGTCTGTCTTAAGTCTGTCTTAAGTCTGTCCTAAGTTTTTCTTAAGTCTGTCTTAAGGCTGCCCTAAGTTTGTCTTAGGTTTGTCTTAGGTTTGTCTTAAGTTGGTCTTAAGACTGTCTTAAGACTGTCTTAAGTCTGTCTTAAGTCTTTCTTAAGTCAAACTTAAGACTAAATCCTAACTTTACTACTACTAAATGCCTTCTGTGAATACCAAAAGTAGTAGGACAGACTTAAGACAGACTTAAGAGAGTCTTAAGACAAACTTAGGACAGACTTAGGACAGATTTAAGACAGACTTAAGACAAACTTAAGACAAACTTAAGAAAGACTTAAGACAGACTTAAGACAAACTTAAGACAAACTTAGGGCAGACTTAAGACAGACTTAAGACAAAATCCTAACTTTACTACTACTAAATGCCTTCTGTGAATACCAAAAGTAGTAAGTTTAGGATTTTGTCTTAAGTTAGTTCTGTGAATCAGGCCCAGAGTCATTCAACTGCCTAAAGACCCACTCACGCAGAAGCCAGCCACTTATTGTATAGAGTGCCTTCCAAATCATAAATGTTATGAATTACAGAAAGTGGAGGGCAAGTTCTAGAAAATGTGGTGGTTCATGTGGATAGTACCCTCATATGGGACCCGAGTTTAGCACTTGATTTATAAGAGATGTTAATTAAAGCACATGCAATAATAATTTGCTACCAAAAATCTGTTTTTAAAAGATATGTGGCTACTAAGGAGATTGATCCATAACTGATGGCTACGATATGTCAGTCTCTGGGGAAATTGATAATATCTATGCGGGTTCCAGAGCAGATCAATTTAGGTATGTACCAGGCCTGGGGTATTCTAGACCAAGACATCATTTGAATAGAGTGTTGGAACCACAGTTGTTCCCTAATGGAATCATATCTGTTGTTATTATCCACAATTGTTTTTGCAATTAATTCTAACTAAGGAAATGTACTTTTTAATGTCAGTATTAAGTGTCTGGCAGAAAACCCTTTAAGAATAATTTATTTGCCCACTATAAAAACTTGATGTTCAAAACCTGACACACGTGGTGGCCTGATGCACAAATGTGTTGTGAACTTAACAAATGGTGGTCAAACTATTGGGATCTGTACAAATGTGATTTATTAAGACGCATAGCATGGAAGTGAAACATGCTCCGACACCCCGATGACTAACGTGCTAGGATTGCAAATCTATTTGTGAAAATGCAAAAACATTCACAACAGCTAAAGCATACCTGCTAACACACAGTGCCATTGTTGAAGGACTGGACTTTTAACAGAACCAGCGGTGCCAGGGAACAACACCTATAACCTTCATGGGATACCTGTTTCGGCGCACAACTACAGAGACACGGGACACTTCCTTCGGCGTCAAAGATCAGCGTTTATTACTGCAGGGAAACAAGAGTCATTAGAAGTACATAGGCATGTAGGTTCTGCGAGTCTGCTTCGAATTGCATATGTAGGTCGCTCTCTTTTATACAAAATGCTGCCATTGCACAACATGTGAACAAAAGGTTACAATTCAGTTCCCACAGTAAAACTTCAAAAGGGTCGCTTTCATGTGTTCAGAATCCCGGAACATAATTACAGTAGAAATGTCGGTTCCCAACTGTAAAAGTACATCTTCCCACCACTAGGCACACCCATGAGAGTTGTAAATGACAAAGAAGAAAAGCCAAGGGCAGCTGCAAGGAAGTCAGACACATGTAGAGAAAAGAGGGTGAGGGTAATATCGGAAGCATGATCGTAGGATCAAAGAGCTGGATCCATCGCCTGCACGGCTGTCACAATAGGCCGGTACAACTAGATCACCCTCAAGCTGGGCCATCTGCCTTCGCTGTGTCATTCCTCCGGCCATAAAGATGCATGAAAGGAATATGCGTCTTCCGCAAGGCTTGGGAACTAGAGGGTCAGGGGGCGAACAGTTACCTGCTCGCTGACTACGTGAGGGCAAGAAACAAAATGGATGCCGTATCTAAAATGGAACCCAAGGGTTCAGATGAAGAACCCGTAATATTAGACGAACCCTGGCAGGTAGTGTAGCGAAAATACACACTCTTGCCGAACTCGCCATTTACGGTTCGTAGATACCAAACTCGTCCATATTCGGTAATGCCCAGAACGCCGTAATATTTTTTTACGGAACCTCAGACGGTCCTTTTGCCCTCATGTAGGCAAGCACTAGTCGGAATCATAATCGATTTCGATACTCATCAGATCATTTAGATGTTGCTGATGCATTATTCTATCCTTCAATGCCTCTTTGGTGACAACGGGCTGTCTTATACACGTCGTAGCACAAAGGCCACATAAGGCAGGACCACATTGCACACAAAGACAACATGAGAACAGAAATGTCACGACAACCCCTATGATCATCAGAATCTTCCAACCCCAAGTCGATATCAGACCCCAAAACCATCCCAGAAGCGTCCAATTTCCTTCGTCCACGTGTATGGACTCCGAAATTTTGTGCAACTTAGAGATGGCTTGATAAACCGTTGGAGCGTTATCAGGTATGAATACGCAGCAGCTCGAATGGATGACTTTACAAACCCCACCTCTATCTGCTAGAACGATATCTAGAACCATACGGTTCTGCAACGTCATTAGTCTATCCGCCTGAAGTTCGGCTGTCAAATTACCAAGGGCACTTGCAGTTATATTGGCAGTTGATTCTACTACACGAGTTAACTGCCTCAGGTTCCTGCTATTAACCATCGGTCCCCAGAACGGTAGGAAACCCTTAAAGAAGTCTCCCGCTTCTTGTCCGGCAGTATTTTCTTTGCTAACCACACCTCTCACAATTCTAGTTCTGTGATAATCAGAGGCCACAGTGAAAGTCGGGGGCAAAAGATTCGCAATATAGCAGGTACCCGAGAAGTCATGAGGTAACCAAGTATAGGCTCGATCATAACATACAAAGTAGGTACCCTTGGCAGGCAGGAAGACAGGGGAGGAGAGCGTTGGTAAGACATATGTCTCAGTACACGCGCTCTCCCCAAACTGAGCTCTCGGATTTCGACCAAGACCTTTCAAGCAGAAATCACCGAGGTGAGGTACAATCCATATCGGTAACGAGCTTTTAAGCTGCCTCTCACCCACTGATAAGCTGTACTCAGCCTCACTTAGTTCCTTATATGCTCGCACCTCTTCCTCTGGGATGAGCGATGCGTCAAAAATATCTCTATCTAAGTCTGCAATGGCTCTCGCCAGAGTCTTGTGGTACGGGCCAGGACCAAAGTTTGCTGATCGTGGTTCTCGATGGGGGTAGGAATCTAGTGCGCTACGGAACATGGTTTGCAATGCTCGAGCTGACCCTTGGGCACTATAAGGCAGAACTAAGTACGGAATACCCTTATCCATGGTATGTGGCATTAACCCACACACCCAACAATTGGTGGTGTTTACCACTAACTGATGCTGATGCAAGAGTTGAATAAAAGAGTTGTTTCTGAATTCCGCACGTCTGACTTGTTCGTGTTGAGGCAGAAGATAAAAGGAATGTGGAGAGACAGTTGAAACGGAATATAGATCACGAGATGCAAGAGTAGGTGTAGCAGAAGACAATAAGAATTGGGACCCATAATATACTCCCCCTACCAGTAACATAGATATAGTCAGGAACAGTATGATCACCTGTAAGAAAACCCATTTCGTATGAAACATTTTATGCAATGCAGATCTTTGCGCCAACATTTCCTCTCTTTTCGACAGCTCTGACAATGATGATTCCATCCCCTAACGACCGTCCGCGACGTTCTTGACGCACTTCGTTCTGAATAGCGATTACCAATTCCCAGGAGTTCCCAGAAATCGATAAAAGAAACCAACCTTGTGTCGATAGCTGCTAAACAGAAGGAAGTACCCGCACGGCCCTACGGCCCACCTGGATGGTAGGTTCTGGCTAAATAATGTTCTTGGCTGTACGAAAAAGGAAAAAGATACACAATATACAATGTCCACTATGTTCAGAGCAAATGTAGAACCTAAAAACAAAAAAATCTTTTTATTTGTGGCTCGTACGTGAACGGAGAAAGTATCGGCTGCTCCCAGGGCGAGTCTGATCTTCAAACAGTGGATTGGATGGCAAATGAGTGTTTAATTGTTCAGGCAATTTTTCAGAGTTCTCCAATGGCGATGGCAAAGAAATTGTTCGAGGGGTGTCAGCTATGGACTGAGCTTCGCTGAACGGAACAAAGTGTTGTGGAGTGTCTGTTTCACATGAAGAAAAACATCTTCTTATCCAGGTGTCCGACGGCAAAGGAAGCGGGACTTTTTTGGTGTGGGTAGCATGTACCCAATTTTTGCGTCCCTGCAGTCGAACCGCCGTCCTCGTAGCTAGCTGTACTTGGAACGGACCCACAAATCTCGGTTCAAGATTCCGTTTTCGTCCGAAGTTTCGGACGAGAAGCCAATCTCCGGGTTGGAGCCGATGACCAGGACCCTCTGTTTGTGACGGCAGAGCCTCAAAGACCTGTTGATGAATCAAACTCAATTTAGCAGTCAGATCATAGAGATAATCAATCAACATAGGATATTCGACTCTATCAAACTCCTTAGGCCTTGGGACTCCCCATACATTAGCAGGACGGCCGAACACAATCTCGTATGGGCTGAGCCCTACTCGAGAGTGTACAGTTGCCCTGGTCGACAGGAGAGCTAGAGGCAGAGCGTCGGGCCATGATAGACCAGTTGTTGCCTGAATTTTAGCCAATTTTAGTTTTAGGGTGCCATTATATCCTTCCACCAAGCCTGCTGATTGTGGATGGTTTGCACTATGAAACTTTTGCACTATCCCTAAACCACGACACACACTCTTCATCACACTCCCAACAAACTCACTTCCGTTGTCCGACCATACGACCCGAGGCATTCCGTAGCGGGGAAAATACTCTTTGAGCAAAATTTTTGCCGTGGATAAGGCCGTATTATCCTTAAGGGGGTAGGCCTCAATCCACCTAGAGAATGCACACACCACAACCAAAACGTACTTCAAGTTGTTACATCGGTCCATGTGGATAAAGTCCAACTGAATGACTTCGAAAGGGTACGTAGGAGGGGCAAAATGGCCAGGAGGAGTGGGGGTGCCCTTACCAGGATTGTGCATCAAACACACCATACAATTTTTAACCACTCTCTCTGCACACTTAGTGATCCCATCATTCTTCCATACATGAGACAACAACTTGCATATGCCTTTCGTGTTGATGTGCGCCATACCATGAGCCATTGTAACAACAGCGAGCACATACGCATCCGGTAACATCCATCTCTGCTTCTCTGATAAATCAACCCAGCATCCATTCCCATCCAATCTTCCCGTACTCTCTTTCCATTTAGTCCTTTCCGTCTCAGTGGCTTCATTCTGTATTCCCTTCACACTCTCAATTGTGTCTTCACACATACCAGTCTCTGTTGGCCATCTCACTGAGCTCGTAACATACATTCTGTTCGTCAAATCTTTAGCTGTCTCTTTAGCCGTTTCATCCGCAAACGCATTACCACGACCCACATCGTCCGTTACTTTCTGATGCGCACTACATTTGACTACGGCCACCTGTTTAGGCAATATGAGTGCATCTAAAAGATCATTTACAAGCTGACCATGCTGAATCTTCGTGCCATGCGACGTAAGGAATCCTCTCTCTCTCCACAGTCGCCCAAAACTATGTGCCACACCAAACGCATACTGGCTATCTGTAAATACATTCACCCGTTTATCTTTAGACAATACACACGCTCTCGTCAATGCGATCAGCTCAGCAGCCTGAGCCGAATTCTGACTCAATCTTGCGCTTTCCACAATCGTACTCAATGTTACTACAGCATACGCAGTCGTCACATCACCATTCGGCAACTTGAAACAGGAACCATCCACATATAAAGTACCATCGGGATCTGCCAATGGAGTATCTTTTAGGTCAATACGACCCTTAGTTTCTTCTTCAGTTCTGAGATAACAATCATGTAGTGCTTCACCACTTGACTCCGTGTCGATCGGCAGCAATGTTGCTGGATTCAACACATTACATCGTTTTATCCGTATATGACTGGCCAGTAACGTCAACTCATATCCAGACAATCTTGCGCTCGTCAAATGTTGAGTTTTCGTTCGATTCAATAGAGTGTCAACTGCATGCGGAACCATCACCGTAAGCATATTATCCATGACTAGACCTGCGGACTGTCGAATGGACGCCGAAGCTGCCGCTGTTGCCCTCAAACAACTCGGCAAGGCTCTAGCTACTGGGTCTAAAGTCGAAGAAAAATAGGCGCATGGGCGTTGCTTGCCGCCAAAAGGTTGTGTCAGAACACTCAACGCACAACCATCCCTCTCGTGAACGTATAGCGTAAACGGCTTACTGTAGTCAGGAGTGCCCAACACAGGAGCCGAACACAACGCATCACGCAATTCAGAAAAACTGACACTCTTCAGACCAAGGCAATGGGGATGGAACATCCTTGCACGTAAGGGCTATCAATGGTTTCGCCAACAATGAAAAATTTGGAATCCATTGTCTGCAATAGGACGTAATACCTAAAAAGGCACGAACATCTCTCTGGCTCTTAGGCACAGTCATTCGGGAAATCGCTGCGATTCTTTCTGGGGTCAACCTTCTCCCCTCTTTTGACAATAAGTGACCTAGATAGGTAACTTCTTGACAACAATACTGTAGCTTTGAAGGCGATACCTTGTGGTGTAAGTCATGTAGATAGTGTAATAATGATACCGTAGCCGTTTTGCAAATAGCTTCTGTATCAGCTGCCACTAAAAGATCGTCAACGTATTGAATCAAAGCCGCACCCGTTGGTAAAACAAAGGCATCAAGCTGACCTTTAAGTGCTTGGCTGTAGATTGACGGACTCTCACAGTAGCCCTGTGGAGCGCGTTTTAGCCTAAAACTGCGACCACCTAATGAGAATCCGAATAGGTCTCTGCTTTCCTCTGCAATCGGGATGCTAAAGAAAGCATTCTTTAGATCGATCACTGTGAACCAGGAGGCAGATGCCGGAATCATTGTTAGTAAGGCCGTGATATCGGGAACCACAGGAAATTGTGGAACCACTATTTTATTTACCTCTCTCAAATCTATTACAAAACGATACACAGGAGGTTTAGTTGGGTCAGTTCGTTTCAGAATAGGCAATACAGGGCTATTACACACGTTTCCACGAGTTTCTTCAACAACACCTTTTCCAATTAGATCATGAACAATCGCTAACAGCGCTCGTTCGCCATCAAGAGAGATACGATATTGAGGTAAACGTGGTAATCGCACGTTCGGTTTCAATTGAATCACATAAGGTGGAATGTCTAACAGGCCCACATCATTGGGACCTGTGGCCCATAGGGACGCAGGGAGGGAACTTAATTCCGTTGGGAATTTATCGACCGACAAATACATGGGAGAGATCACTTTCCGTCCCAATGTAAGCTCCACTCCTTCGGGGGAACAATACAATGTTGCATATAGTCGTTTCAACAAATCCAGGCCCAAAAGATTCTCACCACAACCTGTAGATAGAATCAGTGGAGCCGTTAGCTCACGAGGTCCAATCATAAGGGACAAAGGACTAGAGACTGGGTTGCTAACAGGGGCGCCGGAGAATCCAACGGAAACATTTGTTAAGCCAGACAAAGGTGCGCCAGGGAGTTTCGAATGCATGATGGAACTTTTCATCGCACCAGTGTCTAACAGAAAAGGCTCAACTACGCCCGATGTAGCCACTGCAACGTAAGGCCCACTCTGATCAACCGGAACTGATACTACTCCCTCTCTTTGCCGTTGGCTGTCCTAGTAATGGTCGTTTGCATCAGTCTCATGTTCTATGTAATAATCGTCCACATTATATTGTGCAGATCGAACTGACCCCGCATTTCGCTGGTCAAAGCAATTATTCGCATCCGATTGATTTTGATGGCGATCAATCTGATTTTGGGATGAACCACGACCTCTACCTCGTGATGCCTGTTGAGGACCACCACCACGGTTTCCTCGTGTTGACACACCATTCAAACAGTCCCGTAAGGCAGGACAATCATATTTTATGTGTCCCTCTCTCTTACAATATGCGCACTGATTATACCCAAGTGAAGGTCTATAATCAAAGTTATCAGAGCGCGGCTGCATCCTATCGGGCTGTGCCCGTGGTCGATACTGCTGTTGCAAATCATTTTGGTTTGATCGTGGAGGATATGCTTGCTGCAACAAAACCTTCGTTTTGAGCTCCTTCGTTTTCTTTTCTACACAATCACTTTCCTCCTTTTCCCTATTCTCATAATATTGGGCTGTTGCTAATATCTGTGCAGTGGTTGAAACCGCCCACGCACTTTCTGAATTCTTCAATTTGTTGCTTAGCTCAGGCAACAAATTCGACACGAACTTGTCAACAAATAACCGCTGGCCTCCCTCAGCACCCATGTCCTGGCCGCTGTGGTCGACAAATGCTTCCTCAAACCTTGTGAAGAAATCCGAGACACTCTCGTCTTTCTTTTGCTTACAAGCTGATAACTTATCCCAGTTCACCTTCATCGCTGGCATGAGAGTTTTCATGAGCGTAATGATTTTCTGAGGCAAATCCAAGATCAGCTGTTCAGGCTTAGCCCCTCCAACTTGTAATGCATCAGCCGCTATCAGTGCAGCCCAATCACCCCCTAGCTCAATTGCGTGGTTGGCTTGACAAATTTTCGCCCAAACTGGTTGCGGTACAACATTACCGAACAACATGTCGATGTCGGCAAGGTTCATAACAGAAGCTTCCACCAGTTGGGATAACTCCTTATAATAACCAGCCGGATTTTTACGCGGATCGGGCAAGGATTGCTTCACTTGCAAAACTTCCGATCGTTTCCATGGTAGGTGTATCCACACTCTTCGAAAATGCGGTAAAACCGGAGGGGCAGCACCAGGGTCACCAGGCACCCAAAGTGGCGGAACCTCTCTCATAGGATACTGACCAGGAGCCGCTTTCCAATTCTCAGTGGTATCATCTAATGATACCCGAGAATGCGCTGTGGATCTGACTGCTAACAAGCGTTCCACGGCACGTCGTACATCTTCACCTACGATCATACCGTTCGAAAAGTGACTCTGGAGTTCAATTATGTCGGGCGGTACATTATCCACATCATCGTTATACCATTCTTCCCTCAAAAAGTTACACATCTCTTCAAACACGAATCTCTGCGTAGGCTCATTAAACTGAGAAAACGTGTCAAAGACCACACGAGGAGTGTAGTTAGCAGGATGTCTTATCCACCTATGTGCCATGGTTACTAACGTCTCTTTCTCCCTACCACTAGGGATCTGACTCCGTCTCTGAGGAGTTTCAGATAAATCAGACGGGAATAACGGACCAGAAAGTGGTGAATAAAGGGTAGCAACAGAGTTAGGAACACGCTTACGAACAGAAGGAGAAAGAAAAACAGGGGCAACAACACTGGAGGTGAAGGAAGGCATAGTAGGAACGGACAAGGTAGTTGGAGTAGCAGAAACAACAGTCTGCGAAGGTACAGGTACAGGGGCAGTAGGAACAAGGACAGGTGGTGGAACAAACGTAGGGTTAACAACGGGCTGACCCGCAGCCGCTGGAGCAATAAGTGGAACAACAGGAGGAACAACAGGAGGAGGTACAGGGGCAGTAGCACCCTGTACATAAGGAGGTGGTGATTTCATTAAATACGATAACAAGGAATCCTCCTTCGAATCTTCTCCTTTCTTATCCAGACTAGTCGGTAAAACCGGATAACATTTATCTATTTTCATGTGATGCAATCTAGTAGAAATTTCCATTTCCTTTTCTTCTTTTTCCTGTTTACATTCTCGTATAGTTTGCATTATCGGAACGAACCCTTGTTTTTGATCCTTTTTAAGTTGTTTGATTTCTTTCTGCTTGGCCTCTTTACGCCATATCTGAAAGGAATCAAACATAGCTGGCCTAGCTTTCTTTAAAAATAATTTAGCCTCAAGATTGTCTAAAATCGAAAGTTCAAAAGTTCCATGTGGTGGCCATCTAAGGTCACCGTCTTTCTTTGTATAGCGGACCCAGTAATCATTATATATTATAGGACCCACCCCATGTCGACTATAAAGATCATGTATCGGAGTTCCAACTGGAGGTATCGGACACGAGTCCTCCAACCGGGAATCCATTGCGCAACATTTGAAAATACGAAACAAACCACTATGGCTAGGCATCGTGCACACTAACCTAGTATCAAACTTCAAGGATTACCGAAGTAGTTAAACCTCGTGTAAGTCAAAACCCTCGGTTTTTGGCAATTGCAACTGTCAAATAATACTAAGAACCAATACTAAGAACCACAAATGCAATGGAACCATGCAATACAACAAAGCCTTAAGGCTACCACAAAGCTCAGAGAGCTAAGAACAAAGCCTGAAGAGGCTATAACAAAGCTCAGTGAGCTATTACAACAAAGCCTTAAAGGCTACAACAAAGCTTTCGAGAAGCTAGAACAACCACTAAGGACTGGGAGCGACCCACAAATACTTAACTCAGAACTTCAATGGCGTCACCAGGAAGGCCCGTCTATCGTCTCGCTTGTACGTAAGGTCTGCGCCGGGCGTCGAAGACAGGTCGACAGTCAGGGCATCGGTCCGTCGCAGCCGTCAGGAGGCGGGAATCTTCGCAGGGAAAATCTTCGGGCCACTTATTACGACAACAGGATCGATGAAGCGGGGTGCACCTTCCCTCGGAGATTTCACACAAAGTTCCTCACGATCATCAGGCTTTGGACCGGTACCGCTGAAGTCGCCCCACGTTGGGCGCCAACTGAAGGACTGGACTTTTAACAGAACCAGCGGTGCCAGGGAACAACACCTATAACCTTCATGGGATACCTGTTTCGGCGCACAACTACAGAGACATGGGACACTTCCTTCGGCGTCAAAGATCAGCGTTTATTACTGCAGGGAAACAAGAGTCATTAGAAGTACATAGGCATGTAGGTTCTGCGAGTCTGCTTCGAATTGCATATGTAGGTCGCTCTCTTTTATACAAAATGCTGCCATTGCACAACATGTGAACAAAAGGTTACAATTCAGTTCCCACAGTAAAACTTCAAAAGGGTCGCTTTCATGTGTTCAGAATCCCGGAACATAATTACAGTAGAAATGTCGGTTCCCAACTGTAAAAGTACATCTTCCCACCACTAGGCACACCCATGAGAGTTGTAAATGACAAAGAAGAAAAGCCAAGGGCAGCTGCAAGGAAGTCAGACACGTGTAGAGAAAAGAGGGTGAGGGTAATATCGGAAGCATGATCGTAGGATCAAAGAGCTGGATCCATCGCCTGCACGGCTGTCACAATAGGCCGGTACAACTAGATCACCCTCAAGCTGGGCCATCTGCCTTCGCTGTGTCATTCCTCCGGCCATAAAGATGCATGAAAGGAATATGCGTCTTCCGCAAGGCTTGGGAACTAGAGGGTCAGGGGGCGAACAGTTACCTGCTCGCTGACTACGTGAGGGCAAGAAACAAAATGGATGCCGTATCTAAAATGGAACCCAAGGGTTCAGATGAAGAACCCGTAATATTAGACGAACCCTGGCAGGTAGTGTAGCGAAAATACACACTCTTGCCGAACTCGCCATTTACGGTTCGTAGATACCAAACTCGTCCATATTCGGTAATGCCCAGAACGCCGTAATAATTTTTTACGGAACCTCATTGTGTGACACTCAATATATCGTCCTCCATCACACGGTCTCCCGGTGAGGGGACGATATTACATGGTGGCAGGGGAAAGTAGCTGAAAACCACTGTGTTGTGTACATGGTTGCTATGTTTCTTTTACTTGGCAACCATGTTCTCGGCACAGACCCTTCATTCTTTAGTCATTCTAGAGTGTAAGGTCCGTGCCGTGCTCTTTGGGTCAGTTGGAGGTTGGATGTTGATGGCACTGGACGCTCCCTGGTGATACTGTTTTTCTACGTGAATAAACTACTCCTGCACTCTCTTCTGCTTGTCTGGATTACTTAACAATTTGGCAATGGAGGATGGTACAGCATCACCCTGCTGACCTACGTGTGTGATTATTTTTTTCTTTTCAACGAGTATTTTTGTGTCCTATTGGCACAACATTTTTGCTGCTTTGGAGGATTCACTCTATATGTGCCTACTTAGGGAGCTACTGCGTTCATTGAAGTTGCGCTTTGATTTTTTTTTTATATTTTCAAGTCGCTCTTTGTTCAACCTTCGAATCCACATCTTTCAAAGCTTACCGTTGTGGTTGGAATTCATGATCGACAGCATCCTCAGAAACCTGAGTGACCCCGGAGTTTGGAGCGACTCACATTGTGTCCTGCTTCTACGTAAGAACGTACACTCCTGCACTCTCTTCTGCTTGCCTGGATTACTTAACAATTTGGCGACGGAGGATGGTACAGCATCACCCTGCGGACCTACGTGTGTGATTATTTTTTTTCTTTTCAATGAGTATTTTTGTGTCCTATTGGCACAACATTTTTGCTGCTTTGAAGGATTCCCTCTATATGTGCATACTTAGGGAGCTATCAGAGGTCAGACGAGCGTCTACCAATTCTGTCCAGAAGAGGAGCAGACATGTATGTTCTGTGCAATATCTTAAGTTGTATAAGTCTGAATCTGTGGCAGATAGCCGACTCGCGCGGGGACATCAATGCCGCCTGCCACTCGGCTTCATCCAAGATTCCAATGTCGTTCTGCCATTTATCTCGTAAAAGGTGGAAAGAGTTTGGCATGTTATTACACAATTTACGGTAGGTGTGGGATATTGCTTTGGCCTGAAGAGGTTCCGACAGGAGTCTGTCTTCGAGGGGCGAGGAGTGTGGGAGAGAAGGGAGGACCAGGACGCCCGTAAGTATGGCATGTTTAATTTGGAGGTGAGGTTCTGTGATTTTGCGTGCTTTTAAAGTGCACGACTTTCTTTTCTAAACATGGGTTTTTGCCATGCGTCGTGACTGCCATCTGAGGTTGCCTTTTACGTAGGCCTCAGAAGTTAGTCTGCGAGCAAAGCAGTCTGACCTTTTGTGGGTCATGTGTACATTAACTAAGGTTTCCTTTGTGCGCTGGAGTTAATTTCAGAAGCTGGCCTTTCACCTGGAATTGACCCTGCCAAGCCAATTTCCCTGCAAGATCGTTATCCACTTTCCCAATCACCATTCAAGACATTTGTTAACTTTTAAGTTTCTTTACGTTTCTGTTATCTTGCACATTACCTGAAACTATTTTACTTTACTGTTTCTTCATTTCATGGGTTACGCTTTCAATTAAGGGTTTGTCCGGGCCTTCCAGATTATTATTTAGATATGCCTAAATATTAACTTGTGGGTTGGGACACTGTAAAATGAGCTTTACTATATGATGCTTTGTGATGTCATGTATTTTCTATTGGTTGAATTTTGGTGCAGGGGTGATGTACCTTTTTGTGTATAAATAGAGATGTCTCGCCTTAGTAAAACTGAGCAGTTTCTTGAGTTGTACACCATGTTGTATTGCTGGGATTTCTGCTACTAGCTGCAGCTAATAAATTTGATCTCTGACGCCACCTAGAAGTATTCCCTGTCTCTGTATACCAAGGCAAGGGAACCCAGAGGACTTTGGGCGTGTCCCTGGCGCCGCCGGGTACTTGAAACTCCAGTTCTTCAGTTGGCGCGGCCAACGTGGGACGACTTCAGTGGTACCGGTCCAAGCCCGAAGATTGCGAGGAGCCACGTGAGGAAACTCTGGAGGAGGGCCCCCACTTCATCGACCCCTGCATGTCGACGTGGACAGAAGGTCTTTTCTGCGAGGCTTCCCGCTTTCCAACGGCTACGAAGGACTGCTGCCCTGACTGTCGCCTTGTCTTGGACCCTCCGATTGATGTTTGTAAAGTGAGACGATAGACGGTCTTCTGGTGACGTGACAGATATTTGGTTAAGTATAAGTGGGTCGCTCCCACGACTTTGTCTGGTTCCTTGGTTTTGATTTGGTTGCTGCAGTACCCAAAGCCGAAGGGCTTGTATATTTACGAGTGTATCATTTTTTGATTCCCTTTGAAGTTTGAAACCAGACTAGTGAGCAAGATGCCTGGTCTTGGTAAATTTGGTAATTGGTTTGTTTGTGGTAGTAACAGGGATTCCCGATTGGAGGATTCATATCCGATACCTCCGGTTGGAACTCCGACTTATGAGCTCCATTCTAAACACGGAGTGGGTCCCATTACTTATAATGAAGTCTGGGTCCACTACACTAAAAAGGATGGTGTTTTGCAATGGCCCCAACATGGTAGTTTTGAAACAGAGATTTTAGACAATCTAGAAGCTAAGCTATTTAAGAAGAAAGCCCGGCCGGCAATGTTTGACTCTTTCCGCCTTTGGCGTAAGGAAGCCAAACAGAGAGAAATTAAACAAGCAAAGAGAGATAGGAAAGATAAGAATATGTCAGTACTACAAGCTGCTAGGCAGTTTAAGGAAGATGGAGAAGAGCGTGTGAATGAAGTCTCAGATAGGCAGCGTTGTATGGCCATAGATAAATGTTATCCAGCCTTGCCGTCTTCTCCTCCAAAAGTGATTGAAGACCTTGAGAAAGATCCTTTGATCTCTCATTTACTGAGATTACCACCTCCCTATGTGCAGGGTGCTACTGCGCCTCTATTACCCCCGGTTGTTCCACCCTTTGTTGTTCAACCTCCTGCTGTTGTTCAGCCACCCGGTGCTCCACAGATGGTTTTGCCTCCTCCTGCGCAACCCATTCTAGGGTCGCCAGCCTTGCTACCAGCTTTGCCTCAAACTCCTTTGCATTCTGCTTCTGCATCTTCGATTTCTACTGTTCTTGTCCCTACTACACCTTCTTTGCCTCAAAATACTTATTCTCCTGTTCTTATGTCTGCTTCTTCTCCTTCTGTTCGAAACCGAATGACAGAAATGGTTTCTAATTTGTTGTCACCATTGTTTGGGTCACTGAATATGACCCCTGTTTCGGAGCGTAAGCAGAGTCGTAGTCAGATTCCTGGTTCCGAGGAACGGGCTGTGTTGGATTTGTTGGCTCGTAAATGGATTATAAATGCCTCAAGGTATAGTTTGCCAGCGGTTATGGATGTTTTATTTCAGTGGGAGCCGCCTAAGCAAAGGTATGTTTTTAATGTGATATGTATGTTTTTGCGTCAGGAATGGGAAGATAATGATTTGGGTTTGATCCCACAGGAACTACTTGATGTTCAGTCGGATTTTGCTAAAGGGATGATAGTGGAATCTGATATTACAGATGCCGTAGAGACGATACTGGCTTTTAGATCTAGCCTTCCGCCTCAGACATTGTACGAACCTGATTCCTCTGTTAGAAGAAAAGCGAGACAGTATCCTATGAGAGAAGTTCCTCCGGTATGGAAAGAAGCAGTTCAGGCTAATGTAAATCAGGGTATTCAGGCCGCTCCGGCTAATTTTCAACGAATATGGGTACATGTCCCTTGGAAGAGAGTAGAGGTCTTGGCTCTTAAGCAGACCTTATCTGACCCTCGTTCGAATTCTGCTGGTTATCACAAGGAGTTGTCCCAGACAGTTGAAGCGTGTATTATGAATTTAGCTGACATCGATATGTTGATGGGTAATGAAGTCCCCCAACCTTTGTGGGCGAAGATTTGTCATGAGAATCATGCTGCTGAATTAGGTGATACCTGGGCGAATATTGTTGCTGCAGATGGTAGACAGGAGGGAGGTGCTAAACCTGAACCTCTAGTTTCAGAATTACCAGGTAGAATTATTAATTTGATGAAAACGATGATGCCCGCTTTACGAGTAAATTGGGATAAGTTAGCAGCATGTAAGCAGAAGAAAGACGAGAGTGTATCTGATTTCTTCACTAGGTTTGAAGAGACGTTTATTGATCATAGGGGTCAGGATATGAGTACGGAAGGTGGTCAACGGTTGTTTGTGGATACATTTGTCTTTAATTTGCTTCCCGAATTTTCTAATAAGTTAAAGGACTCTGAGAGTTCATGGGCTGTCTCTTCGTCGGCCCAGATATTGGCTACTGCACAATATTACGAGAATAGGGATAAAGATGAGAAGGATAAAGTGGAGAAGAAAACTAAAGAGTTAAAGACGAAAGTTCTTTTGCAGCAAGCTTATCCGCCTCGTCAGAATCAGCCTCAGTTTCAGCAACCTCCACAATTTCAGAGATTGTTACAGAAGCCTGAGCCTTAAGTTCAGCGATTCTTTCCTGGCCCTAATGAGTGTGCTTATTGCAGAGAGGAAGGTCATTACAAGAATAGTTGCTCAGCTTTGTTACAGCGTGCGAATGGTGTATCTGGTCAGAGAGGTCGTGGTAGTTTTCAGCAAGCTCCTAGGGGTAGGGGACGTGGTGTGATCCCTCAGAATGAGCATTCCTCTTCCCTTCAGAATTCTGCAAATTATTTTGACAGACAGAATGTTCTGAGTGGTCAGTCTGCCCAGTATTATGTTGAGGATTACTATGTCGAAGGTGAGAGTTCTGGTTATAATGATAACTAGGACAGCCAAGGACAAAGAGAGGGAGGAGTGTCAGTTCCAGTAGACCGGAGTGGACCTTATGTTGAAGTGATTACATCAGGTGTGGTAGAACCTTTTCTTTTGGATACTGGTGCGATGAAGAGTTCTATTATGCACTCTAAACTTCCTGGCACATCTTTGTCTGGCTTGACCAATATTTCAGTAGGATTTTCAGGTGCCCCAGTTCGTAATCCGGTTTCTAGTCCTTTGTCCCTTACCATTGGCCCTTGTGAATTGGAAGCTCCACTATTTTAACGACTGGTTGTGGTGAGAATCTGTTGGGTTTGGACTTGCTGAAAAGATTGTATGCAACATTGCATTGTTCTCCTTCGGGAGTACAACTTACCCTTGGTAAGAAAGTGGTTTCTCCAATGTATTTGTCTAAGGATTGTTTGCCACTGGAATTGCGTTCGCTTCCTGATACACTTTGGGCCACAGGTCCAAATGATGTTGGTCTTTTGCAGATTCCACCTTATGTTGTCACCCTTAAGTCAAATGCTAGGCTACCTCGTATTCCCCAATACAAGATTTCGAGCGATGGTGAGAGAGCTCTTTTAGCGATTGTCTATGATCTGGTTGAGAAGGGTGTAGTTGAGGAAACAAGAGGTAATGTGTGTAACAGTCCTGTTTTGCCTGTTCTTAAACGTACTGATGCTTCTCAGCCACCTGTGTACAGGTTTGTGATCGACCTTTGAGAGGTCAATAAGATAGTAGTGCCACAGTTTCCTGTGGTACCTGATATCACTGCTTTGTTGACTTTGATTCCTGCTTCGGCAGCTTGGTTTTCTGTCATTGATTTGAAGAATGCTTTCTTCAGTATTCCTATTGCTGAGGAGAGCAGGGATATTTTTGGCTTCTCATTAGGAGGCTGAAGCTTCCGGTTTAAGAGAGCTCCCCAAGGTTATTGTGAAAGTCCCTCCATCCATAGTCAGGCATTGAAAACTCAGCTTGACGGTTTTGTGTTACCTGTTGGTGCTACTCTTATTCAGTAAGTCAATGATTTGTTGATTACTGCTGATGATGAAAAGATTTGTAAAGAGGCTACTCTTTATTTGTTGCGGTATTTGTCTGACCTTCATCATAAAGTGTCACCTTCAAAGTTGCAATATTGTCTCCAAGAAGTGACCTACTTAGGTCATCTCTTGTCGAAGGAGGGAGGGAGATTGTCCCTAGAACGAATTCAAGCGATTGCGCAAATGAATGTACCATCCACACAGAGAGAAGTGCGTGCCTTTTTAGGTATTACATCGTATTGTAGACAGTGGATCCCCAATTTTTCCTTGCTAGCGAAACCACTGTCGGCATTGACTCTGAAAGATACTCCACATCCTCTTCCTTGGTCTGATGAATGTCAGAAAAGTTTTTCTGAACTACGCGATGCATTGTGTTCGGCTCTTGTGTTGGGTACTCCAGACTATAGTAAGCCTTTCACGTTGTACGTGCACAAGAGAGAAGGTTGTGCGTTGTCAGTGTTGACACAACCATTTGGGGACAAGCAGCGTCCATGCGCGTATTTTTCATCAACGTTAGACCCAGTTGCTAAGGCGTTGCCGAGTTGTCTGAGAGCAACAGCTGCAGCGGCTGTTTCTATTCGACAGTCTGCTGGTTTGGTATTGGACAATACGTTGATTGTGATGGTCCAACATGCAGTGGATACCTTATTGAACAGGACTAAGACACAGCACCTTACTAGTGCACTTCTGTCAGGTTACGAGTTGAAATTGTTGGCTAGTCATGTTCACATTAAACAATGTAATGTGCTGAATCCAGCTACGTTGTTACCGATCTCTACAGAGACGGATCCTCAGGAACAACATGATTGTTTTCTTCGTACAGAGGAAGAAACGAAAGCTAGAGTTGACCTGAGGGATACTCCCCTTACGGATGTTGATGGGACCCTATGGGTAGATGGTTCGTGTTTTAAGCTTCCGAATGGTGAAACGACTGCAGCGTATGCTATTACAACTTTACATACAGTTGTTGAGACAGCACGCATACCACAGAATTCTGCGCAAGCAGCAGAGTTGATTACACTGACTAGAGCGTGTGTGTTGTCAGAAGGAAAGCGAGTGAATGTTTACACCGATATTCAGTATGCGTTTGGTGTTGCCCACAGTTTTGGGCGTTTGTGGAGAGAGTGTGGGTTCCTTACTTCGCATGGGACAAAAATACAGCATGGGCAGTTGGTGAATGAACTTTTGGAATCTCTCACTCTCCCAAAGCAGATTGCAATTGTGAAGTGTAGTGCGCATAAGAAAGTTGTGGACGATGTTGGTCGAGGCAATGCTTTTGCAGATGAAGTTGCGAAGGAAACGGCGAAAGACATGATAAGCTGTATGTATATTGCAGGCCCAGCTAATTGGGTTATGGCTGGTGGAATGTGTGAAGACACAATAGAAAATGTGAAAACGATTCAGGCTGAAGCGACTGAAAAAGAAGTGAGTGTTTGGAGAGAGACTACGGGTATGTTGGATTCGACAGGTTGTTGGGTTGAGTTGTCAGAACACCAGCGATGGTTGTTGCCTGACGCGTATGTGCTCCCAGTGGTTACAATGGCTCATGGAATGGCTCACATAAGTTCGAAGGGAATATGCAAGTTGTTGGCTCCAGTTTGGCAGAATGCTGGAATTCCGAAATGTGCAGAGAACGTGGTGAAACATTGTATGATTTGTCTGAAGTATAATCCTGGTAAGGGAACTCCAACTCCAGCTGGTCATTTTGCTCCTCCAACGTATCCATTTGAAGTGATACAGTTAGACTACATTCACATGGAGAGATGCAATAATTTGAAGTATGTCCTTGTGGTTGTTTGTGCCTTTTCCAGGTGGATAGAGGCCTACCCCCTAAAAGATAATACTGCCTTGTCTACAGCCAAGGTTTTGCTGAGAGAGTACTTCCCTAGGTATGGTTTGCCGAGAATTGTATGGTCGGACAATGGGAGTGAATTTGTGGGTCAAATCATGAAGAAAGTGTGTGCTGGATTGGGAATAAATCAAAAGTTCCATGCAGCGAATCACCCCCAGTCTGCTGGACTTGTTGAATGTTACAATGGTACCTTGAAGCTGAAATTAGCTAAGGTACAAGCGAGCACTGGTCTTACATGGCCGGATGCCTTGCCGTTGGCTCTTTTGTCAACAAGGACGACTGTGCATTCTCGAGTGGGACTTAGTCCGTATGAAATCGTGTTTGGTCGTCCGGTGAATGTTTGGGGTGTGCCTCGTCCTAAAGAATACAGCACTATTGAGTACCCTATGTTGGTGGATTACTTACATGATTTGACTGCTAAATTACGTGTTCTCCACCAACAGGTCCATGACAGTTTACCGACAGCTACTACAGATCCAGGCCATTCCATTGAACCTGGACACTACGTTCTCGTTAAGAATTTCCAGCGCACCAAGAATCTGGAACGGAGATGGACTAGTCCCTACTTAGTTCTTCTGGTCACTAGAACTGCTGTTAGAGTAGCTGGTAAAAATAACTCGGTGCATGCCACTCATATGAAAAAAGTTCCTTTACCGTTACCGTACGATCAGTGGGTGAGGGATGGTATAGCTGACACAGATTGTGAGCAAGTCCCTAGATTTGTTCCGTTTAGTGATGCTCATTTGACATGGACTGGGTCGGAACGTGAGGATGATGATGTTCTGCAAGCTGCTGTGCCTTCTCATCTAAAGATTGACACCACCAATCTGGAACTTTTATTTAAGGATCCAACTGTACCTAATAAAGAACGCTACGATCTCAGACCGTGAAAGACTGTACATATGGACAAATAAAAGTGAAACTGGAATATTTATTTTTAGATAGTGAATTTACACTTTGGCAGATCAAGAAACTTTCTTTTCTTTTTTTCTTTTTCGAGTCACCATCCGGACTCCGCTGCAGGGTCACGGTAGGAAGTTCTTAAGGGGTGAGCCTCGTATTGACACAAGGTCTGTGGTTTAGGGTCGTTAGTACGATCTTGACGCACACTTAAGTGAAGAAGGAAAATTGCCGTGAGCAGCACGTTAGAGGATGGAGTTTCTTGAGTCTGATAAATGTGTTAGGAAAGTGGATTCTAAAATCCGAATATGTATACTGATTCGTAGCAAATGTTTTTTAATAATGTGTTTCCTAATGTTTTTGAATATTACGTTAGCTTGTGTGGGTTGGATTTTCTATGTCACACAATTGCCGCTTACATCTACGTCCCAACCTACTCTTTCTTTTTCTACTGCATCTCCACATGAGTTTCATACGCTACCTGAACATGAACAGACACGAAGATCAGAATTTGTGAATAATTTGTTTATACAGATGTTGCATCAGCATCAGCTAGTCATAAATACCACGAATTGTTGGGTGTGTGGTCTTATGCCACATACTACAGATAAGGGAATGCCATATTTGGTTTTGCCTTTTTCACCTAATGGGTCAGTTTGGGCACTCCAATCGATGTTTATCTATGCGAACAAAGCCTCTCCAGTGCGTTCTGTTAAAGACAACGTGAGCAAGAATGCTTTGATACGGGGAATAGTCGATATGATTAGAGATATTGACGCGTATAATGCTATCCCTAAAGATGAGGTACGAGCATATGTCGGTTGGAATAAGACGACATATAGTGTTAGCTTGATGGAGAAAGAAAGACAGCGAAGGTCTCCCCCTATTTGGATTATACCCCACCGAGGTCATCTTTGTTTGCAAGGTAATGGTCAGAATCCGAGAGCTCAGCTCATACGTTTCAATATTACAGCTGAGCTTCAAGCGGATCGCCTTATGACATTACAGAACCGCTTTGTTTTAGATATTATACTTGCAGATAGAGGTGGGGTATGCAAATTGATTAGATCTAGTTGCTGCGTTTTCATACCAAATAATGCCCCGACAGTGTACCAAGCCATCTCTAGACTACATAAGATCTCTGAGTCTATTCATGTGGACGAAGGAGACTGGTCGTTGATGGGATGGTTATGGGAATTGTTGTCCAAATGGGGATGGAAGATTCTGATGTTCCTTGGAATGGCGTTAGCTATCCTTTTCTCGTGTTGTTTATGCATCCAGTGTCGTCCCGCCATTTTTAGTCTTTGTGCTACGATCTGTGTGAGAAGACCAGTCCCGAGAGAAGTGAAGGATAATAAGATGATGTTACAGCAACACCTTGATGACCTGATGAGAATAGATATAGACCTAGATTCAGATTGACATGAGTTTAGGCTATTGCCTACGTAATGGCAAAAGGACGGTCTGAGGTTATGTGATTTTGCGTGCTTTTAAAGTGCACGACTTTCTTTTCTAAACATGGGTTTTTGCCATGCGTCGTGACTGCTATCTGGTGTTGCCTTTTACGTAGGCCTCAGAAGTTAGTCTGCGAGCAAAGCAGTCTGACCTTTTGTGGGTCATGTGTACATTAACTAAGGTTTCCTTCGTGCGCTGGAGTTAATTTCAGAAGCTGGCCTTTCACCTGGAATTGACCCTGCCAAGCCAATTTCCCTGCAAGATCGTTATCCACTTTCCCAATCACCATTTAAGACATTTGTTAACTTTTAAGTTTCTTTACGTTTCTGTTATCTTGCACATTATCTGAAACTACTTTTCTTTACTGTTTCTTCATTTCATGGGTTACGCTTTCAATTAAGGGTTTGTCCGGGCCTTCCAGATTATTATTCAGATATGCCTAAATATTAACTTGTGGGTTGGGACACTGTAAAATGAGCTTTACTATATGATGCTGTGTGATGTCATGTATTTTCTATTGGTTGAATTTTGGTGCAGGGGCGTGCATTTTAAATGTACCTTTTTGTGTATAAATAGGGATGTCTCAGCTTAGTAAAATTGAGCAGTTTCTTGAGTTGTACACCGTGTTTTATTGCTGGGATTTCTGCTACTAGCTGCAGCTAATAAATTTGATCTCTGACGCCACCTAGAAGTATTCTGTATCTCTGTATACCAAGGCAAGGGAACCCAGAGGACTTTGGGCGTGTCCCTGGCGCCGCTGGGTACTTGAAACCCCAGTTCTTCAGAGGTAACGGAAAGCCTCAGAGTGGGCCAAGTCATGCGCCTTTTGGAGCTCTTCAAATGTCAGCAATTTGCCCTTGCGAATCATGTCGCCCAAGGTGGAAATGCCAATTGTGTCCCATTTATCGAAGCCACGATAGTGACATAGAGTGCCAAGCTTATGTGAAGTCCAGAGTGGGGTGGACAGTGTGAGGATGTCTGTCCATCCAAGTCGCTTGTTCGCACGGTGCCAGATCGTTATTGTGTGGGACATCGGGCCTATATACCGAGCACGGGAGTGTTTGCCATAGAGGGCCTCATGGTAACCCCCACGGCCAGTCTGGCACCTCTCTAGGTGATAAGCAGGGTTCGTAGGTGAACCGTAGATCCACGAGTTAGTGGCAACCAATTGAGTAGCCCAGTAGTAAAGACGAACATTGGGAAGGGCAATACCTCCATCGTACCACCCCTCTGTAAGTGAAATGAGAGCAATGCGGGGGGAACCGCCGTCCCATAAGAGGAGGCGAAGGTCTCCTTCTAGCTAATTGAAATTGCGATTCTCCTATTACCATGACCAGAGAATCTGGATTTCATTAAAGACACGGAGGCTAACATTATGCATTAATCCTTTTAATGCAGCTCTCACACAGCCGCTTACGTCACAAAGAAAGAACAAGAACTAGGTGACATCACAGTGTCCATAAAGGCCAGGTGCCAAGGGAGATCAGCCTCTTATAAATGCCTCGAGAGACAGGAGAAGTTGAAACGGAGGAACGAAGCTTGAACTTGAAAGAGGAACTGGAGACCATCTTGAATTCCAAGTAGATTCATCAGTTAGAATTGTCTGAAATGGAAAGACGAGGTAAATCAAGGAGAAGGAAGGAAAGTGACTTCATGAGAAGCATGAGCAAAACATCACAATAAGAAAGCATTGCAAGACTTAAATGACTGTAAACCAGATTAAATAACATTCCCAATTGCCCTCAGGGAGGGACGGGAGGGATAATGTTAGCCTCCGTGTCTTTAATGAAATCCAGATTCTCTGGTCATGGTAATAGGAGAATCGCAATTTCATTACAAGACAGGAGGCTACATTATGCATGTTGGTAGCCTTGAATAACTGCATCAGAAACGTGTTCAATTGGTTTGCAGTAGTGATGTGTGAAGGTATAGGCGTTAGACCAATCAGCGGATTTAAGGATAGCATCCAACTTACCACCAGACCAGAAAGATTTGCTGGCCATAGCGCTCCTAAGAGAGTGAGCCTGGAACTTAGACAGGTCAATACCAGCAAGGTTCATAGCAATTTTAACCCACCTAGCGATAGAGCAGGATGAGATGGGTTTAAAGGGGCTAACGTAAGAGACTAAAAGTTGATTTGCACCAGGAGGACGAAGGTCGGACATTCTGGAATCGTATTCCTTCATGCAATCAACGACACATAGTTTTGGGTGAGAATCAAAACGAGGGTAGAAGATAAAGTCAGACATGGTTTTAGTCCTTCTAGATATTTCGAATTTAACACCAAACATGTCGTAACATCTATTAGAGATGTCGAGAGCCTTTACATCGGAAACTCTGCGACAAGAGACTAGGCATAAGAGGGAGGCAAGCTTAATAGAGAGACATTTCCTGTTAAGGAGAGAATTATTAGGCCATGAACAAAAAAGATCAAGCAGTAATTTAACATCCCAAACTGATTGGTATCTAGGGCGAGGGGGTCTCTTGAGACGGATGCTTTTAAGGACTCTGCAGATAATAACGTTTTTACCTACCGTTTTACCATTGACAAGGGCATGGCCGGCTGAAATTGCGGATCTAAAGCAATTAATTGATCTATAGGAGAGGCCATTATCATAGATTTCAACGAGGAAATTAACAACAGAGACTATAGGAGCCTCCACGGGATCCAGGTCCCTTTCCAGGCACCAACTAGACCATTTCTTCCAGATGTTATTGTATCTGTAATGGGTTCCTGGTGCCCATGACTCTCCGAGGAGAGTGAGAGCAGACGACGAAAGTCCAGACAGTTGGTGAGATTGCCTGACACTTTCCAGGCAAGAAGGTTCAAACTCCCCGAAGCGACCAGGTGATGGTCTTCTCCGTCTGCGTTTAGGAGGAGGCCCCGAGTCGCGGGAATCAAGAGGGGAACGTCGCAAGAAAGTTCCAGAGCAGTGGGGAACCAGGCTTGAGACGGCCAAAAGGGGGTTATCAGGACAAGGGAGCATTGTTCTTGTCTCACCTTCTGAAGAACCCTCTGAATCATCGCAAAAGGGGGGAAGGCGTAGGGGCGAAGGGGAGCCCAGGGCTGGAGGAAGGCGTTCACAGCTAGAGCACCCGGGTCTGGCATCCAGCTGAAGTACTGGGGAAGTTGGAAGGTCAACCTGCTTGCGAAGAGGTCCACGTCGAAGGGACCCCAGATAGTGTCCAGGGAATTGAAGATTGCCGCATCGAGTTTCCAGTCGCTGAAATCTAGGAGGAACCTCGAGTTCCAATCCGCTGAGATATTGGATTTCCCCGGGAGGTATTCCGCTCTTAAAGAAATTTTGTGTTCCAGACAGAACATCCATAATTTCTTGGCCAGATCCGATAGGTCTGCGGACCTCGTGCCACCGAGACGGTTGATGTAGGAGACCGCAGACACATTGTCCATTTTCAGAAGGACAGATCTGCCCTGAAGTGAGTGTCTGAAACTCATCAAGGCATAGAGCCCAGCGGTTAGCTCTAAGAAATTTATGTGGTGGGAGGACTCCGAAGGGGTCCAAACTCCGCCGGTGTCCTGGTCGAGGAGGCGAGCGCCCCAGCCATGGAGACTGGCATCTGATTCCAAGAAGAAGTCTGGGGTGGAACCGAAGATAGCCCTTCCATTCCATGCATCCAAATTGTCCAGCCACCAAGCGAGTTCTAATCTCGCTGGCTGATCCAGAGAGATCCTGTCCCCATACCAGAGACCGGACCGGAGGGCTTGGGCTTTCACCCTCTGGAGGGCACGGTAGTTTAGAGGGCCCGGGAAGATAGCTTGGATCGAAGAGGAAAGAAGACCCAAGAGTCTGGCTAGCTCTCGGAGAGAGAGAGATTGATGTTTCAGGACAAACCTGATTTCTTTTTGGATTTTCGCGATCTTCTTCTTCGGGAGTGAGAGAAGACAGCTTGAGGTGTTGACGGTGAAGCCCAAAAACTCCAAGGATTTTGAGGGAGTCAGGATCGACTTCTCTCTGTTTATAATGAAGCCGAGATCCTCTATCAATTCCATGGAGACCCTGAGGTCTTCTAGAATTTGTTCCTGGGTTTGAGACATGATAAGGATGTCGTCTAAGTAGATAATTAGGCGAACCCCTCTCGCTCTGAGGATCGAAACGATGGCTCTCATGACCTTGGTGAAACACCAAGGGGCGGAAGAGAGACCGAAGGGGAGGGCTCGAAATTGGTAGAGGTGTCCGTCCCAAATAAATTGGAGGAAGGATTGGTGTTCCTTGGCCATAGGGATAGTGAAGTAGGCGTCCTTCAGGTCTAGCTTGACTAGCCAATCTCCTTGGAGAAGAAGGTCCCTGAGGAGATGGATGCCCTCCATCTTGAAGTGGCGATAAACCAGGTATTTGTTCACTTCCCGTAGATTTATGACAGGCCTCCAGCCTTTGTCCTTTTTCTCTACCAAGAAGAGGGTACTTACAAAATTCTTTTGTGACCAGGGAACCTCGATAATGGCTCCCTTTTTTAGCATAGAGAAGACCTCCTCCTTGGCGATAGCTAGGTGCTCCGGGGGGAGGTCCAGGGGTCTTGGAGTCGTGGATTGGTAAGGAATGTCCACGAAATCTATCATGAACCCGCGGACAGTTTGTAGGACCCACGGGTCTTGAGTATAACTTTCCCAGACATGATAAAACAATTTGAGCCTTCCCCCGACCTTTGGAGGGGAGGGGGGAAGGAGGGCACTTACTTGAGGTGTTGGTATTAGGTGCTCCACGGGAGGGGAAGCCTCTGCCTCGGGAACCACGAGCTCCTCGTTGGGGGTAGAACTGCTTGTTCGAGGGGTAGTATCCTCTTCCTGCACCACCTCTTCCTCTGCCGGAGTTATAGGGCCGGAAGTTGGCACGGCCGAAAGAACGGCCCCTTCTTCCGGCCTGGTCAAAAACATTAGATGGGAATACTTTTTTCAGGTTGCTCTGGGCCCTGTCAAGCGCCGTAAAGGTCGCGACGTATCTGCCAATTGACTTAATCATATCTTGCCCAAAGAGTAGGCCATGAGGTTCGGAAGAAGGTTCTTTATCGGCCATGTCCCCGAGTTTGGGGTTAATTCTGTTTAGGACGGTTTTTCTCCTTTCCATGTTGAGGCTCGAATTGGCGTTCCCTAGAAGAACGATGGCTCTCTGGCTCCAACCCCTGATGAGCGCAGTGTCGAGGGGAGTATCTGAAATATAGGACTCCTCAGCAAGGTTAAGGATTTTGGTGAGAGGGCCTAGGATGTCTAGTAGACGGTCCTGGCAGGATTTAAAAGCTCTTTCGAGCCCCTTTCTAGGGTCCTTACCCAGTTTAAAGAGAAACTTGATGAGGTCTGGGTCAAGGTTGGGGGTCTGGCAGACCTTGTCCCCAATCCATGGTCTCGGGCATTCGGCGCGCATGATGTTCCTTTCATCAATTTCCAAGGAGTTTCGCAACCATTTGGTTATAAACTTGCCGACATGTTCCTGGGGGGACCACTTAGAGCTATTGGGGCGTGAGATGTTGACCGGAGAAAACATTTCTCCCCCTAGGGGGTCAAGGATGGAATCCTTGGAGGAGGAAGGGGGATCTAGATCTGGGAAGGAGTTGGGGTCCGAGTCGGAGAGATAATCACTAGGATCGAAAATGAACTCGTCGTAGGGTTCCTCGAAGGTTTCCTCCAGGTCAGAGTAGGTATCGGAGAGAGCACTAGCACCGTGACCAGTCGTGCCGCTTAGGACACCTTCCAGAGTTGTACCGCCAGGGGTACCCAACCTAGTTGTGCCGCGAGGGGCACCAATGCCTCTTGGAGCGCTAAGGCTTCCCGAATCCAGAGAGGTGCTTGGACCTCCAAAGTTCCCCGCACGACTATCTATAGTGTGCTTGGTTTTTCTAGGTGCTTTGAGCCTTGTAGGGTCATCAGGGTGTTGCCCAAGGTCGCTGAGGGTCCTTTTACGGGACATTACCTCGCTAAAGGTATCGAGCATGCATGCTCTCATTTCCTTTTTCAGAAAGCTTTTGAAAGCGTCGCTATTGTGAGAGGGAGAGGAAGCAGTAGCGTCCTCACTCTCCATGTCCGACATTTGTTAGTGACAAAGGAGGGACAGAAGGCTTAATCTGCCTCTTATCTTCGCTCTTTTTCCCCTTTTTTTTTTTTTTTATGTATGAATGCCACGTTTTCCTATTTTTATTTTTTGTAAGGTTGTGCCTGCGCCAGAGAATGCCTTAGTTTGCCTAGTTTGCCTGTATCCGGGTAGGGTTGTGGTAAATTGGCCGAAGCAGTGGTTTGTCGGTAGCTCCCGAAAGCCTCGCAGCAACTGACGTGCTCGAGGCAGTGCTGGGAGGAGAGGAATGACCCTTAGGAGGCAGGGGGCGTTGCGCCGCCGCTGCCGAGGGTCATTCCTCTAATGCGGGACGCTAGAAGGTCTCCTTCTAGCTAATTGAAATAGGAGTCGGCAATGGGAAATGGACAATTTTGTAGGGCATTTTAAATAGGGCCGCTCTACCTGGGAGAGAGAGAGGGAGTGTTCGCCAATGAGAAATGTTGTTATGAAGTCTTTGGAGTGGGCCTTTTAGGTTGCGGTCATGGAACAGTTTGGGGTCAGGAGTGACAAAAATTCCCAGATATTTAAATCCGGCCAGGGCGATTTTGATTGAATAGCCTCACTGGAGGGGAGGAGGTGGGCCATGTAAAACATACAATATAGATTTGGACCAATTAATGGAGAAGCCCGAGTGCTTGCCAAAGTTAGTGATAACATGTAGCAAGCTGTTAAGGGAGGACTTAGGGGAGGAGACGTAGACGAGGATGTCGTCCGCATACAGCGAGACCTTGTCGATCGTCTCAGCATTCCAACGGAGGCCGCGGATGGAATTGTCAGTTCTGATCCAATGAGCCAGAGGTTCATGGGTAAGTGTGAACAACAAGGGGGATAGAGGGCACCCCTGTCTTGTGCCTCTGTGTAAGGGAAATCGCCTGGACGTGTGTCCATTAACATAGACCTGACCCCAAAGATCAGTGTACAGTAGTCGAATCCACTGAATGAATTTGGGACCAAAGACATAGCGGGGTAGCACTTCAAAGAGGTACGACCATTCGATAGAATCAAAGGCAAGCGTGGTGTCAAGGGAGAGAATGACTGCGTCTTCCTGGAGATGCGGTATCCTGCTCATAACATTGTGGACCCGTCGGAGGTTAAGCGCTGTGTTGCGGCCTGGCAGGAAGCCCGACTGATCCTCATGTATCAAGGCAAGGAGAACTGTCATAAGTCTGGTAGCAAGGAGTTTTGCTAGGACTTTCACTTCGGCATTAATGAGAGAGATTGGGCGGTAGGAGCTGCAGTCATTGGTCGGTTTGTTGGGCTTACGAATGTCTACTATTGATGCTAACCGTTGGTCTAATGGTAGGCAACCGGCATCACGGCTCTCCTCAAACATTGCTTTGAGGTGAGGAAGGATCTCGCCCGCCATGCCCTTCAGGAATTCGATAGGGACTCCATTGGGGCCCATAGCCTTACCCGATTGGACAGCGAACAAGGCATTGCCAACCTCCTCCGTCGTAAGGTCCGCCTCCAATTACCGTACCTCGGACTCAGAGAGAGTTGGAAGTCTCATCTCGGCCAGGAGTAATTTTGATTCTGCAGCGCCATAGTGAGCTCTGGCTGTGTAGACACCTTCTAGGTGGGTGGCAAAGGCCTCTGCTATATCACCTGGGTCCGTGACGGTAGAGTGATCTGGTAGGGTCAGCTCAGGGATCCAGCGAGACCCCATTTCGCGTTTCTCAAGCCATGCTAGCATTTTACCCGCTCTGTCCCCAGTTCGTAAACGCGATGACGGGTCTTTAAGAGCTTGGCTTGCGCCTTCTCGAGGGCTAATGCTTTATATTCCAGCTGTTTCACGCGGAGGCGGGTCGCTAATTCATCTGTGGGGCGTACATTGTGGAAGGATTCCAGGTTGGTCAGGTCTGCTTCTACCTGAGACAGGTGTTCACTTTGTTTGCGGGTATAACCAGTTTTTAGAGCTAGCGCCTTACCCTTAAGTACTGCCTTGTATGCCTCCCATATAGTTGTAGCCGACGTCACAGAGCCCACGTTTTCCGTGAAGTAGTATTCGGTATGCTCTAGCAGGCAGTCCTTTATGTCAGGGATTTTTAGGAGCCAGGGCGTTATGATTATAGGGCCACGTGTCCTCTGGCGGTAGTGTGTGAATTTGACAGTGAGTGGGGAGTGGTCGGAGATTCCCCTGGGGAGCCCCTCCGGTTGGCGAAAAAACTCGAGATCAGTAGTAGGAGAGAACAGGTAGATTATACGGGAGCTGCTGTTGTGGGCATTGGAGTAGTGTGTATAGTAAGGAGTAGTCGGGTGGGACAGGCGCCATAGGTCTTCGAGCCCCATTGTCTGCGTGAAGTCAAATAGGTCGGAGCCCGGCTTGTGTGAGGTGCGCTGGGGGTGCCGATCTTGGGCATCCTTCATCGTCATATTGAAATCGCCCCCAATAAGCAAGGGTCCCTGTGGGAGATCTAAAATTATGCGCTGTAGGGCCTGCATAGCATCAGTGCCTAGGGTCGGAGGGATGTAGACCGAAACGACATTCAATGGCTTGCCTTCCCAAGTGGCCTCCAATACTGCGAAGCGACCGAGGGGGTCAGCCCATGTTTTTGTACATGTCAGCACCACATTTCTCCGAACCAGGATTCCGGTCCCTCTGGATCCAGAGGTAAAGCCTGCGTGTATGAGTAGTGTATATCCTCCCCGGTGTAGTGCCTGGCACGCGTTGCCCATTAAGTGTGTTTCCTGGAGGAGAACCAGGTCCGGAGCATGGCGCTTGAGATATTGCATGACTAACCCTCTTTTTATTCTGCTGCCTAGACCATTAACGTTCCATGTCATGATAGAGAGGGACGTCGTCAGTGGGGGCGTCATGGTGGCTTAAAGAACAGGGATCATACACGGATCAGTGGCTTTCGGGGCACCGACTATGATTTGTAGGAAATGACGGCCGCGGAGGGGCCTGTGATGGAGTATCTAAAAGGCCCAACGTAGCCATATAATGAGCAATGGACGTTGTGTAGAAGCATACGGTGTCGTGCAGCAAGGCCCGTGTCCGAGAAATCGCAATAGTTGCCGTGCGGGGGGGGGGGTTTCGCTGTGTAACACGCTCCATGGTCAGGAATCCTCTGCAGTGTATGAACAGAAATAAAAACAGAAACCATACCAGTTTCATCATCAACTCCCCAACAACTCCCGACCCTCCCACACCCTCCCCCCCTACCCTTCCCCCCCCCCTCCAGCCCCCCTCCCTGCCCCCCTGCCCGCAGACTTGAAACTATCCATTCCCCAACTAGGCAGAGTGCCTGTCGCCCTCCCAAACATAGATGAGGTGCGTGGAGAGCCGTGGGTGCCCCCGCTAACGAATGACAGGATAAGATTGTCTAGTGCGGTGACAAACAACTTAAATCAGTGATAGCATTCACATAGTAGAAATTATTAACTAGTAGGCCCAGGTCAGCCCCACTCCGATGGCTCCATCCATATCAGTTCAGGCAGGGTATAGTGTCATTGAGGCGCCTCACCCCCCCTGCAAAGGTACCAGGTAGGTAAGTCTGTCATACCCCAGAGTAGGCTGTTAGGACAGTATTGTTTACAAATTACAGGAGAACAAAAGTTGAAGCAACACGTATAAGCATGATAGACCAGCAAAAGGATATATAGGATTCCAGACACGTTGCAGAATACAAGGAGGACTGCTATTCGGAGTGGAGGGTCAACGAGATACAGAGTACGGTGTATAGCAGCGAGCTGGAGGAACATCCTGAAAGCCGAAGCCGCGAAGAAGACACTTCCGTAGAGGCAGGATAAGGTGGCTGAAAGCCGCTCTGACGAACTTGGATAGACCCAGCAGCACTGGTGTCGTGACTGACCATTGAAAGGGCGGCTCCCCACTGAAGAGGTCAGCCTGGAGCCCCATTGCGAGTAGGAGTAGCAACATGAACAATGTGTAGTCAGTCAGTTCAGAGGAGCAGTGCTCCAGGAGTTCAATCAAACTTCAACAGATGGGTCACTGCTCGCCTTGCGTACCGTCCACGAACAGGTCCTGACTCACAGGTGGCTCCACTTCGTCTGAACGGTCTGCGGATCTTCTGTGCCGGTTTTGGGTGGTCGCCGATTGGCGCCACCCCCCAGTCCCACGCTTCAGCAGGAGATTCAAAGAACCAGGTCTTGCCATCTGATTCAATGCGGAGCTTCGCAGGAAACAGCATGGAATACTTGATACACTGTGCATGGAGCGCCTTCTTCACCTCCAGGAAGCTTCGTCGACGAGCCTGCACTTTCATAGTGAAGTCAGGAAAGATTGTGATTTGCGCATTGTCAACTCATAGTGGCGGTCCCGCCCGTGCCGTCTGGAGGATGACATCTCGATCGCGGAAATTGAAGACACGGGCAACGATTGGGCGGGGGGGAGCGCCCGGCTTTGGTTTGCCCCTGGGGACCCTATGAGCCCTTTCTATGGAGAAGTAATTGGAGAGTTTCTTCGGCTGAAGGTATTGCAGGACTAATTTCTCCACAAAGAGATCAGCAGCCGGTTCCTCAAGGCGCTCCGGAACACCCAGGATGCGGAGATTGTTGCGCCGGGCGCGTTCTTCGTAATCATCAAGGAGCAGTTCCATTTGATGCTGTTGCTTCTGTAGTTGAGTTACCTGCTGTTGCAGTTTGGTGGTATCGTCAACCAGCGCCAGGGTCTTGACTTCTATGTCCTTCACTTTGGAGTCCATTTTACGAAAGTCGGCACGCAATAGTGTCACTTCTATGTTTACTCGATGCGAGTCTCTAGTGAGAAGCGGACCCCCGCGATAGCCTCCATGACATCGTCCAGGGTGGGGGGGGGGCCTCGCCTGCGGAGGGGGTGTCGCTGTTTTGAGAGCGACCTCCGGGGCAGTATCTTTCGGTTCCCCCTTAGAGCCCCATGAGAGCTTGTTGATTTGCCTTTGGGTGGGAGGTCGACCCCCTTTACCGGAGGCCATACCGAGACCCAGGTCCCGTAGGGGGCCGCCCAGGTGCAAGTCCACAAGGCGCACGTGTCGGGAAGAGGGGAGAGGAGGGAAAGTCTCTCGCTCCGTACCGGGAGGGGGAGGGTGTACCTTGTTGCCCGAGGTCTCCGTTCCAGGAGAGGGCGTGTATTCACAGGGTCCGGGGGGGACAAGAACGAGTGTGTGACCACCAGTGAGAAACGGGGCCCAGGCAAGACCACTCACAGTGAGGCCGGCGAGGAGAGGGCGTGTATTCACAGGGTCCGGGGGGGACAAGAACGAGTGTGTGACCACCAGTGAGAAACGGGGCCCAGGCAAGACCACTCACAGTGAGGCCGGCCCCACCACCCAGGCAGGGTGAAGAACAGCACACAAATCGCACCCGGGCAGTAGTGGTAGTCTTAAGGGCATGAATCACCACAGCATGGGGGTCTTTTTCCAGTTGGGCGCCTCCAGTAGCAGGATGGGCACAAGGAACAGGTGCACTGGAGCAATGCGCAGGTGGAGAGGTGAGTTCCTTGCAGTGCGCACCCAAATAGGTCCAGAGCAGTGGTTCCCAACGATGGTGCAAGCCTCCAAGGTGCCAAAGAATCCCCCACGTTCCAGCCAGTCAAAACTGGCGCCGAGCGGGTGGGGGAGGCCATTATGTGGGGGCCGTGGGGGCCAACAGGGCGTGGGTACCGTTGCCTGGTTGTGGGCGGGGCTCCTGAGACGGAAGAGAAGCCCCGCGAGACAGGAGTCCGGCGCCGGTAATGATGCAGGGCTCCCATGAGCCAAGGAGAGCCCCGCGGTGGCGGCCGCCGGAAGAGAGGAGTCCCATGTCCCAGGAGGGGGCCCGGCTGAAGAACGATGCAGCTGGAGCCTCGTGGGCTCCACAATGAAGTCCCGGGTCCCAAGAGGGGGCCCGGGTGAAGGAGGCAGAAGCGCAGGTCCCGCCTACCATGGAGAGGAGACCCATAGCGGCGCCAGAGCCTGATGAGTGAGTCAAGTCAAGTCAAGTTAAGAATTTGTATAGCGCACTACTCACCCAGAGGGTCTCAAGGCGCTTGAGGGAGAGGGATTCATTACTGATCAAACAACCAAGTCTTGAGTTGCTTTCTGAAGGAGAGGTGGTTCTGTGTAAGGCGGAGGTGGGTGGGGAGGGAGTTCCAGGTTTTGACCGCTAAGTAGGAGAAGGATCTTCCTCCCATGGTGGCTTTCCGGATGCGTGGAATCGCGGCGAGGGCTTGGTTGGACGATCGTAGTTGACGGGTAGGGGTGTAAAAGGTCAGGCGGGTGTTGAGGTAACTTGGTCCTAGGTCGTGGAGGGTCTTGTGTGTGTGGGTGAGGAGACGGAACGTGATTCTCTTGTTGACGGGGAGCCAGTGTAGGTCTCTCAGGTGGCTGGATATGTGGTTGTGGCGGGGTACGTCTAGGATGAGTCGAGCGGAGGCGTTCTGAATGCGTTGAAGTCTTTTCTGCAGTTTGGCAGTGGTTCCGGCGTAGAGGGTGTTTCCGTAGTCCAGTCGGCTTGTGACAAGTGCTTGGGTGACCGTCTTCCTTGTTTCGGTGGGGATCCATCGGAAGATTTTTCGGAGCATGCGTAGGATGTTAAAACATGATGATGAGACGGCGTTGACTTGTCTGGTCATCGAGAAGGAGGAGTCTAGGATGAATCCCAAGTTGTGAGCATGGTCCGTTGGTTTGGGTGCGCTGCCTAGGGCCGGGGGCCACCATGAGTCGTCCCAGGCAGAGGGGGATGACCCTAGGATGAGGACTTCTGTCTTGTCTGAATTCAGTTTTAGGCAGCTGTTCTTCATCCACTCGGCTACGTCTTTCATCCCTTCATGTAGGTTGGTTTTGGCGGTGTTTGGGTCTTTGGTGAGGGAGAGGATCAGCTGTGTGTCGTCTGCGTAGGAGATGATGTTGAGGTTGTGCTGGTGTGCGATGGATGCGAGGGGATTCATGTAGACGTTGAAGAGGGTGGGGCTGAGCGAGGATCCTTGTGGTACGCCGCAGATGACTTCGGTGGCCTTTGATGTGAAAGGGGGGAGGCGAACTCTCTGGGTTCTTCCGGCGAGGAACAAGATGATCCAATCCAATGCTTTATCTTGTATTCCAATGTTGCTGAGGCGTTGTATAAGGGTACGGTGGCAGACCGTGTTGAACGCTGCGGAGAGGTCCAGGAGGATGAGGGCCGCTGTTTCCCCGTTGTCGAGCAGAGTCCGGATGTTGTCTGTGGCTGCGATGAGGGCGGTCTCGGTGCTGTGATTGGCTCGGAAGCCGGACTGTGAGGGGTCGAGGGAGCCGTTAGACTCAAGAAAGGCGGCGAGCTGACTGTTGGCGGTCTTTTCTATGACTTTGGCGGGGAATGGGAGGAGCGAGATGGGGCGGTAGTTCTTAAGTTTGGTGGGGTTAGCTGTAGGTTTTTTCAGGAGGGCACTGAGTCCGGCATGTTTCCAGCTTTCTGAGAAGGTAGCGGTGTTGAGGGAGCAGTTGATGATGTACCGGAGTTGGGGTGAGATGACGGAGTCAGCCTTGTTGAAGATGTGATGGGGGCATGGGTCGGTTGGAGATCCGGAGTGGATGGAGTTCATCACAGTGAGGGCTGGGCGGGGGACATGGCTGCATTTCATTACCGCTCCTACGAGGGAGCATGTTTTGGTTTAAGAACCAGTGTGCTCAAATGTTTGGGGCACGGTCCATTTCCAGAGCCCGTGTGACTCCAACATGAAGGCACAGAGGTGCCTAGGACCCATAGCCGCATTCCTCCCAGCTGCCCTGCTCGCAGAGGGCAGTTGCACCAAGAGAGCAGTGGCCACGTTTGGCGCAGATTGATTTAGGAGTCACTGAGAGGGACAGAAGCGGCACAGAGGTGCCAGGCCTTCACCATTCTTCACAGTTGCCCAGCAAGTAGTGGGCAGGTGCTACGTTTAGGCCACAGTTCTTTGGGGGCATGCTTTGAGTTACGAGTGGGATGCACTCCTTTGCCCCATGTCTTTTCCAGCTGCCCAGCAATTAGTGGGCAGCTGCTACGTTTAGGTTTGCGCAGTGGCGCACTTTAGATTCAGCTGCTAAGCAGCAGCCCTGATATTCTGGACACAGGGTGTTTGAGCCCCTTTTGAGATGGCCAGTTAGCCAGGGGGGACGGTGAGGTTAATAGGATGCCAGGCCCTAATGTGTTTAATGCCTCTCCTATGGTCTTTATTAGGAGACTATAGGCCCTAATGTGATTTATGTAGTGCTAGGAAATGTGATTCATGTAGTATGATTTACACACCCTGTTTTATACCTCTAAATGTGTTTTTTATGATTATGAGGTTGGATTGCATAATTTGTTAATGCTGGTGAGGTTGGCGCAGAATGTAATTTGCGCCTAATGTGATATTGTGCATAATGTAGTTTATGTTACAGGCTGATGCTAAGTTCAGTGATTACCAGTGGTTACTGGTTGTACGTTTATGATATGTTTTACTTTTACTTAGTTCACTCTTTGATGGTTCTTACAGTGGTCCACTGGGCCCTGTCAGGTGTATATAATCCCTTGTAGATAAGACCTAGTGCCAGGTGGCACCATGTATATTGTGTGTTTACTATTCTAATGTGTTATGAGAATGCAAAGGCTATTTTTGATATAACCTTGTGTGGCGTTCCTTTTGTAGACTGCCTGGGATGTTGTTGCTGTGTGCGTGTGCAAATGCTTTACACATGGCCTCTGGGTTAAGCCTGACTGCTTGTGCCAAGCTACCAAGGGGGGGAGCAGGGGTTATCTTTGGTGTTTAACTCCCTTGCCCTGACTAGAGTGGTGGGTTCTGCCTGGCTTGGCGCAAGCCTTAGCCAACCAGAAATCCCATTTCTAAAAAGAACCAATAATAAAAACATGTACAGTGTTTTGCTAAATTAATATTGTTGCAGAAAAGTAAACCTGCTGAGTGCAATGTCTGCAAAGCAATACAGCCTACAAATTGCAGTTAGGCTAAAATAAGGGAGAACTAAGTAGGCCCTAAAAGGAACTCACAACACTTTTAAGGACATCTTACTGTTCCATTGGCCTCAAGGACATCATTGGCAACGTCTGAGGTGATTGCACCTCTTTTATAATTCATTGCCGACTTAACAAAATATTTATTTTCCTTAGCGATCTACTCCACCAAAATATCCTACTTCTTCTCAGTGAATCGCTTCTTACATTGTATGCTACTGCGTAAAGTGACACAATCTTATCACCATTTTTGATTGGATGGCACAGAATTTCACACTTTGGCATATTCTCTGTTTATGTGTGGTGTTCTGACTGAAGTGATATCCCCAGTGTCCGATGCGCACTATTGCAGTTTTAGGGATGCGTGTAACTCTCTAGTTTGTGAATCTCTCCTTTTATTAGCAATTTGTCTAATTGCACCACCACCCACCACCATCAGCCCCAGCTCCCCCTATTTCCCAACCTCCGTCCTTCACCCCACACTCCCAACCTCTCACTATCCAGCCATCCTCTCATCCCCAAAGGACCCCTAACCCCCCGCTCCCCAGCTCCCAAAACACCACTAGCTACCTATCCGCCACCCTTAGAGATCCACCCCAGTCTCCCCAACCCCCCTTGCTCTCCCACTATACCAATCCTGCATCCTCTCACTCCCCAGCTCCCCCTTTTCTCCTTCCCCCGTCCTCCCCCCAGCACTCCCTAACTTCAAGTACTCAGCCCCCCACTCATCCCCAAAGGAATCACACCCCCACCTCACCCCAGTTCCCAAACCACAACTAGCACTCAGCCCCTTCCCCGCAGAGATCCTCCCCCCTACAGAGATCCTCCCCTCCTATCCCCCTCACCCGAGATGGCGCATCGCCTCAACCTTATTAAGGCGCAGATCGCGACCCTGATCCTAGGCCTGAAAGAAACCCTATCTGCCTTAGGGAATCTCCAGATGCCCTCCCCTCCGTCCCCTCCACCCCACATCCTCCCTCCCCCCCAGGAATGACTATCCCAACACCATCCAGGTCCACCCTCACCCAGATCCCCTGCACCCTCGCACTAAGGGCCTGTCGGAACCTCGAACTATCATTCCTAGAAGAACTACCGACTCCCTCTCTCCCCAGGAAGTGAGCGCACTCGTTGCCTCGTACGAACTCCCCCCGAACCAGTCAGCCCAGGCTCCACACACGAACTCGACTCTCTCCTCTTTGATACAAGTCATCACCGGAGTAGGTAGAACCCCCCCCCCCCCCCAGCAGAGCCACGAGACCTCCACCATTTCTTTCCACCCAAAACCCAGAGCCAAACCCGACAAGATTAAAGCGAAAGAAATACCCCCCATGAACTGTATGCTTATCAACAGCCGGTCCGCAGTCAAACATGCAACGGAAATAGCCGAAGCCCTCCTCTCTCATGACCTGGATGTAGCCTTCATCACGGAAATATGGCTAAACACCGCATCTCTCCCCATTCTGGACATGCTGGTCCCTCCCGGATTCTCAATCATCCATAAAGACAGACCCCTACACAAAGGTGGGGGCATAGCAATTATCCACAAAAATGACCTCTCCATCTCCGAAGCTCCCTCCGGCCTGTACAGTTCCTTTGAATGCCTGTCGGTCAACATCAAATTTCAATGTCAGAGCTCACGTCAATGCCATCTCCTATACCATCCCCCAGGCAACTCCAACGAATTTAGAACTCAACTGTCAGATCTCATCACCCAATCAACTCTTAACAGCGACGACAATCTAATTCTAGGCGACCTCAACCTCAGATGGAACTAATCCACTAACCCGCTGATTCAATCTCTCAACTCCCTTCTGCAGGCCAATGATCTGATCCAACACTGCTCAGAAGAAACGCACTACAGAGGAGCGACCCTGGATGCCATCATTGCGAACAAAAATGCAATCTCGATTGATCACATCATCCCGGTGGACTGGTCAGACCACCACATCATTCTCTTTCATATTACTCAGCCGGCCCTATCCCTCCCACCCACCCAAGCCCCCCCTAAATGGGTCAGGACCACTTCTAGAATCCCCCGAGGCAAGCTAGAAGAAGGTCTCAGCTCACTCCTCCCGAACACGAAGGAGTCCCTCTCAACCTCAGATCTCACCTCACTCTACCATTCCAACCTTGAGCTCGCCCTGGATCAGCTCGCACCTCTGAAACTAAAAAAACCCAGAAGCATCCCCTCCAGGTCTTGGTTCTCGACTGACATTAATGAGGAAAGAAGACATCTAAGATCCCTGGAAAGAACCTGGAGGACCAACCCTACCACCCTCCATCGGGACCACCTCAAGACAGCTCGCAAAAACTATTATACCCACATCAAAAGCAAAAAATCATCCTTCTTCTGCTCCGCCCTTGATAACGCCAAAAACCACCCCAAAGAACTCTTTGCCATCATCAGGAATCAAACCTCCATCCCTAAGGCATCCAACATAGTAGCATCCAAGAGCCTGTGCGAAAACTTTGCTAGTTTCTTCAATGAAAAAATCGCCAAAATTGATCGCTCATTCAGCACGAATCCTTCACCCAACCTCATCCCCCTTGTAACCCCATCTATCCGTTGGTCTTCCTTCCAGCCGATTAAGGAAGAATTGATAAGCAATCTTATCGCTGCCGCTAAACCGTCATCTCATTCCCTCGATCAACTGCCCTCGAGACTGACAAAGGATATGAAACTCACTCTAGCCCCAATCTGGGCCAAGATCATCAACAGCTCCTTGAAAAAGGGCTTCATCCCCGACTGCCTCAAACTAGGACAAGTCACTCCTCTTCTAAAAAAACCTGGCCTTGATCTCACTGACCTGAACAACTTCCGCCCGGTCTCAAACCTTCCGTTCCTAGCCAAAATTCTGGAAAGATGCGTGCTTGCACAATTAACCCAACATCTGGAGATTTCCAATCTATTGGACCCGCACCAATCAGGGTTCAGGAAGGGCTGCAGCACCGAAACCGCAATCCTAAATGTCCTAGATGATCTGCACATGTCACTCGACTCCAACCAATGCAGCCTTCTCATCCTCCTTGACCTCTCGGCTGCATTCGACACCGTGGATCATTCCCTTCTACTGAATGCCCTCCGAGAGAGAGCGTGCATCAAAAAGACAGTCTTAAAATGGTTCTCCTCTTTTTTTAACAACCGCACTCAAAAAATAAAGATCAACAGCTTCGAATCTGACCCCCTCCCCGTCAGCAGAGGAGTCCCCCAAGGGTCAGTACTCTCTCCACAACTCTTCAACATCTACATGGAACCCCTCACTTCACTTCTAAAGAACTCCAACATCCCATTCCACCTCTACGCAGATGACACTCAACTATATTTGAAAACCACCTCGATAGCAGACATTCACAGATTAAATGCGACACTCATGAAGGTCCAACAGTGGCTCACAGCCAACCACCTCAAACTGAATGAAGAAAAAACAGAAGTTCTCCTAATATCGAACAAAGGTGAAAACCCACAAATAGTGGAATGGCTCAAAGCCTTAAATGCTCTTAATGTCTCTCTGACACCAACTAACTCCGCAAAATCCTTAGGAATCACCCTCGACTCCAAACTGGACATGAACAAACACATCTCTAAAACCGCCAAAAGCGCATTCCTGAACCTGAAACTTCTACACAAGATCAAACCCTTCCTCCCCCCCAAAGACCTGAAACAGGCCACCCAGGCACTTGTGCTTTCCAGAATAGACTATGGCATCGCAGTGTTGACGGGAACTGCCAAGACGCACCTGGAACCACTCACCTCCACCCTCAACGCAGCAGCAAGAATGGTCACAGGAACAAAGAAATTTGACCACATCTCCCCAGCACTCAAAGAACTGAAATGGCTCCCGATTGTCCAAAGAGCCAACTTCCGCACAGCCTGCCTCACTCATAAAGCCCTACATACAGGCAAACCGGAATACCTGGCTTCTAAACTCAAAAGGGCGGGTCAGTCCAGGAACCTCAGAAGCTCCAGCACACTTTTACTCATCCCTCTGAAATCACAGAAGCGAAAAACCTCTAATAAATCCTTTGCGGGAATGCCCCCAGAATCTGGAACTCCATCCCCCCTATCAGAATGACTGCCTCCTTCCCGCAATTCAAATCGCTACTCAAAGCCTTCTTCCTTGAACACTCTGGTACCTAAGATGAACCTCATACGGGACAATGGTAGTCAACTTTCTATCGGAACCCAGAACAATTGATTCTCGCCAGATCACCATCCCTTATTCCGCTCGTTATTGTTGCACAGACTCTATTTCCTGCTTGTTGTTGTTTTATCTATATTTGCCTTGAAGCGCTCTGATACCTCTGGGTCCAGCTAGCGCTATACAAAACTTCAATAAATAAATAAATAAATTGCAGTTTTCAACTGGTTGATCCTAAGATTCTCACCCAATGCTGGTGATTTAGTGAATCACAGTAACACCTAAGCGCTACTCTTTGCAAATTGTTTTGCAAATTTACATTCAGAAGGACATCAGTGTGTGAAGATGTCTGATCTTGGTATTAAGGTCAATGGTGTCACATTCTTTTATCAGCTTGGCACTGTTGGACTTGGTCCTTTCTGCAGGGTCATCCCAGAACCTTTTGCCTTCCTCCTGTATTTTGTCTGACCTGTTGTTGGTGGTTTTATGACTCTGGGCACTTTACGACTGCTGATCAGTGCTAAAGTGTATGTGCTTTCTCTTGTAAACTAGTTAAGATTGGTATATACCTGTTTGGCATATTTAATTTTCCTATTAATCTCTTGTGCAGTGGTATCCCATATACCCAGGGCCTGTAAATTAAATGCTGCTGGTGGGCTTGCAACGCTGCTTGCGCCACCCACCGAGTAGCCTTTCAAACCTGTCTCAGGCCTCTGCCACTGCAGGGCCTGCATGTGTAGTTTATTGCCACAGTGATGTAGCATATAAAATGGTTGCCATCTCTGCAACTTCCCTTTTACTACATATCAGTCACCCCTAAGGTAGGCCCTAGCTATCCCTATGAGCAAGGTGAAGTGTAGTTAAAGGTAGGACATGTGCCTTAACTGTGAGGCATGTACTGGTAAGGACAATTAGCCTATTTGGTTTCTCAATTCTGTGAGGCTGCCCTCTCATAGGTTTGCATTGTGGTTCCCTGCTATGTGCTTCAGTGGTAATTCCTGATCTGAGAGGGGTAGTGTGACCATGTTTGGTATGTTCGGAATAGTACTGTAATCGTGCTTATTAGTGAAAACAGATTTATTATTACTATTTCAGAAATTCCACTTGTAGAAGTCATCATTTCTGTGTGCTCTGTGTATTTGTGCCCTGCCTGGATGTTTATTGACCATCTAGTTCTGACTGACAGGATAGAGGAGAGGTGCATTCACTCCAGCTAGTGCCTGGGAGGGGGGGGGGGGGGGTGACGTGTGTCCTGTCCTGCCTGGATGACTCAGCGCTAGCCAGAATAGACCTTGGCTGAATTTGAAGTAGCGGGAGGAGTTTTCCCTTGCACCTCAATAGGCCAGGTCTGCATTTGAAGTGGTGGGAGGAGTAGCACCTGCACCAGAATAGGCCTGTGCCTGCCTTCCACAATGCTGGCTCCGCCCCTTGTGGTCTGTGTGGGGCCAAGGCTTACACTGTGAATGTGGGGTTTTGTGCACTTCTAAATGTATTTTAAAGTGCCCCTAGAACAAAGACATTTGGAATATAAGTAACGGGGCTGTGACCCCGTGTGAGAGGAGAAGACACTGCATGGGACCAGAGGACTGCTGTGTGCCAGGAGGAACAGGCATCTGGGACTGAACCTGCTGCCTGCTGGGCAGCAGAGGGGACTGCCACTCTGCTAAGGGACCATTTGTGCTAGCCTGCCTGTGCTCTGTTCTCTGGTCCAGGGACTTACCAGGGCCATGTGACTGACCCTGGGTAATTGGAAAAATATAGCGCTTGGTGAGCGCTGTGCCGGCTACCTTCTTTCACTTCAGAGCAAAATGTGTTGGGCGCTTCACTTTGTCCAGCAGGAGGAGTGGTTGTTTGCTCTGCTCCCTGATCTGTGCCTGTGGAGTGATTCCGATGTGCAGTGCTCAGAAGCGCTGTGCTGGGTTCTAGTTTTTTATTACCTGAGCGGAGATGTGGGCTCACACTCACACCAGTGTATTGGGCACAGAAGAGTGCAGACACGCTGTAGGAGGCACCAGGAAGTTGCAGTTTGGCAACTCCTCATGCTGCTGGGGCACTAAGTGTTGACTAGCAAATTAAGGACAAAAAGGAAGGTGCACTAAGCAAATCAAGAAGGTCTTCGTTCTTGGAAAATTCTTCTTTATTTATCAATTTCTTTTGAAAAAACAACAGCGGCACACAGCCAACGCGTTTCGTTCCCTTGTGCCTGTGAACGTCGTCAGGGCAGAAGAAAATATAATAATCAGGGCTTTCCAAGTAGGCCCAAGTGCAGTATATATCCGTAGTACGGTTGTCAGTTAGTACCAGAGAAGAAATCACGATTCCAGTATATATCACACTTTCTGGTCCCAAAGTGAAGGGGCAGATAAAATAGAACCGCCTGGGCGTGTATACAAAACCGGCGGAATACGTTTTCTCCCACAAAATTAATTCTAAGACCGAAGGTAAGTATGGATGGTAGGGGAAATTGCAATCAAAAACGACTCTCCACATGTAGCTGGATCAGTACTGGATTCTTAGTGTGACAAAAAGTCACAGGTAGATAAAGAAATAGTAGGTCGGGAACTCCTCTGGTGGCATCCGATCGGATCTTCCTTGATACGAAGTCGATCGAAAAACGAGCAGGCGTCTCCCTCGGTTTGTTTTTGTAGCTGCCTCACATGTATGAAGGCATCTGCTTCTGGTGATTCCCTTTGTGAGTGACATCGTCTTGCAGGGGTAGAAAGTGAGTGTGCCCCCTCCCTCCTCTTGGTGACATACCGCTTGAGAGAAGCAGTTGTCTTGATGTTAGGACAGGACAAGGCCTTGATGGAGGCCCCCGAGTCCTGCAGGTGGAAGGAACCTACACGACATTGCTATATTTACCATAAGAGAGGCCCGCTGGATTCTGTGCTCCATGCTCTGTGGAGACTTACTGCACAATGGGTAATGTGGATGTATTGGTCTCTGCTGCTCCAGGTGACAGCAGACGGGGAGCCCAGAGAGGAACTCCTTCAACACCCGGGTGCGAGGCAGGACTGGACTGCACTGCTGCCACCCTATCCGCCCGTTCATCTCACTTGGAAGGAGGAAGCAGCGGGCAAGGGTGGAGGGCTGACGGGAGCAGGAGCGGCGGGCCGGCTGAAAGTTAGCAGTGGAGGAGCCTGAGAGAGGAGGAAGGAAACGGCGGTTGAGGAACATGCTGCGGCTGCCGGTGAGCCAGGAAGCCGGCTGAGGCTCCTGCCTGCTGCTGTTGCTGGGCGTGCTGCAGCTGCACTGCCTGCTGGCTGACACCCTAGAAAAGCATAATGACAATCTCGCCATCTCCACTTGCCCGTCTCTGGACTCAAAACCCTTATCTTCACTCATCCGGTGGAGCCCGAACCGCATGGCCGATTCCCGGTGGAGCTGCACGGACAGCTATAGGGGAGATTGGCTCTGGCACACTGCTATGGCCGTCACCTACCCAGCCGGACTTCAGACATATGTTCTTGTCGCTTTTGAGAGAGCGTAAATCTGAAAAAAATGTATAAGTGTACCATATTTACAAGCACGTAGTATTAGTTTAAATATATTGCACCCGAGTGTTTTATACATAGAAGTGAAATATGGCGAGTGTTTAAATAAGAGTAACAATACTCATAGTAGTGTGAAAACTAATGTAGAAATGTTAGGATGATATGAAACCTCACGTTTTTCATGTTAAGTGACTGTGTGTAAAGGAAACGAAACCTTACAAACCAATGATAATGTGTAGG